>NC_140937.1:154466822-155066822 GCF_014529385.1 Adiantum capillus-veneris
TCCAGCGCTCCTCTTGCCCTTGGCTCACTGTGCACTACCTTGCTGCCTTGAGATGCCGACACGGAGCGTCTTAGCCTGAACATCATCCTTCTCCTTCTCCTCCTGAAGCCCCCCGTGGCCAAGGGAAGACACAAAGGTAGCCCTAAACAATATATTAAAACAGGAAGACACACAGGTAGCCCAAGGTATAAACGTGACATTATCACAGTCAGTGGTCACCTATTTTGTCATTGCCAATCATTGGCAGCTAAAATGATGAGAGAGAGAGAGAGAGAGAAGGCTTAACATGAAAAAAAAAAGGTAGAAACTAAAAATTGTGCTAATTATTAAATCACCACCACCATAAATTCAAAGTCAAAACATTAACCTAGAAGCTTTCTAAAGTCACCATCGCATGCAGACATGGCATCTGTAGCTTACAAATTGTGCGCGCCAGAGAGAGAGAGAGAGAGAGAGAGAGAGAGAGAGAGAGACCACTCTAGCCAAGTTCAGAGCCGTAAAGCTTATGGCTCAGGAGTCAGCAACCGAATGAGGAGGATGAGATAGTAGCAGACGTTTACGGCTCCTGACCGAGGGCCCCGTTGGTGTGCATTCATGTTGACCAGGTAATTAGGAGAAGCAAAAAGAGGAGGATGATGAGGTGGCGCTAGAGTAGGGGCAGGGTTGTAGGAGGGTAGACTCTCTAGCTTGACAATTCTGGGTGCATACAACCCGAAACCTGCAACAACAGACGTTCAACTTGTTAGAAAACAGACTTACAAGGCAACAGTGCAAAACGAAATGATTCGAAAATAGCACGAAAATAATACGGGTAGGGGTAGGGGGTGGAGGCCGCCAAGCCTTCCCGCTATTGTCGGCTATATCTACGATGCTCGTGGTGCATGTTTACCAACTTTGGAGCTTATATGCCAGTCTGACTTTTAGAGACTGGGGCCCCATTTATTGACATGTGACCCAAGTTCAAACTTCTTCTATATTTTGCGACCCTTGAGCCATGCCCCGCTGACCCAGGAGTAGGCAACGTGCAGAATCCACAGACGACGTGGCCCTGATACCAAAACGTCGATTGTTTTATGGCCCACGATATACGACTCGAGAGCGGCTCGAGTCGGAGCTCGTGTTTGCAACAACAGAGAGGGACAAGGAAACCCTGCCACGTGGCAGATTTGTTCTTGGAATGCCTTCGGAATTTATATTATGAAATAGATTTGATAAAGTGGAAAATGGGACCTTAAAATCTCCTTGCTAACCATGCCTGCACAAAGTGGATGGGTGCAAGGAGAAAATATGGGGCTCAGGAGCTGGCAACTATTGAGCTAAAATGCAGGTATAGCCTCAATGCATGTGGTGGTCACTCGATTTGGCACTGTAGTCATGCTCGACCGCACCAACATCGGCGCATTACAGATCTATCTCACAGGAGGCAGGTGCTTGTCATGAAGTACGAACGCCGAGGGAGGGAGAAGCATCCACCATTCCTTATAGGAGGGCACGTTGGCGTGCCTTCCCCCATAAGGAATTTCCTAAATCATCGAATCCTGTGTTGATGGCGGGCACGCCGGCGTGCCTTCCCCCATAAGTAATTTCTTAAATCATCGAATCATTTGTTGATGGCGGGCACGCCAGCGTGCCCTCGTTTGTAACTAATTTCTTAAATCATGGAATCCGTGCCCTCGCTTGTAACTAATTTTTGAAAAGTTTCTCGAAGTATATGCATGCGAGGTGCTCCATGCGGGGGGATGGCAGAGTGGGTAGCATAAGAGAGGTGGAGGTGGTGTCGGGCTTCCCCGCTGCATCCAGCACAGAGAGGCTTGAGATCTTGGATGAAGAGCAACACATACTCAGCTTCAAGATTGTGGGCGGGCAACACCGCCTTCACAGCTACCCTCCATGAATCCGTGCTCAAGGGCAAGCCCTCCACCATTGTCATCGAGTCATACGTCGTCGACATCCCCCACGATAACACCACTGACAAAACCCATGTCTTTGTCGACACCATCGTCAAGTACAACTTGCACTCCCTTGCACGCAAATACGAGCACCATGGCAGGTCAGTGCAAGGTGATGATAGGCTGTGAAGTGATTTTAAAGTAATCAGCATGTTCTCATGCCCCTTTTTTTTTCTCAATGAGATCATATAGTGTAAGCTAGGATCTATGGTTTGTGTACCATGTTACCCATGGTGCTATCGGCTTGGCTGGGTACCATGTGATCACTGACTGGTCAATGGTTCTAGGATCTATGGTTTGTGTACCATGTTACCCATGGTGTTATCGGCTCAGTTGGGTACCATGTGACCACTGACCGGTCAATTGTTCTAGGCTATGGATTCGTCCTTTTAATTTCCAAATATGGTATTCTTTGCTAGGTGTCATCATTAATGTTGCCTCATTAGGTTAAGATAAGGTTTGCTTATTGATGGGTTGACGCTCTTCTTTGGCCTAATTGCGAACTACCACCATATTAATGTGGCCACTAAGGAAAGTCATGTTCTGTGAGAGCCCTTAAAAGGAAATTGGGCAATCCTTTATTCGATGCACCATGCATGTGTATGTACATATGCGCAATCCCTTGCTCCAAAAAACTCCTGACATAATTTGCCCACCCCCTAGCCTGCTAGAGCATTCATGCTCAGCAGCAGCACTAGTAGATGCTCATTCCACCTGGATCAAAAGGCCAAAGGCATATCGCCTGATTCACAAGAAGCATCATAACACCACACCTACATTTGTCAACAATCAACCAAAATGCACCATAGGCATATCCAACTAACACATCCGCCATGTCTGGAATTCCAAAAGCAAAAATATTGCATGCCACATTCAACCCAACCGATAAAGACAACTCAAGTGACTCATCACCTGGCATCTTGGCTTCACCAGCCATAGCAACAACCCTGCAAATCATGCACCCAAGTAGCTAAAAGCATTGTGTGAAGGTAAAGTTGTTGATATCCAAAGCACAAAAGTATCCCCGCAGCACACATATCCCTAGCATAGGCATCCACATAGTTGAGATTGGACTCATATATGCCAAACCCCTTCTCATCATCATAAGCATACTCATCATCACACATCACTTTATCCACATCATAATCATGGCTATCACCACTATCCATAGCTTCTAGCATGGGTTCATCAGTCTCCAAGAATACAGATCCCTGCTCTAAACCACAATCATGCTCACAAATTGGTTCAATCACTGCACATACATCAAAATATGGATTCAAAACAGGCTCCACATCCAACAAATCCACAAAATGGCTCTCAACCTTGCCCTCTTTCCTAATTTCCAAGGAACTAGTATCCAAAGATACATGCTCATCATCAATAACCTCAACCTCACACTCACACCCAGAATCACAAGGTACACAAGTAGCCAATGCATCCTCTTCAAGACTTTTCAATCCTGTATCCAAAGCATTACTCACCTCTTTAGGCTCTTCCAGAAGCCTGTTAACCTGCAAGACCTCTTTACGCTTCACAATAGACCTTGGGAAGAAACGAGAAACATCATAGGATAGGCTACTTTTCACCTGCTTAGGCTTAACTTCATCTTCCATGTCAAATCCATCTTGCACATGCATACCTGTACTAATACCATGTTCCTCAAGACGCTTAAACTTCCATTCCTTGTGCTTTGCAATGCATACCGCACCTTCAAAAGACTCGGGCCTCTTCAACTCAACCTCGAACCGCAACCAAGGTGACAAACCATCAACAAAAAAACTTTTCTTCAATGAACAAGGGGGGGTCTCATCCTTAAGAGCAACACACCAACGAGTCCATAAATCTGTAAAACCTTGTACATACGCATCAACACCTTGACAAGAACCTTGCTTAAAAGCATTGAGCTCATTCCATACTGCATTTGCATCTTCAAAAACCTGGAAACGCTCTAAAAAAGCTTCTATAAACTTGTCAAGACTCAAACCATAAGAAGAAGCCATTGCTTCTTTAGCTTCCAAATCCATGAACCAAGCACGGGCCTCATCTTTCAAAAGCAATCCAAATAGCCTCAAAATCTTCTCCTCGTCACACATATTGTTGCTTATGCATGCCACCTCGACTTGCTCCAGAAAGTCTTCCGCATCTTCACCACTTCCTCCATGAAATTCCGGATAAGAGATCATGGCTACCCAAGCTACTATGCTTTGAGAACCCCTTCAAACACACGTGCAAGAACCCAAGACTTTTGACTACCCAATCCCCAGAAACTTCAATGGAGCTCAGCTTTAGATAAGGACAAACACATGCACATCAAATGAGTTTTCATAGTTGATCATCGGAATTATAACAGACAAAGGACATTCCAAGATCTCTTGTAATCTTCTTGGCCCGAACATAAAGACTATGCGCTGCTCGAAAAAAATCTTCCTGGACACATGAACATTTATCTGGATTCTCTGTGTTAAATGAAAAGGAGTGAACTGAGGTCCATTTTGATCATCCATTAAAGCCAACCATGAAGCTCCCAAGAAGGCACACCTGACTTAACCTCTGATTTTGCCAAAATTTCAGCAGCATAACAACATAAATGGCTCAAAAGACCAAAAAACCAGCCATCATAACTTGGGAAAATTTCGACAGAATTTCCCCAGAAGTAGAGCAGTAGGAATCCAAAATATAGACTGTCTATGTATGCATAAACTGTCAACAATAGAACCCGAGCATCAAGTAGGACTCACTAATACATAGCCTATGGCGAGGTCACAAAAAGGGTGCTCCAGCTACCTGTATCACCGAAAGGATCTCCACATTTGAGAATCCCCCAGCTCAATAAAAACCTCACGCTATCGACCCTCACACGAAGGCTAATGCAAATCGCGTATAGTCAAGTCTCAGAAATGACTATCTTCCAGACCAAGTCTCAGAAATGGCTGGGACTGCCAAATACAACCAAGTATGGCTCCACAAATGCGTACAATGGCAGTTTCCACAAGTAACGTACAATCCAGCAGACAATGCGCTCAAACAGGCGCCAAGTGATGCATACCCACAACAACTGCAAGTGACACCCACTTGCCAATGTATCACTGAACTCCAGCTACCTGTACCTGTGTGAATCACCTGTACCTCTACCTGTCCCTGTAACCTGTAACCTGCAATCTGCAACCTGTAACCTGTAATCCCCAATCTCGAAGCTCGAAGCTCGAAGCAGAAGGTACTCGAAGAAGATCCTCCGTGGGGACGCCAAAAGAATGTGAGCGGGATGAAAACACACACAGCGCCTCTATAACGACCCGACACACACTCTTGGGAAGATACACACACACACTATGGGGCACCACTCGGCTTACACAACACACCTGGCCGAGACAGGGAACACACCTCTGGAGTGAGAGGAGAGAGACTATCCACTTGCCCACTCCACACAGACACACACACACACACACACACAAACTCAGCTCAAAAGAGGAGAAATGCTGATGTCTAGATACAATTGAGCTTGGGCCAACACCAATGGGGCAAACAGCTCACACAATATGGGTAAAAGATACCAGATACAATCACAAACTAGAGCAGAAACTTCGCTCATAGGAGAAACTTACACAGAAAAACAGCAGGAAAAGAGTGAGGAATTTGGCAAAATGGACAGCGCCATCGCGTCCGGAACGGCCCAAAACCCCAGTCTACAATGTCAAAGTGCTCAAATCCGACCTCGGATGAGCAGTTTACGGCCAAAACAGGCTCCAAAAACCCAAAAAAACACACCTGCGGCTGTTCCTCCTCTCTTCTCCACGTTTTTTCTGGTCTTCTCTCTGTTTTTTCAGTTCCCACACTTATCTTTATCACTTGGGCACCCTTGGCCTTTTAGATGACCTCAAACGGACCCCGAACGGGCCAAAAACTGACCTCGCAGTGCATAGTTGTCACCTTTTTGCATCATCCGCACACCTGGCACTCAGATTTTTCCAATAATGCATCCCGCAACCACGTGAAGTGACCCCAAAATATAGTCCTCATGATGACCTTTCTGCATAATTATCACAAGAAAACACCCACGTTGTGTCCGTACTCATCCACATGCAGGTATTGACCCCATTCACCCTCCTGACGCCACTAGATGTCATCTGATGCACTTGCTTACCTCATGTCATCGGCCCGCGGATAGCTTCCTCGAGAAGTTTTACGCGCTATAAACTCCTCATTATTGTAGAAAAAACATACTGGTACTGGTGATAGTGAAAATCGATGCACTATGTACATGTTGTCCTACCTGTACATATGTGGGCCCCACGTAACCACCTGGCTATGGAAATTGGGCAATCCTTTATTCGATGCACCATGCATGTGTATGTACATATGCGCAATCCCTTGCTCCAAAAAACTCCTGACAACGGTTTGAGATGTTTTTGTTGGATGTGAAATCGTTCAAAAGTGATTACTTCTTGTCACAATGCAACGGTACGCAGAGATGGAAACAAACTTGTGCAAATGGGTCAAAGCATGGTTTGGTGGTACAAAAAGTAGTGTCCTTGACACAACATATGCTTGGTGATTCTTGTGTGTAAAAACCAGGGGCATTTTTTTGGAATTGGGGAGGACAAATAAACTTCTTTTTTAAGTAGACGTTTTTTAACTTTAGAAGCATGCAATCCTAAGAAGAGGTGGGGGTGACGGCGGGGCCGGGGGGTGGGGTTACGGTTGGGAGCTTTCACTCCAGCACTTCTCCCTCTCTCTCCCTCCCTCCCTCACACGTCCCTCTCCCTGTGTGTCTCCCTCAGTTTTGCACCTTCTCGCCTTCCTTGCCACCTCCATAGCCACCGAGCTGCTGTGTTCTCTCTCTCTCTCTCTCTCTCTCTCTCTCTCTCTCTCTCTCTCTCTCTCTCTCTCTCTCTGCAAATGGATAGTAGCGCAGGAGATTACTGTCTTGGTGATGCTCAGGACCTTTCTTTCAATGACATAGAAGGTGATGCTCAGGACCTCTCTTTCAACGAGGTAGAAGGTGATGCACAGCTCCTCTCTATCGACGAGATGGAAGGTGCGCACAGTTCCTCTCTTTTGACGAGGTACAAGGTGGCCCAAGCAATGTTCAGCAGATGCACATCAATTCCATTAGCACTAGTATTCCAACCGGTAATCGGGCTTTTCTTCGTGATTATTGGGCTGCAAAGAAACGCGCACAGAGAAGCAAGGAAAAACATCCTACGTGTGCTCTTGGATTACGGGAAGCCAGGTCAAGAAAGAACATTTGTGCAGCGGTGGCTCGATGTTGGCGCAAGCAAACAATAGGGATTGCAAAGAATGAGCAGAAGGAAATATTCCGGCAACTCCTGGACCACCAAACATTTTCCTTGCTGCAACCATCAAATTTCAGCAAAGTCGAAGACACTGTTGTATCGGGTGTGCGCAACACTTTGACTCAAATCAAGGTCCCTCATTCAACAAGTGAACTTTTTGTAAAGAGAAGCTCTTTGGCAATGATTCTGAACAATAGTACAAACTCACAATCAGTAAAACAATCCAGAATGGCTAGTATCTTGGGGATCCATCGAAGGAATATAGCTGCAGCAAGCTCACGGCTAGAGAATAAAGATGAAGATGAAGTGTTGCCATTGAGTGCTTGTGAGAGACAATTGCCACGAGGAACCGTTATTACCAATGAAACAAGAGATTTGGTATATGCCTTTTGGACATCAGAGAGCATAGTTTCACCCAACAAGAAAGACATATGCAAGATGAGAATTGGAAGGAAAAGTGTCGCCAAACATCCTATACATCTACTCGACGAATCTCAAGTACCAACAACTTCTAGTAATTGTACATCTTGTTTGGTGCTACTTAAGGCTTATTTGGTCCAGACAGTACCAAATTTGGTAGTCTGTTGTACGGCAGAGGGTGTTTCCAATACCAAAGAATATCTATAAAGTACCAAATCCTAGCTATCGATTGCCAAAGCCTATCCATAGAGTTTAAAACCCTCTCTATAGAGTACCAAAACCTAATTATCCAGTACCAATGCCTATGTATAGAGAACCAAAAGTCTATTTACAGAGTATCAAACTCAACGGATACCACCAATGTCTCTCTGTAGAGTACCAAATCCTATCACTATAGGACCAGGATCTATTTACAGGGTACCTCACACTTCTGATAGTACAAAAGCCTATATGTAGAGCACCAAATCATGTCTATCGAGTACCAAAGGCTATCTATGGAGTACCAAAGCACATCTGTAGAGTACCAAATCCTGTGTATCTAGTACCAAATCATATGTATGGAGTACCAAATCAGATCTGTAGAGTACCAAATCCGGTATATCGAGTACAAAATCCTAGCTATCGAGTGCCAAAGCCTATCCATAGAGTTTCAAACCCTCTCGATAGAGTACCAATACCTATTTATCCAGTACCAATGCCTATGTATAGAGAACCAAAAACTATTTACAGAGTACCAAACTCATCGGATACCACCAAAGACTATCTGTAGAGTACCAAATATTGTCTGTAGAGTACCAAATCCTATCTGTAGAGTACCAAAGCCTATCACTATAGGACCAAAGTCTATTTACAGGGTATCCCACACTTCTGATAGTACCAAAGCCTATATGTAGAGTACCAAATACTGTCTATCGAGTACCAAAGGGTATCTATAAAGTACTAAAGCACATATGTAGGGTACCAAATCCGGTATATCGAGTACCAAAGCCTATCTATGGAGTACCAACTCAGATCTGTAGAGTACCAAATCCGATATATCAAGTACAAAATCCTAGCGATCGAGTGCCAAAGCCTATCCATAGAGTTTCAAATCCTCTCGACAGAGTATCAAAACCTATTTATCCAGTACCAATGCCTATGTATAGAGAACCAAAGTCTATTTACAGAGTACCAAACTCATCGGATACCACCAAAGACTATCTGTAGAGTACCAAATCCGCTCTGAAGAGTACCAGATCCTATCTGTAGAGTACCAAAGCCTACCACTATAGGACCAAAGTCTATTTACAGGGTACCCCACACTTTTGATAGTATCAAAGCCTATATATAGAGTACCAAACTCATCAGATACCACCAAAGACTATCTGTAGAGTACCAAATCCTCTCTGAAGAGTACCAAATCCTATCTGTAGAGTACCAAAGCCTACCACTATAGGACCAAAGTATATTTACATTGTACCCCACACTTCTTATCGTACCAAAGCCTATATGTAGAGTACCAAATAATATCTATAGAGTACCAAAGCCTACCGACAATACCAAATCTACGGTACCATATTTGAAACTTTTTGGTACTGTTGAACTTGGGTGCACGTCTGTCCACTATTACAGTACCAAATTTGGTACTTTTGGATACTGTTGAACTTGGGTGCACGTCTGTCCACTATTATAGGACCATATTTGGAACTGTCGAAAGCCAGTTTTGGCACTACTGCAGTAGTGAAATTTTACCAGTACCATGATGTTGGTTTTTTTTTGAATCGTTTTGTTTTTGTGCCATAGGTTGAGTTGTACCAAAGATTCAAGAAGGCTCACCCAACAGTGGTAGTGTCTCTTAGATGCTTCGAGACATTGAAGCCATACTTTGTACGGAAGTTGAAGGACAGAAATACTTTTTGCTATGTGGTTCATGTGCAGATGCTCTATTTCAAAGAGGCCCTTAATCAAATGCGGCAGAACAAGTTCGGGCACCACGGAAACGGTCACCTTTGCACTTGCTCCGTTTGTTGCAGAGGTGATGAGAGAGGAACGTGTTTTGGAAACCAAGCAGCGTGTCAGCACATCACCGTTATGTGGGAATCCATCATGTGCCCAAAGCCTCCAAATTGTGAATACCATGCAAAGAAATGCTTGATGGGGAACTACTCACAATGTGGAGTACGGAGGTTGACATTTTGTCCCGATAAGATAGCAGAGGATAGCAAGGAGGTGTCTGTGAAGGCTTTCATGGAGGCTGGAACAGGACAGGTTCACGAAGGTGGGAGTGAGAAGAAGAGAAAGGACTTGATTGTGCAACGGATGAAAAGTGGGACTTTTCTTAGCCTATTTTCAGCCCATCTGATAGGCTTCATCAGGCACAACTTTGTCTTCCGCTGGCAAGCCCAACAATTCAAGGACTGTTTGCAAAATTTTCCTAGCAACATTGTAGTATCTGTTATTGACTTTGCGGAGAATTATTCCTTTAAAGTTCAGAATGAAATTCAGTCACTGCATTGGTGGTCTACCCAAGTCACAATACTTGTGCACATCACTTATTTAAGAAATGCAGCAGGTGGTACACAGAAGACGCTACACTTCTACATATCGGATGACAAGCAGCATGACACATTGTTTGTACAACATTGTTTCTTGTTGCATGACAAGTGACTGAAAGAACGAGGACATTCTCTGCAACAACATTGGGTTTGGTCAGATGGTGCTGCTTCACAATTCAAGGCCCGAAGACCTTACTATTTTGTGGCCAGGTACTATCAAATGACAGGCTTGCACATGATACATAACTTCTCTGCATCCGGCCATGAAAAAGGTGAACATGATGGGGCAGGGGCGGTCATCAAGAGAACTTTGACGCATGAGGAATTGAAACCAGATGGCTGGCGTATGAAGTGTGCAGCCGATGTTGTCAACTTTTCGAAAGCAACTTTTCAGCCAAGAGAACAGTCTCAGAGGTGTAATACGCAAAGTCTTTTGGCTTATTGGCATGAATGAAGTGCAGCGCAATCTCCAATGGGACTGTGAGCACATCGTTGGCTCCCGCTCATTTCATTGTGCTGATGGCTATTCACAAGACAACCGCACCGCCATACGCTTTCGATCACTTTCATGCTTTTATGATCCGTGTATGTGTGGGTTGTGGAGAAGATGCAGGAACAGAATACACATTGAAGAATGGAAATATGTTTGCATAAAACCCTTGCCAGAGTCCGCAGATACAATTAGGGATGACGAATCAGATGACGAGGAGGAGGGTGGAGATTCAACATCGATTCCGATGAGCCAAGTGTCCAACCTGCCACTATATGAAGGATGCCCTGAAATGTTAAGTGGCATGCTATCCATAGGGGATAATTTTGCAGTAAAAGCAGCTGAGGCAAACGAAGACTTCTACATTATCAAATGCACAGAAGTGTTGTACCAAACGGTGAAAGCACAAAAGGATAAGTGGCATAACAAAATCGTTAGAGGAGGGAAGGTTGTTGAAGGCTTTTTTTATGGCCAAGTTGAAGGAAAAGCTGATACATACCGGCTATTGGATCACACATCTCCGATAATGATCTACTCACATCTTGTTAGGGCCATACGTTTCCCGATGGAGCCTATTGCAGGATCCCTAGGTCAAATTTTACAATACAAGTTGTCTACTGAAGTATATGAGAGGATATACAATAGCATGTCATATCATGATGATGAGAGCGACGAAGGTGTGTCCATGTTACTTGAGGGCAATGAGAAGCCCTGATTGAACAACTAAATCCGGTAGTCAATAGTACCAAATCCGGTAGTCAACAATACCAAGTGTATTCTGCACTATGTGCTTTTTAGTAAGATCTTCAACTTGATTTTTTGGCCCTGAGCTTTATCTGTTCTCTCTATCTAGTTCTGTGTTGGTATGTTACCTTTCATTACATTACTGTTTCAGTTGTCCTCACTATATGTGCATTTGGTACATTTTGGTACTGTTGAACTTAGGTGCTTCTCTGTCCACTATTACAGTACCAAATTTGGTAATGTTTCGTACTGTTGAACTTGGGTGCACGTTTGTCCACTATTACATTACCAAATTGGAACTGCTTGAACTTGCTGTATCACTTATGGTTTACTTTATTGCTCTATCTGGTTCTGTGTTGGTGTGTTACCTTTCATTACATTACTGTTTCAGTTGTCCTCACTATATCTCTACTTTTTGGTACTGTTGAACTTGGGTGCACGTCGGTCACTATTACAGTACCAAATTTGGTACTTTTTGGTACTGTGCTGAACTTGAGTGCACTCCTGTCCACTATTACAATACCAAATTTGGTACAATTTGGTACTCCTTGAACTTGCTGTATCACTTATGGTTTACTTGATTTCTTGGTATTTTTCAGTTTGTCTATTCGTATTTGATACGACCACCTTGAGCAATGTCTAGAACTACGTTGATAACATGAAAGGTATGCCAAACATAGATGCTATCTGCCTCAAAAATTAAAATGTTGGGCAACCTGGTTAGCTCCAAAAGGTTTCAACAGAATTAGTCAGAGGTTTCAACAGTAGAGATCAAGATATCAAGACAGTCTGAACAAGAGAAGTGGTTTTCCATTATGTATAGTATCGGGTTACAAAATTCCACTATTTACATGATTATGGCAATCTGCTACCTCGGGGGATCAAATTTATAGGAGTACCCCTCCATCTGTATGAAGTAATCAGTAATGTACCCAGAAATATCGTCTTCAGTGTCAAAGATTGGGTTTTTGCGAGTGTACGCTGTTGGGTACCGATCCCTTATCCACCCGAGCAACCAAGGCAAAACAAAATCCAGCAAGTGAAACGGGTAATCGGTTCCTACTACCATGGGATCGTATGATCGGATTGCCATACAGTTTTCATAGTCATTTTTAAAAGACTTGTATCTACAATCATCTACAAGAACAGTGTTGCTGGCATCATACTTCGGGTGCCTTGCCCACAGCGTCCGTAACTTCTTCAGGAAAACGGGCTTATCGCCCATGTGTTTGGAAACAACCGGCACCTCCCGACATACGGGGCCGCCATATTTCACAGTCCTCTTGGGAGAGAATATCTGCTAAGGCCAAAAAACGAGGTTAGAGGTATGCGTAACTTATGTCCTGCAACATTCAAAGCGGGCATGCTTTACCTGCAAAATATTTTTGCCTTCTATGGTTGGGGAAGCACGCGTTCACCATGTGTAACATTTTTTCTCTTCTACAGCAGGACCACAACACTAGGCAGGTTTTCAGTTTAAGCCGTAGGATGAACTGCTCCGCATCCGGCCTTACAAGACAAATTACATTCCCTCCGAGATAGACTACCCGTGGCGTGTGCTCCTTTGCAGGCACTCAAGTTCCTCAAGGATTTCGCTGCACAGCTGGTTAGTAGCACGCCATTAAGATCAAGCACAATCATCCAACCGCGTCTAGCAACCACATCAGGCTACAACAATGTGCTTGTCGGTGTATCGTCTAGCCACCAACTTACTACAGCATCAACAAACATAATGAGTGGGGACAAATACACAGTGCAAACATCATATCTAAAACAAAAAACTGGTCCAAAAACTATCAAATTTGATACTGTATTGCACAAGTGATAAGGACTATCCGAAATCGCAAGTTCAAGAAGTACCAAATTAGTACTGTAATAGTGGACAGACGTGCACCCAAGTTCAACAGTACCAAAAAGTACCAAATTTGGTACTGTAATGCACATATAGTGAGGACAACTGAAACAGTTATGTAACTAAAAATAACATACCAACACAGAACTAGATAGAGAGAACAGATAAAGCTCAGGGCCAAAAAATCAAGTTGACTCAGTCACTAAAACGCACAAAGTGCGGAATACAATAAATTCTCACTGGCTACAGTTTGCATGCACGAGATAATTGATCACGGGCGCGATTGCGCTTCTTTCTCTGCAAACAAAAAAGTTCTTGCAGGGTCACAGAATCAAGGGAATCACCTCTCCGCTTTGAAACAGCATCGGCAGCAGTAGAGTCAACACCCCCGTCGGTGCTATCCACAACAGTATCATTCGCAAGTACTTCTTCCTGCTCATCCTCGGCCTCCCTCCGATCTTTGTTGCCTTTCGATCTCTCTTTGACCTCCCCTTCACTCCCCTTTGTGGTTTCCACCCCCTCCCCAACACCCCTCTTTGTGGGTTCTTCCTCTCCCTTCTTGACCATTGCTTCATCGAGCTTTGTGTTGGCAACATCCTGGCTTTCCTGCACATCCAGCTCCACAACAACAGACTTTACCTTCCTCCTTGTCCTTAGTCTTTTTACCATCTCTGGCTTCCTCCTCAATTTTACTTTCGTTGTCACCTGTCTTTTTATCATCTCTGGCCTCCTCCTCACTTTTACTTTCGCTGTCACCTATTGCCTCACATCTTTGCCCCGTCACATTGTCTTTCCCTACAGAATTACCTTGCTTCAGATCGTGGAGAACATTTGATATCTCCCTTGTCACCTCATCCACGTCCCATATTCGACTTGCAACCGACTTTGTGGCGTGCTGGTCAACAACTGCAGCATCCTGCTCCTCTGCAAACACAAAGAAAGACAGCACATACTAACTTGTATGAAAACCTCACTGAGTTGCAAGTGCGCATATGTATTCAAAAATTCACACATACTTACTCTTGACAACTTGAAGCCCACTGGCCCAAGACTTTGCCAAATCAGAGATTACCATATTACAACCCGGCTTGACACACTGATCCTTGCTTTGTAACAGAGCACTGAAGCACAAGGGATGATATTGGTGTCGGCACTCTAGCACGAAGGTTCCGACTACATGTGCGCACTCCAAGGGCGCACCGCATGCAACACACATACCAAACACCGGGATCACATTTACCGAATCATTAACCTGGGGCCTAGGATATAGTAGGAACCTCTTCCCAAGCCTGATATCAGACAACATCTCCTTCACAAATAGGGTATGCTCTTGACCTTCCTTCCATTTTTTCTCCAGAGTGTCATACTCAGCCTGTTGACAACCAGCGGTCCTAATTAGTTTCAAAAACTACCAAGAAGTCATACCGAGACTAGTACTTCTAAATACTGTACTACGAAACAGAACCCAAACTACCAAAACCACCAAAACTACCAAAATTACCAAACTCGGGAATCATATAGTACCAAAAACATATAAATACCCTCAATGCAGAACTACACTACCCAAACCTTATCAAAACTACCAAAAGCCACTTTTTGCAACACTTTCAAATAGTACGTAAAAGTACCAAAACTACCAAAATCAAACTACCAAAAGCCACTTTTTGAAGCACTTTCAAATAGTACCTAAAAGTACCAAAACTACCCAAATCAAACTAGCAAACAAGCTTTTTGTATCACTTTCAAATAGTACCTAAAAGTACTCAAAACTACCAAAATCAAACTACCAAACCCACTTTTTGCAGCATTTTCAAATAGTACCTAAAAGTACCAAAACTACCAAAATCAAACTACCAAACCCACTTTTTGCAGCATTTTCAAATAGTATCTAAAAGTACCAAAACTACCAAATCAAACTACAGAAGCCACTTTTTGAAGCACTTTCAAATAGTACCTAAAAATACCAAAAGTACCTAACTCCCAAAATCAAACTTTCAAATAGTACCAAAACTACCAAGACTACCAAAGAAACACTTTTTGTAGCACTTTCAAAAACTACCAAAATCAAACTACCAATTACACTTTTGCAGCACTTTCAAATAGTACCAAAACTAGCAAAACTACCAAAGCTATCAGAATAAAACTACCATAACACCTTTTGCAGCGCTTTCAAAAAGTACCTTAAACTACCAAAACTTCTTCATAGTACCAGAAATACCAAACCATAAGACAGAAGGAAACCATAAACTACCTAGAATAAAAAGAGGAATTCCAAAGATCGAGCAAGATTTATCGAGCAAACAAAAATCGAGCAAAATTAACCAATCAAAGAGGATAGCAACATAGCATTGTCAACTCGAGGTACATTTTGACAATACTTAATTTCATGTGAAATTTCATAAAGTTAGCAAACACCATAAAATTCGCTCATTATATTTCTCTACATCTAGAGGCATCTTCACATATGCAAGGAAAAACCAATTTTCTTATAGGTGTGCACATTCCATTTATATCTTGCTCTCTCCCTCCCCCCCCTCTCTCTCTCTCACACACACACACATACACACACACAAATGCAAGCATTGAGAGTCACTAATAATCAGTTGTGCACTCACTTGATATGATTCTTTTGGTCTCATAAGTTGTATTTGACCTTTAAGAGCGATAAAGGAATCTCTCTCTCTCTCTCTCTCTCTCTCTCTCTCTCTCATGTGCGTGCGTGCACACACACACCATCATATGCACAAAACATGCATTTTTTATACTGGACATACATGAGGAAATCAATAAAGTAAAATGTATCTTTTGTGTATAACAATTATATAAATCATAGTAAAATACATCAAGGCACTGAAGTGAATGTGTATAGATCATGGCAATAAATATAAACAAAGCCATGATAAAACTTGATTGTCTCTGTAGGTAAAGGGAAGGAGTTGGATGATTGGTTAACGTCACTTTGATAGGATAGACCTATCGTGGGGTAGTGGGGGTTGTTGCGCTGGGAAGCCTTGCTTCTATCTATAATCTGATGACCCTCAAGGCTTGGCACGTGCTTGAGGTGTCTTTGTACATTATTTTGATGAATACAATGCATATACTCACTATTGTGAGTTTGGAAAAAAAAGGAATATTTTTATATCAACTTAAGTTTTGTTTAGGGCTATGTCCCCTTACAATTGTTAATTGTTGATTTCAATTGAGTACCAAATTGAGTGTCGTGGAGTGTGCACGAAAACATGAGACTCATACAAGAACTATTGCATGATTAAGCTCACAGCTAACTAGAGATGCATGATTGCCAACCATCCATGATCACGTGGACAAGGAATTAATGGGCAAATTCAAATCATCTAGAGTGTAAGTTGCTGCAAAGTGATTGTTCTCTCTCTCTCTCTCTCTCTCTCTCTCTCTCTCTCTCTCTCTCTCACACACACACACACACACACACACACACAACCTCTCTCAATAAGTAGATCCCTTCCAACCTTACAAAATTCTCTTCTTCTGATCCCCTCTCTCTCTCTCTCTCTCTCTCTCTCACACACACACACACACAAACTCTCTCTCTCTCACACACACACACACGTACACACACACACAAAGAGTTTCTTTCAAGAAGTAGACTCGCTTTCTTCCTCTTCTTCTTTGTCCTCTTCTCTCTCTCTCTCTCTCTCACACACACACACTCTCTCTCTCTCCCTCTTCTCTCTCTCTCTCTCACACACACACTCTCTCTCCCTCTCTCTCTCTCTCTCTCTCTCTCTCTCTCTCTCACACACACACACACACACACACACTCTCTCCCTCTTCTCTCTCTCTCTCTCTCTCTCTCTCTCTCTCTCTCACACACACACACACAAACACACACACAAAGAGTTTCTGTCAAGAAGTAGACTCGCTTCTTCCCCTCTCTCTCTCTCTCTCTCTCTCTCTCTCTCTCTCTCTCTCTCTCTCTCTCTCTCTCTCTCTCTCTCTCTCTCTAAAATCAAAACTTATACTCCATCTATATATTTTTTTTTTTAGAAATGGTACCGTGTGGTCTAGAAAACATTTTGCCTCCACACAAGGCCTCTAGTACACTTCGATTGGCATGGGTACACCAAATGTTTGAGAATAGCCTCATCAACAACTACCAGGGTTGGACTATGAGCCTTTTCTTTGCAAGGCTAAAAAGACGTCTAGTAGAATCTTAATGAAATCCTTCCCAACTCCCAAACGAATTTTTTTGAAGGCTTTGCGGACCCTTAGAAGCCTCTAAGACACATGGATGATAACAACCTTTCGGCTTCTTGAAAATCAACTTGCACACGCAAGAAAGTGTGGGGGCCGAGGCATGAGCATGAAGGAAAGGTGGTGAAAGATCAAGGGATGGCGTGTGCAAGGCATTCAAGGACCTAAAATACATCCACAACATCTACATGGTGTAAGACATATGGATGATAACAACCTTTTGACTTCTTGAAATATCAGCTTGCACCCGCAAGCAACTGTGGAAGGCAAGACATGAGCACCAAGGCAAGGTGGTGCAAGGATCAAGGGGTGGCCTATGGAAAGCATTTGAAGATATAAAGGACATCCGTAACATTTGCATAGGTCCTTTGATTATAGAGCATTGCTGACTTTTGGCTTCAGCTAGTAAGCATGGAGGAGGAGGAGGCAAATGAGGTGATAGCTGCTAGGGGCAGGGCCCTTTAAGAAAACCAAGAAATCTACACAAAGTTTAGTGTAATTACTGGTAAAAGCTTCAGATATTGACCCAAAACCCAGAGAATTTCAAGTTTTCCTTTATTTCACAAGTTAGGAAAAATGTGTTTTTCTAGCCCTGTTAGTAGTAATTTATATCATATTTAGAGAAGCCAAAACCCCTTCAAACCAGTCCGCGGCGATGCGGATTGATTTGGGGGGTAGCAAGTGGTTGTGCAAATGATTCAGCAAGAATCTGTGAACAAAAAAGCTCGTGCTGCATGGAGGAACAAATCTGTGAGCGCCAAAGAAGGGTGGGTGTGAGAGATTTGCAGTGACGGTTTTATGCTCTAGATAAGATGCGAGGATAGTTGGCAGTGCATCGTAAGAGGAAGAATCTCCGTAGGCTGCTGCAAGTCAACTAGTAATGCATGGGAAGGGGGAAAGGCAGGGGGTTGGGATATGCGTCAAGCATTGAGAAAAAAATTAGCCTTGCCTCATCCACAGATGAGACACTTTTGAGGAATAGTACACTTTGAAATGGTAGCTTAATATATTGACTTAATGTGAATGTCAAGTACTCTCGAAAACACTCTTACACTCAATATCGTCAATTTATATGCTGAGGAGGAGTTAGAAGCACAGTGTATTCTCGACTACTGAGTGAAGTGACTAGACCTCGTGTATAGCATTGAGCAGCATGCCTGAGCACTACAACAATTTGATTGGCCTTTCTAAACAAACAAGTAGTGAGGTCAAATCCCCTTAATTCTAAGCCTAGACCCTTCTATTCATGGCTAATTTTGCCCACAACAACAATAAGCAGACAAGTCAAAACTCCTAAGATCCTTTTTCAGTGCTAGATGTGCTTGCTTCCATTAAATAAGCATCCATACCTTTTCCATCGTCTCTAGAACTGACTCAAAGTTAGAAGATACATACTCTTCTATCATGCTTGAGAGTACTAATGATGCTTGCTGCAGACTTTCAACTGCATCTATGAACCATGGCTACATAAATAATCAGAATATAATCAACCCACAATTCTACCAAATACCAAGCCTGCTTCAGAGAGATCCCAAAAGGCCACTTCCACGGGTTAGAGGATAAAACAAAGGGCTCTACACAAAAGAGAAAAATCCAAACCCCTACCTAGTGCTACTAGACTCCTAACATCAAAGGTCTCAGTGTGTTCAAAAGCCTATTTCTAGGATTGGCTATATTCTGCCTCACAGCATCCAACTCTACCTGAATGTGTGAACCCTGTAGTGATTCCATGATTTTGCCAATGCATAAATTGTAGAATTGTGTGATTCCATGTATGTAAGGATCATAATAATTTCCTTGGATTAAAAAGGAGAATCGTGCTTTGCCAACATAGGTAGGCTCTGGACCTGTGAAGCAAAAAAGCGTGCACACAAACTCATGAATACGCTACATAAATTGGGGTGGGGTGTTTGGGGGGGGGGGGGGGGGGGGGGGGGGGGGAGTTGCTGAAAGCTTGTCAAGATGACTGAAACTATTGAACACAAATGCTATCTGAGTCTGAGGAGTGCGACAACCAGTATTCCGCTAGAAATTTCTTTTAAAGTGGCATAGACAAGCCTTTCTAACTGTTGCTACACTAAGGCTTGTCGTAGGTGCTCAACGTTGATGCTAATATTTTGATACCTAAGATGAGCCGATCTTGACAAACACCGTCAAGAAAAAATGAAACTCACGTATGCATGACAATAACTTCTCCTCCTTAAAGTCATCTCCTGAAAGTGATCGGAGACTGGAGTAAAATTCAGCACCTCTATGGCTGGGCTGAAACTGACGATGGTAATTTCCCAATTCCTACTTGAGAAAATGCATTTCAACAAACCCAGCAACTTTTCCCTTTCTTGATTGAGATTTCACAAACAGCCCACAAATAGTGACAGCAATCTTGAAGAACAAGAGAGAAGCCCAGTCATCTTGAAGAACAAGAGAGAAGCCATAACCCTCTTGAATCGATAAAGCTAATGCCTGCTCACTGGAGCCAGCGAGTGCACCTACGATCCCTTGGAAGCAGGTTAAAAATTCTGAGATTATTTCTGAAAACTAAAAGCCTAATCCTGAGATTATTTCAGAGAACAGAATGCTACGTGAGATAAGTCGTTTAATCCTGGGTGGAGAAAGACTCTCCTGTCAATGTTTGCCAAACCTGAGCGGATATATCAAAGGCTTAACACTATTGTTAAGAATTGAAGAAGATAATGGCAGGCAGAAAACTAAATACTTTATGTTAAAAGACATACCGATTAATCTAAATCCATTGCTCTCCAGTGTTGGGAATAGGTATCACATTCAGCTGTTAGAATCGTTCAAAATGTACAATCCAAATCAGTGAGATGTACCGGCAACCCAATCTGTACATTAGTACATACATTCATACCCAAAACAGAATGGCACATTGTCCTTGCTATACCCACTGATTGAAGATCAGACAGAATGATTCTATATACTTTAATCACCAAGCCCCATCACATGGCTAAAACGGGTCCAATCACAAGAACTTATCAGCTAAGGCCATATCTCAACCAGGAAATTCAAAATTCTGCTTACTTCAAAGACAATCTCATCTGAAAATGACGATTCAAAATACCAAGAGTTGGCAGCTATTCCTTTGACACTTTGTGAGAAATTACAACAAGTGATACCTTGATGCATCATAACAAAAAACAAAAGACTCGTGAAGCTGACATATCAAGCACATTTTCAAACAGAATAGCTATCTTCTTGCATATGAGATGTTTACAACATGGAAATCTAGCAGGAAAAAGTTATAGGAGAGAAAATGCAAACTTACCTGCCAAAGAGTGGCTTCTACACCTTCAACAGAGTCCGCCCCCTTCTCGATCTCCTGGGCAAGCTTCTCCACATGGCCGTACATGGAATAGTAGTTGTTGAATGTACATCAGAATTAAAGAAAGAAACTCGACAAAGAGGTGGCAAAACAGAAAGGAAGAAAAGGCGGAAAGAGGAAGATGATACTTACACAATGTAGAGCTTGGTGGCCATATTTGATCGCCGCGCACACAGACAGACAGACAGAGAGAGAGAGAGAGAGAGAGAGAGAGAGAGAGAGAGAGAGAGAGAAGCTGTGAATGGCGGGTGGAAAAAGGTCTGCATGGCATGGAGCTCAGCAAAAGCCTTGCATGGCGCTGAGGAAGACCTTATGAGAGGGAGAGAGAGAGAACTACCTCGTAATACACTCACGGCTGGGAAAAAGCGAGAGTGAGAGCTACCTTGTAATACATTCGCGGCTGGGAAAAAGCGAGAGCAGCTGGGAAAACGAAAGCGGCTCGGTAAAAAACGAGAAGGCCACGCTTGCATTAGGCAAAGGCCAAGAGGCTTTTGTCCACGTGGATAGCTTTAGCACGCAGATAGCTCAATAAGCCTCCTATGCTTCCCATGTAAAAAGTTCCTAGATATTTGTTGCGGGGGATAGCAAGCAGACCGAGGACAGTTTCTAGACACTTTCCTGCACTCGTACCTGCAGCATGGAGTGGGGCAACAAGTTTTGGCATTGAGTGACGCGACTGGGCAAGACAGATGGAATTTCTTGAGATCATTTTTTAAACGCTACTTCAAATCAGTCAGCGGCGACGCGGCTTGATTTGGGGGCTTTCAGATACCACACTGGCAGGTGGCGAGGCAAGGCGTGGCAAAAATTAGAGACGACCGATGTTGATGGCTAGCAGACAACAGCCAAGGATCTTGATACTGTTAGCTTCGGTACTATGGACTCATGCTGAGTCTGATGAGTGATATTGTTCATGTTGTTGAGCTCAATTCTGACTGGGCCATCTGGCTTCTGATGATTTGTTCGCATCCCAGTAACCATTGATCTTGGGAGGCTTCTTGAATCCGCCTGCGCTTGGCTTGTTGTTGATAGCCAGTATCATCGTCATTGTGCAACAGCATAATCTCTTTGCAAAGCTGCCTTCACCTACATCAGCAACGTGAGAGGTCCAACCTTAATTCTGCATCCGCATAGAGAGATTTGGTGTGGTGTTTAGTAGGTGATCCGCCTTGCAATCTCTTTTCATCCCCTTGTGGGGCAGCAGATGGTGCAGGTGGGGAGGTGGCGAAGTATCAACAGTCTCTGAGACAGTGATGGGGCAACAAGTACACATTTGGAGTAACAAGCTTGCAGGCTGCAACAAGGGGTAGTGGGCCAGCACTTGCAAACGACGACACAGCTTGATGATGGTTTTTGAGGACACAAATAATGGCATCTTGCAACAAGTGGATAGGGTTAGAAGTGATTCACTAGTAGAAGACACTCAAAAGCAGTGGAACGACAATCAGTGCGAATGATGTTGCAGAGACCATAGAGGATATTGCTAAGGGTGTGGTTGATAAATCTGCTGGTACAAAGAAGCAAGTTGTCCGTGATGTTGGCAAGAGGCGAGAGCTTAGTTGGGAGTATTACTGATGCTGTTATTGAGTAGTCAAGTAGCTAGCTCCTCTTCACTCTGAGAAAGAGGAAATTCAATCACGACACTTGCCGATGTCACCTCGGACACCACTTCACGTGTCGGTACTAGAATAAAGGGAAAATTACCAAAATACCCTTCTAATTTGTGGAAATTCCCAAGATATCCCTCAAATTTCAAAAATTTCCAAAACACCCCAAAATGCCCTTCAATTTTTCCAAAATTCCCAAAATACCCTTGGTCGTGAGATTAAGTTTCTCTAAAGATAAATTTCTTTAAAGATAAAAATAATTGTAGCTTTTCATAAGAAGACTTATTGTCAATCAATACAAGATGCTAAAACTATAATTTGAGTCGTTTATGTAGGCTTTGGAGATGAATTGCTTCATTATTTTTAGAAACATTTTCCCTTTTTCTGGCCGCGAATGTAGAAGACATGTTGAAGTCTCACAATTCTCGGGAAAGAGAAAATGCAAGAGTAGGGCAGAGGAATATGATTTTTTATAGGCACGTCGTGCTGCCTGATTTTTGTGGTGCAAACCATGTACTCTCTCTCTCTCTCTCTCTCTCTCTCTCTCTCTCTCTCTCTCTCTCTGTGTGTGTGCTTGTGTACATGACCTAGTAGTACCAATAGATGGAAGCGCAGTCTCTCTCTCTCTCTCTCTCTCTCTCTCTCTCTCTCTCTCTCTCTCTCTCTCTCTCTCCCGCTCCCGCTCCCCTTCCTTCTCCTTTGTCTTATCGATAGATGCAACAACCATGGAGATGATGATGACAAGGCTTTGTGCTAGAGTAGATTGTCTTGCAAGTGATGGTGAATGGGGACAAGCTGGATGAAAGATGATTCATTCTGCTGGTGATGGTGAGGAGTGCCATCACTCGATAGAGCAGGCGATGGAGGTGGGACAAGGCAAGAGGGTACAAATATTTTTGAGGTACTTCTCTTAGTAAGAATCTTTTAAGATGCTTGCAGGTTGGCCAAGGGAAAAAGCTAGAGGATGGCACATGGAGGGGGGAGAGAGAGGGGGGGGGGAGGGATGTCATCTATGACAGTGAGACGACGGATAGAGAGATGGATTTTTTAACCATGGTCTACATTGGCTTTCTCTTTCCATTTCATTGATGCTTTATGGCTTATGGGTTGCGTCTATGCTTGTTCCATGGAATATGGCAGTCAGTGCTTAGTATGTCGCAATGCTATCGTGAGATGGTCGTTGCCTTGCAATCATGTGTTGCCATCCCATGCAAGAGCTGTAACTCATGACACATATAGGATCACAGGTAGGTCTGCGATGCATCCTTGTTTTAGGGATTTTCTTATCCTTTACAAAACAAAGGTATTCTCAAAATAGCTCCAAACGTCTAATACATGTTCTTGATACACACACACACACACACACACATATCCTCACGTTGGTGTGCATGGTTTTAGGCTTTTGGGGGGGGGGGGAGTGTTCCCAATTCATAAATTTCTAAAATTTCTTATTTGTAAAATTTTGACCAAATTATAAATTACACCTTTTTTCTATTCAATCTATAATTTTTTTTTCCAATTCCATTTTACGATACATAATTAGTAAGTGCCTCCCCTGTTACAAGTTTTGGGGGATTTGTATTAGAGAGTTTGTGACCTCATATATAGACACAATCATGTTCTGATGATCATTCTTGCATTTCATGACCCTCGTCGATAATGCCAACATCAATTTTCCTAGGTTATTTATAGCACTAGCTCTCTTTGTGGGCTCTTTTCATTTTTGAGTTATGTCATGATAGATCTTAGTACACTATGTTAATTATTTGTTCACTTGCAATGCCTAGGTAAGAAAGATTGCACAATATTGTGTTGCTTCCACTTGCCTCTTTTCCTCATCACTGGTAAAAAGATATCACTGACAAAATCTGGCTTTTTTGTTGGTTGTTTTAGTGCAAGACAATGTGCAACCTCTAGAATCTATGAGCTAGGATGATTTTTTTGTTATATTGAGTTTTGTGTGTGTGTGTGTGTGTGTGTGTGTGTGTACGTGTGTTCTCTGTGAAGCTCTTGCTCGATTTTTTGCTTGCTCGAAAAAGCTCGCTCGGTGAATGGTAACACTCGAATAAAAACAGTTCTACCATGAGTACCTAATACTACCAATCCCACCAAACCAAGCATAAGCAGTTCTATCAAAGGTACCTAACACTACCAATCCCACCAAACCAAGCATAAACAGTTCTACCAAAGGTACCTAACACTACCAATCCAACCAAACCAAGCATAAACAGTTCTACCAAAAACTCCCAAAACTATCAGCACCTGTTGCTCTAGAATCTCCTTGTCGAGCAATGACGTATCTTCACTGATTTCGTATCGATGTAGCATCCTTCGACTAGCAGCCAAATCAGCTTCTATCAGATTGATTTCTGCGTCATCGCCAGTGTTGGCCTCTCTCAGTGTTTCCAGTTGGGTCTTATATTCCTTGATGTCGTCCATAATCTGCTTGACAAGTTTATTGGAACCCTCTGTCCTCAAGAGTGTTTCCTTCTTCTGTTTCAGAGACATTGTCAGCTCTTTCAGCCTATCGGCTACCTCCACACATGTCCGAGGGACTCTCCCAACCATAGCTTCAAGGTCCGCAATATAATCAGGTGTCTTCTCCTCATGACGCTGTGGGGGGACTTTTTGTGTAGGGGGCATACTACTGACTGGCGTAAGTCGGGGCTTCTTGGTATTTGATGGGTGGCCTCCTTGGGACGCACCGTTTGCCTTTCGCCAATTCTCAACCTTCGTTTCCAAGCCTCCTAGTCGGGAGGAACACATGTTGAGTACACTCTCACCAAACCTGGCCCATGCAACCCTGTGGCCCGCAGGGTCCTTTGTGACTGCATGACACTTCTCATATGCAAAACAGAGGGCAAATTTTGTAGTGATCTCCCCACATGATGGTGGGGCTTGGTACACCTTATGGAACAGGAACCTGCATTCATCCTGAAGCCGTGGCTGCACGTGATTTAAGTAAATCTTTGTCTTCTTCTGGCTGGAATGACTGAATACAGTGAGCCAATGGTCATCAGGGATGTCATCTTCCGTAAGATCCTTTGGCAGCACCCCCTCCATGCTCAATCCGTACTCATCATGAAGCTCTTGTGCTGTATAGCAGAACTTTGTCAAGATAGGATACTCCTCTATCTTGTTTTTTCCTGCAATGTGGAAACAACACGCAAGTAAAGACATGCCCTCATTATATGCCTCATTTCAGTTGTGCAAAACAAAACACATGGAATGAAATGAATGTATCTCATTCAGGAGACAATTGCAAAATTCAGTTGTGTACAAAGCCAAATTTGGTAGTGGTTAGTATCAAATTTGGTACTGGTTAGTACCAAATTTGGTTATGCTGACATCCCTACTGAGCTTCAACTTTGTGCTATGCTCATGCAGAACATATACTGATTTTTGCACTTGCATACATGCAAGTTAGCAATCTAAAGAGCAGCTTATACATGTAACTTTGTAACTTTCCTAAACCCTAAATTCCTAAGAAGATCCCAAACATGCACATGTACTTGCTGCATGCAGACCTCATCAGATAAAAGACATGCAGAAGCTTGCATGCATGGAAAAGAAAATGGTAAATCACCAGAAAACGCACAGCTCTCATAGCACCTACCTTTAGATGTTGTAGATGACCGTGGAGTCTCATCATCGGCAAAAAGAAGCCCAGGCTTAAATGAAGTTTCCATGGACACAGCAGGTTTCTCCCTCTCCACAAAGGAGGCCCCCTTGCTAGCCCTCGTATTTAGGGTGTCGATGTTCCGAGGGGATTTTGCATCCATTGTCCTCTTCTTCTTTTTCCCATTGTCTGGTGACGCTTTGGCTGCTGATTTCCTCGCTGGCGTCCTTATCTTCCTAATTGTGAGTAGCCGGGGAGCTTGTTACCTGCAACTATAGTGGTTTGCAGAAGGCGATGTAGTAAGAGAGCAAGGCAAAAGCTGAAAAATGTGTTGAGCAACTGTGCCACTCACAAACGCAGTCTGTGATGGGACTTTTGGCACGGTTTCAAAACACCACTCGCATTACTTATTGCCCCACCCACGTTTTCTTTCACGGAAAGTTTAAATCATACAAATTTCCCTCCTACCATTCTTTAACATAGATGAAAAAAAAGGTTCCCTCCAAAGTGTGGACATATGTAGAAGTACCAACCAGGTAGAAGCAAAATAGGTCCTTTTTTTGTACCACCAAACCATGCTTTCACCCAAATAGATTCTACAAAGGTTTGGACAGATGCGAGCGACACATTTGCTCTCCTCGAACATTGCGAGCAAGTGGTCTTTGTACCGGATCCTCGAGAGCGACAATGGTGGTTTGTGGTTCAGGTTGCTCCAACAAATAAACAAGTATTTGAAGGGCAAAAGCTCCTGGAGGAAACTCAGTCAGATGACGTCCATACTATTGTGAGATTAGATGAGATGGACGAAGGTATGGCAAAGGAAGCTGACAGATATACGAGGGATGACGCAGACGAGGCAGAATTGACACTTGTAGATGAAGATGCAATGGATGAAGACAATCTGCCAGAACGAGTTGGGGCACAGTTATGTTTGCAATTAGAGATAGACGATGATACGATGCAAGATCTTATCGATGATGCCTCACTCGTCGAGGCCTAGGCCTGTAAGTGTTTGTGTGAAGACGTTGATTTAAAATTAAGCTTAAAGTTAATTTAAACAACTGTGTTCTGACGCTTTATTTTACTTTCTTTGTGAAGGACTTTAGTATGGCAGACCAGTTTCCAGATCCCACTTCTATAAGTGCAGATGCATTCATGGGCTTCGTTATACGGATGACGCCTGCTCAGATGGCAGAGGCTTTTCAGTACTGGGTAGCAGAAGGCACAACTACTACGCCTCCGGGCTTCACACCCGAGGGTCCGACGCCTAGGAGGGGGGACACCTATGGGGGGGGACGCCTACGGGTACGACGCCTGCTTCTCCCATCACGGCCGCTTCGACACCTACGGGTGGGACAGAGGCGGGTACGTCCTCATCTCCGTAGCACAGGCGCACCCGTCGATCTCGACGATCGTCAGGTGGAGGTGGTGGTTGATGTGGAGGAGGGTCCACAGATGCTTCGACCCCTCCTCGCTCACTACCCCCGTCCTAACCAAGCACACCTCTCGACACACCTCTTGGCACACCTCAGACACCTTGGAGGACACACGATCCTAGTGCCTTTAAGCTCTATACTGTACGAACAGATGGTTCTGTTGACATGGATAGAATCGGGACTGAGATGAAACATAGGATTCGCCAGCTCATAGGCCTGCAGTTTTTGACCAGCATTCTGACGTCTTGGGGTGAGCAGGATAAGGACAAAGTCAGTTACATAGTGGAGACCATCCTGAGAGAGTACCAGCCTGCTTCGGGTTCAAACGTTGTTTCGAGGAGGTGGATCAAAGGTGTTGCACGGGACACCATGAAACATCGACGATATGCAGCTCGGAAGGCTTTCAGGACCGGGTCGCCGAAGCCTTCGGGCATCCCAGACGAGACGTGGCTGCAGATCAGGGAGGATGAGCGGACAGCGGACACGCGGTTTAGACAGCAGTGTGAGGTCGCGCAGATATGACAGATGACCAAGGGAACATCTCATCTTGACAACGGAGGCTTCGACACCTTTTCTAATCCAATCTTAACTATGGCATTTTTTTAAACGCAATGAATCATGTATTCTTATTACTTTGATTTTTATATAAACGCAGAATCTTGCGATGCATCGAGCCTCGACACGCCAGGAGGAGTCAGATGGATATCACAGATGTATCTATGAAGTATTGAATGATCTTGATGCTTCAGGAGAGTCTGTAGACTGGGAGGTCTTACAATCTCGCTGATCTCTTGAGGTGAAACGTGAATAAGTGTGAGTTGATTTAATTAAGTAAGTATATGTGAAGTAATATCAATACTAATTTTGTGAGTTGTCCTATGTGCAGGTTGTGACGCTTAATATCAATGGACCGGATTTCATATATATGCTTTGTGAAACACAGACACGCTTCTGTGTCTCTTTTTTGTATAGACATATATGGTTATGGTTATTGTTCAGACAGTTATTGTTTTCCTTATGGTTATAGTTATTGTCAATGTCGTTGTATTAACATGGTTATTTCTCCTATTTTTGTATAGACATAGTTATGGCTAAGGTTTTGTTTATGGTTATCTTTAACTTTCTGGTTATGCTTATGGTTATTGTTAATTTTGTTTACGGTTATGGTTATCTGCATTATGGTTTTGATCAAAGTGGTTATGGCCAGTTATGGTTTTAAATTATGGTTATGCTTTTAATTTGGTACGGTTATGGTATTGCACAAAGTTCATTTCATTTGTTTCATTGGCCTTAAATCTCATGTGAGATCCTACATGGATAGCATGTAGGAGGCGTATACATGATATGGTTTTTTTTTTAAAGTTTATGTAAAAACGAAGAGAACTCTGTCGAAATTTCTGCGGGAGCACAGTTAATTTTGGTGCTACTCGCTTTCTTGGACAGAGGGCAGGAAGTCTGGTTGTGGTGGCTGTGTCCATCTTTTCACTGGGCACAAGTCAGGCTACCTGTCCTCTGCCCCAGAATTTTTTTTTCTGTTATGCTCATCGATATATGTGTCTATATCCGCGTCTATACTTCCGTCGGAATCTGCGTTGCTATCTATGTCTATAACTGCATCTATATCTGTGTCGCTATCTGCGTCACAAATAAAGCCTTTCCACGCGTATGTCGATGCAGATTCTGACAGTTTTACAGGGACGCAGATAGCGACGTTAAGCGTCGCTATATACGTCGATGACACCTTTTTTTGTTGTAGTGATACACAAGTACCCATGCCTGAATGCCTCTATGATTGTGCTGTGAGCTTGTGTGGAAGAAAAAAACCACAAAAGCGCACTTGGGTGATGGCAGTTGCCTATGAAGCGACTGCTCAATAAAGAACCTTTTTGGCTGCACCTGTGCCCGAGCAAGATGCATCTCTCTTCTCTTCACAGGGGAGGTTTCATTCTCAAGGTCTGGCAGGAAACCGATCACAACTAGCACATCAAACCTTGCTCATCTCATTGAGGGGTTCGTCCTCTTGACCTAGTAAGCCATGCCATCCCTAGAAGACATCTTTTCCCATTGACCTAGTTTTGTTTTCTTTCCCACTTACCTTCTCGCCTACTCTCCTTCTCCCTACGTTCAGCTATCTGCCGTGGTCGAGATGTCCGGGCTCCTAGTCTTAAAGTGCCACCATTGACTGTAGCCTCCAGTCCAACTCCATCCATATCCCTGTAACTGCCACCCTCGCTTATTTGACCTATTCCATCTAATAATAACTCCTCATAGCCCCTATCGTCCAACTAATCGTGAGCCTGTGACAAAGCTACAGAATGAGTCTAGTGATCTCCACCCGCGTCAAAGACAAGGATGGTGCATAAGGGAATACTGGAAAGGAGGCAACCTGTTGTCCATGCTGAAGCCATGTCTCTGAAACCATGAAGTCCTCTGTGCATACCAACATGATGTTTTTCCCTGCAACGCTAACTGCCTAGACGACTCCAATGCCAACCTAGCATATCTGTCTCTGGAGGTATCCCACAAGCTGTGCATAAATGAGACTGATCTAGTAAGCGCCTCAATCTCCATGGGGGGGGGGGGGGGGGTGTCCATCTCCGCTCGTATGATCTCGTGTGATACTGAGGCCTTGGCTCTAATCATCCAAGAAATCATAGACACCAAGGGCCTCTCCATACACCTCCAGCCATCGGTATCCGCAGAGGGTCCCCAAACGTGAACCCCATAAAGCATAACTGTAGCTACCAAAGTGTCGAAGAGCCAAAGCTTTGTTCGAAGTTCCTGAAACTGAACCTGCGAACAAATCCTCTCCAACCCTCCCAGGGCTGCATAGGCTCGAGTCAATCTAGTCTCTGCTGCTCCCCTCAAGGTAAACCTTGGTCGACTAAAGACCACTCCAAGATATGTGTATGCATCAGTATACTCCACAGTGTCGTGACCATATGTGAATGTAGGCACCGACCTCCTGACCCACTGCGGTGTGGTGTTAAACACCATAACCTTGGTTTTACCAAGGTTTACAGACAATCCACTGTCCTCTGCAAAACTATGTAATGCGTCCAAATGTCTCTGCATACCCTCCCGGGAATCCGATATCAACACGATATCATCAGCATATAACAACAGAGGAATCCATGTCCTGGCAAGCTGAGCACCTCTATCCCCTCCTTTGTCAATATAGTCAGAAACCTCATCTACATACATACCAAATAGAGTAGGGAACAACGTATCCATATAGCTAGGCCGAATAACAAACCCATCCCTTGTGAGGTGTAGAAGATGCTCTCTATAGAAAGCCATCTTCGTGCCCAACTCCTGTACCGGCTCAATCCATGTCCTCCTGGTGTCCAACTGGATCAGATCCTGACGCATGAGTCTAGTAATCTCCACTCGTGTCAGAGACGTCAGGGGTGCCTGTAGAGAGTACTGGAAAGGAGGCAGCCTGTCCATGGTAAAGCCATGTGTTTGAAACCATGATGTCATCTGTGCAAACCAGCATGATGTATCTCCCTGTAGAGCTAACTGTCTGCAGGACTTTAGGGCCAACCTCGCAATATGCCTGTGGAAGTATCCCTTAGGCTGTGTACAAAGGAGATTGATCTGGTAAGCACCTCAATCTCCATAGGGGGGGAAGCTAGCTCCGCTCGAATGATATCATGTGGTACGGAGGCCTTGGCTCTAATCAGCCGAGAAATCATAGATACCAAGGGCCTCTCCATACGTCTCCAATCATCCTGGCCTACAGAAGGTCCCCAAACCTGCACCCATATAGCATAGTAGAGGCAACCAAAGTATCAAATAGCCCTAACTTTGTCCTAGGTTCTTGGAATTGAACCTGCGAACACATCCTCTCCAATCCTCCCAAAGCCGCATAGGCTCTAGTTAGTCTAGTCTCTACTGCTCTCCTCAAAGAAAATCTCCGCCCAGTGAAGACTACCCCCAGGTAAGTGTATGCACCTGTATACTCCACAGCCTCCTGACCATATGTGAAAGTAGGTGTTGATCTCCTGATCCACTGTGGTGTGGTGTTAAACACCATAACCTTGGTTTTACCAAGCTTTACAGACAATCCACTATCCTCTGCAAAACTGTGTAGAGCATCTAAATGTCGCTGCATACCTTCTGGTGAGTCAGATATCAACACAATATCATCAGCATACAGCACCAATGGGATCCACCTCCCTGCCAGCTCGGCCTCTCTGTCACCCTCTCTGTCAATGTAATCAGACACCTCATCAACATACATACCAAATAGAGTAGGAGACAATGGGCAACCCTGTTTCACCCCAATAGTAGAGTGAACTAAATTAGATACCCCTTTCGGAGTGCGTACATGTCCCATCACTGATCTGTACAAAGCCATAATCCCCCATATCAACTCTATGGGCAACCCCATCTCCTGTAGTCTGCGCATCAATCGAGCTCTCGGTACCATGTCAAATGCTTTGCGGAAATCCACAAAGCTACAATAAATCCGTTTCCCATGTGACCTGCTCTCCTCAATGATGGCTCTGAGTGTCAAAATATGATCAAGAGTAGAGAAACCCCTCCTGAAACCGGCCTGACCCTTTGCCCGTACACCCTTACCCTCTGCCCAACTACTCAAGTGCTGCTCAAGAATGGATGCGTACAACCGTGCCAATGTGTGTCCAACCATAACAGTGCGGTAGTTTCCAGGCTCTGTAGGATCACCTGCCTAAAAGATATCAAAAAACAACTGAAGTGATGCTTGAACATAGTGAGGAGAAGGATTCACAAAAAAATTCTGGAGCTCATGGGAGAAAGTGCAAATTTGGCCACCGTCAAGACAGACTTTCAAAAAGGCGCAGTTACAAAAACTGATGGACTGTGAGCAATCGGAGTCCAAATCAAGAAATTAGCGAGTCTAAACTGCATCTTGTGAAAAGTTATGAGCACTGGTAAAGTTTGAGCAAGTTCCATGTCGAAGACCTAAGCACATATAGGCAAAGCTTACTAGAAATTCCTCATTTATGACTTTGGAGCTTTCAGAGGGGGAGAGCTCTCTTCTTGTGGACGACGACTTCCAGGACTCCGTTCTCTACGCGTGGTCATCCAGACTTTGACAGATAAGAGAGGTGAGTCCATCAACCTTGCCTCTACGTCACCAATACCACAAATGGTCGCAAAACCTCGCCACCAACACAACACATAGAGGACAAACCTAGGTCGGCTTGTAGGAATGGCTAGGGACCTCCAAATTGAACCAAACTTGAAGGGCACAATGGCTATGCTTTAGGAAACAACCATATGACCCCGGATAGGCCTTAGGTTGTGTCCAAAAAAACCCTAATTCCACAGGGCCCCAGAAGAGCAGGTACCCAAAAGTGCTCCAAATTGAACCAAACTTCACAGGTAGGACTCGAGAAGCTAATCATGTGGTTTGACCACCAAAGAGACCATCCAATGTGGATCCTAGACCTAATCTTGACAGCAAGTGCACAGAGTGTCCCATAGCTCTCATGGCTCAACCAGGTGACCAATTGTCATGAAAAGAGAGAGAGAGAGAGAGAGAGAGAGAGAGAGAGAGATTTGAGGTCTTTTTCGTCTTCTTTTTATCTTCATGGAAATTTTTTGTAGGCTTTTTGCCCACTCCGTATGAAAGCAGATCAGTGAGAGGATTAGTCTTTGAAGAGCTACAATTTCTTCTAAATAGTAACCGTAAGCCTTCTAACTGCATTCGATGTGGGTAAGCATCACAAGTAAACGTTCCTATGAAAATGATAATCGTACGGGGACATGTATCACCTTGAGCAGACGACACACAAGGGTATTCATATCTTACACTTCTGACGCAGCAAACAAAACGATACTGAGACCCAAAGAGTTGCAGACAGCCCAAAGCTTCCCATACCGCAGTCGCTGGTCGACTGCTTCTACAACCAGTGACTGGCTACAACAGAGAGACACCGGCGGAATCTGAGCCTTAAAATTCTGCCTGCTGACGTGTAACAAGGCACAGCATTCCGTATTCCGCCTGCAGACTTGGCACCTTCCCAGCGACGGTGACGGCCGGGAACGGGCATTAGGAGGCCCATTCTGCAGCAGGCTCCCGGCTACCGCCGGTCGCCTAAACTGCAGAATGCACCTCCCAATGCCCCTTTCCTACACCGTCAAAGTCAAGTGTGGGGGGGGGGGGATCGTGGCCCTCCATTAAATGGCAATTAACTCACATAATATATGCATAAAGCCATGGATGACTGACACATCGGCAGAGAGAATAAATCTTATTCTAAGCCAATCATTGGCGTCTGTAACTTTCGAACGTCGCTTTCGCTGCAGCTGAAGTTGCAAAATTCCAGCTAGATTCCAAGGTTTCCTTGAAGCACGCTTATAAAATTTTACAAGTCCAAGTAAATACTGGCAAACACTTGGAATTTTACCCTCGAATCCAGGAGATTTCAAGTGTGCCCTTTTTCTCCCTGGTTAGAAAAAAATGTCCCTGATAAACTCTTCTTGTACAACAATTTATATGATGTTAACACAGAGTAGCAGCGTATAAATTTTTAAAAATCTTATCGTCTTCAAGCCACTTTTCAGACAAAGTATATGTATGCATGTGCACCTCACTACAATTTGCTTGTCACAAAGCAGGCCTTTCTACTGCTATTTATTGGGTTGTTTACAAGAGAAACACAAGTGAATTTCAAAGGACCAATTACTAAAACTCATGAAAAGATGCAAAAATGGGCAAAAGAAAGTACGAAATGCCCCAGCAAACATCAGAACTCATCTTCCAAAGTCTGAAAATTCGCAACCTAATGATTTGTATGCAGTACTGCAGACATCAACCTAAAGTAGTGGTATCAGCGCTTCCAGTGTCGTCGACCTGCCTGTAATCCCATGGGCATAACTCTAAATCAATGCCAACTGTCGGAGAAGCCATCTTTACACTAAACAAATTTGTACGTCGAGAGTAGATGTCTGAAATTGGCATGAAGCACATCTCTGCAAAACTGTGACTCAAATTGTCACCATCACTGCATTGTGATTTTGGCAAGATCACCCAACGATTCATCAAAAGGGAGCTTCATACTTTACAAGAGAAATTGGAGAGAAATAAGACCCATTTCTTGCAGCAAGGCTGCTGTTCTCTTGTTACTTACTCTGCCATCCGAGCGGGCTTAAGCGACTGCTGCTGCTTCTTGGCCCTCTTAAAGTGCTTTGCTTTTGCTTTTGCTTCTCTGCTCCTCTTCTTAGTGAGAGACTTTCCAAGCAGAGAGGGACGATCAGCCAAGCCAAAACTTTTTGCCACATGTCCTAAATGCAATTTCTTTACTTGAAAGATGGCTCTCAAATCTCCTTTATGTGCAGTATATGCACGTACATACGACCGGAAAGCATCAGCAGCAATCTCTTTCATACTAGCCTGCAGCCAAACAATGATACAGGTAAGCTCTCTCAAAAAAGCCAGATCACATAGTTCTGCATGAAACAGAAGGTAAGAAAAGTATTGACTTACAAACTGATTCATGCGCTAAAACACTCGTGCAAAACACTCTATTGAACACAGAATCTTACTCAATAACATTCACCACTGCAATTTAAATACATTCTCAGCCACATCAAGTTATCATAAACAATAGTAAGTAGTCCAATTAAAGGAATAATAAGGTTGTTGGTGTTGAACAAAAGCAGTATACAGCTTCTTATTGCAGCATCAAAAAATGTGTTATGAATTCCTCTTATGAATCGAGAAGAATTTGCACCCACACTCGCGGTGCCCTTAGACTATCCTCTCTTCAACAACAAAGAAAGCTCTGATACCTATTTTAACTAAATTTACCACTTGCAACTATTTCAAGATTAATATACTGCAAGTTTAACACAACGTACTGGAGTGTCTTGCTTTTTCAAAAGAAAAGAACAACTTTAAACACCCTCAATGGTCACATTCTCTCTTCACTGCCTTGGGGAACCAATAATTGAAGTAGCTCTGTGACACAAACAATAGTCACCCTGTACATGCAAACCAAGAGGCAGACATATCAGAGTGCACAGCAGAAGGGTGAAGTTTCAAAAAAGAGTAAGACATTAGAGCAGCGAAAGGGGGAAGAAAGAAAAGACATGAACTAAAATGTTCTATTAACATCTGCAAAAGCCCAAGATAACCTATGCAACCAAAAGTTACATCCATGGTAAGACGGATACAATTACTCCAAAAGAAAAAAGAGGTCATAACAATTGCCAATTAGCATAACTTGATTCCTTGCATTGCCCTCGTCTGCTTCACTCTTGTCATGTAGCTTTTCATGGCGAGAAGTATATGCCTGCCTTCAATTCACTATGAAATGGCTCTCCCCACTTTCCTGCATAGTATTTCATGTTCTGGGATAATTCATCTTCTCAAGTACTCCATTGCCACCTCCCATCCTTCAGGAAGATCCCCTACTTGGATAATAATAGGCCTTGTTTTCCTGGATTTGTTCCTCTTTTATCTTCTCTATAATTCCTAGACAATGATGTCATTGATTTGCTCGATATCAATATTAATGAGTCAAGTAGTCAACATTGCCTCATTCGTCTTAGACTTGTTGCAGTTCCTTTACCTGAGTTTCCCAATTTTCTACTCTTTACTTTCCATCCTCTCAAAGTGGATCTCTTTCCTGCTGCATTTGTGGGATGAGATGCTTGTCCCATGCTTTAGGTCCCTCTGTAGGTAGGTGAAATGAATAAATGGGAGGGATCTCCCAGCTACCTGGACGAGCCACCCGACCGTAGCTACCATCCAAATTCTCGCAGCATCCCCTAGCTCGGCAACCTCCGAGGACGTAGGCGTGCACGTGTAAGACCGAGCGTCCCATACCACCTGGCCTCACCTCCTTAAGGTGATCTATTCAACCCGTTAATTCGACATGCACTTTTGCAATAGGCACAACTAAACCAAAAGCCGCAAGGTAAAGCTCTAGTATCATTGTGAATCTTCCAATTATCTAGCAACGTCAATCTGAAAGACCCATCATTGATCTCTTCTAAAACATGGAAGGAACTCCCCCCCCCCCCAACCTCTCTCTCTCTCTCTCTCTCTCTCTCTCTCTCTCTCTCTCTCTCTCTCTCTCTCTCTCTCTCTCTCTCTCTCTCTCTCTGTGTGTGTGCTGCTATGCACCCGCCCTCGCCCTTGCTCGCGCGCGCTGCACCTCCTCGCCCCTAGCCCACGCCCCTCGCCCCCCAACCCTCGCCCCTCGCCCCTCGCCCCTAGCCCTCGCCCTAGCCCCCTCGCCCTAGCCCCTAGCCCTCGCCCCTATCCTCTCGCCCCCCGCCCCCTAGCCCTCGCCCCTCGTCCTATCTCCTCGCCCTTGCACCTCCCCTAGTCCCTCGCCCTTTTTCCTCATCCCTCACCCTTGAACCTACCCTCGCCCTCGCCTCTCGCCCTCTCTCCTTGCCCTCGCCCGGTTTAGGGTCGCCCTCGTCCGTGGCATTAAAGCACAAATCAATTGAAATTGCATGGCATTGCTTTGCTCTACCTTGCTTTAATTTTCCATGCGGAAAGCACTGCCCACCGAAAAGCAAAAAGAAAAATCAGAAAGGCCAATTCCCCTACAGGTGCTAGAACAGGAGCAAACCAAGACATTGGGCGCAAGACCCCCCATTATTTTGGTTTTAAGGCTGACACCCGCAGTGGGCTGTGGTTGTACCTTTACCCGCAGTGGAATGCTTGATGCGGATGTATGCCTGATGCGGAAGACAATGTATCCATAGTGTGGATGCATATGTGCGCTTAGTGGCTCTTTTCTAGACAGTGATTAGGCATGAGAAAGCTGGGTGATAAAGCCGACCCCCTAGAGGATTCCATTCAAAAGTGCAAAGAGGAAATGACGGAGACTATTACCAAGATAAACCGCAATCTATTGGGCACAATAAAAATGCTGGAAGGACGTGTCCTGATCCAAGAAAGCAAGATAAACGCACTAGAAGACCGAGTGACGACTCAGGACGAAGAGATTGCGTCACTCAAGAAAGATCTCGCCGAAGCACGATCAAGCAGCACACTGGAAGAGGGCGAATTGCGACCCTCAGTAATCGAAGAAATCAACAATATCAAGGAGCAAGTACGGGCCATTAAAGAGGGAGAAGAGCAACACAAAGAGATGATGACTTCTTGGGTGGATGTTCTTACCAAAACTCAGCAGAAGGCGGATGAAGCCGAGAAATGGATCGAGGTGGCCAAGAAAGGAAAAGGCAAGGAGATAACGTCCACGTCCACGTCCACACCCACTATCATTAATCAGACACTAGAGGAGGAGCAAAGAAGACGTGTGCGCGCTTTACATGTGAGAATTTGCGGTCTTAAAGACAAAGGCAATGTGGACGAAGAGGTAAAAGAACTCATGGCCTTGATGGGGGTTCATGAGCCAACGCACACAAGAGCTTGGAGAGTGGGCAACATAAAGAAAAATGGAAGCAGTGGGGAAACCTCGAAAGAAAGGGCACTCATCCTCCGTTTTTTCTCCATGGAAGCGAAGAAGACCTTCTTGAAGAAAAGACCAACTCTTAAAGAGACGGGCATTTTTCTCGGAGATGATCTTACCCTCTCGTAGATCGCTCATATGCAGGAAGTAATGCCGGAGATTAGAGCAGCAAGGGGAAAAGGCAAGATTGCCTTTTACCGAGATGGAAGAGTAGTAATACTAGAGCGACGCTCCACATGACGATGCGAGACTTATGGGACCACACTCAAAGTGGCTGCCTAGAACTGTAATGGATCCATGCATCTTGATGTGGGTGCTTTTGAGGATAGCTTTACTGGAAGAGACATCATCTTCTACTCTGAGACCAAGGTTGTAAGGTACGTAGTATTCGGTACGTGTTCAATATGTACTGTACGTTGTACCGTATGGATTGGGCCATAAGGTACGTAAAATTCGTAGTATATTTTTTGAAAGCTAAAAATACAAAGAATTTCAAATTTATATACAACCTATCTAGTTTAAAAACACTGCACAATACTTAAACATAGCCACAACTTTCAGAAAACACTTAAAATCACCCCACAAGTTAAGTAACCGCTAGAATCGAGTCCGGACCACATGGCATAGTGTAAGTCAATAGTACATACCTGAATGCTGAATCTTGATACAAAAATAACATAGTCACTCAATAAAGAGTCTGGGTGGCTCAAGCAACAAAATAAAAAGCATAAATGAGTCATGACAAATGTCCAAGTCCCAAGACCCAAAGCACTAGGCAATCACTACTACTCAAAATCATCATCAGAGGTGGATGAAGACTCAGAGAGCATGTCTCCATCTGTCAAGACATTGCCCTCATCATCATAATCGGGCTCTCTCTCCTCTGGCACAGATGCTAGGGGTGCATCACCCTCATCTGAATCATCAGCCTCTGAACTCTGGGTGTGGCTGAGTCGAACAGCCTCATTGGCTCGTCTACGAGCAGGCCGAACGGGTAACTTTCCTCTGCGAATGCTCTCTCTGTGTGCAACCTCTGGATCTGCAGCAGCAATGCGAAGAGGAATACTGTAAGCTCGAGAGCGAGATCTAGTGACCCGGTGATCCACGCTCTCTAGCTACCTGTGCAACTCTCGAAGGATCTCCTCCTACTCATCTCTAATCCGTGCATTGACCTCCTCCGCAGTAGGATCTGCCACCATCTTCAACCTGTGGGATCCACCTACAATGACAATACAAAACGCAGTCCATGATTCAACACTATCTTTTGATCATTGACTTTTGATCATTAAATGAGACACACCAGGCCCTTCGGCAATCCATACCTCACATCAGTGGATACATATGGGAGATAGCTTACAGACAGGAGACACGCTCAGAACACATAGGACGGCGCTCGGGGGGAGTGGCAGTGTTATTTAGAGAGGATTTGCAGCCATTGATACATATAGCCCGCAGGGATGAGCAGGCTAGGTACATGTGGGTGAGATTGAAAGCAGAGACAGGCAGATATCTCTACGTTGCTATTTGCTACTTTCCCTTGAGTACGTCGGGCTATGCATCACCCAGAGGACAGTCTCCCTTTTCTATTTTGGATGATGACATATGGGAGTTCTCTAGAGATGGTGACATTATCATTCTAGGGGACTTCAATGCTAGGACTGCCCATCACCAGACAGTGTTTTATGATACTTCAGAGGAGATGCTGAGAGAGCTAGATGTTGTAGAGACGGGCCTGTCCGGACTATCACATGATGCGGAATATATTGAGTATGGACGACACCTGATAGACATGGGCACCACACATGGACTGGCCATCTTGAATGGCCTACAAAGGTTTCCTGCTTCGGGAGGCTTCACATGCTTACGACACAGACATGGAGCCAGCACAGTGGACTATGTCAAGGCACAACCAAGCCTCATCTCTAGTATTTAGGACCTCATGATTGGACCCAAACCTGTTGGTGTGGCAGTGGATCATGCTCTTGTATCGCTGACCATTTCTTTTCAGTTTAGTGTAGCACACAGGCTACAGGTAGCACCCCCTACTCGCTGCACCTTCACGTGGGAGACGGACTCTGTATACATAGATGGGATCTACAAACGCCTGTGCACAGAGGAGCCAGGGCGACCTCTGGAGGAGCTTACTACTATACTGACACAGACACTACATGATGCAGCAGCAGAGGCATACCCACATATCCAGCCTGAGCAGAGACGCAGTTCAGGGAGCATGCCCCAGAACAGTTGGTATGATGAGGAATGCCGGGACACTAGAGCTAGACTTCAGAGGGAGGTGCTTTTGGGGAACATCACTCATAGGCAGTCAAATTGACTTCCGACGCCTAGTGCGGCGGAAGAAGAGGGCATTTCTAGCTCACCTAGAGCCGGATCTATACCAGCTATTCTTGAGTCAAGACTCACATGAGGCGTGGAGGCTCTTCCATGAACAATCCCCCCCCCCCCCGCCCCCCCCTGCCATTACTTCTACAGAGGCCTAGGGCCAGTATGCATCATCGTTGTACACAATTCCTGAGCAGCCCCCCCTTCCCGACCCCCCCGATCCATGCCCGCACACATGTGTTTTTTTCACCGCTGAGATGGTGAGGAAGGCCATTGACAGGATGAAGACTGGGAGAGCATATAATCATGATGGCTTAGTGGCTGAGCATTTCATGCATGCCAGAGATTTACTAGCAGAGCTTCTAGCAGTTATGTTTAACCGTGCCATGTGTGAGGGCTTGCCTGATACCTGGAGCCTATCTACTATTGTACCTATCTTCAAGTCAGGAGACCCTATGGAGCCTGGAAACTATCGCACTATCATGATTGGACACACGCTGGCACGGTTGTACGCATCTATTCTTACACTTACCTTGGAGTGGGTTTCAGTGGGCCAGCATTTTCATTGAGGAGGGCACCAAGGACTCGATTGACCAGAGCACATGCAGCATTGGGTAAATTGGAAAGGATGTGTTCACAGGTCCAGTTAGGTCCAGTTTCAGGAGCCTCGGACGAACCTCTGGCACTTTGACACTTTCGTGGCTTTTGTATTGCTCTATGGAGCTGAGATTTGGGGACCTTCACTGGACCATCACGGGAGGACAGGTTGCAGTGATGGATGGGAGGAGATGGAGAAGCCTCTAGTCTCTATGATCTCACGGCTCATTAGGGCCAAGACTTCAGTACCACGTGCTATTATACGAGTAGAGCTAGCTGCCTTTCCACTGGTGGTTGAGGCGCTCACAAGATCGGTCTCCTTCATACACCGCATGTGGGAACTGCCTTGCACTTGAGTCCTCTCGACAGTTAGCCGTGCAAGGAGATGCAACATGCTGGTATGGGGAGATGACGTCATGGTTTCAAGCGCATGGGTTCAGCATAGACAGATTGCCTCCCCTCCAGTACTCACTAGATGCGCCCTCTCTGACTCTTACACAGTCCGAGATCACCAAGCTCATTCGCCAGGACTTGACCCAGCTAGACACCAAGAGGACATGGATAGAGCCAGTACAGGAGCTAGGCACGAAGATGGCTTTCTACAGAGAGCATCTCCTCCAGCTTACGGAGGATGGTTTTGTGACGAGGCCCAGATACATGGACACTCAACTGTCTTTTTTTTTTTGGAAAAAGTCAGGGCTGTATATTACTCAGTACAATATAATCCCCAACGGATGCCAAAATAGCCTATCACGTGGGGTGTACAAGCTGAATGTAAGGAGGAGAGCCACTATAGTGACTACTCGACTAGAACAATCTCATGGTGGTCAGTGTGATGAGTGGAGGAGAAACCACCTACGAGGGGCATAATGCCACGTAATCTGGCCACGTGTCAGTGTGAAGAAGAGTGGGGATCGAGCCCAACGCCGAAGGAAAGCAAATCGGCGAGCCTCAGCTGCTCGAGATGTACCTGAGGAAGAATCCCACTGCCAAATCAGGGTGTGAATGATGTCAAGCCAAATGGCAGTGAGGGTATCCTGAAGGAGCTGTGGAGCCGCACTTAGAATGTGAAGACAACGAGCTCTCCAAACATTCCATAGTGTAATACTAGTGAAGACTGAAAAAACTTCATCACGTGTCTGAGAATCCCCCTGCCAAGCAATATATGGTATCATAGCCAAAGTCCCTCGCCGAAAGCCAGTCAAGGTAAGCATGAAGGCTGGATCTGTGGCTGAGCCCTCATAGAAAAGATGCGGGCCGGGCAGCGGCATCAACCATGAGACAGATCCCCAAGTGAGAAATCCATGTTGAACACCTGCTCTGCTGAGTAGAAAGCAAACTGCAAGCCACACTACATGGGAAGCTGAGCATGACCAAAGACAGTGTGCAGGTGACTCAAGTAGTCGCAAAGGACAGCGAGTACACAACGGATCATGACCCATAGTAGCTACCCAAGTCCCAACTGGAAGTCCCGCATGTGCAATCATCCACATGAAAAAAGAAATACGACGAGCCGCATGTAAATCCCAGATGGCGGACCAAAACTGCTGCAGATAGGCATGGGAGAGGCCTGAATGTAACCAGAAACGCATACGAGTGGGCTGCTCTGGTTGCTGTCTCATCAATGCTAACCTTCCAATCCTGACAGTGTACTCAAAGAATGATGCAGGTTTACCGGTGGGGTCAGAGTGAGGCCAATGCCACTCTCGTGGGTCCCAATAAAGCTGAGATAGGGCACGACCCTCCCACACCCAAAGCCTCCAAAGTGCAGCATCAGCGGAAGCAAAACGGGGGTCAACACAATGACGCTTCCCGCGTGAGCCAACTACTCGTATGGCCTCCCATCGAGCGCCGGGGCAGATAAGTTGTGGAGAGGTGGCATCATATGTCAATCTAGTATGAATCCCCTAAGAGTAGTCAATATCAACTGTGAACAGCATGGTGTCTAAACGAACTAATAAGAGAGTGCTATGATCAAAGAGGCCTTCCCAGCCACATTGGGGGGGCGTCTGAACCGTGTCTCGCATGACTGCATCCCACTGTCAAGGATCGGCAAAATCAATCTCAAGCAGTCTGTCTGTCACCCCGCGACCAATGTCATAATGTTCTGCCACAAAATCTGCATCCAGCATACGTGTCTCATGAAACAACTGCATAGAGGCAACAGGGCCAGTGTCCCAAGCAGCCCAATCAATGTGAGTCATCTCTCCAAGCTCACGTGGTGGATTAACCAAAGAATCAAGAACTGCAGCATGCCAAATGAGAGGCTAGCGCTCAATCTCCTCACGACATGAGGGAGGTGAGCGTATGATAGCCCGTCGCATGGAAACCCAAATCTGAAGGAGCGATCGGATGAAGGGTGAGAGGGTGGTGGTGGACAAGGGGGCATCCGTAAAGAGAAAACGATACCTTGTATGCCAAGTATGACCGTCTCTAGTGCCGAGTCGTGGAGTCACTGTGCAAAGAGCGGCCTGAAGAAGCATCTTCCAAGGTTCTTGGCCGGGAAAAAGACCCCGAACAATAAGCTTGGTAAGAAGGGCACGGCTCTGTAACTCTGGATCAATAATGCCAAGGCCTTCCTCTGACCTAAGACGAATAATCGTGGACCAGCGAACTCGAGCACGAGCATCAGTAGTCCCATCTATGCCACTCCATAAAAAGTTCCGCATTAGTCAGCGGAGCTGAGCTATCACACCGGAATGTAACATCCAACAAGAGGCCGTATACCATACTGTAGCCACAATGACCTGGTTGGCGACCAATGCTCGGCCAGCCAACGAGAGACGACATGAAGACCAATGGCATAGCTTCCAACGAATAGATTGTAGTACGGGTGCAAACTGCTGCTGTGAGGAAACATCAAATCCAACCTGAAAGCCCAGATATCTGCATGTCTGACCCAGCTGCAGCCATGTGAAACCATCAGCTACCCCCCCAAGTAGGTATGTCATCACTGCCAACCAGTAACCCATAGGATTTATACCAGTTAATGTGTGCACACCCGGCAATGCAAAAAACCTGTAGGGCCTCCCGCATGGCGTCAAGAGCAGCTAGCAAATAGCGCGACATGAGCATAGTGTCATCAGCAAACTCCTGATCCATAAGGTCTGGAGTTGTAGGTACTGGCATGGTCAAACCACGAAATGCATGACTCTGAGCACGAAGAAAGTCGGACATAGTCTCTCCCACAAACAGATAGAGATATGTTGCTAAAGGATATCCCTGACGGACAGATCGAGAAAGCTCAAAACTGCGACTGACACGGCCACCAATAGTAATAGCACTACTGGCAGTTCTGAAGAGAGCGGAAATGTCTGCGATCCATCTCAAAGGGAAACCCATCCTGGATAAAGATCCTTCAAGAAAGTCCCACTCAACACGATCGTATGCTTTCTCGAAGTCAAGGATGAAAAAAGCGAGAGGTTCAGAAGATCATCTGGCCCACTCTACTGCCTCATAAAAAGTGAAGATATTATCCAGTATGCATCGATCCATGACAAAGCTTGTCTGGGAAGTATGAATAATATCTGGTAAGAACAGCCGCAAGCGATGGCTAATCAGTAACGCTAATATCTTATAGACCGAAGGGAGTAGGGTAATAGGTCTCCACTAACGGAGCTGAGTGGTGTCACCCCCCTTCGGAATAAGAGATATGAGACCTGAACAAAGATCCGGATGCATATATCCTGATGCAAAGATGTCCTGACAACCGCGAAGCAGTGGTATATGCAATACATCCCAATATGTCAAAAAGAAAGCTCTAGTGAGGCCATTCTCTCCTGGACAGGAGGATGGATCAAGACTCTCTATAGCAGCATGGAGCTCTGCAAGTGTGAAGGGTGCCAACAAGATCTCTGCCATAGTGTCTGTACAACGGTGTCGAGTGTGCTGCCAGATCTGCTCACGGGCAAGTAAAACCTCAGTAGTGCATACATCAGCAGTGAACAATGTCTCAAAATAATCTGCAGACATATCAAGAATAACATTAGGATGCATATGTAGTGTCCCCTGAGCATCGCACAAAGTCCGAAGGGTGGTGCCGGGAGGGCGCTCTTTATGCGCAGCGAAGAAGTCTTTATTCATTCGATCAGCTTTAGCTATCCAATGAGATACTGAAGCATGATGAGTGAACTCAGACCTAGCCTCCTGTACGCGACGAATCTCTTCTGTGAGCTCTGTCTGTCTAGCAACGAGCTAAGCATCCTGAGGCCACTCCTCAAGGAAGCGCTGAGTGGAACCAAGAGGGATGTGAAGATCAGACTCGCGTACTCTCAACTGACAATGAATAATAGCAGTCTGGGCACGGCAGTAAATACTAGACACAGTAATGCAATGAGCAAGAAACTCTCCAAGGGGTCCACAATAAGAAGCATCCGTGGACCATAAGTCACGAATCTACTGCTGCACTACTTGAGTGGTGAGAACACTGTCAGGGATACGGCAGCCTCGTCTCTGTGCAGAGGATCTAGTGAAGGAGATAAACAATGAGGTGGGTAAATGATATGAGAGGCTGGTCCCTCTCCATATAGTAGTCTCATCTGTCTCATGGGGTACGATGTGCTATTGGCCAGATACGCACATCTTCACACCAGTTGCGGATCGAGACTGGGAGATACAGCGGAGTACCAGCAGAGGCCAGGACATGCCCCCTGTGTGACATCGAGCTTGAGACAGAGTTGCGCTACACATGCCACTGCCCCGTCTACTACGAGATACGAGGCCGCTTCCAGTGCTTGTTCAGAGAGGGCTTTGGACCATTCTCTAGAGTCATGCGGTACGAGGATCAGAGATGCCTGGGTTTGTTTTTGCTCGAGCTGCGCAGACACAAACAGAGCTTGATGAGAGGAAAGATTAGCTAGTCTCAAAGACAGATCATAGACTTCTTTAGAGCTGCCACTGGACACGCGGAGGAGTTACTACCACAGCAGAGCTCGTCGCTTTACACCAGAGGCATACTGATCGAACGAGCGACTGAGCTGGGGGAGATCCAGATGCCCACAACTGCGGAGGACTACACAACATAGACAGAGGCTGCATCAGAGAATCCAGGTCACTTTGGCTCGACATAAACAACGCTCGGTCAGACTACTGACAATGGAGGAGATTGATGAGATCCGCCAGCGATCGATGCTGGATCTCCTATGATCTAGCTATCCCAGCTAGCTGTTTTAGCTGCTTAGTCCACACCAAGTAGTCTAGGATTCCATAATATTTTATTTTGTCATTTTGTCATCTTGCTACTCTGACTTTGTATCAGATCCACCACATTGTAACTTTTTGGTCTCATAGGTCACTTTGGCCTTTTGAAGACGTTAATATAACATTTCATTTCATTTCATTCATTCTCTCTCTCTCTCTCTCTCTCTCTCTCTCTCTCTCTCTCTCTCTCTCTCCCCCCCCCCCCCCCCCCCCCCCTCCAAGAACCTCGGACAAAGCTTTGGCTCTTTGACACTTTGGTCACTTCAGCCATGCTGTACGGAGTGGAGATATGGCGCCCCTCAGTTGATCATCATAGTAGAGCTGGTAGTACTGATGTATGGAGAAGCCCTTGGTGTCTATGATTTCTCGGATGATTAGGGCCAAGGCCTCCGTACCACATGACATTGTTAGGGTAGAGCTCGCTGCTCCTCCATTGGTAGTGGAGGCACTCACTCGATCAGTTTCTTTTATCCTTAGTACTTGGGCTCCCCCTAGAGACAGATATGCTCGATTAGCACTAGAGTCTTCGCGATTGCTGGCATTGCAAGGAGCTATATCATGTTGGTATGCAGAGATGGCATCTTGGTTTCCGTTACATGGGTTTAGTATGGACCGGCTACCCCCATTTCAGCATTCTCTGGATGCACCCTCCAACCCCCTCACTAGGGCAGTGATAACCAGGCTCATCAGACGGGACTTGATTCAGTTGGATACCAAGAGGACATGGATACAACCTACACATGAGCTAGGTACGAAGATGCCTTTCTATAGAGAGCATCTTATCCAACTCACAGAGGCTGGTTTTGTGATCAAACGAGGATACATGGATACTCATCTATCCACGGGATACGATGTGCTATTGTTCAGATACGCACATCCTCACATCAACTAGAGATCGGGATAGGCAGATTTAGAGGAGTACCCGCTGAGTCCAGAATTTGTCAGGTTTGCCAAATAGAGCCAGAGACAAAGCTACATTACATATGTCACTGCCCAGTATACTATGAGATACGAGGCCGCTTTCACTGTCTATTCAGAGAGGGTTTTGGGCCACTTTCTAGAGTCATGAGATACCAGGATCAGAGATGCCTCAGATTATACTTACTGGAGATTCGCAAACACAAAGAGGACCACTTGAAGAGGGACACAATGAGAGAGATCCAGCAACAATGGAAGATTACAGATTTCTTTCAATCACAGACAGAGGAGTTCGAGCAGCCTCCACAGCATAACAACACCAGAGGCACAAGAGGCATACTGCTTGATCGGGCGATAGAGTTGGGGTAATCCCGTCACCCACGGATGAGAGGGCCCTCTCGATATCGACGCAGATTGTGACAAGGATCCATACCATACTTGCGCGAGATAGGAGCCGTCCCGGGTACTGATGTATATGTATATGATGCCTCGACTGTCAGAGAGCTCCATTATATCAGCTCACCCTTTGTATTCCCTTTGTATCAGCTTTCACCCCACCCCTACCCACTATTTTCTGTTCAGTTCTTTGTACTTTTTGTACCCAGACCTGATATTAGATTCACCACATGTAACCTTTTGGTCTCATAGGTCATTTTGGCCTTTTGAAGACGTTATTATTACATTTCATTTTCATCCATCCATCCATCCATCTATCTATCTATCTATCTATCTATCTATATATATATATATATATATATATATATATATATATATATATATATATATATATATAAGTTCAGTTATTTACAGATTTTGTTGTGTGTTGCTATTGATTTCTCGCTTATGAGTGTCCAAGCCTATAACAATGGTATCAGACCTCAGAACGATTCTTCTTTTACGGAGGATCCGATCTTTTCTCCAGAACACACAGGTTCTCGCGGAGAATCTGGCAGAGACAACACCCCTCCGACTATTAGTCTGCAGGGAGATGAAGAAAAAGCAAAATCCCAACGGTGAACAAAGAAAACCAATGGGGTGTAAGCCTTTTTTCAAGGAATTGAAAGATTTTGGCAAATTTCCGACAGGGAAAATTGACAGAACGCAGTACAAATGTCAACTCCAGGTTGACACGTGCATGAAAAGATTGATCAAGTACTTCAAGGATCCGAAATATGTGAATCACCTCAAGGATTACCTGCTTGACGAGGTTCATGCCAAATGGCGAGAGGCCGTCCATGCTCCTCGCAAGTTGGTAATGAAACAGAAAGCAAAGCCGAGCGCAGAAAAGCAGATATTGTACTCACAAAAAGAGTTTGACAAAGCTCTTGAAAAGAAGAAAAACTAGCTGATGAAAAGATTAAAGCACTCTCTAGAGAAGAGCAAATCAACAGATTTCCCCGGTTCTTAAACTTCAGAGAGTGCCGACAATTCGTCGTCCTCTAGTTCCAATGAGGATGAGAAAAAGTGGAAGATGTCACAAGCCGGGCACCACGTGCCCATAGAAAAGAACAGACTGAACAGACTTATAGCACTTCAATAACAACTAAACTGAAAGAGAGAGAGAGAGAGAGAGAGAGAGAGAGAGAGACGCCACGCGACACGGAGTGGCGGAATTCCACCCCAGAGAGGATTGGCCCCAAACCTTGGCGCCCCTTTCGGCATCTCTTTATATTGCATCAACTCAGTATAAGCCGATACTCCAAACACTACACCTTCTCCAGGAAGCATGCCAGAGAATGAGCCCTAACCTCATAATTGAAGGCCCTTGGCCTAAAAAGCAATTACAATGAAAAGCCTTCAAAAGTCAAAAGCTCCTGGTCTCAAAAGCAATGCCAAAAGCTATCAGCTTTTCGTAAATCGCATTGGTGTCCGTACAGCATGCCACATGAAAGACCGCCACGTCAGCAAATCAGGGTTAGGAACAGGGTTGGGATTTCTGATTTTAGGGTTAGGGTTTTAGCCAGAATTAGGGTTTTTGATTTTAGGGTTACGATTTTAGCAGAATTAGCGTTTTTTATTTTAGGGTTAGGGTTTCTGATTTTAGGGTTAGGGTTTCAAAAGAATTTAGGGTTTCGATACGTGAGCAGTTTGTTACATCTCCCCTTCTTGAAAGAGAGTAATCATCCGCGATTACAACATATCTGCAAAACAACTCAAATTAGCTCAAAAATTTCCGAGGGTCATTTCAAGGACAATCAATTTGCTCTTTTTATTAAGGAGTTAGCTTCTCCTTTCTGCTCTTTTGATCAAGGAGTTAGCTGCTCCTTTCGGCTGTTTTGATCAAGGACTTAGCTTCTCCTTTTGTCCAGATCGGAACTCTTGATATTCCGGCGTAGTAAAATTAGCCATCACACCCAGACCATACTGATCTTCTGCAGGTGTCCTGATGCACTAAAATTACATACTCATGCAATCTCATCCAATTAGGAATATTCAGTGGTTGGCACATCACAATGCAACACAAATGCTTACATATGCATGTTACAAGATATAGAAACATAAAGCCGCTGAAGAACACTCCTCCCACATAACCTAACAAGGTCCGGGCCGGGAGATATTCAACGACTCCCTCATCACTCCTCCCGCATAACCTAAACGCCCCCCAAACCGCAGCGTGCGTCGTTTGCAGGTGCTGAGAGTAACCACTGCTCAGACTTCTTAATACTCCTCCCGCATAACCATCCAGGTCCGGGCCGTGAGTCACAACAACAATTATTTTACAAGCATACAACCAAACGCTCCCCGCATCGGCCTGCATCGCCCAGAGGTTTTCAAACATACAACAAAACGCTCCCCAGGCATCGGCCTGCATCATTCCGAGGTTCAAACAATACCAAAACAGTATTTCTCACTTCTCCACCCGAAAGTAAAATCACCAATCATTGAAACCGGTATCAAACCAGAATCAAACAATTCAAATTGGCACCAAAACAGATACCATCCATTTCAAACAAATTCCATTTTGAAACCTGCACCAAAAATTAGGGTTAGGTTCCTTCCATGAGGTCATAGCCGAGCACAGCATGGTCCGTCAGCTCTTGGACAAACAGTGTTGCTTTGGCGGTGATGGTAGTCCCAAGATACCAATCGCACTAAACCTCAAAGGTCATCTGCTCGTGAAGAGACATCTACTGAGAGATGTCGAGAAATTTCAAGATATGATCTGCTAGGGTTTCCATGGCAAGCATTTGAGGAGACCTCACTCTGCCAGAAGTTGCACTCCAAAGGAAGATGTCTAAAACCATATAACTTCGGGCAAAAAAAAAAAAAAAAATCTTGAAAGCTTGTCAAGTACTTGGAGTATGCTGGCTGCTTGGTAGCTGTACACATCAACATCTACATGGCATTGCTTCTCAGAAAAACAGTGACTTGAAACAAGTCTGGATTCTTCTCTTGCAAGTGATCTTAATTAGCTTATGCTCTCTAACACATGAGCGGTGAAGACAGGAGCGCGTCAGATGCGCGATAAAGTAAGGGTGGGAGTCGCTAATAGATTTGGGTTGGAGGGTGAAGATCTCTCAAATAAAATTCCATCAATAGCTCTGTCTGCTCTTTTATAGGATTGGTATGCTTTCAGAAAAGCACACTCCTCATGCTCTGATACCATTGTCACAAGGCGGGCACCACGTGCCAATAGAAAAGAACAAACTGAACAGATTTTTAGCACTTCAATACCAACTGAATTGAAAGAGAGTGAGACGACACGCGACACAGAGTGGCGGAATTCCACCCCAGAGAGTATTGGCCCCAAACCTTGGCGCCCCTTTCGGTATTTCTTTATATTGCATCAACTCAGTACAGGCCGGTACTCCAAACCCTACACCTTCTCCAGGAAGCATGCCAGAGAATGAGCCCTAACCTCATATTTGAAGGCCCTTGGCCTAAAAAGCAATTACAATGAAATGCCTTCAAAACTCAAAAGCTCCTGGTCCAAAAAGCAATGCCAAAAGCTATCAGCTTTTCGTAAATCGCGTTGGTGTCCGTACAACAGGCCACGTGTCAGCCCGCCACATCAGCAAATCAGGATTAGGGTAAGGTTAGGATTTCTGATTTTAGGGTTAGGGTTTTGGGCAGAATTAGGGTTTTTGATTTTGGGGTTAGGGTTTCAAAAAAATTAGGGTTTTGGACAGAATTAGGGTTTTTTATTTTAGGGTTAGGATTTCAACAGAATTAGGGTTTCGGGCAGAATTAGGGTTTTTTATTTTAGGGTTAGGGTTTCAGCAGAATTAGAGTTTCGACACGTCAGCAGTTTGTTACAGAAGAAGAAGAGGAAATGCAAGAGAGGCAAATTTAAGAAGAAGTCTAGCAGGTACATGAAGCCATCTAGCCGTTCAGAGGAAAAGACCTTGTCCTCTTCTAATAGTTCACATATTGAGAAAACGAAAAAGAAAACTGAATAGAAGGCAAATGAAGCCATCTAGCCGTTCAAAGGAAAAGACCTCGTCCTCTTCTAATAGTTCACACATTGAGAAAAAGAAAAAGAAAACTGAGTTCAAGGAAGGGGGTCAAGCAATCAAGTTTGACATGTTTTTAGGCTGTTAGGACACCCATTGAGCCCTTGCCTTCATATAGCACTTTGACATCACCTTCTTGCGAGGTCGTTTCTAGGAGCGCTAAGGTACATAGGGCAGATTCTTACTTAAAAGGAAACGGAAATACATAGCGGTCTACTCTGTCGTTGCACAAAGAAACACATAAGAAGTGGGTAAAATTCAAGAGCGTTTTCACTTCTGCTTGGTTAACGAAAGAATATAAAGAAGATGTCATCACGGCTTGGCATCATCTACGAATGAAGAAGGAAGACACTTTGGATAACTATTGCTAGAGGTTTTGGGACATCTATGTGCCAGTGTCCTCGTTTCGAAGGATCACTTTGAAGGACCAGATTGAGCGGTTTTGTTGTTGCCAAAAGAAATTTGATCGTATTGTCTACAGAAAAATTCTGGCTCCATTTAGAGAAGCTCTTTCACTTGAATAATGATTTCTTCATTCTGGGGTTTGCTAACTCGGTAAGGTCGCTGGTTCGGTAGCGTGCTGCCTGAAATCGAATCAATCATGTGATCTTCTGGTCGCTGAGGAGGTAACTCTCCAGTAAGCCTTCAGAGAAGCAATCAGCTTGAGCTTGTAGAAAATCTTGTCGTTCCTTCTCAAGGTCAGACAAATTTGACGTTTTCTTGTCATTTAACTCATTCAAGTGGATCGAGTAAACAAACAGACTGATTTCATTAATTTTGAAATGACCGAAGCCGATACAAGTGGGACGGACTCGCCCTTCAATTTTACATAAGTACTATATCTCTACTCTTTTCATTTTTCAATGTCGCTTCCTAGCCCTGTAGTCAGCCACAATGCCATTCTTATGGTACCAGGGGATTCCCAAAAGCACGTCGCACCCTTCGAATCGGCATGATGTAGAAGTCCTCGTGTCCTCCGTACCCCTGACAATGCAATCGAAGATTGCCTATGATAGGTGTAATGGCAACATCCCGCCTCGGCCGTTGGTCCCATTTCATCGGGCGTGATCCCGGATCGAGCCGCCAATTTAGTCGAGATGAAGTTGGCCTTGGCTCCTCCGTCAAAGAAGATAAGTGCTTCTTGATCTCGTACTTTGCCCCACGCTCTGTAGAGCTCCGTACTTTCATCCATATATTCTAGGTCGATCCCCACAAAATCCAGTACCAGCTTGCCTTGGTCTTTCCTTTCTTTGCTCACTCCTCCCCCGCTTTGGAACTCTCTGGCTTGTCCTTGGCTTGGTCATTGGACACTTTGTTAGGGCGCTTGGAAAGCATATGCCCTTGTTCCCCGCATCCGTAACATTTGCCCTCTTTGTAGTACTCGGCGCGCTGCTCTGCTGACAATCTAGGGCTTGATGGTTTCTTTTTCTGTTGTTTTCCCTTCTTCCTGTTCTCGTTAGTCGATTCTTGTCCGGTTCTCACTGCCACAAGTCTAGTTGTAATGTAGGTGAGTGTGCCACCGTGCATATAAAAACCTTGTTTGGCATGTCCCATGAACTAAGACTTCTTCTATAGGCAAGCCCACAATAGAACCGCTCAACTTGTTGCTTGAAGGTTATCTTTTTGAACAAAGAAACAAGTAGAAAAGTCGCCTAAAATCTATAGCAATAGGTGTCCAGGGTGTCATCCTTGGTCATCCTTAGATGATTCCAAGTGGTGATCACGTCTTGTTTGTATTCCTGTGTGAGCCACGAAGAGGTGAAAACCCGTTCAAACTGCAACCACTTAGTCGGTGCTTCCCTACGTAACGATAGGGTCGACCACCATGACGCCGCTCTTCGTACCTTGGAGTGCTCTATAGGTATCCCTAAAGCCTGAAAACGTATCAAACTTTAGAGCCTGCTAACCCTCCTTAAGCGAACAGGTTTCTTTGGTTTACTGGAAGCCTCAAAGGTAGGTTTGCGATCCAAGTACCCAGGATAGATTGCTACTTGACTCTTTTTCCAGGACTGCCTCTTGGTCTTCATGAGTCTACTAACTTGTTGCTCTACTGCTTCATCAAATTCATCCTTTGAGTACACTCTTTGTCTAAATACCGCCATGGTAAGTTTCTTCTTTAGAGCCAACTTCAAAGGTGACTAGATGGCGGCCCGCCATCAAGAGTGCAACTCGTCAAGTGGATGCCTCGCCAGAGATTTCGCATATTGGATATCCTTGGAATAGCGTAGCCTCTATCGAGCACAGTTGTCGACCTGCTATTGACGCTGCATCTCCATTCTTTCTTAAGTTGTGGGTGGACGCGGACCATACTCCTCTTCCGAGTCCTCGAAAAGGGGTCGGCTTCCGTTGGAATCCCCATTGGCTTCTTCATTGCCGAAGTGATCAGGTACCACATAAGAGATTCCTTGATTGAATCCGTGCTACAAGTAAAGGGATCGGATTCACCGTAGAGGAAGATCGTTTGGGCTCTGATACTATTGTAATAGACTTGGCCACTCTAAGCCAAAGATCTAGAGCAACACATGTGAGAGAAATTGAAATAACTTAACAAAATTGAGAGAGAGAGAGAGAGAGAGACGACACAGCAAGACGGAGTTCTATGCCCAAAAGCAATGGCCCCAAAGATGGGCGCCCCTTCTCAGTATTTCTTTATTTATTAAACTTCCACAAAGTACAAAGTCCGAGGGTCCTCTGTCTTTGGCAAGCTCCAAGCTAATATGCGGGGAGAAGAGGCCCTGGCACTCTATTAAGGGCCCTTGGCCATGCCCAAAAGTAGTTTCATGAAAAAAGTAGGTTCTAAAGGCATGTGGAGTCCCAAAAGCTAGCGCCTAACGGCTGTCCGTACACACTGCCACATCAGCACCCTGTCTGTAATTCGCATCGAAAATCGTGGGTGTCTGTACAACCCTGCCACGTCAGTAAGCTCCATGCCATGTTGGGCCTAGCTTTATTTTTAGGAGGTTTTAGGCCCCTCAGCCGAGTTCCACAAGTTGGGTGAGTTAGGTTTTTCATTCTAACCCCTTTGGGCCCCTCAATAGAAACCTGCAAGTTGGTTAGAATCTCTTTCGACTCTTTCCTAGGGATTAGGCCCCCTTCTGTCCGGCATTTGTCCTTCACGCCATGCCACGTCATCACTTTGTGACACCTTGGTAGCTATAGAACTCCACCATTGCATAGCATTGTCTTTGAGAAAAATGGTGGCTCTTGAGACCTTAGATTCTTCGGAGTAGTTCCCCAAGGCATAGATATTGCCAAACTGCTTTACGAACTATAAGGCTTTCTTTCGATCTTTCACTCCTGAAAAGGTGAAAAATTTCACTATAGATCCACCATCCTTAAAATCCTTGGGTTGATGAGGTGCAAATCCAAGATGTGGATAATAGGGGTAGGCATACGGGCTCCAACCGTTATACGAAGATGGCGGTGGGGCAAGTGGTGGCAACGGCGATGGCAAAGGCGGTTGCACCGGGTAGAAGTCAAATGGTTGCACCATGTTCTTGAAATCTCCCTCGATCTGAATAGAGGTCTGAGTGGGTTGTCGAGAGGAAACCCTTGCACTTTCGGGTGCTAGAGGAGGAAAAACCTGAGGCAACAAAGGTGGCAACATGTAGTTCAGAAAATCTTGAAAGCTCTACAGAATCGGGAGGTTCTGCTCAGGGTGCCTCGCGAGTATATCACAGAGTCCGTCAAGTAGGAACTGTGAGTACTCTATAGAATCAAGACGCACCATCTTGTTTTTTGTGTTATTAAAGAGACCAGTATGCTTTCAAAAAAGCAGAAGCATGAAGCTCTGATACCAACATAATGGGAGGGTACCACGTGCCAACTAAAAAGAATAGACTCGAACAAACTTTAAGCACTTCAAAACAAATGAAGTGAGAGAGAGAGAGAGAGAGAGAGAGAGAGAGAGAATCCACGTGAGAGCACGGAGTGGCAGAGTTCCACTCCCAAAGAGCACTGGCCCCAAACTCCCGACACCCCTTTGGGTGTTTCTTTACTTTGCTTCAACGGGTACAATTGTCGAGGGTTCCTCTACTTCTCTGCAATCTAGAATGCCGAAAGGAGACCCCAATGTACACATTTAAAGGCCCATGGCCTCAAAAGCGATTGCTATGAAAAGTTGTATCAAAAGCATCTAGAGCCCAAAACGTAGCCTCGTCAGCAATCATATGTGTTTTCAAGGATTTTCTATACAGCAGTGCCACGTCAACATATTTCGTAAATTTGGGTGTCTTCTTCTTCTAGGTTTTAGGCCCGTCGGCCACGTTCTGCAAGTTGGTCAATTCTTTGTGTTTTAGTCCTCTCGGCCATGTCTTTTAAGTTGATCATGGTTTACGGTTAGAAACCCTCACCCATCTAATGCCACGTCACATACTTCGTGTGAGCACCACTCGTGACTAATTAGTTAGGTAGTTTTCAAAGGATGTTGTCTTGGCAACGTTGTTCCGCCCCTAGGGATGTAGAATCAGTGTAACAAGGAATGGACGGAACGCGGCCTAACATTCCAAAATGACGTTCTGGACGGGTGCAGCCTCTCAAAACGTGTTATGTCCCACTCACAGGAGAGGGGATCCAGCCCAGATGCCGTCGGGATGGGCGTCCAATGTCCGGGCGGACGTAGTGTGAACCCGACCAGTGTGGCCAGCCATTTTTATAAAAGGGAGGCCGAGGCCTCATTTGCAGTTATGGACCCCACTGGCAGAGTGCCAGTGGTTAATCCGCGAGGCTAGGAGTGCGCGAGGTCACCTCAAGGAGGTGAGGCCGGATGGTATGGGACGTCCGGTCTTACAGGTGCACGCCTACGTCCTCGGACGCTGGCCCCAGCACGGGGAAGCTGTCGGATGGTGGCTATGGTCGGGTGGTTCGTCCGACGCGTATCTGTAGGCGGTCTGTGTGGCCGAGAGATCCTTTCTCCGCGTTCGTTTCATGGTATCAGAGCCGGCTTGGCTGCACGAAGGACCGTGTGCACACCTACAGAACGGTTCGGGTCGGAAAACCTCGTGTTCCCGTAATTTTTTAGTGATTAAATTGCTGAAATTATTTACTTTTCTCGAAAGCATGTTTGCAGGTAAAAAAATGAAGTTCGGTTGCAGCAAATTAACAGTGGGAGTGCTGAAAATCGGAGGCTTTTTCTTGAGTTTACTGGTTTTTCGATGAAAATCAGCATGTTACTCATTAATTTACTGTCCTTGATTAAATTTCAGCATATGGTGTATTTTTCCATCTCTCTGACAATTCCTCTCTCTGTAACTCTCACTCTGCAAAGCACAGAGAGAGAGAGAGAGAGAGAGAGAGAGAGAGAGAGAGAGAGGGGGAAATACCTCTCTGTGTTGGTTTCCTTCAATCTGAAGGAGACGTTGCAGGAGAGAGAGAGAGAGAGAGGGAATTTACGCAAGGAGAGAGAGAGAGAGAGCCAGCGTGGCCTCTCTCGCGTGGATTGCACTAGCACGCTTGCTCCCTTCGTGTGTTCTCCGCAAGCGGGCACAATCCCAAGGCGCCCCCCTTCTCTCCACGCGTCAGATTTTGGCCAGCGCTGCCTTCAAAAAATCCACGCTTATGGCTTCTTTTTTTTACACTGGCACTTAAGAGTTAAGAAAACGTTGGCACTTAAGGGTTTATTTAAGTGGCCACTTATTTTAAAGTATGGACAGGACTTTTTGAGTTTTTTTTAAGCTATGGTCTGAAACCTGAGTTATTAAAAAAAAACTCACTTACAGAGATTGCAAACTTTGCAGAGAAACTCATTTTTGAGCTCTCCACTTCTCTCTATTGCTCCTCCCTCTCACCCGCTTGCGCTCCCACGCTCCCGCCATCACCTGCTCACCTTCAGGCACTCACGCCGACGCGTGGAGCTCTTCGCAACTTCAACTTTTCGCGACCGAAGAGTGCAGAAAAGGCTCGGTTTCGCGTGAACTTTCCAGTTTTTTCACACACTTCGCCATGGATTCCTCCAGCTCGGATGTGCAACATGATGACGCGCCAGGTAACATTCAAATTCCATTCACGCATGCTCTCTACACATGGATTACAAGCACTTTCCAAAGCTTTGACCAAAGTGTTACCGCTCTGGAAAACGTGAATGTTCAGACGAACCTTCGCTTGGCCTCTCTCGAAGGGGTCGTACAGGGGCTCAGTTCTCGACTTCCTACTCTCGAAAATATGGCTCAGTCGACGACTGCGCGTATTTCCGAGGGCGAAACCCATCTCCAGCATTTGCGGACGCAGATTGCTGCTTTTGGGTGTTCGCAGGGTGATCCAACTGCCACAAATCCGTATAAAACTACAAATTTCTCAGGTGAAGAGAAGGAGTGTACGGAATTGGCTGTAAATAACTAGCTGCACCAGAGGACCACATACTTTGATCTCCATGGGGAGCATGATGAACGGAGGATTCAGACGAATCCTCTTTATCTGCGCAGTAAGGCGCTTACCTGGTGGCGTGATTTGTCAGAAAAGCCTACGACGTGGGCTGATTTTTGCGTGAAATTCAAGAAGGATTTCGCTAAAATGGACCCTCTGAAAGCTTACGCCAAACTGCAGAGTCTTTCAATGAAAACTCTGTCTTTTGATAAATATACGACAGCTTTCAAAGAGGCACTCACCTTCTGCAAGGTGGAATCCACACACGCCATGCACATGTACTTGCTAGGGTTACATGAAGATTACCGTTGGGCCTTGATCAAGGATAAAGCCCCGACTGATGTCGAGGATACAGTGACCAAGGCCAGGACGTTCCATTTGATAAATGGAGCAAATTATGAGAAGAAAAGAACTGCAGACCATCAATCCGGTGAGGGTGCTTCGAGGAAGCGACCTCGATTCCAGCATTAGTCCAAATCACCGCCGAGATCTTTTCAGGAAAAGAAGAAAGCCAGAAACGCTTCAGTTGCTGATGCAGTGAAGAAGGGGGCTTGCTTCGGATGTGGCGAAACGGGTCACCAAATCAAGGATTGCCATAAGAAGAAAAAGACGCAGAAACCGTACGGCCGTCCTTCGATTCAGATTCACGAGATCTCAGGTAACTCTGATGTTCTTCAAGTTGAAATCCATCATTTAGCACACAGTTCATGCACAAATTGTACTTTTAGCACCAAAGTGTTTGGTAAGCACGATCTTCTCCATTTCCCCGGGAAGATAAATGGTCACGATATGACCGTACTCCTTGATAATGGAAGCTCACACAGTTTTGTGGATGCAAAATTGGTGCAGAAACTGAACCTGCGGACGCAGGAAAGTGACCATGAGTATCGCGTGAAGATGGCTCATGGCGTGGATACGGATGTATGGAATCGGATGGTTCCAGACTTGTCGCTCGAGTTGGCTGATTACAAAGAGAACCTGGACTTCCACATCATGCGCCTGGACAGAGCAAATGTTATTTTAGGAATTCCATGGTCTTATGATAAACGAGACTCATTGTATATAGACTATGTACATCACTCTCTTGTTTTTGTTAAGTAGAACATGCCTCATGTATCAGTGTCGCTTTGTAATCAGAAGTCTGTTACTGCTTTGGAAATGTATAAAGAAATAAAGTCTTCTGATGTTGACTTTTATCAATGTGTACCGTCTGCTTGGTTTGATTCATTAGTGCTTGGTACTTCTGTCACTGGATTTCGTAAAAATGTTTCATGTTCTTCTGTTGAACTTGGGGATTCCGACGAATCCAACCTTATCCGAGAAATCATGACTGATTTCAAGGATATTTTTCCTGATGATCTACCTCCTGGCTTGCCGCCTTCGAGAGGAGTAGATCATGGCATTGAGTTGGTGGCTGGTAGTCAACCCTTCTCAAAGCAACCCTATCGGTTTAGTAAAACCGAGGAGGACGAGATTCAGCGGCAGCTAAAGGATTATCTCGACAGGGGTTTTGTTCGGCCTAGCAAATCGCCATGGAGAGCGCGAGTGCTACTTTCTCGAAAGAAGGATAACACTATGCGCTTTTGCGTGGATTACAAGGGGTTGAAAAAACTTACTGTCAAGAACAAATATCCGCTCCCACGCATGGACGATCTGATAGATCGGCTCCATGGAGCGTTGTATTTTACGAAGATAGACATGCGATCAGGCTACCATCAAATACGGATCAAACTGGAAGATATTCCTAAGACAGGCTTCCATACGCGTTACGGTCACTACGAGTTTTTGGTCTTGCCTTTTGGTTTGACCAATGCTCCAGCTACGTTTCAGCAGATGATGAATGATCTGCTGAGACCATTTTTAGGCAACTTCGTTGTTGTATTTCTCGATGATATCTTGATCTACAGCCGAAGTTTGTCTGAGCACCTAGTACATATACGTACTGTCCTCGCAGTACTGAGAACTGAGAAGCTTTACGGTGAGGCTTCTAAATGTGAATTCTTTAAGAAAGAGCTTCTGTACTTGGGTCACATCATTACTCGCGATGGAATTCGCGTCGACCCTGAAAAGTTGGATAAAGTGCGAAATTGGCCCATTCTGAAGAATGTGCGCCAAGTAAAGTTCTTTTTAGGCTTTACTCGATTCTTTCGCAAGTTTATCAAGGATTACTATAAGGTTGCTGCTCCGCTTACGCAACTTTTAAAAGGAGGGGTGAAAGGGCCGAAGACTTCGGGCCCTCGTCGTAAAGGTAATCCCCCTGTTGTCTGGAATGAGCGTCTCGACGAGAGCTTTCGGACACTAAAGCACTAGGTGACTACTGCACCAATATTACACATTGTGGAACCTAGCAAACCGTTTGTGGTTGAAACGGATGCTAGTGATTATACTATTGGTGCGGCACTATGTGAGGATGGACGTCCTGTCGCGTTTGAAAGTAAGAAGCTTTCTGACGCTGAAATGCGTTATCCAACCTATGAAAAGGAGCTTTATGCTGTAGTCCACGCCCTGAGGAAATGGCGGCACTACTTGTATAGCTCTAAGTTTGTTGAATGGACAGATCACCATTCCTTGCGCTATATTTGTGATCACAGTGATCTCAGAGGCCGGAAGGATAGATGGGTTGAGCTTATGCAAGAGTTTGACTTTGAGATCCGCTATAGAAAAGGATCCAGCAATCGAGTTGCTGATGCGCTCAACAGGATTCCTGAGGTCAATGCCTTGTCTATGGCTGAAATCTCGACGGATTTTTATCTCTCTCTTCGAGGGCTAAGTCGTTCTGATAGCCATTTTGGCAAGATATGGAGCGTGGTCGAAGCGGGGCATGACTCGCATACAGGCTTGGGTGGTCCGGAGACCCAAGTGAGTCGGGCTCGAGAGACGAGACAACGACAATATTCCATTAAAGGTGGACTTTTGTTTAGAAATGATAAAGTCGGCGTGCGGAAATCGATGAGATTCGACAAAGGATTTTGTGCGAATGCCACTATGTTCCTAGCGCTGGGCACCCAGGCATCCAGAGAACTTTGGCTTTGGTCAAGCGATATTTCTATTGGCCAAGAATGCGCTCTTACATAGAGAGCTATGTGAAGAGATGCGCTCAGTGTCAGGTCAATAAGGCAGAGCACCTTAGGAAAGCTAGCCTGCTACATCCATTGGAGATCCCAGATGCCAAGTGGCAAAGTATTTCCATGGACTTTATCGTTGGTTTGCCAAATACTAGCCGAGGCAATGACGCTATTTGGGTTGTGGTTGATAGACTCACAAAAATGGCGAAGTTTATACCAACGAAATCGACAATAAAAAGCCATGAGTTAGCGGTTTTATTTGTCAATCACCTTTATAAGATGTATGGTCTCCCAGAAGATATCGTCAGTGATCGAGATACTAAGTTCACTGGCCGATTTTGGCGAGATGTTTTTGCTCACCTTCAGACGAAGTTGAGTATGTCATCTTCTAACCATCCTGAGTCCGACGGACAAACTGAGAGGATGAATCAGACGTTAGAGGACATGTTTAGAGCCTATGTCTCTCACAGGCAATCTGATTGGGAAAGGTATCTTCCACAATTAAGAGTTTGCCTATATAGTAGCAAGCATTCTGCTACTGGATTTAGCCCGTTCATGCTGATGTATGGATTTGAGCCTAAATCCCCGATTGCTATTGGCTTAGAGAAAGTCAAGGAACGCCAAGCTCGTGATTTCTTGTATGACATGCAAGAGATGCTCTAATTGGCTAAGGATAGTATAAGAACGGCTCGTGATCGAGTCACTACTTATGCTAATCAAAAGAGATCTCCAAGGACTATAGATGTGGGACAATGGGTTTATTTGAAGATACCCAAGGATTCCAAGACTATGCGAACACGAAAGCATTATAAGCTTTCAGCTAGATATTGTGGTCCGTTCTTGATCACAAAGAAAATTGGCCAGGTTGCCTACAAACTGGCTCTTCCTTTCGATGTTACTGTACATCCAGTGTTTCATGTCAGCCGCCTTAAAGTGAAATTGGGCGAAGCTGATGCTGTGGTGCCTATCGAGGAAAATGTATGGCAAGATATGCAAACTGAGTATATTCCTAGAGAACCAGAAGCAGTTTTAGATCATCATACCCGTCATTTGCCCCAAAAGGCTTATGACGAGTACTTAATTAAATGGAAGGGTCAATCTGAAAGGTTTGCTACTTGGGAACCTGTTCGAGCATTGAAGGCTCAGTTTCCCCACTTCATTGATGAGGACATCAATGGTTCTTAAGGGGGGAAGTATGTTATCTCCCGCTCACAGGAGAGGGGATCCAGCCCAGCTGTCGTCGGGATGGGCGTCCAGTGTCCGGGCGGACGCAGTGTGAACCCGGCCAGTGTGGCCGGCCATTTTTATAAAAGGGAGGCCGAGGCCTCATTTGCAATTATCGACCCCATTAACAGAGTGCCAGTGGTTAGCCCGCGAGGCTAGGAGTGCGCGAGGTCACCTCGAGGAGGTGAGGCCGGATGGTATGGGACGTCCGGTCTTACAGGTGCATGCCTACGTCCTTGAACGCTGGCCCCAGAACGGGGGAGCTACCGGATGGTGGCTATGGTCAGGTAGTTCGTCCGACGCGTATCTGTAGGCGGTCTGTGTGGTCAGGAGATCCCTTCTCCGCGTTCGTTTCAGAACGGAACGCCGTTTCGAAACGGGGTGTAACCGGAACGGGGGCCGGAATAGGAGAATGGGGGGCATAACGGGCAAATGGGGATGTTCAGGGGCATATTTGGGGCTATTTGGGGGCATATTTGGGTTTGTTTGGGGGTAGATTTGGAGGCCGTTTTGGAGTTGTTTGGGAGCATATTTGAAGCTAAGTTGAAGGGAGGCAATTCAAGTGTTTCTTTAGTCTACCGTTTCGGCCACGTTCCCGTTCCGGTTTACCCTCCTCCCCCTCGTTCCCGTATAGTTCGAGACCCTCCCATTCCCGTTCTAGGTAACTTTGTGTATAATGTCTTGGGAACATTTGTGGGGCCCTGTCCTTAAGTCATAAGCCTCTTCAACTTCCTATTCTCCCTGTCGATAACTATGCACATATTTGATACCAATATTGTTCCATTAGTTTTTCCCCTCACCTATGTGCTTCCTTGTTATCTTTAGGGGTTTTTTCCACCTATAATTGTATCTTGTTATACAGCTTTGATTTGTATTTTGAGCAAGCAGCCTTTGCCTTTTTGTAATTTTTCAAGTAATACCAACAGGGTACAAGCCCTCTTTTTGTGTGTGTGTGTGTGTGTGTGTGTGTGTGTGTGTGTGTGTGTGTGTGTGTGTGTAAGAGTGTCACGAGGCTGTGGCAACCACTAACCTTAGTTATTGGTTTCGTTCCCTTTATTTTTACTTAATTTTTGGGACCCTCTTTTTGAAGTCACAAATGGCTGGACATTGTGTGGCCAATGTGAAATGGCCGATGGCCGAGAGTTTCACCCGCAGTCAGGAAGGGCACGTCACCATGAGATAGTTGGGCCACTCGGCACTGGAATCCGAGCCTAATAGGGCGTCTAGGCTTAGTTCAAAGTCATTTAGGCCCCTTGCTACACTTATAAGTTGGTGGGTACTGGGAAATTAACTCAAAAGAGGCAAACTCAACACATGGCAGCTCCAGATGCACTTTCCCAGTCTCCATGAAGAGGGGGTGCCCATTTCAAGAGAGGGCGATGATTTTTGCTCTAACAAGTGACTACAGTGTGTGTGTGTGTGTGTGAGTAGTGGGTGCAAGTGATCACAGCTTTAATGGAAAGCTTGCCTTCTCCCTTGCCCTATGTAGCGCGATGATTTGCTCTCGTGCATCTCTCTCTCCTCAGCACATATGGTAATGCCCCACTAGTTGGGCTTCTCAGATGACCAAGGCAAGAACCTTCTGAACAGGAACCAGATTAGCTAATTGCTAATCCCCCACAGGTACCCACAATTCCATCGCAAAGGATTGCAAAAACGGAGTTTTCTCGCGTGCAAACTCGTCCGTTTCAAAGGGGAACTGTCCCATTCTGTGTGGGTGCATCAGAGACACACGTAGACATGTTCGTTCCACCCAAAACGACCCAAAACAGAAAATTACAGCATGTTGTGTTTTTCTGCAGGTTTAGGATTTCGCACCTAAACTGTACGACAACGCCAGGGGAGCCTCGAGATGCAAGGGAAAGTGTCCTTGACAAGTACTTTTGACCTACAGAGAGTTTTGCGCCGTTATGCTGGCGAAATTGGGTCAAAAACCTGCAATTACAGCCATGGACAGGTTTGGACAGCTTGGTGAGAGATAGGTGAAAGTGTTTGGGTCGTCTATTCGCAATAAGATAAAGAAATACCGAAAAGGGCGCTAGTCTTTGGGGCCAACAGGTTGTCGGCGTCTGCTTGGTAGCGCTCTAGCTTCTAAGCCCCGTGTGTACTTCTAGGCCACCTCTGTCTGTACCTTTTGTTGATGTGAATGCCCCACCAATGCAGGGCTTTATGGCTAGGCAACTTGAAGATGATGCATTCAGGACTCGGTTGGTTGCCGCTGTAAATGCTTTCACTCGACTGGTGCAGAACCCAAGGTTTATGGAGTTTTTGCGAGCGCCACCAATGCCACTGCTGACAATGCAACTCACACAACCGATAGAGCCCGTTGAGGCTCAAGCCCAAGTCCATCATGCGTCCCAGCACGACAGGGAGCACTTGCACCTTGCCGAGTCTGTTGGGGCTCCAAGACAGGTTCCTTCCGTCCATGAACAGGTGGTTACGACGCCAATTCCACGAGTTTTGCCAGTTCAACCCGCCAGCTTTCAAAGTCCACATGTTGCAATTAAATGGATAGGCAACCAGTTTCCAAGCAATGCATCACGTTTTTCCACCACCCACAGTACATCCTAGGTATTTCAGGGGTGGACCTGTGTTCCAAAGTATGGCTGGTTATGCGCCTGGAAACCAGCATTATATGCTGGGAACAATAAGTGGGGGTATGCAAGGCATGATACCCAACCCTATGTATGGTAATATCATCATGCAGCAAGGCTTTCAGTGCAACCAAGGGCAGTTTGGGGTGCCACAAGGCAACTTTGGCATGGCTGGTTTTTCCGACCAGCAACCACATATGGCACCAATGACACAAAATGTCAATGGCCAAGGAACGCCGATGATCCCTATTACAGTGCCCATGTTGCAAACAATTCCCTATGACAATTTAAGGGCACTGTCACAAATTGATGACGTGGCAGTATTGCCCAGACACACACATGTCGACTGATTAATGACGTGGCAACGTATACGGATCTGCCGTGAAACGTGCTGACAAGTTGACAGTACGAACGCTGACAGGTTGGCAGACTGCTGACGTGGCCATTGTACAGACAGGTCATATGGCAGCTCTACGGACGCCCGCTTTTCGCGCTAACATGCTAACGTGGCAGCTGTACGGATTTTTGCAATTTGTGCTGGTGCTTTGTGCTGGCAGATTTTTGAAACAAAATGTTTTTGGGACTTTTAGATTTTGAGTTTATTGCTTTTGGGGCTCTACTTTTGGCATCTCTTCTAAGAATAACACTTCTCAGAGCATCTGGACACACAATCCGAGAGCGAGCACCCGCACGAGTTGTACTTTGCTAAAGATTAATATAAAAGAAATACCGAAAGGGGGGCCAATCTCTCTTGGCACGGAACTACGCCGGGCCGAGTCGACTCTTGAATTGTGAAGTATTTTTAAAGTGATCCTCTCGTGTCGCGACAGATTCTAGACTTGGGGTGCCCAGTGGTATCAAAGCAAGGCTGATTTCTCTTGTACCGGGAAGTCCGATCCTCCTCCTCACGGCAGCTATGAATTTCGAAAAGAATCAATCGACCTCTTCTACCTTCGCTGAGGCGGGAGGAGGCAATACGGAAAATTTAAGCGATTTAGCAAAGAATGAGTACGGGCCACCTCGGCCCACACAGTATGAACTCTTGGAGATGCAACGTCGATAGCAGGTTGGCGACTCCACAAAGCAGATGCTTCAATTTGCTAAGGATCTCCAATTTGCAAAATTTTTAACCCAGCAATAATGGCTTAAGTGCATACTCAGTGGCAGAAAGCCACCAAGCCACCAATCAAACCGGCAATCAAGAAGCCTCCTACTACGAGAATGTTTACTGAAGAAGAACTCAATGACGCGGTTCAGACCCAAATCAATCAGCTTCCGGACACAAAGAAGCCATCGAAAAAGCAACTGAAGAACCATAACAAGGGAACTGACTTCCCCAGTTACTTGGGCCAAAATTCCACTTTTGAAAATGCCAGAAAGCAGAAGAAGCGTATACGCTTCAAAGGATTGCCCAGTTCGTCCGCATCTTCTTCTGACAGCTCGGACAGCTCGTCTTCTTCTGACTCGAGTGATGAGGACAAAAAGGGTAAGAAATGACGGAAAGATCATATGTTTTATGCAAAAAGAAGCACTTTTAAGGAGCCAATCAGTATCATTTCCTCAACGACAAGGGCAAAACGGCCAAAGAATTCAAAGAGGGAGGACAGGCAGGAAAGTTTAAGCACTTTTCAAGGTTTCGAGGAGGCTGCTATAGAGCACTCCAAGATCAAACGGGCAACATCCTTTCGGAAAGGCAATCCACGGACATGGTGATCCACTCTTTTGTTGAGGAAACAAGCGCCGACAAAGTGGTTGAAATTTAAGAAACTCTTTATTTCTTCATGGCCCACACAAGAATACAAACGAGACGTGATTACTGACTGGAACCATATTCGGATGGTCAAGACAGAATCTTTGGATTCTTACTATGAAAGAGTTTGGGAAACTTTTCTACCTGCTTCATCCTTTAAGAAGATCAGTTTTAAGGAGCAAATTGAGCGGTTTTGTTGTGGACTTCCCAAAGAAATTCGAGCTACTGTCTTGAAAGGATTTCGAGTCCATACAACAGTTGTTGGGACATGCGAAGCGGGGATTTGCTATACATTCGGGTAACTTGACTTACCCATTAGATGAACCTTCAACAAGTCATAGCAAAAACAAACAACAAAGAGATAGACGACCTCCACTGACACAAGCCCAGAGAGATGAATATTTCAAAGCAAGAAAGTGTTTTGAATGTGGAGAACAAGGACGCATCGCTACACAGTGCCCCAAAAAGGCACAAAAATCAAGACGACTAACAGATTGAAAGGACAACAGGACGAGGCGATACTCGTTCCAGAACAGATTTTAGATACAAAAAATTATGGATGAACTAGCAATATTTTACTTTATGAATTTATGAAAATAAGACTTTTTTTAAGATGATTTTGAATTTTGAATAAAACTAATGTTTTATAAAAGAATCTGTTGTTTCTGGACAAAGAGCAAAATTAAGAATGAGACGATGATTTTGGAGTGGTGACAGCTCTTGAATGAACCTGATAATTGGATCACAACCGATTCAATGGAACTGTCCTGCGCGCATCAAGAGTTCGTGCGGGATGAGATGGACACACAGTTGGAATTGAATGATTGGACCACTCTGTTCGATATTAACTTAGTGATGGATTAGAATCCCCGGAAATGATTACTCGCACACGATAGTGCTTGAGGCGCATGATTCTTGCACACGATAGTGCTTGAGGCGAATGATTACTCGCACACGGTAGTGCTTGAGTCGAAAATCTCTATAGACATGATCGCAATATGGCATTAGTTAATCTGACATCAGTGAGGTCCCGTGAGGATCTAGATGCGGTTACTAAATACGTTGCTTGTCTGAGATTTGGAATGAATCTATGTGATGTGATCTAGGTGTGATTTGGATGTGATGTGATGTCAAGTGTTGGGTTTTTGTCGTCTACTGCGTCGGTACTTAGAGTTAGTCTCTACTGAATTGGTTTATAGCCTCTATCTGTTTTGCAAGCGCAATCGACGGCGATTACAATTATTTCAAGAGGGGTATATCACAAATTGATGACGTGGCAGTACTGCCCAGACACACGTGACTAACTTATGACATGGCAGCATGTACGGATCTGCCGTAAAACGTGCTGACAGGCTGGCAGTACGGATGCTGACAGGCTAGCTGATTGCTGACGTGGCCACTGTACGAACAGGTGACATGGTAGCTGTACAGACGCCCCCTTTTTGCGCTGAAATGCCGACGTGGCAACTGTATGGATTTCCGCAATTTGCACTGGTGCTTTTTGCTGGCAGATATTTGGAACAAGTTGTTTTTGGGACTCACTACTTTCAAGTTTATTGCTTTTTGGGCTCTGCTTCTGGCATCCCTTGTAAGAATAAAAGAGCCCTAAGGTCCTCACTTCTCAGAGCATCTGGACGCAGAGTTTGAGAGCGAGCACCCACGGCAGTTGTACTTTGCTCAAAGATTAATAAAAAAGAAATACCGAAGAGGCGCCAGTCTTTGGGGCTAATCTCTCTTGGCACGGCACCGGGCTATGTCGACTCTTGAATTGTGAAGTATGTTTAAAGTGGATTCTCTCTCATGTCGCGACAGATTCTAGACTTGGGTGCCCAAGCTTGTTACACGCACTGGAAAAGCCAAAAGCCTACAAAGAAGGTGGTGCAACTGTAAAGTTTGACACTTTCAGTGGCTTTGAGGATAAAGCAAAGGCTCTTACTTTCCTCCAGTAGAATGATACAGCTTATGCAAGGGGGAATTTTACAGAGGCCTCCAAGCTTGTTACAGGCACTGAAAAAGCCAAAAGTCTACAAAGAAGGTGATGCAACTGTAAAGTTTGACACTTTCAGTGGCTTTGAGGATAAGGCAAAGACTCTTTATTTCCCCCAGCAGTTTGATATAGCTTATGCAAGGGGGAATTTTACAGAGGCCTCTACGGTCAAGAAAGCTATCACTTCTGTAATTCAAAATCATCTTTCTGCGAACTTGATTTTTGCACGTGATGTTTCAGATAGTTATCAGACAAATTTATATGTGTTAGATAAAGAACGGTCAACATTTTTGCGAGAGTTTAATGACTGTTTTTCCGATTCATTACCGTCACAATTGCCACAGGAGAGGCTTGAGGACCATGCGATAGACTTGGTGCGAGGGTGTAGCCCAACAAAAAGACCTCCCTACAAGGTTAGTGCGGCTCAGCAGAAAGAGATGATGGGCCAGGTAGAGGAGCTTCTAGAGAAGGGGCTGATTCAGCCTAGTTCTTCACCTTTTTGCTCCCCAGTCTTCCTAGTGTAACTAAGTCAGACTTTGTAAATAATTAATTTATTTACGAGAAAAGAATTATCTAATTAGTTGTGTGCACACCAGAATAGACCTAGCAGTTCTAAGGCCTCAGGTGAGCCTAAATGCGGGCTAGAACACCTCAGAGGGACCTTAGCAGAAATTACCCTGAAGCCCTAGTGATTGGGAAATCGGGTCTTCAGAAAGGGGTAAGCAGTAGCCTCAGATTTTAGGCTCAGGAAAAATACGCGCGTCAGTACAAGCACATGAATGAGATGGGGTCCTTAGAACAGTGACCCTAAGGCTAATAAAGTTAATAAAGCCTTAGGGTAAGTTTCGTGAAATTAAATTTATCGGTCCGTGCCCGGGCGGGCGGCCGGACAAGTGTGAACAAGTAAAGGCGGTGCAGTGCCCGTTCGGCATTGCGCCGGCAGACCTTTGGTGTTCTCATAAAAGAATCATTGGTAGCAGTTGTTAGTTAGTTGCACATTTTTTTAATTAATGAGCTAGAAGTTTTTAAAGTCAAAAGTTGAATGGTTTTTAAGTTTTTAAAGTAAGTGTGCCAAGTGGCACACTTACCAATGTAAACTAACTCTCTCTCACTCTCATTCTCACCCTCTCTCTCTTCCTAGCGCCCCCTCTCCCTGATGGCTATTTAGGAGTCCCCCCTCCCCCATTTTCAGGGCTGGCAGTGCACCTACCCCCCCTAATGTGAGCGTGCTCTACGCGGTGGAGCCCTCCATTGAAGCTTGAGAGCAGCCCCTTGCGACATATGTGGTAGCCTTGTGCTCCCATTGTCAAGAACAAGGGATCTCACAGTCATAGACACCTTCTGGTGAAGGTTCATCGCGAGAAGCTGCCGTAGACGCTCTCTTAGTAGAGTGCGGCTACTGTAATTCTCTGTTTTCAGTCCCTAATCACCTCGATTAGGGCTGTTTTCAGCAGACCAGCCATAGAAATTCTCTTCTCTCTCCTTATCCTAAGTCTACATCAAGTTTGGCGCAATTCCATCGCGAAGAAGACCTCTGTTTCGGCATAGGGGTGTGCACAGGTAAGAATTTCAGGTTATGTGCAGAAAATTACAGCAAGCATGTGCATGTGCATTTTGCTTGTTTCTCTTTTGTGTTCGATGCATGAATGAATGAGCATGAAGGCAACACATAACGGAAGATGGACTCTCCTCTGTGAGAGCTTCCGATTAGATGTTTTGGAAGATAGACTCTCTTTTTGAGAGCTTCCAACCAGTCTCGCAGAAGATGGGAAATTCCCTAAGCAGAAAGAAAGTGGAAACACTTTCTCAGTCAGTAGTCAGAACAGAACAGAAGAAAGAATAGAGGACGGGCCTATGCCCCGTTCCTATGCTTGTAAAGATTCTCCCTTAGTAATAAAGATATTCTCTTTATGGGGGGGGACCAACCCATCTTCTGGTCCCCAATGGAGTGTCAAGTTTTCTCTCCCTCTAATTCTCTTGAGTATTTGCAGTGCAATTAAACGTCAGTTTACGCTTCCGTATTTTTGTGACACCTAGTGCAAAAGAAGGATGGCTCTTGGCGCATGTGTATTGACTACCGTGCGTTGAATAAGGATACCATCAAGAACAGGTTTCCTATTCCAAGGATTAACGATATTCTTGACCGTTAAGAGGGTGCTGCAACTCTTAGCACGATAGACCTTAAGAGGGGTACCATCAGATTTGTATAAGGCCAGAGGATGTGCACAAGACTGCGTTTAGGACGACATGTTGTCTCGATGAGTTTTTAGAGATGCTACCTGGTCTTACAAATGCTCCTGCTACGTTCAATAGGATAATGGACCGGATTTTCCGCTTGCATCAAAAGTTTGTTGGCACATTCTTTGATGATATGATAGTCTATTCGAAGAATGAAGAGGAGCATAGGCGTCGAAGAGCTGCGCAGTCACAGGTTACTTGTCAATCCTAAGAAAAGTGAATTCTTCTTGGAAGAGATCCACTTTCTTGGCCACATAGTGTCAAAGGATGTTGCTTGAATGGATCCCGCAAATGTTGAAGCTATTAAGACATGGCCAGACTTGAAGACTGTGCATGATGTCCGAAGCTTCTTGGGATTGTGCTCATACTATAGAAGGTTTATCAAGAATTTTGCAGAGATAGCTTCACCTCTTCACGCTTTGCAAAAGAAAAAAGTCACTTTAAGATGGACCCAAAAAGAGATTTCAGCTTTCAGTCTCTTAGAGGAAAAGTTGACTTCACATCCCATAACTGTTTTACCAGATCTCACGAAGTCATTTGTGGTCCAATGTGATGCGTGTGGCAATAGTATTGGGGTAGTGCTAATGAAACATGGTCGGGTAGTAGCCTACGAGAGCAGAATCTTGCAAGGGCCAGAAAAGACTACGCAAATCTATGAGAAAGAGCTATTGGTAGTCATTCATGCGCTCTCTAGCTGGAAGCACTACCTGTAAAGTGTTGATTTTGTTGTCTAGACAGGTCATCAAACCTTGCGATACTTCTTGACACAGTCAAAGTTATCTACGATGGGCAAGCATTCTTTCTATGGTCAAAGTTATCTGCGATGGGCAAGAATGATGGTATATGGACCATTATTTGCAGGTTTAGCGAGCAAGCCCAATTTATTCCTGTTAGGAAGAAGATAAAATCTGACCAAATGGCACGGTTGTTCATGTGCAATGTGTTTAAGTACCATGGTATACCACAATCGATTGTCAGTGATCGTGATCCTCGCATGACGAGTTTGTTTTGCAGAGGAAAGAATGGAGCCAACTTACAGATGCCGATCAAGGGGCCTAAACCCTAAGAAGAACAAGTAGCAGAAGAAGAAGAAGTCCTACCAACTTATGGGGACCCCGTCCGATGGGGGCCCAGTGACATAAAGGGATTAAAATAAAGCAGGACCCACACACACACACTGAAAAAATTGTGTAGCTGCTGATGACGTTGTCAGGAGTTTTTTTGAGCAAGGGATTTCCACATGCATGGTGGCGAGATGCATTATTGGAAAAAAGATGAGTGCCAGGTGTGCGAATGATGCAAAAAGGTGACAACTATGCACTGCGAGGTCAGTTTTTGGCCTGTTCGGGGTCCGTTTGAGGTTATCTAAAAGGCCAAGGGTGCCCAAGTAAAAAATCTAAGTGTGGGAACTGAAAAAACTGAGAGAAGACCAGAAAAAACGTGGAGAAGAGAGGAGGAACAGCCGCAGCTGTGTTTTTGCTCATTTTGGAGTCTGTTTTGGCCGTAAACTGCTCATCCGAGGTCGGATTTGAGCACTTTGACATTGTAGACTGGGGTTTTGGGCCGTTCCGGACGCGATGGCGCTGTCTATTTTGCCAAATTCCTCACTCTTTTCCTGCTGTTTTTCTGTGTAAGTTTCTCCTATGAGCGAAGTTTCTGCTCTAGTTTGTTATTGTATCTGGCTTATTTTACCCATATTGTGTGAGCTATTTGCCCCATTGGTGTTGGCCCAAGCTCAATTGTATCTAAACATCAAAAATTCTCCTCTTTTGAGCTGAGTTTTTTGGGTGTGTGTGTGTGTGTATGTGTGTGTGGAGTGGGCAAGCGGATAGTCTCTCTCCTCTCACTCCAGAGGTGTGTTCCCTGTCTCGGCCAGGTGTGTTGTCTAAGCTGAGTGGTGCCCCATAGTGTGTGTGTGTATCTTCCCAAGAGTGTGTGTCGGGTCGTTATAGAGGCGCTGTGTGTGTTTTCATCCCGCTCACATTCTTTTGGCGCCCCCACGGAGGATCTTCTTCGAGTACCTTCTGCTTCGAGCTTCAAGCTTCGAGATTCGGGATTACAGGTTGCAGGGTGCAGATTACAGGTTACAGGTACAGTTGATTCACACAGGTACAGGTAGCTGGAGTACAGTGATATACTAGCAGTGATGTCACTTTGCAGTTGTTGTGGGTATGCATCACTTGGCGCCTGTTTGAGCGCATTGTCTGCTGGATTGTACGTTACTTGTGGAAACTGCCATTGTACGCATTTGTGGAGCCATACTTGGTTGTATTTGGCAGTCCCAGCCATTTCTAACACTTGGTCTGGAAGATAGTCATTTCTGAGACTTGACTATACGCGATTTGCATTAGCCTTCGTGTGAGGGTCGATAGCGTGAGGTTTTTATTGAGCTGGGGGATTCTCAAATGTAGAGATCCTTTCGGTGATACAGGTAGCTGGAGCACCCTTTTTGTGACCTCGCCATAGGCTATGTACTAGTGAATCCTACTTGATGCTCGGGTTCTATTGTTGACAGTTTATGCATACATAGACAGTCTATATTTTGGGTTCCTACTGCTCTACTTCTGGGGAAACTCTGTCGAAATTTTCCCAAGTTATGATGGCTGGTTTTTTGGTATTTTGAGCCATTTATGCTGTTATGCTGCTGAAATTTGGGCAAAAATCAGAGGATAAGTCAGGTGTGCCTTCTTGGGAGCTTCATGGTTGGCTTTAATGGATGATCAAAATGGCCCTCATTTCACTCCTTTTCATTTAACTCAAAGGATTCAGATTAATGTTCATGTGTCCAGGAAGATCTTTTTCTAGCAGCGCATAGTCTTTATGTTTGGGCCAAGAAGGTTACGAGAGATCTTGGAATGTCCTTTGCCTGTTGTAATTCCGATGATCAACTATGAAAACTCATTTGATGTGCAATCGGCGCAAATGTTACGTCTTCTCCAAATTTGTTTGAAGAGTGATGCACGAGCTTGGTCCAAAGCATTTGAAGAGGAGTTGCGTATGGCTGATCCACCTGTAAGATTGAGTTGGGACAATCTAAGGCATGGATTGGAAGTGGAGTTTGTGAAGATAGAAGATCCTGACAAAGTGTGGCAAGAAGTACAAGGTTTGGTGCAGAAGGAAGGTGAGCCAGTAGATGCGTACATACGTAAGTTTTCATTGGCATGGGAGCGAATGTGCAAGGCTTTAGGACCACAAGTACCCCCGCCTGACATGATGAAGAAGGACAGGTTCTTGGCTGGTCTTTGGGAGAATATGCGTTGGAGAGTGGAGCTAAAGAAGCCTAGGACATATGAGGATGCACTAGAGGTAGCAAGGAACAAAGAGTGGAAGCTGAGGAAAATGAGCCAGTTAGGGGTGGAGTCTTTGCCAATGAGGTCTGAATTTCAGCCTATAGAGTCTTTACAAGGGCGCATGTCAGGGGTTCATCATGAACCAGTGGTTCCTGTTACTACTCAGGTTATGCCAGCAGTGGTCACTACAGCAGTGCAAGATGATGGGCTAAGGCAAGACATGAGGCAAATGGTAGATTTGATGAAGAATCTCAGCCGAAACATGCTAGGTCAAGTGGGAAATAATCGAGGTCGAGGGAGGTTTGCAAATCAGCCAAGAGGTGAAGAAAGGCCTAGGAATGGTGTTGGACAAAGCAATGGTAGGTTTTGGAGGCAGACGCCCACATGTTATAATTGTGGAGAGTTGGGTCACATCAGCCCGCAATGTGATAAGCCACCAAGGAAGGGGGGAGACATGTATCCATTGCCAAGTCAGGTGCTAACTAGGTCAAATGATTATGGCATCGAAATTAAGGGAGATGAAGGAACCAGTGGACTGACCCAGGAGGAAAAGGGAAAGACAAAAGTGCTAAGTGTAGTCACTTTGGAGAAGGCATCAAAGCTAGAGGATACATTAGTGATGCCTATTGGGAAGAGGACCACAGAGGATAAGGAAGGAAGAAGTGCCCCAGGTCCTAGTAAGAAGAAAGGAAAGAGCCATGAAGGCGAGGATGTCAAGGCCAAGAGGAAAAGGAGAGCTCGTCGAAAGTTTCATGTTTCAGATTTTCCACTAGGGGATGGGCAATTAAGCTATGACTTGAAGGAGGATCTGACAAGCAGGAAGGCAGATGTTACTTTTGGGCAGCTTATAGAGATGGTGCCAAGCTAAAGCGACAGTGGAAGACGATGGTTAACCCAATGGAGAAAGAGCCAGAGAGAGGTTCAGTGAAGGTGTTGGCAATGGACGAGCTACCAGACATTTGTCCAATAGTAGATGTGTGGCATAAAAGGAAAAATTTGGGACAAGGTTATGTGGATGGCGGAGCCCAAATATCATAGTTACCCGGAACGCGGAACGGGAACGGCAACGGGATCCCCGCGGAACGGGGGAATGGCTAGGGGTCTGGAACGGGAACGTCGCGGAACGGGAGCTATAAAAAACACCCAAATAGTGCAATTTTTAGCTCCTTGTGTTTAAATACAAGGAGTATTAGAGTGCTTTGACTCTAATACTCACAAAAAACTCGTTTTGAAGACCATTCAACCTTGCTATGACTAGATGATGTGAGAGAGAGAGAGAGAGAGAGAGAGAGAGAGAGAGGGAGAGGGAGAGATTTGAGAGAGTGGGAGGGAGAGGAAGAGAGCTTGAAGGCTTGAAGCCTTGAGCCTTGAGAGAGTGAGTCTTGAGAGGGAGAGGATCTTGAGAGTGAGAGGGAGAGCTTGAGCCTTGAGGATTAGCTTGTGAAGAGAAAGGGGAAGGGAGGTGCATTTTATGAGTCCTTGAGGCCTTGCACACTTTCAGAAGAAGCCCAAACATTTACTTCAATTTTTTCAATTTTTGCCAAATTTGTTTGTAGCCGTTGAATGTTCCAGGGGCATTCCGGAACGGTCCGGGGGCGTTTCGGAACGTTCCGGAACGGCCGTTCCGGTTTGCATTGGCCACCCGGAATGTCAGACATTCCGGGACGTTCCGGAACGTTCGGGAAGCGAACTGCCCCCCCGGAACGCCGGAACGGGGGCTAGGGGGCGTTCCTCGGTAACTATGCCGAATATGCGTCATAACACACTCATGCGTTGAGAAGATGGGTCTCACAGTGGCTGGGGTGTCAGGTTTTCGGATCAGATTGGCAAACCATCAAAAAGTAAAATGCTTGGGTGTTGTCAAGAGCTTAGAAGTGGAGGCATATGATGCAAAGGCAGTGGTTCATTTTCATGTGATGCCAGCAGGGTTGGGAGCATATCCTATTATACTGGGCAGACCATGGTTACGTGCAGTGGGAGCTGTTCAAGATTGGCGACATGGTACGATTAGCCTCTATGGAAAGACAGGTACCAAGAAGCTTTATAATATGGACACAAGGAAACGATTAGAGGAGCTTTATGAAGATGAGGATGAGTCTAGTGATGAAGACTCTTCCACGGTGACGGATGAGGACAGTGATAGCACTACCAGCAGTGATGAGGATGCTGATGTTGCATTTCTTTTGATGGATAAAGAAATCCAGGAGTGTGGTTTAGTCGCATTTGCGAATGAAGTTGAAGATGAAAGTGAAGGGCCTTATGAAGTGATTGAAGGGCTGATGCAAACCAAGGTTGAGTTGTCAAAGAAGCAAGAATTAATGACACAAATGATTAGTGGAGACCTCTCAGCTATGGAGAAGGATATATATTTGCACATGCTGGCTAGTTTTCCTGATTTGTTCATTACTTCATATGAAGAGATCAGAGGGTTCAAGGGTGAAGAGATGCATATAGAGCTGAAAGAAGGTGCTAAGCCAGTGCGGCAAAGGCTAAGAAGGATGGGTCAAGAGCAAATGGAAGCCTTGCGAGAAGAGGTGGACAAGTTGTTGAAGGCAGGGTTCATAGTCCCTGTGGAGACCACAGAATGGGTGAGTCCAGTAGTAGTCAGTCCAAAGAAGGATGGGAAGTGGAGGATTTGTGTAGATTTTAAGCCCTTAAACGCAGCCACTAAGAAGAACCCATATCCTCTTCCATTCATCGATCAGATCTTGGATTCAATGGCACGTTATGAGAGGTACAGTGTGTGTGATGGTTTTTCAGGCTATTTTCAATTGAAGATTGCTCTTAAAGACTGCACAAAGACAACTTTCATTACGCCATGGGGCTGCTATTGCTACACAGTGTTGCCGTTTGGGTTGTCAAATGGACCATCTTTCTATCAAGAGAGAGCGAATTGGGTGTTGGAACCATTCATTGGTAGTTGTGTTAAAGCTTTTATGGATGACTTCTGTGTTTATAGCAGTAGGGCTGAACACCATGAGAAGCTACAGATGGTATTAGAAGCTACAGATGGTATTGGCTCGATATGATGAATGTGGAGGACAACTAAATCCAAAGAAATGTCATCTAGCACAGCCAAGGGTGAAGTTATTGGGCCACATGGTGTCAGAAAATGGCATTGAGTCTGATCCAGACAAGGTTAAGTCTATTATTCTTCTTCCATCACCTACGAGTACGAAGCAATTGGCAACCTTTATACACAAAGTGAAGTACATGGCACGGTTTATTCCATTGTCTTCGCAGCTCCTTTATCCATTACAGCAAGTGGCAAAGCATGATCCATTGCAATGGGATGACAAGTGTGAAGAAGTGTTTCAAGAGGTGAAAGAGGTGTTAGGGGGGTTGTCAGCCATGCAGGCTCCTGATTGGGAGAAAGTTTTTTATGTAAATCCATCAGTAGGGGATGATGCCATTGGAGCCATGCTATTGCAAAAGGGGAAGGGCAGCCATTATATGAGGCCAATGTATTGTGCAAGCCGAGTGAAGTTGGTAGCGGAGAGAAAGTTATCGGAAGTAGAGCTAGTGATGGCCAGTGTAATATTTGCTTATCGACGATTTCGTCATTACTTGCTACCACGGCCTTTTGTTTTCTTGACAAGTTATGCCTTTTAGCCACAGTTAATTAATGGTATTAACATGTCAAATGTGGTGAAGAAATGGGTAATTGAGCTGCTAGAGTTTGAGTTCTCTTTTCTAGTGGAAGATAGTACAAGGGCTACCCTAGCTGATTTGTTGACCTACAAGGAGAATCCCCTTATTGTTAAGGAAGAGGTGGTGAGAAAGGTAGTTGAAGAAGTGCCACAGATCAGCAATGCACATGTGTTGTTCTTTGATGGTTCATACAGAAAGAGCCACGATGCAGCTTCAGGGGGTATAGCACTTTATGATCCAGAGGGGAAGCCAGTATGCAAGAGAGGGTTCAAATTGGATGCGCGTAGTAACAATGAGGCTGAATATGCTACATTGGAAGCCGGATTACACATTTGTTTGAAGCATGGGGTTCGAAGGTTGAGCATAAAAGGTGATGCCTTGTTAGTGGTGAAGCAAGTGCTGGGTGTGTGGAAGAGCAAGAACACCTCATTGAAGGAAATGTGCTTCAGAATTAAAGGCCTGTTAAAAAAGTTCGAAGCATGGATCATCAGACACATTGAACGTGCTCCAAATGGAGAGGCACATGAAGCAGCTCAAGGCATGATTGGGGAGCTATTTGTGTTGAGGACCACTTTACCTCTTTATCATGGCCGGGAAAGTTTGGCTCAAGAAGAGGAGTTTTTGCTAACAGGAATCATTCCAAAGGAGATTCAGAAGTCTAAGAAGTATGGCTTTGTGCGTAGAGCATACAGGTACAAATTGATTGGTGATGTCTTATACATGAAAGGGGCTGATCTCGTGTTGAGACGTGTACCTTGGCGGGAGGAGCTTTACAGAGTGTTGGAAGAGAATCATGAAGGCGCATGTGGTGGCCATTTTGCTCTAAAGATCACCTTGCATAAGATTTTGCAAGAGGGGTATGTATGGCCTAGTTTGCACAAGGATGTTCACCATTGGTGTAGGTCTTGCAATAGGTGTCAAGCGTTTGGGAAGAGAGTGTTGATGCCAGAGCTACGAAAAACCATTATGGCGTTTAATGTGTTTGAAAAGTGGGGGATTGATGCAATAGGCCCGTTACCTATCACAAGCAGGGGCAAAAGCTATATTTTGACGGCAGTGGACTATCTTTCTAGATGGGCAGAGGCTATAGCAGTAAAACAAATCATTGCAAAGGATGTGGCAAAATTTGTGTATGATGAAATATGTTGCAAGTTTGGGGTGCCATTAGAGCTACTTTCAAATAAGGGCCCAAGATTTAGAGCTAAACTGCAAGACTTCTTATGCACAAAGATGAAGATTAGGCACCAGCATACCACTCCTTATTACCCACAATGTAATGGCTTAAATGAAAGATTCAATGGTGAGTTGGTACAGATTCTTTCGAAAGTGACAGAGCACCAAGGAAAGAATTGGGATTTGGAATTGCCTAGTGCATTATGGGCTTACCGTACTTCGGTGAAGACAGGTACAGGGTTTACTCCATTTCATTTGGTGTATGGAAAAGAAGCACTATTGCCTGTGGAAGTAGAGTTGCCTGCAATCAAGATGTTAGAGAAGTTGCTTGGGCCGCCTAGTGATGCATTCGAAGAGAGGCTCTTACAACTACAAGAGGTTCAGTTGGATAGGATGAGTGTATTGGAACATTATGGGCAAATGCAAGATAGGGCTTTGGCAAAGATAAATGAAAAGGTCAAAAGTAAGGGTATCAAGAAGCATGACTTGGTTTTGCGCTACAACAGTAAGCTGGACAACACCTTCCAAAAGAAGTTTCAAATTAAGTGAGAAGGCCCTTTCAAGGTAGTGGAGTGTTTTCCAAATGGCACATATCAACTGGCTAACCTGGATGGTGTTCTACATAAGTCAAGGGTAAATGGATTGCGTCTTAAATTGTATCATGCTAGATTGATGATGGTGGAGCAAGATGAGATGTCTGTGGAGCAAGCAATGTTGGTGAAGGATGAGGAGATCTGTGATGCGGCGAGTCTCATATCTCTCTTTGCTGCTGCTGATCATGAATGATCTAGCAGACTAGGGGATGGGCAAATTATGTCAGGAGTTTTTTTGAGCAAGGGATTGCGCATATGTACATACACATGCATGGTGCATCAAATAAAGGATTACCCAATTTCCATAGCCAGGTGGTTACGTGGGGCCCACATGTGTACAGGTAGGACAACATGTACATAGTGCAGCGATTTTCACTATTATCAATACTAGTGTGTTTTTTCTACAATAAGGAGGAGTTGGTAGCGCGTAAAACTTCTCGAGGAAGCTATCCGCGGGCCCACGACGTGAGGTCAGCAGGTGCGTCAGATGGCATCTAGTGGCGCCAGGAGGGCGAACGAGGTTAATATTTGCACGCGGATGAGGACGGACACAACGTGGGTGTTTTCTCGTGAGAGTTATGCAGAAAGGTCATCATTAGGACCACTTTTTGGGGCCACTTCACATGGTGGCGAGATGCATTATTGAAAAAAAGCTGAGTCTCAGGTGTGCGAATGATGCAAAAAGGTGACAACTATGCACTGCGAGGTCAATTTTTGGCTTGTTCGGGGTCTGTTTGAGGTCATCTAAAAGGCCAAGGGTGCCCAAGTAAAAAATCTAAGTGTGGGAACTGAAAAAACTGAGAGAAGACCAGAAAAAACGTGGAGAAGAGAGGAGGAACAGCCGCAGCTGTGATTTTGCTCATTTTGGAGCCTGTTTTGGTCGTAAACTGCTCATCCGAGGTCGGATTTGAGCACTTTGACATTGTAGACTGGGGTTTTGGGCCGTTCCGGACGCGATGGCGTTGTCCATTTTGCCAAATTCCTCACTCTTTTCCTGCTGTTTTTCTGTGTAAGTTTCTCCTATGAGCGAAGTTTCTGCTCTAGTTTGTGATTGTATCTGGCTTATTTTACCCATATTGTGTGAGCTATTTGCCCCATTGGTGTTGGCCCAAGCTCAATTGTATCTAAACATCAGAAATTCTCCTCTTTTGAGCTGAGTTTTTTGGGTGTGTGTGTGTGTGTGCGTGTCTGGAGTGGGCAAGTGGATAGTCTCTCTCCTCTCACTCCAGAGGTGTGTTCCCTGTCTCGGCCAGGTGTGTTGTCTAAGCCGAGTGGTGCCCCATAGTGTGTGTGTGTATCTTCCCAAGAGTGTGTGTCGGGTCATTATAGAGGCGTTGTGTGTTTTCATCCCGCTCACAACGTGGCAGATTTCCGAAAATTGCGCTAGCTGATGACGTGGCAGGCTGTACGGATTTCTGTAAATTACGTTTGCAGCGTTTTGGCATTGCTTTTGGATCAGATGCTTTTGAGTTTGAAGGCTTTTCACTGAAACTGCTTTTGGGGCCTAGGGCCTTTAAATATGAGGTTAGGGCTCATTCTCTGGCATGCTTCCTGGTGAAGGTGCAGAGTCTGGAGTACCGGCTTGTACTGATTTGATGCAATAAAAAGAAATACCGAAACGGGCACCAAGGTTTGGGGCCAATACTCTCTAGGATGGAATTCCACCACTCCGTGTCGCGTGTCGTCTCTCTGTTTCAGTTCAATTGTTATTGAAGTGCTAAAAGTGTGTTCAGTCTGTTCTTTTCTATTGGCACGTGTTGCCCGTCTTGTGACAGAACATGGGCACTACGCTCAAGTTCTCGTCTTCGTTTTATCCACACAACTGATGGACAATCAAAAGAGGCTAATTCTACTATGTTGGATCTGTTGAAATGTTATGTGTCAAATAATAAGGGCAAGTGAGAACAGTATTTGCCTATGCTTGAATATGCGTACAACAATACGGTGCATTCGTTCACAGGTAAGGCACCTTTTGAGATTGTTCAGGGTGGCAAAAAGGTTTCTCCCATTTTGCATACAAAGGACAAGATCTTTGAGGCAGATCGATATGTTGAGAACATGGATGAAATGTGTAAGAATCAAAGTTGCCTTGGAGAAGCCTCAGGCAAAGCAGAAAAGAACAATTGATTGTCACCGACATGAACTGTTGTTTTTACCTGGTGATTGGGTTCTATTGAGGTTTGAAAAGGCAAGGTTAAAGAAGATGAAGGGCAAGGAACGGTTGTATCCTAAGCTCAGTATGCGTTACTATGGGCCTTGTCAAGTGCTTGATAAGATCAGCGATGTTGCTTATAGGCTGAAATTGCCTAACACTTGGAAGATTCATAATGCGTTTCGCGTGAGTCTTCTAAGATCCTTTGTGGGTGATGTGCCAGAAGATATGCCATAGGAGGATTAGCCAGAAGTTGATGAAGTTGATATACCTAGATGAATCCAGGATAAGCCCAGATTCACCCTTGAAGGAAAGTGCAAGGTATAGCCCCATGGTAGTCACCCACAAGACAATATAATCATCAGCTCCATCATGCATAGTATTGACTAAATACCACGACATCCCCACTAACGTGTCAGTGCCCAATAGTGGGTGTAGAACTAGGTACTAACATATGCTCCCCAACACAACACACACCACACGCACACACACATGAGCATACATCAACACAAAGTTCAGCGTGCTGAGTTTCTGTCATGACTCCGGAGATCAAGGGCAGACTCGGCCATAATGAAGCCTAGCACTAAAAGAAGCATTAAATCGGAAAAATTAGCACAAAAATGAGGTAGTTGATAGGGCATATGCACCACAAAAGATAGAAAGAATTAGCACAATATCAACCGGTTGATGAAGTTGACGCCATCTTGGTACCTGAGCAGATTTTGGCACATAAAGAAAGAAAAACAAAGAGAAAAGTTGCACGATACTTCATGAAGTTCAAAAATTATCCACCTATGGATGCAAAGTTGGATGGAAGAGTGTGAACTTTTGGAAACTCCAAATGTACTACAGCTCTACCTTGAGGCCTTTAGGTTTCAGCCTATGTCACAAACTGATGACGTGGCAGTGTCCACACACACACACACACACATGCTGACGTGGCAGCCAATACGGACACCCGGTAATTCGTTGATTGGATGATGACGTGGCAGACCAGATATTGCGCCGGAAATTACGCTGATGACGTGGAAGCCCATACGCAATACGGATTTCCGCAAATTATGCTGGCTGATCTTTATTAGCAGCTTTTGGGATAATTGCTTTGAAGTTTGTAAGCTTTTGTGTTAGAGATTTTTTGGGGCTCTGCTTTTGGGCATCCCTTGTACCAATAAATAAGTGGGTTGGGCATCTAGACACAGAGTCTGAGAGTGAGCGAGGGTCTGCCAACTCTCTTGTACTTTGAGCACAGATTAATATAAAAAGAAATATTGAAAGGGGCGCCAGTCTTTGGGGCCAATACCTCTATGAACGGAACTACGCCGGGCCGTGTCGCCTTTGTGAACTGTTTTGAAGTGAATCTCTGTTCTGTTGCGGTAGAATTTTGACTTGGGGTATCCAAGTTTGTTACAGTGGTATCAGAGCGTGGCCAATTTCTCTTCTACCGGGAAATCCGATCCTTCTCTCGCGACACTTATGGCTTCCAACAAAAAACAGTAGACTTCTTCTGCATCTGCTAATGCGGCAGGAGATCACGAAGAAGATTTTCATGATCAAACAGAGGCAGAGTACGGACCACCTCATCCCACTCAGTACGAACTTGAAGAGATGGAACGTCGACAGCATGTTGACGAGTGCACAAAGCAGACGATTAAAATTGCGAAGGATCCGCAATTTGCAAAATTTTTGTCTCAGCAAAATCCATCACAGAAGTGCACACCCAGTGGCACACAGCCACACAACCACCCATTAAACCGGCAATCAAGAAACCTCCTTCTCAGGGAATGTTTACAAAGCAAGAATTACAAGAGGTGGTTCAGGCACAGATTAGTAAGCTTTTGGACGCAAACAACAAATCCAAAAAGCAAGAGAAAAAGCACAAAAAGGGGACTGACTTCCCTGATTATTTGGGTCGTCAATCTTCTTTTGCATCGGCAAGAAAGCAGAAGAAGCGTGTACGATTTAAAGGACTACCTAGTTCTTTTGCTTCTTCTTCTTCTGACAATTCTTCTAGCTCTTTTCACTCGAGCGAGGAAGACAGAAAAGACAAAGAGCGAAGCAAAAAGCAAAGCTTCGGAAAGGGCAAGAAAAAGGCAAAGAAACCTAGATTTCCCCCAGTTTCTGACAGTCCTACAGAGGAGTCATCCTCTGACAGTTCGGACTCCGACGATCGCATGTTTTATGCAAAGAAGAAGCATTTTTACAGAGCCAACCAATATGACTTTCTCGAAGACAAAAGCAAGAAAGTGAAAGAATTCAAAGAAGGTGGACAGTCGATTAAATTTGAATCCTTTTCTGGGTTCCGAGATGCTCCGAGGGCTTTGATTTTCATTCAACAATTTTACATCATTACTCAGAGCACTCCAAGATTAGGAGGGCTACATTCTTCTTCAAGGGAAATGCTCGAACAGGGTGGTCCACTCTTCTTTTGAGGAAGGAAGCTCCATTTAAATGGTTGAAATTCAATAGGCTCTTTATTTCTTCTTGGTCGACTCGGGAGTACAAACGAGATATACGAATTGCTTGGAATCATCTTCGGATGACCAAGGGAGATGCTTTGGACGCTTATTGCGAGAAATTTTGGAACTCTATTCTACCAACCTCTTCTTTTAGCAGTTTTACTGCGGACTCCCTACAAAGATCTGAGACTACTGCCTGGAACAAAAGTCAAATTCTATTCAAGAATTGATGGGTCATGCGAAACGGAGTTTTGCGATACCTTCGAAAAATTTGACCTACCCCACTGATGAGATCTTGACTCAGAGAACCCAACAGACCTCTCACAATGGAAGTAGAAAGAACAAGAGTTTCCAAGAAAAGAAAGACAAGGATACACGACCCCGGCTCACTCTTCGAGACAGGGCTAGTTACATCAAAGAAGGGAAGTGTTTTAGGTGCAGGGAACATGGGCACGTCTCCGACTTCGCCCCAAAAAGGCACAGCAAGACAACATGAAGACAGACCAGAGAATCCAAGAGCAGCTGAGGAACGTGGCAGAAAAGGCAAGATGAAAGCAGGACTAGTTCCAGATCGCATGGGTATTGACCCAAGCACGATTGATAAAAGTACAGAACTTTGCTGAGCTTGGGGCAAAGTGAAAGATCAAGAAGCCTTGTTTTTCTTTGATGGAGGAGCCAAGGCCAACTTCATTTCACTTGAATTGGCGGCGCCGCTCGAGATTACACCCGATGGGATGGACCACCATCAGAGGCAGTTCTAGTGGCACCCAGACGGGACATAGCCATTACACCTGACATTGGCAAACTTCGGTTGCATTGTCAGGGGTATTTGGGGCACGAGGACTTTTACATAATGCCCTTAGCAGGTTATGACGTCCTCCTTGGAGTCCCTTAGTATCATAAGAACAACGCCGTGGTCGACTATCGGGCGAAGAAACCGACTTTGACAAATGAAAAGGGCCGAAAAATTGTACTTGATGTGAAATTGAAGGGCGAGTCTGTCCCTACTGTATCCGCTTCAGCTGTTTCCAAATTAATGAAATCCACTCTGTTTGTTTACTCGATCTACTAGAAAGAGTTAAATGATGAACACAGAACGAATATGTTTGAACTTGATAAAGAACGCCAAGATTTTCTCCACACTCATGCCGATTGCTTTTCTGAGGGCCTACCAAGCGAGTTGCCACCATCTCCTCCTGAGGATTATACTATTGATCTGATAACTGGAAGCACACCACCGAACCGGCCACCTTACCGTGTTAGCCGAGCCCAGAATGAAGAGATTATGAACCAAGTGAAAGACCTTTAGGAAAACGGTCTTATCCAGCTGAGTACTTCACCCTACTGCTCTCCGATGTTGTAGGTTTTAAAGAAAGACAGATCTTGGAGAATGTGCATTGATTATAGGGCTCTCAATAAAATCACCATCAAGGACAGATTTTCGATTCCAAGGATCAATGATATTCTTGACCGACTACAGGGATACTTGTCACAAGACGGGCACCACGTGCCAATAGAAAAGAACAGACTGAACACACTTTTAGCACTTCATTAACAATTGAACTGAGAGAGAGAAAGACGACACGCGACACGGAATGGCGGAATTCCACCCCAGAGAGTATTGGCCCCAAACCTTGGCACCCGTTTCGGTATTTCTTTTTATTGCATCAACACGGTACAAGCCAGTACTCCAGACTCTGCACCTTCTCCAGGAAGCATGCCAGAGAATGAGCCCTAACCTCATATTCAAAGGCCCTTGGCCTGAAAAGCAGTTACAGTGAAAAGCCTTCAAAACTCAAAAGCTTCTGGTCCCAAAAGCAATGCCAAAAGCTGCCAACGTATTTACGGAAATCCGTATAGCCTGTCGCGTCATCAACCAGCGCAAAACGCGTAAATCTCTACAACTTTCCACGTCATCAATCATCGTAAATTGAGGAACTTCCGTGCAGCTGCCACGTCATCCACTTTGCGTGAGTGTGTGTGAGTCCTGCTTTATTTTATCCCTTTATGTCACTGGGGCCGGGGTCCCCATAAGTTGGTAGGACTTCTTCTTCTGCTACATCTTCTTCTTAGGGTTTAGGCCCCTCAGCCGGCATATGTAAGTTGGCCCCATTCTTCAGGGCTTTGACAGTCAGCAGTTTGTGACAATCCTCTTGCTTCAGCATGATTGATTTGAAAAGCAGTTATCCTCAGATCAGAATCACAGCCGGAGATGTTTACAAGACAGCCTTTCGGACGAGCTTCGGTTTATATAAATTTCTCGTGAGGCCTTTTGGCCTTACCAATGCTCCACCAACTTTCAACCGAATGATGGATAGGATTTTCAGAAAGTACAGATCTTTTGTCGGCACTTTCTTTGATGACATTATAGTCTTCTCCAAGGATGAGGCAAAACATAGACACCATCTGCTTCAGGTCTTTCAGGCATTGCGAGATCACAAGTTAGTTATCAACGCCAAGAAGAGTGAATTTTTCTTGCCGGAGATACACTTTTTGGGACGCATTCGTCTCAGCAGCAGGAGTACAGAGGGACCCGGTCAAGATTGACACTATACGTGATTGGCCCGATTCATGAAGTTAGAAGCTTCTTGGACTTATGTTCTTACTACCGGCGGTTCATTTGAAAGTTTGCAGAGGTTGCTTCCCGTTTGCACATTCTGACATTGAAAGGAGTCCCTTTCTCATGGGGACGACAGAGGTGATTGCCTTTCAGACATTGAAAGAGAAATTGACTATGGGACTAGTATTGAGTTTGCCGGATTTGCAAAAGTCATTCGAAGTGTATTGTGATGCTTGTGGTCGTAGTCTGGGTGCGGTCTTAATGCAAGAAGGCCATGTCATTGCCTATGATAGCCGATTGTTTTCAAGACCGGAATTGACAACACAGATTTATGTGAAAGAGCTTTTGGCGGTTATCCGTGCTTTTACTCAGTGGCGACATTACCTACTCAGAGCCAATTTTACGGTCTTCACTGATCATCAGAGTTTAAGCTAGTTCTTGTCACAAAAGCAGCTTCCGGAAAAGCAGACGCGGTGGGCTAACATCTTGTCACAGTTTCACTTCTAGATTGTCCATGTACATGGACAGAAGAACTTGATGGCAGATGCTTTGTCCCGGAAGCCGTTAGTCTTGACTATTTCCGTGATTCATCATAGAAGCTTTGAGGACATGGTCGATTAGTACGCCACAGAATAGTCTCTAACAGAGATCCGCGATTCACGAGTTTGTTTTGGAAGGCTATTTGGGAGAACATTGGCACACGGTTGCAGTTCTTGTCATCTTTCCACCCACATACAGATGGGCAATCTGAGATTGCAAATTCAGTCATACTATATTTATTGAAGTCTTACATTTCTTATCAGAAGACTCAATCGGAAAAAAAATTGCCCTTGGTGGAATTTGCCTACAATAACACGATCCACTCTTCTACGGAGAAGGCGCCATTTGAGATTATTGAAGGTGCTATGAAGGTTCCACCCTTCCTTAGCGCGAAAGATAAGAATTTTGAAGCCCACCAATACACGAGGGCCTTGGACATTGCTTTTGCCAAGGTCCGGGAGGCTTTAGCGAAATCTCAAGAAAGACACAAGAAGGCAGCAGATCGACACCGTCGCGATTTGAAACCAAAGGAAGAGGATTGGGTGCTCTTACGTTTTGAGAAGGCACGCCTAAGAAAGAAAAAGGGAAAGGAGCGGCTTTTTCTAAAGCTTAGCATGAGGTACTGTGGACCTTTCTAGATAAAATAAAATACTAATGATGTCTCCTTTAGAATGAAGCTGCCCGATACTTGGAAGATTCACAATGCATTTCCTGTGAGTCTATTAAAGCCTTTTAAAGGCGATATGCCCGATTATAGGGAGCCAGATGAACAACCCGAACTGGAGGAAAGCGAGGAGATGCTCATTCCAGAACAGATATTGGCACACGATGATAGAAAGTTTAAAGGTAAAGCGATTAGGCGGTTCTTGGTTAAATTCAAGAACTATCCTGCATTGGATGCAAAGTGGATGGAGGAGGAGGACCTAGCAAATACTCCTCAAATTTTCAACCTTTACCTTGAAGCATTCGGCTTAGCATAGTCTACTCCGATAGAACCCTGAATTCAGCATGGGTGAATCTAGTGCAACGAGCTTGCACAAGAGGGGAGTCACTCCGCTCCTTTGTTAACGGATTACCCCGATTTTAATATAGAGTCACTGATGTCCCTTTGGGTTTCAGGGATACGGTTGGGCTGACAGTATTCTGTTGTATGGCTTTATGAACTAGAATTCACGAAAATATAAAAATGATTGATTTGTACTTGACTTGTTTGACTGCAGAAATTGAAAGACAAAATAACTGCAGCATTTTTGTCTCATAAATCTCTATAGACATCATTGCAACAAGGATTAGTTCATTGGGCATCTGTAAGGTCCCGACTAGATCTAGATGTGATTACTAAATACGTTGCCGATTAATCATGGTCTGAGATTTGGAATGAATTTGAATGTGATTTGTCATGCGATGTCCTATGATGTGACTCTCGATTTGTACAAGTGCTAGATGTGTCGTGTCTAGTGCGTCGGTACTAGCAATCAGTGTCGACTAAGACAGTTTATGGCCTCTCTGTTTTTGCAGGCGTGATCGAGGGCGATTACAATTCTTTCAAGAGGGGGGTATGTCACAAACTGATAACGTGGCAGTGCCCACACACACACACAGACGCATGCTGACGTGGCAGCCAGTACGGACGCCCGGATAATGCACTGATTGGATGCTGACATGGCAACCCGGATTTGGAAATTCGTTGATGACGTGGCAGTCCGTACGCAGTAGGATTTTTGCAAATTACGCTGGCTGATTTTTATTAGCAGCTTTTGGGATAATTGCTTTTGAGTTAGTAGGTTTTGGGTTAAAAAATTTTGGGGCTCTGCTTTTGGGCATCCCTTGTACCAATAAATAAGTGGGTCGGGCCTACTCATTACTCAGAGCATCCGGACGCAGAATCTGAAAGTGAACACCTGCCGGCTCTCTTGTACTTTGAACACAGATTAATATAAAAAGAAATATCGAGAGGGGCGCCAGTCTTTGGGGCCAATACCGCTGGGCACAGAACTACGCAGGGCCGTGTCGTCTTTGTGTACTGTTTTGAAGTGAATCTCTGCTGTGTCGCGGTAGAATCTTGACTTGGGGTGTCCAAGTTTGTTACAGCCTACGTATGCCCCAACTCAACGTGTTGAAAAGAGGGGTAATGATGGAGCTAGCACATCATATGTACATACGGATTCAGTGCAATAGAAGTGTGCAACGTTCTTCAAGTGTTAAAGGTATTATATTCAATTCTATCATAGATGAAAATGACAAAGTATGAAGATCTCATTAAGTCATTTCTATCTATGTGTTATGACCTTTCTTGCGGGTACATGCGATGATAAAAGGCTACTAACAAGTTACAACACAAGATCATCAATGGCATGTATATACGGAATGCAATAGAGGACGTTTGCGATTTCAAGAGGGACGTATGTCGCGAGGCTGTGGCAACCACTAACCTTAGTTGTTGGTTTCTTTCCCTTGATTTTTTTATGATTTTTGGGACCCTCTTTTTAAAGTCACAAATGGCTCGACATTGTGTGGCCAATGTGAAACGGCCGATGGCCGAGAGTTTCACCCGCAATCGGGAAGGGCAGATTGCCATGAGATGGTTGGGCCAGTCGGCATTGGAATCCAAGCATTAAACGGGTGTCTAGGCTCAGTTCAAAGTCATTAAGGCCCCTTGCTACACTTATTACTTTGTGGGTACTAGGAAATTAACTCAAAAGAGGCAAACTCAACACATGGCGGCTCCAGATGCACTTTCACAGTCTCCATGGCGCCCATTTCAAGAGAGAGGACTGATTTTTGCTCTTCAAGTGACTACAATGTCTGTGTAGGTGATCAGAGCTTAATGGAAAGCTTGCCTTTTCCCTTGCTCTATGTAGTGCGATGATTTGCTCTCGCGTATCTCTCTCTCCCCTAGGCACATATGGTAATGCCCCACTAGTTGGGCTTCTCAGATGACCATGTACAGTTCTGTGGGTTTTATGCATGTTTGCCAAGGGAAGAGCCTTCTAAACAGGAACCGGATTAGCTAATTTCAAATCCCCACCAAGTACGCACAGTTCCATCGCAAAGGATTGCAAAAACGGAGTTTTCTCGCGTGAAAACTCGTCCGTTTCAGAGTGGAACTGTCCCATTGTGTGCTAGGTGCACCAAAGACACGTGTGGACATGTGCGTCCAAAATGATCTAAAACAGAAAATGACAGCCTGTTGTCTTTTTCTGCACGTTTAGGGTTTCGCACCTAAACTGCACGACAACGTCAAGGGAGCCTCCGGAAAGCCTCGGGATGCTTAAACAGGGCTTTGGGCACCTGACAGTGTCAAAACAAGGAATTACAGCACGCTGAAATTGACCTGCAGCTCACTAGAAAGCTTCCTAACCGCAAGGGAAAGTGTCCTTGACATGTACTTTTGACCTACAGAGGGTTTTGCCCGTTATGCTGGCGAAATTGGGTCAAAAATCTGCAATTACAGCCATGGATAGGTTTGGACAGCTTGGTGACAGATAGGTGAAAGTGTTTGGGTCGTCTATTCGCAATAAGAATAAAGAAATACCGAAAGGGGGCGCCAGTCTTTGGGGCCAACAGGTTGTCGGTGTTTGCTTGGTAGCGCTCTAGCTTCCAAGCCGTGTGTGTTCAAAGTGTTAATTCCAATTATAGGTTTTATTGGCAGAGTTTCTTTATGTCCTAAAGTCTAAAGTAAAGTTTTCGGGTGAAAGCCAAAGTCTACCGCCCTACGGGCCAATTTCAGAGAGAGAGAGAGTGTGTGTGTGTGTGTGTGTGTGTGTGTGTGTGTGTGTGTGTGTGTGTGTGTGTGTGTGTGTGTGTGTGTGTGTGTGTGTGTGTGTGTGTGTGTGTGTGTGTGTGTGTGTGTGTGTGTGTGTGTGTGTGTGTGTGTGTGTGTGTGTGTGTGTGTGTGTGAGAGAGAGAGAAAAGAAAGAAAGAAAGAAAGATTTTTAACGTCTATGTCAGGCCGAAATCGGCCTATGAGACAAATCAAATGTACATGGCGTGTATGTCATCCGTCTATCGGAAAGACAAATGAAACAAAACTGATACAAAACTGAACTGAATGTAGGTAATGGAGTATCTGAGGAGGGATGGGGTTCTATCTCTAGGGGTATATGCATGTCTATATGCTCAAGGTAGTACAATCATGAGAATGCATCAAGCTCTCTAGCTCCATCCTGTACAAATGGGGGGATGTAAGATGTGGTACATGGGCGGGGCTGGTGCCAAGGCTACCCGGATGAAAGCTGTCGGGTCGGCCCTCATCTGAGCTACTCGCTCCTCAGTGGCACGGCGCTCCCGGGCTCGGATCTCCTCGATCTGTCGGTGGTGGGAGCTCACGCCCCTGTAGCCTGTGACTCGTGGTCGTCGTCTAGCTCGGTTCACCTCCGCCTGTGGGAGTGTCACTCCTCTCTGAGTATCTGGTGAGGTAGGGGTGGCAATCCTCTGAAAGAAGTCTGTGAGCTGCGACTGTCTCCCCTCTGTCTGTGTAGCTGTGCGTGGCTGTAGTAGTGTGTCCCGATGGCTCTGTATCTCTAGTAAGAAACGTCCGAGCTGTCTCTGATCTCGAGAGTCCATGATCTCTCGGAGAGTGGGCTGTCCTCTGAATAAGGCCTCATATCTGCCTCTGATCTCAGTGTATGCTCTGCATCTACATACAAAGTGCTCCTCACTCTCCACCTCCTCTGTGCAGGCTCTGCAGACTCGCTCCTCCCTGGGAACACCAGTATGTCTCCCGATCTCAATCTCTAACCTGTGTGAAGCCACTCTCAGCTGACCAATCGCCACCCGTGAGCTATGTGGCATATATGTGTCCATATAGCGTGGTCTCTGTATGAACCCCCCAGACAATATGGTGAGAAACTGGTCTCTGTAATCTGACATCCTCGTCCCCAAGCCAGGTGACTCCCAGACTCTCCTAGTGTATAGCTGCCACAAATCCTGTCTCAATACCAAGTTTCTCTCACTGCGAGAGAGGTGAACAGATGGTGAGTGGGGGTCGTACTGGAATGGTGGTAGGCTCTCCATGTCAAGACCGTGTCCCTCAAACCATGCTCTGACCTGTGAGTACCAAGCTCTCGCATGCCCACTCTCTGATAGCTGTATAGCTGCCTCAAATGCTCTACGAGTAAGTCTGTCAGGAGGTAGCTCTCTCATCCTCTGGATGAAGCAGACTGTCTGGAATAGTGCCTCTACAACCATAGGTGGTGTGGCGAGCTCGGCTCTAATAATGTCATGTGGCACCGTCTTCTTGCTGCGGAGCAAGCGTGAGATCATACATACCTGTGGCCTCTCAAGCTGTGTCCACTGGTCATCCGTCAATCCTGGTGCCCATACTGCCGCCGAGTACATCAGGGCCGGGGTGACTAAGGTGTCAAAAAGCCAGCCCTTCGTGCGGGGCTCCTGAAAGTGTGCCTGGTGGCATCTCCGCTCTAGCATGGTCAGAGCTGCATATCCTCGGGTGAGCCTGTCAGCAGCAGCCTGCCTCACAGTGAAGGGTCCTGGTAGGCTGGTGAATGTGATGCCAAGATAGACATAGGAGGTGACTACATCAACCTGTCCTCCTGCTGCTGTGAAGGTGGCAGCGCTCCTCACTGCACTGGATGTGTGAAAGATCATGACCTTGGTTTTGCCAAGGTTCACAGTCAACCCCTTGTGTGTGCTGAATTCGTCCAAGGCCTCAAGATGGCGTTGCAAGCCCTCGGGTGACTCTGAAATCAACACAATATCATCAGCATATAACATGATGTGGACCGGAGTACCGGAGTACCTGCCAAGTCGCTCCCCTCTCCCCCTGCTCGTAGTATGTAGTCGGAGATCTCGTCGATGTAGAGCCCAAAGAGTGTCGGGGAGAGTGGGCATCCTTGCTTAACACCAATGGTGCTAGCAATGGTCTCTGAAAAGCCGCCTGGGCAACGAACCCGACCCGTCACCCTCTCGTAGAGAGTATATATGGCCCAAATAAATCATCTCTGTCGGTACCCCAATGCTGTGAAGGCGCTGGAAGAGTCTCTCGCGTGGGACTGTGTCAAAGGCCTTGCGGAAATCCACAAAGCAGCAGTAAAGCCTCTTCTTCCGCGCCTTTGCCCCATCAATGAGGCAGCGCAGAACGAAGATGTGGTCAGTGGTGGAGAAAGCTCGTCTGAAACCTGCCTGGCCTGGAGCTCGTAACCCTCGGTCTCTGCGTAGCAGCTAAGCTGTGCCTCAAGTACTGCTCCATATAGTTTGGCCATCGTGTGGCCAATCATGATAGTCCTGTAGTTCCCTGGGTCCAGGGTGTCGCCAGATTTGTGGATAGGCACTATGGTGTGCTGTGTCCACTCCTCTGGGAAGCCCTCCCCTATAGCCCGGTTGAAGACATGTGCAATCAACGGGGCTATAGTGGAGGCCGCATAAATGATGTGCTCACTCTGTAATCCAGTGTGGTCAGCTGATCGTCTGTGCTGCATGCGGCGTATGGCCCTTTCTACCATCTCTGCTGTAAAGAAGGAGGAGCACGTGGGGCGTGGCTCATGTGGCTGTGGGATAGGAGGCTGCCCTGGCACCTCATAGAGGCGCTCTGCATAATCATGCCATATCTGTGGATCCTCAATAGCTGTGGTCAGACGTGGCTCGCGCAGGGTGCGCCATGCCGTCGCGCTATCTATGCTCATGAATAGGCGGTATAGCTCAAGCTCCTGTGCCTCTTCGAATGCTCGCCGCTTTTGGCGTGTCAGCGTCTTCATATCTCGTCTGGCCTCTCTCTCTGTGATCTCTCCTAAGGCTCGCCGTGCACGGAGGCGTCGGTATAACTCTCTGCACTCATCATCATACCAGCGGTTCTGAGGCATAGTCCCGGGGGGGGGAGTGCGTCCTGTGTGAGTGGTGTGTGGAAAAGAGCTAATAGCTGAAGTGTGGAGAACGGAAGAGATATGTGATGTGAGAACTGAGAGTGGTGTGGATGGGTGGAGGAGGCATAGGCCATGCTCGACCTCGGCTGAGTAAAGAGAGGCTAGCTCATGTGTGAAATGGATGGTGGTGTGTGGAGTGTGTGTTGTGGAGCTATGTGGGATGGTATCTCCGGTGATGGAGAAAGAGAGGTATGTGTGGTCGGCTCCGATGGGTATGGGTGGAATGGTGAAGGATGTGATAAGGTGTGTAGCCTCCCTGGGTCCCATAATATAGTCGACTGTACTCCCCCCTCCCTCTGTAACTCCATGTGGCATACAAGTCAGGCCCCCTGAGGTGGGCCACTGGGCCATCCCGTTATAAATAACGAGACGGTGCTGGGAGCCAAGTCGAAGTAGGTGTCGTCCGTAGGCTGTGACTGGAGCTCTGTCTGCTGTATCTCTCATAGTAGCCTCCTCATCTAGAGTGTGTAGTGCCTCTGGGTCCTCGTGGTCATATGTCTCACACTGCTCACTGCGCGTACGAGCATTGAAGTCTCCCATAAGGAAGACTTCACCCAGTGTGGAGTACTCCATAATCTCCTCCGTGAGGCATGCGTACGGTGACTCCAGCTCAATAGGGGCTAATCTGGAGCCTGTGGGAGCAAAGTAGCAAAGGGCAATGTAGACGATCCTGTCTCGTGAGAGCTCGAGGCGAATCCACATGTATCGGGCCTGTGGGTCCCGGGCAACAATCTGTAGTCTGCAGTGAAGCCCCTGTCTAAAAAGTATAGCCACTCCTCCTGAACCGCGAGTGGTGTGCTGGCGCATACATCCCCGATGTAGAGACTCCCATTGGAAACCATGTATCCGTGGTAACCCTCTCTCTGGGCTCTCGTGTGTCTCTGTAAGTAGAATGATATCTCGACCTCTCATCACCTCCTCAAGTCTCTCTGGGTGTGTCCATAGGTCTCCGTTGCAATTCCAAACCGTGACATGAATCTCCTCGTGTGTCCCACAGGCCGCGAGTCCCTATGCGATGGTCTTGCCATCAATGATAACCCTGCCATCTCGATATACTGCCTTCTTCCCTTCTTTGCGGGCCTGGTGGACTCTAGGCATGCACGTGCGGCGGTGATCTTGTTGCATCTTTGTGAGGTCATCATCAAGATAAATCGGGGGGCCTTCTAGCCCTCTCAAGATGACCCTCTTTCGGAGGAAAGAAGTTCGAGACTCCTCGGAGGCGAATTGGAGGATGAGAGCTCTCTTCTTTGGATCTTTGCCGGCTCTCCAAACTTTGGAGAAAGGGATCTCTTCTTCCTTGTATCCCACTTTCTTGCATAAGGCTTTCCCATCGCTCTCGGGTGTGGACCCTTCTTCTTCTTTGATGCCGGTCACTCGCACATTGAGACGGCGAGCTTGTCGCATTTTCTCCTCCTCGATGGTTGTGTGTACGATGAGTACGTCATCTTTTTGGGCTTCCTCTCTTGCTACCTTCTTGATATTCTTTTTGACCACTTCGACCCATCCTTCTTTGGTGGCTTCTAATTTGTCCTCAATGCTTGCGGTGAGGGCTTTGGTGATCTCCTCCTTGAGGGCTTCCTTAGCCTCCTCTTTAATCTCTCCTTCCTCGGGGGTGAGGGATGTGATGGAAGCATGAAGGAGGTCGATTTGTGCCTTCATCTCTTCTTGCTCTTTCCTCCATCTCTCCCTCTCCTTCTCGTTCTCCCGTGCCCTTCTCTCCTTCTACTCTTTGAGGTTTTGGATTTCCGCTCTCATGTCCTCTTTTTCTTCGTTCCATAGCTTGATGAAGGTGGCTTTCTCCTCCCTCCATATCTCTCTCTCCATCCACCATTCTTTCATGTCCTTCTCCAATTGTGCAAGCCTCTTGTTCGTGAGCATGAAGGTTGTCTTCATTGTCGATTTCGGCGTCTTGATGATGGGGGAAGACATAGTTGTATTCGGAGCTACCCTCTCTTCATATTGTGAAGAAGAGGGGAGAAGGGGAGTACGTGTATGTATGCGTGTATGTGTGTAGTGTGTGTGTGGGTATGTATCCGTGTGTGTGTGTGTGTGTGTGTGTGTGTGTGTGTGTGAGAGAGAGAGAGAGAGAGAGAGAGAGAGAGAGAGATGGCTGTGTGAGGGGGAGGCTGGGGGCAGTTCAGCAGCAGGCGGCAACAGCAGGCGGGGGCAATGGCGGGAGCGACGCAACAGGGGGAGTCGGCAGCGAATGGCAGCGGCGGCAGGGGCGGCAGTGGCAGGTGGGGCTGCAGCAGCGGCTGTGCCGCGAACTGCTACAGCTGGGGGTGGGCAGCGCGCGGACACGCAGGGCAGCAAGGGGCGGCAGTGGCAGGTGGGGCTGCAGCAGCGGCTGTGCCGCGCACTGCTACAGCTGGGGATGGGCAGCGCGCAGAGAGAGAGAGAGAGAGAGAGAGAGAGAGAGAGAGAGAGAGAGAGAGAGAGAGAGAGAGAGGACCATTGGCAGCACCAGCATCAAAACCCACAACGCAAGTGCCAACTTTAAACTATATGGAAGAAGGCAAACATGATGCAGAAGACGACCAGGCAAAGCCAAGCACTTAGGTGGAAGAAGAAGCCAAAGCCAACAGGAATCCAACAACCCTGCCTGCATGCGTGGGCGTCTACACACACACAAACAAGCAAACATACACAAGCACCCAAGATGCTCACACGTGGACAATTCCCTAGAGCACAAAAGAACGCACAGGGGTAGGGAATAAAGAGGGAAGGGGAGGTGCTGCCCATTATTGCACCACCAACTTCGGTAGGTTCTAACCTAGGGGTTTGACCAACTTTTCTAAGACTTTTTCAAACTAACACGCATTAGTTGCCTAAACATAAGAGTGAATGCACTAAGCAATCAAAATATACTTTCCACTGCTTTTCTCACAGCTACAGCAAATGCTCAGTTGACAACAAGTTTATGTGTGCAGACGTGCACATGGGAACACACACCACAAACATATTCATACGAAAGTACATAAAAGCAGGGCTGACAAGGGAAACCTGTCTATAACCGGCTGCTTTCTGGTTGCTCTAAATTTTTCCAGTGATATGACCCCAGTTGCTGTCAAGAGCAATGCAAGGTACAGAGAGGAATGTACGCACAAACAATGATGCCCTATCTATTTTAAAACTGTTACACCATACCAAGAAACACACAAGCTTGAAATTCTTCTATATGCTTGTGCACGCCAGTAAAAGACACCACACCTGTTTGCTGATGAAGCTCTCAAGAGACTTTAGTAAATTTGACACAGTCGGATGTGTTTCTAACAGGTCGCAATCTGTTGCAGTATTTACTTTGATCTTTCTAAATAATTTGGCCCACATTCCCCTGAAAGAAACCTCCTGCAAGATCACACTGTGCTTATGTAGCTCAGTCAGATAGTCCCTTTCACAAGGCTGCAAGAATAATAGTGCTTCGCCTTTTTGTCCAAGACGAGCAGTTCTTCCAACTCTGCACAAAAAAATGAGATGCAAGGTGAATATTTGGTCATTACACAAGCAAGTTACACCGATGTATGGTACATTTGGGGGAAAATCTGAAGAGCTTTAGTTGCAATTGATCAAGAGATGCTTTTCTGCAGATGCAATGAGAAAGGACATAGACTCCAGCAGTCTCCATTGTATTCGATAGTCCACTTATCTAATGTACACATCCCTCAATCAAAATAACAACCATTTTTGTGTTGGCTTTTAGGGTTAGGGTTTCTATGTTTAGGTCAAAGATGCAAATTATCATTTGGTCCATCTGGCCGGGCACAGATATTTTCTCTCAAGAGAGGTGGTCCATGTCAAACTCTAAGAGTAAGAATGCCACTAGCTAGGTACTTACTTTCTCTTTCTAGAATCTCTATGCTATAGAGAATGCTACAATCTCCCTAAACCTGATTTTGATTCTCTAGACTGTTCTCTCTCTCTCTAACAGTTTCTCTCTCCCAGCAGATTTTCCTCTCCAAAACTACTTGGCAGCACACACAGACTGGCTATTTTTTTGGGTCTCTCCTGTTGGCTGGGACACGATGCACTCACATGCTGGAACCATAAACGGGGGGCAAGTCCGGTAGACTAATTGACGGGTTCAACATCACTGATACCATACATTAAGAGCTTCAAGATTTCCAACACCAAGAGCCCTATTGGCATAGCAGAGCAGACTATGCTATTTTGACATTCACAACACTCTATGCTTATTCAAGAGAGGCAGCACCATGTATCCTTAAGTATCCCAGATAGGAGGCCACCTCACGTGATTATGTGCAGGAAGGCTGCAAAACTTTGACTTGAGCGAGGGAAGTGACTTTGACGAGGGAGAGAGAGAGAGAGAGAGAGAGAGAGAGAGAGAGAGATGAAATGAAGTGTTATATTAACGTCTTCAAAAGGCCAAAATGACCTATGAGACCAATCTGTTACAAAATAGGGAATCTGATACCATGTCTGAGTACAAAAGAGCTAGAACAAAAACACTACTACTACTAGACTCCATCCTAATCTGCACTCTAGATGTCTAGAGAGTATGGCTCGAATGTGCTCGGTCGATGAGAGTGCTGGTAGTGGTCGAATGAGTGTGGGTCAAGCTTTGCAGTGATGGCTGCTCCTCTGGCTGTCCCATATCTAGTGAAAAGAAGTTTGTAATCTGTCTCTGGGACTGTCTCTCTCTAGCTCTCCCCAGTAAAGTGTTTCTATATCTGTGTAACTCAAGTAGATATAGCCCAAGACATCTCTGATCCTCATAACTCATGACCCTAAAGAAAGGACCGAAACCCTCTCTGAATAAGCAGTGGAAGCGGCCCCGAATAAGCTGGCATGAGAGGCATATCCTGTTCTCTGCCGGTATCTTTGTGAATCTACCAGACTCAATCTCCAGCTGATGTGAGGATGTGCATATTCGACCAATGGCACACCGCAAACCATGAGACATATGTGTGTCCATGTAGCTGGGTCGAATCACAAACCAATTTGCTGTGAGGTGGAGAAGATGCTCTCTACAGAAAGCCATCCTCGTGCCCAACTCCTGTGATGGCTCTATCCATGTCCTCCTGGTATCCAGTTGGATCAGGTCTTGACGAATGAGTCTGATAATCTCCACCTGTGTAAAAGACATAGAGGGTGTCTGAAGAGATTACTGGAAAGGGGGAAGCCTGTCCATGGTGAAGCAGTAGTATCCCACAAGCTCTGCACCAAGGAGACTGATCTGGTAAGCGCCTCAATCTCCATAGGAGGGGCAGCTAGCTCTGCTCAAATGATAGCCTGGGGTACGGACTCCGGAGGCCTTGGCTCTGATCAGCCGAGAGATCATAGATACCAAGGGCCTCTCCATACATCTCCAACCATCCTGGCCTACCGAAGGTCCCCATATCTGCACCCGATACAACATAGCTGAGGCTACTAAAGTATCAAAGAGCCATAACTTTGTCCGAGGTTACTGGAACTGAACCTACAAACACATCCTCTCCTAGCCTCCCAAGGCTGCATGAGCTCTAGTCAGTCTAGTCTCTGCTGCTCTCCCCAAAGAAAACCTCGGCCCAGTGAAGACAACCCCAAGGTAACTGTATGCATCTGTATACTCTACAATCTCCTGACCATATGTGAAAGTCGGTGCTGATCTTCTGATCCACTATGGTGTGGTGTTAAACACCACAACCTTGGTTTTACCAAGGTTTACAGACAATCCACTATCCTCTGCAAAACTGTGTAATGCATCCAACTGTCGCTGCATACCCTCTGGTGAGTCAGAGATAAACACAATATCATCAGCATATAACAACAATGGGATCCACGTCCCTGCCACCTGGGCACCTCTATCACCCTCTCTGTCAATGTAATCAGACACCTCATCAACATAGATACCAAATAGAGTAGGAGACAATGGGCAGCCCTGTTTCACCCCAATGGTGGAGTAAACAAAATCAGAGATCCCCTCCGGGGTGCGTACATGTCCCATCACTAATCTGTATAAAGCCATAATGATTAATCCCCCAAATCAACACTATGGGCACCCCGATCTCCTACAGTTTGCGCATCAATCAAGCTCTCGGTACCATGTCAAATGCTTTGTGGAAATCCACAAAGCTACAATAAATCGGGCTGCCATGTGACCTTCCCTCCTCAAAGATGGCTCTGAGTGTCAGAATAAGATCAAGAGTGGAGAAACCCCTGCTAAAACCGGCCTGTCCCTATGCCCGTACACCCTCACCCTCTGCCCAATTCCTCAACTGCTGCTCAAGAATGGATGCATAAAACCGTGCCAATGTGTGCCCAACCATAATAGTGCAGTAATTCGCAGGCTGTGTAGGATCACCTCCCTTGAAGATATGCAGAATAGTAGACAGTCTCCAAGTCTCCGGAAACCCCTCACACATGGCACGATTGAACAACACTGCAAGAACCTCTACCATCATATCTCTAGCATGTGTAAAATGCTCTGCTACTAGACCATCATGATCTGGTCCTCATCCTGTCAATGGCTCTCTTTACCATCTCAATGGTAAAGAAGGTGCTGGTAGGTGGGCATGGCTCTGTAGGATCTGGAGGGGGGTTCTTTCCAAGAACTGTATATAACAATGTCGCATACTGGCGCCACACATCAGGAGAAGTAATCACTCCGGGAGGGGAGTGCTCATGAAAGAATCGCCATGCCTCTCCTGAGTCTCTACTCAAGAACAGCTGATACAAGTCTCGCTCCATCTGGGCCCAGTAAGCTCGTTTCTTCCGTCGCACAAGGCGCCAGGAAGTAAATCGAGAATGTCTATAAGTGATGACTCCTAAAAGAAGATCTCTCTGAAGCTAGGCTCTCATCTCTTTGCACTCCTCATCATACCAACTATCTTTGGGCATGCTCCTAGAATGTCGCCTGCGATCCGGCTGCGTGTGTGGGTATGCCTCTGATGGTGCACCATGCATTGTCTCAATCAATAAAGTGGTACACTCCTCCACTGAGAGGCCAGGACCTATTGTGCATAGAAGGCTCTAGATCCCCTCTAGATCCCCTCTGTATAAACCGAGCCAATCTCTGGTGTAAATGTATAATGGGTATGTGCCTCCTGATCTCTGGGCTGTACTATACTAAAATGAAACGGACAATGTCAAAAGAGCATGATCCACTGCTACGCCCATTGGTCTGGCTCTCACTATGAAATCCTGAATACAAGGAATAAAGCTCAGCTATGCCATAACATAGTCCACTGTACTAGCCCCGTGTCTGTGTGGAAAGCATGTGAAACCGGCTGCTAAAAGAAATCGCAAAGCTCACGTTCTAGAGAGAGAGTGCAGAGAGAGTGTGTGGGTGCACAAGAGACTTGACATAGGCACTGCATATCTCGGCCGCTTACGCTTTTCCACATACCCCACTCTCATCCAAACCATGGCACTTGAGTACACCTGAGAATGGATGGTATGATGATGAATGTAGGACCACGTGCATCAGCCTAAGCAAGGAGGTACGCTTGGGCATCCCGACACATAACCCAAGCAAGGACGCTCTTCAGACGCCTTGTGTGTTGGCAAAAAAGGAAGCAAAAATTTACCAGCTCTTCTTAGGACAGGACGACAAGAGGACTTGGTAGATGCTGCAAGAAAGACAACCCCCTATACAAACCACATCCCTATGGGAGACAGCTTTACCATGTACTAGGACAGCCAGCCATACTACCCCCAAAGGATAGTAAACCAATTGAATGGTCTGGAGGAATGGTCAAAGAGGCCATCTACAGGTTACAAAATGGAAGAACACAGGGTGAGGAAGGTTTTGTAGCACAACATTTTGCACATGCTTGTGATACCTTGGCACCCATATTAGTATGTGCCACGACTCACAAATGACAAAGTGATGATGTGGCGTGCCCAACTAAGAAGAACTCGCTAAGAGGACAAGAACTCAATTGGAAAGTGTGACGAAGGGCCCTAAACAAAAGGAGTTAGGGTTCTAATAAAAACCTAACCCTACCAACTCATGGAGCACCGGCCAATGGGCCTAAAACTTAAAAAATTAAAAGCTTGACATCTAGGGCTGATTTTCCTAAATTGCGCCACCTCATGACGTGGCAAGCTGCACAGATTTCCACGATTTGCGTTGGCTGTTTTGGGTAGCTTTTCGCGCGAGCTTTTAAGAGCAGATGCTTTTGCGAGTTTGTGCTTTTAGAACTAATGCTTTTAGCCTCTACTTTTGGGGATCCCTTGTAAGATTAAAACAGCCCTAATAGCCACTCTTTTGTAGAGCATCTGGACGCAGAGTCTCGAAGAGAGTTGGTCCCTTGGGAGTTGTACTTTGTGAAGACCAATAATAAAGAAATACCAAAAGGGGCGTCAATCTTTGGGGCCAATGCGTCTTGCCTCGAAACACCACCATGCCATGGCAACTCTCCTCCTCTCTTTTTTAGTGATTTTGCACTTTCTGCTCGTGTGTTGCCATTGATTTCTCGCTTGGAGTGCCCAAGCCTGTAACAATGGTTTCAAAGCTCAAAACGATTTTTCTTCTACGGAGGATCCATCCCTTCTGCGGCACACATGGGTTCTTGCAGAGAATCCGACAGAGACGACACCCCTTCGATTGTGGGTTGCCGAGGAGATGAAGAAAAGCTGAAACCCAGCATGCGACCAACAGAAACTAGTGGAGATTTTGGCAGATTTTATCCGGCAAGGAATCTCGAGAGAGCGGAGTACAAACGTCAACTATAGGTTGACACGTGTGTGAAAGACTAATCAAGCACTTAAGAGACCTAAAATATGTGAATCACCTGAAGCATTACCCGGTTGATGAGATTCACTCCAAATGACAAGAAGCGGTCGATTCTCCTCTTAAGCCGTTAAGGAAGCTGAAAGAAAAACCAAGTGCAGAAAATCAGAAATTGTACTCGCACAAAGAGTTTGAAAAAACTCTTAAAAAAGAAGATGAACCAGTTAATAAAAGGCTTAAAGAACTCTCAAAAGAAGAGGAAATCAGTGGATTTTTCCCGGTTCCTTGGACCAAAAGTCGACTTTGGAGGTGGTAAGTAGATCCAAGAAGCATGTTCGTTTCGAGGGTGACCAAGATTTTTGTTTGTCTTAAGATAATTCCGTCGGTTCGTCGTCCTCTAGTTCCAAAGAGGATGAGAGAAGGCAGAAGAAGCCGAGAATAAGCAAGAAAAGTAAATTTTTTTAAAAGTCTAGAAGGCACATGGAGCCATCTAGCAGTTTAGAGGAGAAGACTTCATCCTCTTCTGACAGTTATAAAAGTGAACACATTGCGGTGAGGTCATAGACGCATCGGTCCAGTGCGTTCATTTGGCCCACCCCAGACTCACTATCCCTAGAAAGGTGGTCCATGCCAATCTCTTGGTCAAAGCCGGGACCCTTTGTGTTATGATCAACTCTCTCTATGTGGCTTTTGCATTTGAATGGTGCTAGGATATTTGAGTGACCTTCGGATCTCGAACTAACTTAACTGGTCCAATGGTGTATCGCTCGCACTGGTCCTCCAAGGAAATTAACTTAAAGAAGGACACCGGAAGATAGACATCGAGAAACATTTGGTTATAATCGTCCATGGTCTCTGTGGCAAGCATTTTCAAGTTGCTCCATTCTGCCAAGATCCGGACTTCAAACACAGAAGTCATATAACTACGCGCAAATATTGTCTTGAAAGCTTGCCACGTCCTTGGAGCATGCAGTTGCTTCGCGATTGAACTCCACCATTGCAGGGAATTATCTTTAAGAAATCCCACTACTCGAGAAATCTTGGATTCTTCTGTATAGTTCCCCAAAGCATAGATGTTGTCGCATTGTTGTAGGAACTACAATGCTTTCTTCCGGTCTTTCATCCCCGAAAAGGTGAAAATCTTGATTGTCGAGACGCCATCCTTGAAATCTTTTGGTTGGTTAGGCGCGTGTCCCAGGTATGGATAATAAGGGCATCCATACGGGCTTTCAACCATTGTAACCTGGTGGCGGTGGTGGTGGGGGAGGTGGAGGCAATGGTGGTGGCAAAGGCGGTTGCACTGGATCAGGGTCAGATGATTGCACCATATTCTTGAAGACTCCCCCAATCGGAACAAACGGCTGGGACAATTGCCGGTTGGAAGCTCTTGTACTTTCTAGTGCCAGAGAAGGAGGTACCACCTGGGGCATCAAGGAGGTAACATGTCACAAACTGATGACAAGGCAGTGCCCAAACACACACACATGCGCGCGCGGATGACATGGCAGAAAGTACGAATTCCCTGATTTTGTTGATTGCCGATGTGGCAGGACAGTACGGATTTACTGATTAATGCTAACTGACTGCTGACATGGCAGTGCATACGGATTTCCTAATTTTACGCTTACATGCTGACATGGCAGTTGTACGGAATTCCGCTTTTAGCGCTCGAGGCTTTTATAGGCAGATTTTGAGCCAGTTAATTTTGGGACACTTTGCTTTTGAGTTTGAAAGCTTTTGGGGCTCTGCTTTTACCATCCCTTGTAACCTTTAAATTAAACCCAAGGGGGCTCACTCTCCAGAGGATCTGGACGCAGAGTCTGAGAGCTGAGGACCCTTCGGGAGTTGTACTTTGCTCAAAGATTAATATAAAAGAAATACCGAAAGGGGCGCCAATCTTTGGGGCCAATCTCTTTGGGCATGGAACTGCACCGGGCCGTGTCGACCAAATTGAACTGTGATTTTAAAGCTATGAAGTACTCTTAACTGATTCTCTCTCGGGTCGCGACAGATTCTGGACTTGGGGTGTCCAAGTTTGTTACAGTTGTATCAGAGCATCAGGTGTGTGCTTTTCTCAAAGCATATCGGTCCTATCAAAGAGTAGACAGGGCACTCTATAAAAATTTTGGAAATTGTTATAGAAGGATTTCGTGCTCCGAACCCAGTCTTATTAGCCACTCCCACCCTTACATCATCGCCCATTGGGAGCGCTCCCGTCTTCATCGCTCTGTCTTACAGGACATAAAGCCAATAAGAATCCAAGGTTACACATGGGTTCTCGTGGAGAATCTGACAGAGATAACACCTCCCAGTTGAAATCAAGCACGGGAACTGAAAAAAAGAATCAAGATTTGGGAAAACTTTTTTTTTGGGGTGGAGAAGTTTGCCAGAGTAGAATCCCAACGTCCAGTGCAGGTTGACATGGGTATGAAAAGATTGATGAAGTACTCCAGAGACCCGAGATTTGCGAAGCACCTGAAGAATTACCCGATTGATGAGATTCACTTGAGATGGCGTGAAGCCATTGAGTCTCCTCTCAAGATGGAGTAGAAAGTTGAAAGGACAGACGACTGCAGAAAAGCGGAAGCTTTACTCACAGGAAGAGCTGGAACAGAGATGAACCAGATACTGGAAAGGACAGTCAAAGAGATACTGATGTATTGACATCTGGTTGTTTGTGGCAGATAACCGGAAATAGGAGCGAGAAACTCGCTTCTGTATGGATTAAGAAGCATGGAGCTGGACATCCACTCTTTTGCAATGAGGTGAGACATCTCCTTGCCTATTTTGCAGGTGAAATCAAGGATGAGATGGTGAGATCGAGAAAACGACAGCTCGGGAATGAAATGGATATCCTTTCGATTCGAGATAAGAATGATGAATTTTCATCATGCAGAGATTGTTGACATAGGGTACGAAAGCGCCTATTATTGGGCATATATGCTTTGTGTGAGAATGTGACGGGCCCCATAAGAGCACCTGGGGGGGACTATCCTGCAAAATTGGTAGCACCATAGAGGTGAAACACGGATGCCCCCACACTGTTTGGGCTATACATAGATAAGATTTCTAGATACCTAGACCACGGTGATAGGATTGGAGCTAGTTTGGCCAAAATACTCATACCGATACTTCTCTATGCTGATGATATTGTCCCCATATCAAATTCACAGGAGGGATTGCAGGAACATTTAGACGCATTACATGCCTTCTGTAAAGATAGAGAACTTTTTGTGAACCTCGAAAAAACCAAAGCCATGGTCTTTAACACATCTGCAGCATGTGTGACTAGGTCATGTACCGGTTTATTTTTTATGGGCAAGCAATGGAACAAGTGAGGGAATATGTTTCCTTGGAAGTCACCTTCTCTGGTCCAAGATTCACACTAAGGAAGGCAGCAGAAGTCCATTTGACGAGAGGGTATGCAGCACTAGGAAAGCTCAAAAGTCAATGTCCCCATGTACAGTTCCATGAGCCTCGCACTAAGCTATGGCTTTTTGATACCCTAGTCACAGCCGCCATACTATGTTTGGGGATGCAGCCTATACCACAAATGATTGAGTCCGCTCGCTAAACAAATTGGCCATAGGAGGGATCACTATGATGGTTGGGATAACATGGAGAGGCTGCTCATCATGATGCCATCACACATTATCAAAAGCAAATCTCTACACCACACTCAATTGCCAGAGTAGAATTTGGGGTAACACCCATGGTAGTGGAGGCCATACTGAAGCCAATGACCTTCCTACAAAGAACGTGGGAGCTCCCACACCAGTGATACGCTCTAACCTCCTCTAGGGAATTATCACTAGAGGGAGACAGAGATTGTTGATACTCACAGATGACCACTTGGACGAGATTGCATGGGCTGGACATTGACGAACTCCCACCCTTTGACTGTAGTCTAGACCGAAGTTACTTGGAGCGCGAAACGGGAACGGCGACGAGATCCCCGCGGAACGGGGGAATACTAGAGAGGTCTGGAACGGGAGAATTATAAACACCCAAATAATGCAATTTTTAGCTTTGTGTTATTGAATAGAAGTAGTAATAGAGTCCTTTGAATATAACACTCACAAAAAACTCTATTTGAAGACCATTCAACCTTACTATGGCAAACATGTCTAATTTAGACTTGAGAGCTTGAGAGGGAGAGAGAGATGGAAGGGGAGAGGGAGAGAGCTTGAAAGTTGAGAGAGAAAGGGAGAGAGAGAGAGAGAGTGCAAGCTTCAATTCGGGTCTTGCTTTTACCGTTTGCTAGTCTCGCCCATTCTTCATGGCGGCTTTGCCAGTCTCGAGTGCTACACATGGCACTCCATCACCACTTGCCTATCGCGTGGACTGCACTGGCGACCTGTTGACACGCATTGACTCCAAAGTGAAACACTTGGCACAGCATGCCTTGGTTGGCCGGATGATTGGACAGTCTCCACCTCGATCTTCTATACGCGATTGGTGTCAGACTGCCTTGGGCACTACTCAGGGACGGATCAATGAGCTTACATTCCTTGGCAGGGGCATATTCATGGTACGTCTTTCAGATCCCACCACTGCCTCAGCTCTCATGGCCCGCTCTCCGATACTCTCTGATCGCAGGATGATATACTTGACGAGGTGGTATCCCGAGTTTACTACAGAGGAGTTTGACAGTCGACATCTTATTCCCAGATTCCCTCTGACACTCTCCTTCCCGGATATGCCTCTCCATTTTATTGATGAGCATCTCCTCCAGATGATTGCTGCTCATTTTGGCACGGTAGTTCCAGGATCCTACATCTTCTCATCTCGTCCACCTCGCATTCAGGTCTTGGTGTTCGGGGATACTTCATTACCTGATACAGTTACTGTGGCTGTGCGCGATAGAGACTACTCTTGCCGAATGGTAGTCACTGGCCGCCCAAGACAATGCTTACGCTGTAACGAGATGGGACACTTGGCGCGAGATTGCCCCACCCAGCCACGCCATCGGCGGCAACAACAGTCGGCTCGTGGCACACATGCTCAGCCACGTGGTCAGCGTCAACAACCGGTTCCTCCTACTACCACTCGAGCACCTCAGCAGTCTACAGGTGCTGCTTCGACCCTCCATGTTCCTCCCTCCGCTTCAACTCCCACTGAGGCAGCAAGGCAGACAGTGGGTCGTAACCATTCCTTCTGTCCTCGTCAACAACCAACAACGCATGCAGCCCCTAGTGTTACCTCTCCTGCTCCCTCTCAAGTTTCCACCACCCCCTTACCCCCTGCTTCTCCTCGCCATTCTTCTTCTTTGGCACAGGATCACTTACCTCTGCTACCAGCTCCTCCTTCACCTGCCGTTCCCCCACCCGCTCCTCCCCCTCTTCCCGAGGTCTCTGTTCCCATGCAGATGGATCATTCACCGCTATTACCTCTCCCTTCTCCTCCTCTTCCTCTCACCATTACTCTCCCCCCTCCACCTTCTGGTCCTCCCCCTCCCTCAGCAGCTCATACTTACGTCCCACGCAGTTTTCTCAGCTCTTGCCCTCTTTCCTGGGGCACTCATCGGGCTGAGATGTGCGGTGACTCAGAAGGGCCATTGTGGGTGCAGCTCTACCTTATGCATCACAAGACAGGTTGTGTTCCCTCTTTAATTGGCAGCCGCTCTCAGCCTACCCATTCCTTCTTCCTTCCATTCCACGCTGCTCAGGAATGGTCCGAGGATCAGGTTCTACATTTTGTGCATGCACAATCTATGGCTCAGCTTCATTTATGGTTGTCTACTTCCGCTCCTGATGTTTTGCCTCCTCACTACCCTTCATGTATTGGTGCTATGGAGTGGAGTGATGTTTATGCATGGTATTCATTGCCTATGGTCATTCATGTATCCTCAGATGTGGTGCTCCCTATGTCTATGCGCATTTGGGGTGTCAAAGTTGCAGCATAGGTAATGCAATGTAAACAAGCTGAGGTCCGCAGTTGGTGCAATGAGACACCATATTTTAGAGAGGGCTTGCGGGTTGCTTTCCTACCGCCCGAAGCTCACCCCTTGGATGGCCCAACTGCCTCCAAGAAGATGCGCAGTTAGTCAAATGCTCTACAAATTCTTTCATGCAGTGTATGGATTTGCATGTAGTTTCTTGGAATGCTAATGGTTTACAGACTCCTCGGATATGAGGTTCCCGTAAGCTTTTACTTCGCAGAGATTTACACGCTCATGTAGTGGGCACTGTGGATATATTACTAGTACAGGAGCATAAGATTGCCACTCCCTTTGGTAATCTCATGCCCTCGGGAGCCCACACTTTTTGGGAGCCTGCTCTGGGCCTTCATGGACAGAGTTGCGGTGTATGCATCTCAGTGGGGCCACGTTACTTGGCCGCAGTTCAGCAGCATGGTACCCTTGTCGCTAGCAGAGCAGTCTATGTTTCTATTCGGATTCGGGAATCTATCATTGGTTTTATGTCAGTCTATGCACCCACTACTCCTCGGGAGAGGGCTACTTTTTGGTCCTCCTTGGCTGCTGTTTTACCTGCTCTAGACTCTTGGGTTGTTGGAGGTGACTTCAACAATGTCGAGAGCAACTCTCACTCGCGATCCATCACACCTCCAGTTCTATCATCCATTTCTCCCGATGAGCAGCCAGCTTGGGATCGATTCCTTCTAGCTATTCAAGGTGTTGACGCCTGGCACCTACCCTCTTTTGGTCACCACCCTGCTACACTACATTACTCGTGGGGGTTTCAAAGACAGCAGGGAAGATTATTAGAGCGACTTGATCGTTTTTACATTGGCCCTTCGACAGTTGCTCTAGGTGGATTTACTACTATTTGGAGAGAGACCAGCCTCTCAGATCATTTTCCCATCTCATTGTTCATCTCCTTCACTATATCCTCTGCGCAAAGACGAGGCTGCCGCATCCCTGACAGTGATCTCACCACTGAAGTTTTGCAACAACAGATTCGTGACTTATGGTCCACGGGTGCTTCTTATTGTGGTCCCCCTGGAGAGTTTCTTGCTCATTGCATTACTCAGTCTAGTATTTACTGCCGTGATCAGACTCCTATTATTCATCGTCAGTTGAGAGTACGTGAGTCTGATCTTCACATTCCTCTTGGTTCCACTCAGCGCTTGCTTGAGGAGTGGCCTCAGGATGCTTATCTCGCTGCTAGACAGACAGAGCTCACAGAGGAGATTCGTCGCATACAGGAGGCTAGGTCTGAGTTCACTCATCATGCTTCAGTTTCTCATTGGATAGCTAAAGCTAATCGAATGAATAAAGACTTCTTCGCTGCACATAAAGAGCGCCCTCCTGGCACCACCCTTCGGACTTTGTGTGATGCTCAAGGGACTCTACATATGCATCCTAATGTTATTCTTGATATGTCTGCAGATTATTTTGAGACATTGTTCACTGCTGATGTATGCACTACTAAGGTTTTACTTGCCCGTGAGAAGATCTAGCATCACACTCGACACCGTTGTACAGACACTATGGCAGAGATCTTGTTGGCACCCTTCTCACTTACAGAGCTCCATGCTGCTATCGAGAGTCTTGATCCATCCTCCTGTCCAGGAGAGGATGGCCTCACTAGAGCTTTCTTTTTGACTTAGTGGGATGTATTGCATATACCACTGCTTCGCGGTTGTCAGGACATCTTTCCATCAGGATATATGCATCCGGATCTTTGCTCAGGTCTCGGAATAAGTTGGTGACACCACTCAGCTCCGACAGTGGCGACCTATTACACTACTCCCTTCGGTCTATAAGATATTAGCATTACTGATCAGCCATCGCTTGACACCGTTCTTACCAGATATTATTCATACTTCTCAGACAAACTTTGTCATGGATCGATGCACACTAGATAACATCTTCACTTTTTATGAGGCAGTACAGTGGGCCTGATCATCTTCTAAACCTCTCGCTTTCTTCATCCTTGACTTCGAGAAGGCATACGATCGTGTTGAGTGGGACTTTCTCGCCGGATCATTAGCCAAGATGGGTTTCCCTTCGAGATGGATCTCAGGCATTTCCGCTCTCTTCAGGACTGCAAGCAGTGCTATTACTATTGGTGGCCGTGTCAGTCGCAGTTTTGAGCTTTCTGGATCTGTCCGTCAAGGATGTCCTTTAGCAGCATATCTGTATCTATTTGTAGGAGAGACTATGTCCGACTTTCTTCGTGCTTAGAGTCATGCATTTCGTGGCTTGACCATGCCAATACCTACAGCTCCGGACCTTATTGATCAGGAGTTTGCTAATGACAATATGCTGATGTTGCGCTATTTGCTAGTTGCTCTTGATGCCATGCGGTAGGCCCTAGAGGTTTTTTGCATTGCCAGTGGTGCACGCATTAACTGGCATAAATCCCATGGGTTACTGGTTGGCAGTGATGACATACCTACTTGGGGGGTAGCTGATGGTTTCACATGGCTGCAGCCGGGACAGACATGCAGATATCCGGGCTTTGAGGTTGGATTTGATGTTTCCTCACAGCAGCAGTTTGCACCCGTACTACAGTATATTCCCAGGAAGCTATGTCATTAATCTTCACGCCATCTATCGTTGGCTGGCCGTGCATTGGTCGCCAACCAGGTCATTCTGGCTACAGTATGGTATACGGCCTCTTGTTGGATGCTACATTCTGGTGTAATAGCGCAACTCCGCCGACTAGTGGGGAAATTTTTATGGAGTGGCACAGATAAGACTACTGATACTCGTGCTCGAGTTCGCTGGTCCACGATTATTCGTCCTAGGTCAGAGGGAGGCCTTGGCATTATTGATCTAGAATTACAGAGCCGCGCCCTTCTTACCAAGCTTATTGTTCGGGGTCTTTTTCCCGGCCAAGAACCTTGGAAGATGCTTCTTCAGGCCGCTCTTTGCACAGTGACTCCACGCCTCGGCACTAGAGAGGGTCATACTTGGCATACAGGGTATCGTTTCCTCTTTACGGATGCCCCCTTGTCCACCACCACCCTCTCACCCTTCATCAGATCGCTCCTTCAGATTTGGGTTTCCATGCAACGGGCTATCATACGCTCACCTCCCGCATGTCGTGACGAGATTGAGCGCGAGCCTCTCATTTGGAATGATGCAGTTCTTGATTCTTCGGTTAATCCACCTCATCAGCTTGGAGAGAGGACTCACATTGATTGGGCTGCTTGGGACACTAGCCCTACTGCCTCTATGCGGTTGTTTCATGAGACACGTATGCTGGATGCAGATTTTGTGGAAAAACATTATGACATTGGTCGCGGGGTGACTGACAAACTGCTTGAGATTGAATCCGCCGTTCCTTCACAGTCGGATGCAATCATGCGAGGCACGGTTCAGATGCCTCCACATTGTGGTTGGGAAGGCCTCTTTGTTCAGAGCACTCTCTTATTAGTTCGTTTAGACACCATGCTGTTCACAGTTGATACTGACTACTCGCAGGGGATTCATGCTAGATTCACATATGATGCCACCTCTCCGCACCCTATCTCCCCCGGCGCTCGATGGGAGGCCATACAAGTAGTCGGCTCCCGTGGGAAGCGTCGTTGTGTTGACCCCCGTTTTGCTTCTGCTGATGCTGCACTTTGGAGCCTCTGGGTGTGGGAGGGTCGTGCCCTATCTCAGCTTTTTTGGGACCCAGGAGAGTGGCATTGGCCTCACTCTGACCCCACCCGTAAACCTGTATCATTCTTTGAGTACATTGTCAGGATTGGAAGGTTAGCATTGATGAGACAGCAACCAGAGCAACCCACTCGTATGCGTTTCTGGTTACATTCAGGTCTCTCCCATGCTTATCTACAGCAGTTTTGGTCAGCCATCTGGGATTCACATGCGGCTCGTCGTATTTCTTTTTTCATGTGGATGATTGCACATGCAGGACTTCCAGTTCGGACTTGGCTAGCTACTATGGGTCATGATCCGTTATGTACCCGCTGTCCTTTGCGACTACTTGAGTCACCTGCACACTGTCTTTGGTCATGCTCATCTTCTCATGTAGTGTGGTTAGCAGTTTGCTTTTTACTTAGCAGAGCCGGTGTTCGGCATGGATTTCTCACTTGGGGATCTGTCTCATGGTTGATGCCGCTGCCCGGACCGCATCTTTTCTACAAGGGCTCAGACACAGATCCAGCCCTTATGCTTGCCTCGACTGGTTATCGGCGAGGGACTTTGGCTATGTTACCACAGATTGCCTGGCAGGGGGATCCGCAGACACGTGATGAAGTTTTTTCAGTCATCACTAGCATTACACTATGGAATGTTTGGAGAGCTCGTTGTCTTCAGATTCTCAGTGCGGCTCCACAGCTCCTCCAGGATACCCTCACTACCATTTGGCTGGACATCATTCACACTCTGATTTGGCAGTGGGATTCTTCCTTACGTACATCTCCAGCAGCCGAGGCTCATTGATTTGCCTTCCTTCGGCGTTGGGCCCGATTCCCACTCTTCTTCACACTTACAGGTGGCCAGATTACATGGCATTATGCCCCTCCTCGGTGGTTTCTCCTCCACTCATCACACAGACCACCATGAGATTGTTCTAGCCGAGTTGTCACTATAGTGGCTCTCATTCTTACATTCAGCTTGTACACCCCACGTGAGAGGCTATTTTGGCATCCGCTGGGGATTATATTGTACTCAGTAATATACAGCCCTGATTTTTCCACACAAAAAAAAGAGAGAGAGAGAGAGAGAGAGATGAAATGAAATGAAATGTTGTATTAACGTCTTCAAAATGCCAAAATGACCTATGAAACCAATCTGTTACAAAATAGTGAATCTAATACCATGTCTGGGTACAAAAGAACTAGAACAAAAATACTACTACTACTACTAGAATCCATCCTAATCTGCACTCTAGATGTCGAGAGAGTATGGCTCGAATCCTTTGTTGTAGTCTCCGTCGATGCTGTGTAGCCCCTCTCCTCAATCGTGGCCGTCTAGATCTCTGTAGCTCCACTGCTCGATCGATGAGAGTCCCGGTAGTGGTCGAATGAGTGTGGGCCGAGCGTTGCAATGATGGCTGCTCCTTTGGCTGTCCCATATCTAGTGAAAAGAAATTTGTAATCCGTCTTTGGGACTATCTCTCTCTAGCTCTCCCCAGTAAAGTGTCTCTATTTCTGTGTAACTCAAGTAGATATAGGCCAAGACATCTCTGATCCTCTGACCCTAGAGAAAGGACCCAAACCCTCTCTGAATAAGCAGTTCATAGTACATTGTGCAATGACATATGTAATGTAGCTCTGTCTCTGGCTCTAGCTGGCATAAGTAGGATATCCTACTGTCTATCCCTCTAAATCTATCAGTCTCAATCTCCAGCTGATGTGAGGATATGCGTATCTGGCCAATGGCACACCACAAACCATGAGACATAAGTGTATCCAAGTAGCTGGGTCAAATCAAAAACCCATCTCCAGTGAGGTGGAGAAGATGCTCTCCATAGAAAGCCATCTTTGTGCCCAACTCCTGTGGCGGCTCTATCCATGTCCTCCTAGTATCCAGCTGGATCAGGTTCTGACGAATGAGTCTAGTAATCTCCACCCGTGTAAGAGACATCAAGGGTGTCTGAAGAGAGTACTGGAAAGGGGGCAGCCTGTCCATGGTGCAAAGCTACTTGGAACGGGGAACGGGGAACGGGACCGGGGGCACTCCGGAACAGGACCTGAACGGAGAGGCGGGGACCGGAACAAGAACGCCATAACGGTCCGAAAAAAAAACGCTGAAATTAACCTCAAAACAGCGTATAAGTTAGTAAACAACTATAAGCCAAGCTTCTAACATCTAGTTGGACAATTAGAATCATGTTCATGCATGTTTCAACATGTTGCTTGTGCGCGTTAGTGGTTGCGGATGTAAATTGTAATAAGACACCTCATAACATACTAAGCGCGTCACAAATAACATTATCTAGTGCAAAGATCAAAGAGCTCAAAGGACAGAAAGATGGAGTAAAAAGACCATGACTATACGTAAAGAGTGGCTTATAAGCCCAACCAAGGCGCTACAAAAAGGTAAACATTGAGAACTCAAAGAAAAGATAAAAGTCGAGGCTCAAGAGTCAAGACTAGCCACTAGGGACTCAAGAGCTCAATACATAGATGCCAAAATGGAAACACGTCAAGGGTCAAGGCTAAAGGACCAGAAGAGCCAATGGCCTGCCAGTCTGTAGTGGTGGCGTGGAGATCATGGATGTCATCCCAATCCTCATCCCCAATAGGCTCGTTTTCATCATCCACTTTATGCAAAACTTCTGTAGATACACTTACCTCCCCAAGTATCTCCACCTCTGCCTCCATCTCCCACTGTAAAAAGGGATCTGATACTTTGGATGCCGACTTGCAAAGCATACGCAAGTTTGCACTCACAAATACAAGATCATTTGCTTTCTCCAAGGCAAGTCGGTTTCTCTTCCCGGATGCAACGTGGCTGTAAACGCTCAACAATTGCTCCAGGCAAGAGGAGCTAACCGCTTGGCTGAGGATGCGGATAGCGAGTCGTTGAAGCTTTGACCCATCTGAGCCATAGTCCTTCCGCCACAAAACTGAGGAGATCTTGGTGCGATCAACTTGGGCATCGGCAAGCCCAAATGATCCTCCCATATCCCTGTACATAGAAAGCAAATCCTTGACTTTGCGACTTTGTTCTCGATCAAGGCAAAACATGCTCAAGATCTCGTTCCATCGCTTGGTCACCTCCCCATCATGCTCCTGTCCTGCACCTTGAAACTCTTGATCCAGCACAAAAGTCGCACCATGGAAAGGGGAAGCATAGGAGTTCCATCTGCTCTAACAAAGCTGGCTAATCTCCTCAAACCTGCCTGCATCTGGCTCAAGTGTTTGGAGGGCCTCCACCATGCGATCCATGGCCTCATAAACCTTGCCAATGCAAGGTTGCATGCCATCAACTACTCGAAGCAAGTGGAGTACAGGCTGCACCATTTTGTCTATATATAGTCTTCAATGACTCCCAAAACTAGGAATCCTCTGACTTGCCTGCACATAAGATCCTTGCGACTAAACCTGCGTAGTATGAGGAAGTGTATTCCGTACTGATGAGGGTCTGCGGCATTGCACTCTGACATTCGCATAGGCGATGAACCATTTGGTAGTTGTAGGCAAAGCGGGTCTCACAATACTTCAAGAAAACCTTGCCCCCTGATCGCTCCAAGAATGCACCATGAAGGAGATTGTGATTGTCGATAAAGGACACTAGCTTGGACGCATCTGTAATGAGTGGCTCAATCCAAAGTAGGCGCCCTATATCCTTTAAAAGGTTGTTAAGGCAATGTCCCATACAAAATGACACTTTGATGCGGGGATACATGCCCTCCAAAATGGCGTTGGCTGCCCTGTTTGATGCCTCCCCATCAGTGACTAAGCTGCAACACTACCTTTGGGCCAATGATCTCTATGGCAGACGCCCACTCTCTTGCAAGCACATCGACGGATTTCTTTGTTTTTGTGGCATTATGTGAGTGGGCAAAGTACATCTCTCCCTTGCAATAAGCCACAAGCCCACGAATGGATCTTCTCCTAGTGTCCCTCCAGCCATCTGCAATGAGTGTCACTCCATACTTGGCCCATTGTTGCTTCATGTTTACGGCTTCCATCTCCACAACGGCCTTCTCTCTATCAAGAAAAGTAGTATGGAGGGCCTCTGAAGTGGGTGGGACGTAGCGTGGCCCGTAATCCTCAATCCTTGTGCACATCGCCTTGAAGTAGTCCGACCTATACAATGTACATGTCACAAAGACAATGTTGAATGGACAATGGACATACTAGTTATGGTCATAATATGTATTAGCATTGAGAACTTGGAACTTACAGAGCCTTTATGAAAGGGATATGGTCGTGATAAAAAAGGCGGGCAACGGAGGCATCCACATCCTCCTTTTTTGGATCCCATGACGCATCTAAGAGTTCGTTGCCGATGGGTGGGAAGAGAGGGTGAAATCGTTTAAAATGATGTTTAAGCCGCTGCAATACTACCTCCAACGAAAGCTTGCGAATGAGTGGTAGAAGAAGGAAAAATCAAGTGATTGGGGTCAATGGCTTGCCGCTTAGGTGGATCATTTGCTTTGGCTCTCATAATGGCATCTTTGATCTCAAGCTCCTCCTTCTCGGCTGTCACATTCTTGCAATGCTTCACTTGCTCCCCCACTACGTGAAGGAGGTGTGCTCGAACCTTCCTGGTCCCAGATTTGCGATGGAAGCCACATAGTTTGCATGTCCATGATCCGTCTTTGCCCAAGATTCCCAAGTGCACCTCATCCCACCATGAAGGCTCATCCTTCTTTCCTCTCTTAACAACCGAGGGACCTTCATGAGATCCGGAAGCTTGTGTCCTCTTGAGGCTTGAGCCTCGAGACTTGAAACCCAGAGAGAGGGATGTCCGATGGAGGTATGGAGCTTGAATGAGAGGGATGGAGCTTGAGAGAGGGATGCGATGGAGGAATGGAGCTTGCGAGAGGGATGGAGCCTGAGAGCTTGTGGCTTCAAGCTTGAGAGAGAGGGTGAGAGTGGCTTGAAGCCTCAAGCTTGAGAGAGAGGGTAAGAGTGAGAGTGGCTTGCCACTCGATGCTTCAAGCTTGAGAGGGAGGGAGACTAGAGAGTATCAAAGTGTGAGGGGTGAGGGTCAGCTTTTATAGAAAAAAAAGACCCCCCTCCCCCCCCCAAAGGAGTCTTGCAAGCTCAAGTGTGAACGGCCCCCAAACGGCTTGGCACCCGCATGTTTTCAAAATTTGAAAACTGCCACCCGTTTTTAAAATTCAAACTACCGCCCCCCGTTTCCCCCGGCCATTCCGACCCGTTCCTCCCATTCCAAAGTTGGGTGACGCATCCGCAACGCCTGTCCGTTCCCGACTCGTTCTCCCCGTTCCGGCCGTTTTGGTACGGAAGCTGCCCTTCCACCCATTCCCTGTTATTGTGCCATGGTGAAGCCATGCATCTAAAACCATGATATCATTTGTGCATACCACCATGAAGTGTCCCCTTGAAGAGCTAACTGTCTGGAAGACTCAAGGGCCAGTCTAGCATATCTTCCTCTAGGAGTTCCCACAAGCTGTACACCAAGGAGACTGATCTGGTACGCGCCTCAATCTCCATAGCAGGGGCAGCTAGCTCTGCTCAAATGATAGCCTGGGGTACGGACTCCGGAGGCCTTGGCTCTGATTAGTCGAGAGATCATAGATACCAAGGGCTTCTCCATACGTCTCCAACCATCTTGGCCTACCGAAGGTCCCCATATTTTCACCCCATACAACATAGCTGAGGCTACTAAAGTATCAAAGACCCATAACTTTGTCCGAGGTTCGTGGAACTCAACCTGCGAACACATCCTCTCCAAGCCTCCAAAGGCCGCATAAGCTCTAGTCAGTCTAGTCTCTGCTGCTCTCCCCAAAGAAAACCTCGGCCCAATGAAGACAACCCCAAGGTAAGTGTATGCATCTGTATACTCTACAATCTTCTGACCATATATGAAAGTCGGTGCTGATCTCCTCATCCATTGTGGTGTGTTAAACACCATAACCTTGGTTTTACCAAGGTTTACACACAATCCACTATCCTCTGCAAAACTGAGTAATGCATCCAATTGTCGCTGCATACCCTCTGGTGAGTCAGAGATCAACACAATATCATCAGAATATAACAATAGGATCCACGTCCTTGCCAGCTGGGCACCTCTATCACCCTCTCTGTCATCAGACACCTCATCAACATACATACCAAATAAAGTAGGAGACAATGGGCAACCCTGTTTCACCCCAATGGTGGAGTGAACTAAATCAGAGATCCCCTCGAGGATGCGTACATATCCCATCACTGATTTGTATAGAGCGAGCGAGAGAGAGAGAGAGAGAGAGAGAGAGAGAGAGAGAGAGAGAGAGAGAGAGAGAGAGAGAGAGAGCTTTTGGCCTTGTAGAGTCTAGACTTGAAAGCTTGAAAGAGGCTAGAGGCTAGAGCTTGAGAGTCAAGACTCGAGAGGGTAGAGCTTGAGCCTTGGCCCTTGAAAGCTTGTGTGCATTGTGACGGTAAGGTGTGGGGGGAGGGGCATTTTATAAGGGGGAGGCTCACAAGATAAAAACACCCAAATCTGAAAATCTGCCCATTCCAAGCCGTTCTGGGCTGTTCCAGACCGGTATCACCTGCCTGTCCGGAACAAACCAGAGCCGTGAGCACTCCTTGGAACACCATTCCGGCGTTCCCTGCTCACGAGATGGCATTCCCCGGTAACACTGGTCTAGACTATCCGGCACTCCCCCTCAGTCGGACTAAAGTGAACCAAGTCACAAGAGGAAATATTCTGAGGATTGAGACAGAGAGGACATGAACCCGACCAGCACTTCCTATAGGGTCAAAGATGGAGTTCTATAGGAACCACTTTCTGAACCTCTCTGAGGATGGTTTCATTAGTACATCAGACAGTTGGACATCCAACTTCCCAACGGCATGTGAGCTGCCATTGGACAGATTCGCACCTCTTCACACAGACTGAGAGGACAGAGATGCAGATGGACAGCCACTACAATGGAGGACAGGATCTGTGAGCTTTGAGGCAGAGAGTCAGAGACGGATGTATTCTGAGGATTGAGACAGAGAGGACATGGACCCGACCACCACTTCCTATAGGGTCAAAGATGGGGTTCTATAGGAACCACAGGATGGTTTCATTATTACACCAGAGAGTTGGAAATCCAACTCATCCATGTGAGCTGCCCTTGGACAGATTCGCACCTCTTCACATAGACGGAAAGGACAGATGCAGATGGACAGCCACTACAATGGAGGACAGGATCTGTGAGCTTTGCGGCCAAGAGTCGGAGACAGAGGAACACTACGTACGCAAATACACAGTAGACTATGACATACGGGGGAGGTATTCTGCCTCTTTCGACAGGGTTTCGGGCACCTCTGTCATGTCATGGAGTTGAAGACCAGAAATGCCTAGGGCTTTTCATTTAATAGCTCCAAAGACGCAGCACAGCACCACTACGAGACCGGAGACCATTTCCACCAGAAGCACCCAGACAGAGCAGACCAGACCCCACACCCACCAGATCAGCAACAATAGAGCCACTCCGCCACATACCTCACACACACACACACACACACACACACACCCCCTGCGAGTCACACTTGACAGCCACCGCACTTTGTCGAGCCTGACGACCATGCCCACCAGGGCGACGCACGAGAGACCATATTATGGTCAAATGAGAGCTATCCTAGTGAGACATCAGAGACACAGCACCAGACGCCTCAGCAACAGCCATCGCCCACCTCATAGCCAAGCTCATGGGCTATCTAGAGACCTGAGGAGAGAGTAAAAGATCTCCCCCTCTTCTCAAAATTTGGCCTTTTTTGTCCAGCTCTTACCCTTAGTGTGGGATGTTATTTTCATTTTTTGATGATGAGATGACATCAGACATGGACATAAGTTGGTACTGCTCTGATAGGCTACATCGGCCTTTTGTAGACGTTAACATACCTTTCTCTCTCTAGAATTACGACAGATTTCCCCTCTCTGAAGCAGGGAATGATTCTTTCTCCAGAACTACTCTCTCTCTCTCTCTCTCTCTCTCTCTCTCTCTCTCTCCCCCCCTTGATATCTATGATTTCTAGGCTGATTAGAGCCAAGGCCTCAGTTCAACATGACATCATACGAGCGGAGCTGGCTGCACCACCTATGGAGGTTGAGGCACTCACCAGATCAGTATCATTTGTACACAGCTTATGGGACACCACCAGGGACAGGTATGCCAGGCTTGCTCTTGAATCATCTAGACAGCTGGCATTACAGGGAGATACATCATGTTGGTATGCACAGATGAGCTCATGGTTTCAGAGGCATGGTTTCAGCATGGACAGGCTGCCCCCTTTCCAGTATTCTCTTGATGCACCATCTTTGGCTCTTACACGGATGGAGACTACTAGACTCATTCGGCAGGATCTTATCCAGCTTGATAGCAAGAGGACATGGATAGAGCCATCACGGGAGTTGGGTACGAAGAGGGTTTTCTATAGAGAGCATCTTCTCCAACTCACGACAGACGGATTTGTCACACGTCCCAGTTACATGGACACACATCTATCTCATGGGTTACGATGTGCTATAGGCCAGATTCGCACATCTTCACACGAGCTTGGGATTGAGACAGGTAGATTCAGAGGCATACCAACGGACAGTAGGATATGTCAGTTATGCCATGCAGAGCCAGAGACAGAGTTTCACTACATTTGTCGCTGCACGGTCTACTATGAGATACGGGAACGCTTTCATTGTTTATTCAGAGATGGTTTTGACTCGTTAGATAGAGTCATGAGATATCAGGATCAAAGATGTCTCGGATTATTCCTACTTGAGATACAGAGACATAGAGACGCTCTATTGAGAGGGCAAAGACAGAGACAGTCCCAGAGACACATCTCAAATTTCTTCAGTCTGAGTACCACAGAGGCAGAGGGGACACCACCATCACAGAGCTCGGTTCCCACCCATACACACCAGCAGTACTCTCATTGATCGAGCTATAGAGTTGGGGAGATCGAGTCAGTTATGCCATGCAGAGCTAGAGAGAGTTTCACTACATGTCACTGCACAGTCTACTATGAGATATGGGGACGCTTTCATTGTTTATTCAGAGATGGTTTTGACTCGTTACATAGAGTCATGAGATATCAGGATCAAAGATGTCTCGGATTATTCCTGCTTGAGATACAGAGACATAGAGACGCTCTATTGAGAGGGCAAAGACAGAGACAGTCCCAGAGACGCATCTCAGATTTCTTCAGTCTGAGTACCACAGAGGCAGAGGGGACACCACCATCACAGAGCTCGGTTCCCACCCATACACACACCAGCAATACTCTCATTGATCGAGCTATAGAGTTGGGGAGATCGAGACGACCACGATTGAGGAGGGGAGCCACGTAGCACCGGCGGAGATTGCGGCAGAGGATCCACAGGATTCTAGCACAACACCCAAAGAGTCGATCAGGATAGGCTTCATGCTACTGCTATATTATATCATGGTGACACTTATCCCCACTTTGTACCTTTGTGGCATGATACCATTGCTCAGCCTACCAGCCACCCATAGGAGTCGGTAGCACTCCTATCTCAGTTCTTTGTTTGTAGTTTTCTTTGTTTGTACCCAGACTTGGTACCAGACTCATCATTGTAATCAGTTGGTCTCATAGGTCATTTTGGCCTTTTGTAGACGTTAATATATCATTTCATTTCATTTCTCTCTCTGCTCGTCCTCGTCCTCGCCCCTCGCCCATGACTGCTCGCCCTCGCCCTCGCCCCTCGCCTCTCTCTCTCTCTCTCTCTCTCTCTCTCTCTCTCTCTCTCTCTCTCTCTCTCTCTCTCTCTCTCTCTGTGCTCGTCCTCGCCCTTTCCAAAGGTGCTCGTCCAAGCTGCTAGTCCAACAAAGTTGCTCGCCCTGCTCGTTTAACAAAATTGCTCGCCCTTTCCAAAGGTGCTCGCCGCTCGCCGTCAGGTAGAGTTGCTCCCCTTCAGGTAGACACGAACAGCAGCAAGGTGAAATTGCAGCACGCTGACAGGAACAGAGCATACACGCAGCAGGCAATTTTAGGGAATTTTCAGAAATCGGCTGCCAAGTCCAGCAATTTTCCAGCAGCAGGGAAGTTTTAGGAATTTTTTAGGAATTCTCAAAAATCTGCTGACAGAATTCCAGAAATACAAAAAACCCCAGAAAATTCAAAAATTCAGAAATTCAGATAGCAGATTTTCTTGGCAGATTTCACAGTAAATTGCAAAGCCGCGCAAAATGTATGCTTGACGCGGGAGATAATGTATGCGTAATGTGGATGCAATGTGCGCTTAGTGGCTATAGAATTCCGGGCGACGATTAAGCATGAGGAGGCTGAACGATAAAGCCGACCCCTAGAGGATGCCATCCAAAAGTGCAAAGAGGAAATGACGGAGACCATTACCAAAATGAACCCAATCTATTGGGCACAATAAAAATGCTCGAAGGAAGCGTTTTGATCCAAGAAAGCAAGATAAATGCACTGGAAGATCGGGTGACGACTCACGATGAAAAGATTGCGTCACTCAAGCAGGATCTCGCCGAAGCACGATCAAGAAACACACTGGAAGAGGGCGAATTGCAACCCTCAGTAATCGAAGAAATCAACACGATCAAGGAGCAAGTACGGGCCATCAAAGAGGGAGAAGAGCAACACAAAGAGATGACGACTTCTTGGGTAGATGTTCTTACAAAAACTCAACAGAAGGCGGGTGAGGCCGAGAAATCGATCGAGGTTACCAACAAAGGAAAAGGCAAGGAGATAACGCCCACATCCACACCCACTATCATTAATCTGACACTAGAGGAGGAGCAAAGAAGACGTGTGCGCGCTTTACATGTGAGAATTTGTGGTCTTAAAGTCAAAGACAATGTGGACGAGGAGGTAAAAGAACTCATAGCCTTGATGGGGGTTCCTGATCTGACGCACACAAGAGCTTGAAGAGTGGGCAACATAAAGAAAAATGGAAGCAGTGGGGAAACCTCAAAAGAAAGGGCACTCATCCTCCATTTTCCTCCATGGAAGCGAAGAAGTCCTTCTTGAAGAAACGGCCAACTCTTAAAGAGACGGGCATCTTTCTCGGGGATGATCTTACCCTCTCGCAGATCGCTCATATGCAGGAGGTAATATCGGAGATTAGAGCGGCAAGGGGAAAAGGCAAGATTGCTTTTTACCGAGATGGAAGAGTGGTAATACTAGAGCGCTGCTTCACGTGACAGTGCGAGACTTATGGGACCACACTCAAAATGGCTGCCTGGAATTGTAATGGATCTATGCGTCTTGATGTGGGTGCTTTTGAGGATAGTTTTACTGGAAGAGACATCATCTTCTACTCTGAGACGCATCAGGCCCTTGGGCAATCCCTGCCTCACATCAGTGGATACAGATGGGAGACAGCTTAGAGACAGGAGTTGCGATCAGAGCACAGAGGACGGGGCTCAGGGGGAGTAGCAGTGTTATTTAGAGAGGATCTGCAGCCAATGATACATATAGCCCGCAAGGATGAGTAGGCTAGGTACATGTGGGTGAGATTGAAAGCAGAGACAGGTAGATATCTTTACATCGCTATTTGCTACTTTCCCCCAAGTACGTCAATCTATGCATCACCCAGAGGACAGTCCCCCTTTTCTATTTTGGATGATGACATATGGGAGTTCTCTAGAGATGGTGACATTATAATTCTAGGGGACTTCAATGCTAGGATTGCCCATCACCAGACAGTGTTCTATGATACTTCAGAGGAGATGCTAAGGGAGCTAGATGTTGTTGAGACGGGCTTGTCCAGACTATCGCAGGAAGTGGAATATACTGAGTATGGGCGGCGCCTCATAGATATGGGCACTGCACATGGACTGGCCATCCTGAGGGAATATGTTGTCACCAGCGTGTGACTACTATCTATCCTTTTTGTTGATTTCTTTCTTATTATCTATTTACTTTCACTTTTTGGAAACACCCCTCGGGAAATCTAACTGCCCTGCATTGCATAGCTAGTGTGGAACTGTCCAGAGGGAGTCCAGGCCTAAGGGCAAGAGAGCACTAAGGTTGGACAAGGACTATGGTTAGCCAAGTGGGGTCATTGACTAGCCAAAGTGGAATCCTTTGCTACAGAGGCTACATTTCAGTTCTGGATGTGGCCGCAGTGTACAAAGAGGGTCGGATGACCTAGAAAGATACCATGGCAGCATCTCCTAAAATTTAGGGAACTGCTATTTTGGGACCTGAAAATGTGTTGACGTCATTACCTCCGGAATGACAAGGGGAACATTTTCTGCCGTGAAGTCAACTGGGCAACCGGTTGGGATATTTTTAGGCGGCAATCCCGAAACGGGAAAATGCTTGTAAATGTGCCAAGTGGCACATTCTGGTGCACTTGCCTCATGCAACAAGAAGTGGCGCTGAATTTGAAGAGAGGAGAGCCTCATTTTCAGATTTGTCACAGCTTAAGAGCTATGGAGTGCTTGCTTTCCCTCCTATGTACAGTGCGGTGCCAGGAGTGATGCCCTGCACGCTATGCACTGCCCTCTCTCTCCCCTTTGGCAGTATGTTATGCCCCTCTAGTGGGCTTTTCAATTGACCAATGTACAGTTGTGTGGGTTCATGCGCGATTGCTGAGGCAAGAGCCTCTTGCACAGGTACTGGATTAGCTAGCTGCTAATTCCCCCGCAGGTACAGGTGAATTCGGAGAGGTTTCACGCCAGAAATCTCGTCCGATTCAAAGGGCAAGTAGCCCTACAGGTGCGGGAGCTCGAGGACTTGCTACGGATGCGACCGGCACGCAAAACGGAGCCCGAAACAGTGAATTACAGCCTGCTGTGTATTTTTGCAGGTTTAGGGTTTTGGACCTAAACGGACCCTAATACCCCCAGGAGGTTCGGGGACGCAAGGGGACCGCTGTACAGGTGATCTTGCGCATTTTCAGGGCTGAAAACAGAGAATTCAGCGTGCTGCAGATTCTCGCCAGGTTTTGCAAAGTGCCCGTATGCGTCGGGAAAGTCGGTCAATGCGTGGGAATACTGACTGTGAAGGGTTCTAGTACAGTTATGCTGCCGAAATCGCGCTGGAACAGTGGAAATTCAGCCGAGTTTGTGCGGGGCAACTTGTAGGAACCACAGCGTTTATCCCCTCTTTTGAACAATAAAGAAATACCGAAAGGGGCGCCTAAGTTAGGGGCCAATCTGGTGTCGGTCTTCTCATACAGGTGCATTCTAGCATCTGTATCCCATTCCCCTCTCTTGTGTCACTATAGCGCACGTATAATAGACGACTAATAATGGGTGAAAGCTAAATCAAGGTTTGAAGTAAAGTCTACCGCCCTTTTTGGATTGAACAGGCCGGTTTCATGGTTCCATCGACGGGATTAAATCACTTTTTCCCATAGAAGTGAGCCTTGGTCAGTTTTGGGCTTGAAGACAAAGGGAATTGCAATTATGGCTGACAGACCAGATGATGTGACTGAAGAGGTTTCCTCTTCACAGGGTCAACAGACACATGAAGTGGGTGAGTCCTTAAGACCACCACAGACAGATGATGATATATTCAGGACCCAGTTGGCTACTGCTGTGGCTATGTTTACACAAGTAATGCAGAACCCGAGGTTTTTAGCCTTTCTGCAACCTCCTGTTCCGTCTCAGCAAGTTGGGTCACTGGATCATATTCAAGTTGGGTCACTGGATCATATTCAAAAGCCAATTAAGGCTCGAGCACAGGTGATTCATACCACACAGTCAATGGAAACACCTGTACACTTGATGGAGAACATGCAGTCTCCACAACCTATACCTAAGGTGCAAGAACAGGTGGCTGAAATGCCAGTTTTTCAAGCTGTACCAATTCAGCCCGCCACCTTTCAGCAGCCTATAGCTCGTTCTAATGTGCAGGGAAGCAACTTACAGGCTATGCAACAAGTCTTCCCACCACCTTCAGTACACCCTTGCTATTTTGGAGGTGGATCGGTATTCCAGAGCATGGCTGGTCATGCACCTGGAATCAGTTTTACACGCCAGGAACAGTGTTTGGCGGTGCTCAAACGATGATGCCTAACCCCATGTACAGTGTCATGGGTATGCAACCAGGGTTTCAGAGCACTCAGGGCCAATTTGGGATGCCACAGGCAAATTTTGGTATGGCTGGAATTACAAATCAGCAGCCAAATATAGCATTTCCAAGTCAAGTTAATAGCGGCCAAGGAACACATATGAACCCTAATAGTGTTCCCATGTTTCAGTCACTTCCATACGACAATCTAACGCCGCTGGAGAGGCCAACTCCGTACAAAGAAGCTGGCAAAGGTTTGTCATTCACGACCTTTACAGGGTTTGATGACAGGAAGAAGGCTCTCTCATTCCTCCAACAGTTTGACAAGGCCTATGCAGGGGGAAACTTTACAGAGGCTTCAAAGGTCCGCAAGGCAGCCACTTTCTTGACAGGGAATGCGGGACAATGGTGGACAACTTTATTGCTTCAAGGGCAAGCCCCGTCCACATGGATTTATTTCAAGCAGATTTTTGCAGCAGCATGGTTATCTGATGACTTTGAAGCAGATGTCATGACAGAATGGCACCAACTAAATGCTGCCACTTGCAGAAATCTGGATGATTACAATCGGAAGTTTTGGAAAGCTCTACTTCCAGTAACATCCTATAGGTTTGTGCCATTGATAGAACAGATTGAAAAATACTGTTGTGGCCTACCTAAAGGATTGAGAAAGTACTGTACGAAGACAAAAGTCACTACTTTGACGCAGCTCATCGAGGTAGCAAACACTGGCAATGGTTTGCTCAAGGGAGAAGATTGTGAATTTAACACTGGCGTCAAGGCAGGATCAGGCAAGAAAAATTCAGCCAAGAAGCACGTTCCCAATGAGGCTCCTAAAGGGACTCAGGAGTCAGCCAACGCAGGGAAAGACAAAGCTACGGCTGAATCAGAAAAAGGACCAGCCAAGAAATGGAAAAGACGTTTTCCTCGCAAGTCAGAAGAGCAAAAGAAGGTCCTGAGGACAGAGAACAAATGCTTTATATGTGAGCAGCCTGGCCACATTGCTTACAATTGTCCTACAAAGAAAAGGCCAGCTGATTCTGATGACAAGGAAGACAAGAAAGGAAAGAAGCCCATGGCTGGTCTAGTGCCAGATATGGTGGGCGACAAGCCAAAGTCAGATGCAAGTGAGCTTTGCAGAGCATGGGGAAAGGTCAGGGATCAAACAGTGCTTATCTTCTTTGATCCAGGTGCCAAAGCCAACTTCATTTCCCCAGAATTGGCTTCAAAGTTGGGAATCAGACCTGAAGAGATGGGGTATACAGCAGAGGCAGGTTTGGCATGTCCTGGCCATACAGAAGCTGTGACACCCATCATTGGAAAGTTGCGTCTACATATCCAGTCCTATGTGGATGCTAAAGAATTTTACATCATGCCACTGGACGGATGTGATGTGTTGTTAGGTATTCCTTGGTTGTTTCGTGTACAGGGAATCATGGATGCCTACAACAAAAAGATCACTGTACAGAGCAGGGGAAAGACTCACATTCTGGATGTAAAGCTTAAAGGGGAGTCTATTCCTACTGTATCAGCTTCTGCTATTACTTCTGTAATGAAAAAGCATCTTTCTGCGTACTTGGTTTTTGCACGTGAAGTGTCAGATTGTGATGAATCAAATCTATCTGTGCTAGATAAAAAAAGGTCAATGTTTTTACAACAGTATAGTGACTGTTTTTCTGATTCATTACCGTCTCAATTACCGCCAGAGAGACCCGAGGACCATGCGATAGATTTGGTGCCAGGCAGTAGCCCACCAAATAAGCCTCCATACAGGGTTAGTGCGGCTCAGCAGAAAGAGATAATGGGCCAAGTACAGGAGCTGTTAGAAAAGGGGCTGATTCAGCCCAGTTCATCTCCATTCTGTTCTCCAGTGTTGTTGGTGCAGAAAAAGGATGGCTCATGACGTATGTGCATCGACTACCGTGCACTGAACAAGAATACCATCAAGAATAGGTTCCCTATACCTAGAATTGATGATATTATGGACAAATTTGAAGGAGCAGCAATGTTTAGCAGGATAGATCTTAAAGACGGGTTCATGATGATGCATGGCAGATTGTGTGTCACAAAGCCATTGCGACGCAAAGTTATGGAAGAGAGTCATGTCCCACCGTATGCAGGGCATCGTGGTATCGATGCTACAGTTAAAGCGGTTGAGACATTCTTCTATTGGCCTACATTGAGAAGGGATGTGGATGCCTTTGTGCGAGAATGCCTAATATGCCAAAAGGTCAAGTTTGACAGGGAAAAGGCACTAGGGTTATTGCAACCACTACCTATTCCAGATAAACCATGGGAAAGTATCGCTATGGATTTTATCTTTGATCTTCCGAGAACGCAGACAAGAATCGATGGTATTTGGACCATTATTTGCAGATTCAGCAAACAGGCTCATTTTATTCCTGTCAGGAAGAAGATAAAGCCAGATCAGATGGCACGCTTGTTTATGAGCAATATTTTCAAGTATCATGGCATGCCACAGTCGATTGTTAGCGACCGTGATCCACGCATGACAAGTTTGTTCTAGAGAGGCTTGTTTGAGAATATGGGCACCACGCTCAAATTCTCTTCGTCATTTCATCCTCAAACAGATGGGCAGTCAGAAGAGGCAAATTCTACTGTCCTAGATCTGCTGAAGTGCTATGTGTCAGAGCATAAAGGAAAGTGGGAGCAGTATTTGCCATTGGTGGAGTATGCATACAATAATACAGTGCATTGATCAACTGGCAAGGCACCCTTTGAGATAGTTGAAGGTGGCAAGAAAGTTCCTCCCATACAGCATACAAAGGACAAGATATTTGAAGCAGATAAGTATGTTTAGGACATGGATGAAATGTACAAGAAGGTCAAAGTGGCCTTAGAAAGGACTCAGGCAAAGCAAAAGAAAGCAGCTGATCGTCACCGTCGTGAAGTGGTATATTCACTTGGTGATTGGGTGCTTTTACGCTTTGAAAAGGCAAGGTTAAAGAAGATGAAGGGCAAGGAAAGACTGTTTCCAAAGCTCAGCATGCGTTACTATGGGCCTTTTCAAGTATGCGACATAATCAGTGATGTTGCATATAGGCTGAAATTGCCTGACAGTTGGAAGATTCACAATGCGTTTCATGTGAGTCTTCTCAGACCCTATGTGGGTGATGTGCCAGCTGAAGATCAGCCGGAAGTCGAGGAACTTGACGAGATCTTGGTCCCGGAACAGATTTTGGCACACAAAGAAAGGAAAGTGAAAGGCAAGGTTGCTAGGCGTTACTTGGTAAAAGTCAGAAAGTAAAGTGAAAGGCAAGGTTGCTATCCACCAATGGATGCTAAGTGGATGGAAGAAGGTGAACTTGCAGAGTCACCAACTATGTTATCACTTTACCTGAAAGCCTTCGATTTGCAACCTACCTTGACCCCTTGAGTTTCAAAGCTACATGGATTGTCAGTGTGACAATGGCTTCTGAAACAAAGTGAGCTCCAATCAAATACCTGTTACATGAATGTTAGAGCTGTACAAATTGTCAGTTTGGCAATTGCTCTTATGGAATGTCCAAAAGTTTGGTTAGTGCTATAGAAGTGAGTATTTCTTGTCAGTTTGTCAAGGATACAGTGATTGCTTCTATTGAAGAGTACATGTGTAACTGCATTCTTAAACTGTCGATTTGGGTATGCTCGAAAGTGTTACGGGATCCAACGTGTACTATAAGACAGTGGCAAAATGTGCAGCTACCATTTTGTCATTGGAAAATTAGTGACTCAAAGCAATGGCAGAGTGCGAAGCTACCACTGTGTCATTGGGACAGGGTTCACACGCAGGCAATACATGAGTCGACGAGGTGTTGAATACACCAAGGTTGACAATGAGCATGTATGTGTCGTATATGTGTCGACAGATGTTGAATACATCAGTGTTGACAGTGAGCATGTACGACATAGATGCAAACGAGGACGTTTGAGATTTCAAGAGGGGGGTATGTCACCAGCGTGTGACTACTATCTATCCTTTTTGTTGATTTCTTTCTTATTATCTATTTACTTTCACTTTTTGGAAACACCCCTCGGGAAATCTAACTGCCCTGCATTGCATAGCTAGTGTGGAACTGTCCAGAGGGAGTCCAGGCCTAAGGGCAAGAGAGCACTAAGGTTGGACAAGGACTATGGTTAGCCAAGTGGGGTCATTGACTAGCCAAAGTGGAATCCTTTGCTACAGAGGCTACATTTCAGTTCTGGATGTGGCCGCAGTGTACAAAGAGGGTCGGATGACCTAGAAAGATACAATGGCAGCATCTCCTAAAATTTAGGGAACTGCTATTTTGTAACATGAAAATGTGTTCGCGTCATTATCTCCGGAATGACAAGGGGAACATTTTATTACTCTGCCGTGAAGTCAACTGGGCAACCGATCGGGAGATTTTTAGGTGGCAACCCCGAAACGGGAAATAGCCTGTAAATGTGCCAAGTGGCACATTTCTGTGCACTTTCCTCATGCAGGAAGAAGTGGGCCCTGATTTTAGGAGAAGGGAGGCTCATTTTCAGTTTCTGTCACTGGTTGAGAGCTATGGAGTGCTTCCTTTCCCTCTTATGTACAGTGCGGTGCCAGGAGTGATGCCCTGCACGCTACGCACTGCTCTCTCTCTCCCCTATGGCAGTATGTTATGCCCCTCTAGTGGGCTTTTCAATTGACCAATGTATAGTTGTGTGGGTTCATGCGCGATTGCCGAGGCAAGAGCCTCTTGCACAAGTACTGGATTAGCTAGCTGCTAATTCCCCCGCAGGTACAGGTGAATTCGGAGAGGTTTCACGCCAGAAATCTCGTCCGATTCAAAGGGCAAGTAGCCCTACAGGTGCGGGAGCTCGAGGACTTGCTACGGATGCGACCGGCACGCAAAACGGAGCCCGAAACAGTGAATTACAGCCTGCTGTGTATTTTTGCAGGTTTAGGGTTTTGGCCCTAAACGGACCGTAATACCCCCAGGAGGTTCGGGGACGCAAGGGGACCGCTGTACAGGTGATCTGGCGCATTTTCAGGGCTGAAAACAGAGAATTCAGCGTGCTGCAGATTCTCGCCAGGTTTTGCAAAGTGCCCGTATGCGTCGGGAAAGTCGGTCAATGCGTGGGAATACTGACTGTGAAGGGTTCTAGTACAGTTATGCTGCCGAAATCGCGCTGGAACAGTGGAAATTCAGCCGAGTTTGTGCGGGGCAACTTGTAGGAACCACAGCGTTTATTCCCTCTTTTGAACAATAAAGAAATACCGAAAGGGGCGCCTAAGTTAGGGGCCAATCTGGTGTCGGTCTTCTCATACAGGTGCATTCTAGCATCTGTATCCCATTCCCCTCTCTTGTGTCACTATAGCGCAGGTATAATAGACGACTAATAATGGGTGAAAGCTAAATCATGGTTTGAAGTAAAGTCTACCGCCCTTTTTGGATTGAACAGGCCGGTTTCAATCTACACCGGTTCACTCCACTATTGGGGTGAAGCAGGGTTGCCCGCTCTCTCCTACTCTATTCGGTATGTATGTAGATGAGGTTTCTGACTACATTGAGAGCGATGGTGATAGAGGTGCACAGCTGGCAGGGACATGGATTCCACTTTTGTTATATGATGATCATATTGTGTTGATCTCCGAATCTCTCGAGGGGATGCAACGTCACTTGGATGCTTTGCATAGGTTTTCCCATGAAAGTGGTTTGTCTGTCAGCCTTGGAAAAACCAAGGATATGGTGTTTAATACCACCCCACAGTGGATCAGGAGGTCAGCACCTACATTCACACATGGCCAGGAGACTGTGGAGTACACAGATGCTTACACCTACCTTAGAGTGGTTTTTAGCCGACCGGCATTCTCACTCAGGAGAGCAGCAGAGACCAGATTGACTAGAGCCCGTGCAGCATTGAGTAGATTGGAGAGGATGTGGTCACAAGTTCAGTTTCAGGAGCCTCGGACGAAGCTCTGGCTCTTTGACACCTTGGTGGCTTCTGCATTGCTCTACGGAGCTGAGATATGGGGACCTTCATTGGATAATCACGGGGGGTCGGGTCACACTGATGGATGGGGGAGCATGGAGAAACCTCTCGTCTCTATGATCTCGCGGCTCATTAGAGCCAAGGCATCACTACCACATGCCATTATCCGAGCAGAGCTAGCGGCCCCCCATTAGTGGTTGAGGCGCTCACCATATGAGTCTCCTTCATACACCGCATGTGGGAACTTCCTAGAGACAGATATGCTCGCATTGCATTTGAGTCCTCTCGACAGTTAGCCATGCAAGGAGATACAGCATGCTGGTATGGAGAGATGACATCATGGTTTCAGGCGCATGGGTTCAGCATAGACAGGTTGCCACCCTTCCAGTACTCATTGGATGCACCATCTCTCACTCTTACACAGTCCGAGATCACCAAGCTCATCCGCCAAGAACTGACCCAGCTAGACACCGGGAGGACATGGATACAGCCGGCACAGGAGCTAGGCACGAAGATGGCTTTCTACAGAGAGCCTCTTCTCCAGCTTACGGAGGATGGTTTTCTGACGAGACCCAGATACATGGACACCCACTTGTCTCATGGGATACGATGTGCTATTGGCCAGTTACGCACATCTTCTCACCAACTGCGGATTGAGACTGGGAGACAACGGAGTACCACAGCAGAGGCCAGGACTTGCCCCTTGTGTGACATGGAGCCTGAGACAGAGTTGCACTACACATGCCGCTGCCCCGTCTACTACGAGATACAAGGCCGCTTCCATTGCTTGTTCAGAGAGGGTTTTGGACCACTCTCGAGAGTCATGGGATATGAGGATTAGAGATGCTTGGGTTTGTTCTTGCTCGAGCTGCGCAGACACAGAGATAGCCTGATGAGTGGAGAGGCTAGCCAGTCTGAGAGACGGATCACACATTTCTTTAGAGCAGACATTGGACAGCCGCAGGAGCTACTACCACAGCAGAGCTCACTTTCGTCTCACACAAGAGGCACACTGATCGACCGAGCGAGTGAGCAAGTGAGCGAGGGAAATCCAGGCACCCACGACTACGAGGACTACACAGCATCGACGGAGGCTTCATCAGAAGATTCAGAGCACTCTGGCCAGGCATGCACGACGCCCAGTGTGACCACTGACCATGGAGGAGATTGATGAGATCCGCCAACGCCCAATGCTAGATCTCCTGTGATTGTCTACTTACCTTGCTCATTGATTTGTAAAAGCTTGAGAAATGGATGTGATGACAAGTGAATCAAACCCTAGCTTGGGATTATAGACATTCTGCTTAGGATCTACTACAGAATAAACTCCACTATTGGTTAAAGATGCCTCTGCAATTGTAACCGGCTTGGCCACCCAAGACGGTAATTTTCAACAAAGCACAAACAGAATTGAAAGAAGTTAAAACAGTTAACGGAAAACAACAAGAGAAGTCGACACGAAGCGACGAAGTTCCTCTTCCAAATGCACTAGTCCCAAAGTCTAGCACCCTTTCGATACTTCTTCCTATATTGATAATCACAGAGTACAACTGTCAGAGGAGCTTGATTGCATCCTTATAAAGAGCCGAGTGAAAGGCATGAGGTCCACGGCCAGCTGCCCATTTTGCTTAGTTCACATCGACCAATCTAGGATCCCATATTGTTCTTGTTATGTTGTTAGTTTTGTTACTCTGACGTTGTATCAGATCCACCACAATGTAACTTTCTAGTCTCATAGGTCAGTTAGGGCTTTTGAAGACGTTAATATAATATTTGAACTTGTTGAGCCTTCATACAACTTCAAACTAATAAACAAATATCCACGGGGGGGTGCTGACAGTGGCAGTTTAGGGCCATTGAAATCTCTTATGCAAAAGCATCCCGCAGCCCAATCCATAAACTTATCTCTTTCTACGTTCACTATTATTTCAGTTCAGATTGTTCAGTTGTTAAGCATAAAGGTAATCATTGCCAATTCTGGTCATTTACAGGCATATTCTCTTGATCATTAGTCCGAAGTGGTTACAAGTATCTTCAGTTGCAATTGATACACAAATCCTGTGAAGCCTGACAAACTTGATTTAAATCTCCACGTACAAGAAAGTCAAAGGTACTACATGCAAGCAAGGTAACCATGCTTCCACTTTTTAGCTCAAATAAGAGCCCAATCAGCGATTTTGCCTGTACCTGTGAACATATGCGTTGGCATCTCCAGGGGGGTCATACTGTAATATATGTGTGACCTTTGGAATATCCAGACCCCTTGCAGCTACGTCTGTACAGAGCAGAAGGGCTGAATTCTCTTTGTTGAATTCAAGAAACGTTTCTGTTCGCTCTTGTTGCGACATGTTGCCATGCAAACGAAAACACTTGCCATTGATTAGGCCCCTGTCGTGACCTTGTTCCTCTCTTGGAGAAAAACTCCAAAAGAAATCAGTTAAAAGAGCATAGTGAAAGTCCACTGAATCACAAGTAGAAAGGAATACAACTACCTGAACAAGAAACGTTAAAACTTGTTCAAAAAAAATCCATAAATGCATATAACGTTTTGGTGCTCTTATCGGTTAGGAGAAAGAAACCTTATGACCGCTAGACCTGTCCAGCCACGTGTGTAAAACAACCAGCAGAGTCACCAACCGCAAATTGCATGGTACTGCAACCAAAATCAACACAAAATGAAATCCTCACGAACAAGAGATACACACCAAAAACTCCCGTTTTAATTACATATGACATCAACACAAACTTTGAGAGCTCTCCACCTAATACAAAATTTTGGGCAAGCTGCACTGGCATGCTATATTCCAAGGGATTCCTTCCAGCATTACACTTTGAAGAGTCATTCAAATTAGCAGAAATTTTCTCTACTCTGGAAGATGCACTGGCACTTGGCTCTTCTTCATGCTGTAGAGGTTCTGAAAAGCCAATTCTTGCTGGGTTTTGCAAGCTTAACGATGCAAGCTCCATCACTTCATCACCCAATGTGGCAGATAGCAGTAAATGTTGTCGGACAATGCCTCGACTGTTTGACTGGTTTTTTGAACTGACATGTTGCAGGGAGTCTACGAACAATAAGATACTTTTTATATCTTTTCCAAAGCCAAGATCTAGGAGCCTGCAACATAGAGAAATGAAACAAAAGCAATTATCAACCATATTGAATGTAAAACTACAAAAAAATTAACTGCGTAATACCATTTGAGCATCTCTAAAATACACTAAATGAAAAGGGTGTCATTCAACGGAGCTCACACTATGCAACATTAATTTAGAAGCTCTTCACAATTCTAGTTCTGTTCAGAGTGTAAAACATGGTAGGTAAAGTGATTGAAAAAGAGTGCCTCCATGAGATTCTTATAGTATAAAGTAGCACATGCTGGCAATCCAATGCTACATGACCATACACACAAAGTTCAAGACATGCACACGAGCATAACATTGCATATGCCGGTCAATTACATCAGTATGTTGTAAATGCCTCTGTCTGTCAAAACCCAGAAGCGCGCACAAATAATTATTACTATGTCATTGTTTACCTGTCAGCTTCATCAAACACAATCCACTGCAGATTTTTATAGCAGAAGGATGATGTATTCTGCAAGTGATCCAGTAAACGCCCAGGAGTGGCAACCAAGATTGTGATACCTGAAGATGAAAGGTGCACATAATGAGACTAAGATGCTGGGTATTACAATACAAGTCCCTGAAAAATCATATTCTTAAGTTCGTATCCAACATCAAAACCAAAGCTTTATTTCTGTACTGCGATTACAAAGAATTTTTTATTAGTTGGAAGATTCAGATAACAAAGATGCTTCAAGTGATATCCATGCAGATTTCATAGACCTTGCAGTAATCTTTGCAATTAGTGACTCTTGGACAACAAAGTCGAGACACTTAAGATAGTATCTCTTTCAAACATTATGTGGTAAGAGTCTCTCATGGACAAGTAAGATTCCCAATGGAGTAACAAGTTTCAACATCTTCGACTTTGTGGTGACAAATATTTCCTTGGGCCCAATCGCACCAGCCATAGAAATAAAATGTTATATTAACGTCTTCAAAAAGGCCAAAATGTTCTATGAGACCAAAAAGTTACAATTGGTGAATCTGATACCATGTCTAAATACGGAAATGACAAAGTTACAAAGTTACAAAGAACTAACACTAAAACACTAAGGAAAAAGGCAATTGGGGGGGGGGGGGGGGGGGGGGGGGGGGGGGGGGTTCAGACGAAATCTCTCATCGGTCACTGTCGGATCTCATCGACCTCCTCCATGGTCAGAACTCTGGTTGGGCGTCTTGCATGTCGAGCTAAAGCGATTTGTATCTTCTGTTGCAGCCTTTGTAACATTTAATGGCCTAAAAACTTGTGTGTAGCGGAAATTAGCATGAACATAGTGGGCATTTCATTAGGATAGATTCCTAATGAGAATTACAAGAGTGCTTGGGTGGAGAGAGCAACAAAAAGCATAACACCTAGTTAGATAGCATGAACAATACTTTCAAAAGAGAGAGAAATTAAGCTATTGACAACAGTTGAGGACCGGATTTTCATGGAGCCGGTCCCCCCTTCAAAAGGCTTTGTATTATGGTTTCTCCCATCAAGAGAGACATTCTCCAATACAATTCTTTGTGTTCCTTCAAGACTAGCTAGTACAATGAAGATGCACGAAGCAAAACACTTATCAAACACAACATCAATTATCCCCGGTCTCAGACCCAAGACCTCACACACCTTCGAAGATGGTGAGAGCTAGCAGGGTATGAGAGTAGATTGAGAGGAAGTAGGAGTATTCTTACGAGAAAGATGTACATCTCCTCACATAATCACTCATATTAGCATAGCTTAGCTTACTAATTAGCATGGTAGAGGAGATGAGCATGCATTGAAGCTTGGCTCTTGGTTGGATTTGCATCACAAAGCCAAGAGTTGTTGGTGTAGGCCTCCCTTCTCACAAGCTTGGAGTAGGTGGTAAGCTTTCCATTAAAGCTTGAGAAGGAGAGAGAGTCTTCTTTACTTCACACATGAGATTGTGTGAGTGTGTGTGTGATAATGCCTTGCAAAAATCAGCCCCCTCTCTCTTGGGCGACCCCTCTTGCTATTTGCTCTTGCTACCCTCTCATTGGACCTCCCTAGGGCTAGCCAATGACAATTAAGCAGCATAAGTGATAGCCTTCTGACATGTGTCCCCTTTCCCCTTTTGTGAGAGCTTTAGGTAATTTAATAATTCAACTAAACTCTCATTGGACCCCTTTGCCTCCTGGCCAATAGGAATCAGGCAAGCCATTGGACTGTTGAATGCTCATTGGACCCCTTGGGAGAATGTCCAATAGTCTTGTAGAGGACTTTATTCTCATTGGTTCTTTTATTAAGAGTTTTTAAATTAATTAAACTAGATTTACTCTAGCCTAATTCTCATTGGTCCACCTCCAAGGTCATCCAATAGGAATTGGGTACACCTTGTGGGCATTTGGCCTAGGGAGCTGACATGTGTCCCTCATTCCCTTTGTGTAAAAGGAGCTTGTGTGTGTTGTGTGTGGCTTTCTCTCTCATCCCCTACAAGCAAGGCTCGCCCCCTCCTAAGTAGGGATTTGTAAAGACTTTTTTGACACACACAAAGCATCCAATTCCCCATGGTTGACCTTTGGACACAACCTTTGAATTTTGGAACCTTAGCATTTTGGAAGTCTTAATGAGCTGAACCTTAGGGTCTATTTAGCCCATTGTTGCACATGGCTCTTTTGCACATGGCCCCCCCTTTGGATCCCTATTTTCCCTCCTTTGGATCCCTACTGTGGCCGATCTGCTAGCTTAACCAATATTCTAGCTTTTTCTACCCTGGCACTTCCCCATATTAAATGATCAGTTTAACTTGAGAAAATCAATTAGGAGAATTAGATATTGATTATTATGACATTACCTCTCTCTTGAAATCATAGTCGTCCTCGACTATGGTAGAGAAGATAAAGCATATTCATGAGTCCTTTTCTTAGCGAGTAGAGGATCCCTATGTTACCCTACGACATCATTCCACAATGGATGACTAGTCCATTTGGTGCTTGAGAGCCTGCGGCTGTCGCAAGCATGTCTGCACATTAGTCCTATTAATCTTCCATAGTAGAGTGACAAGCTCTACTTGGTGTTTGGGAGACGTCGTCTCCGCAAACTTGATCTAAGCATACATACTACTTTATTTTTGTGCACAAGAAAGAAAAGAGAGTCTTATAAGACAAAAACTTTATTCATTTTTAACATTTTGTACATTTGCTTGCTGTTGGGAAGCATTGTAAGCATTGACAAGGTTTAGGTTATCCTTTAATTGTATGCCTTGCATCCATCTAGCATCTTCAAAAGGATAATTCTTAAACTTAATAAGATATCGTCGGATAGTCTAACCCCCTCTTAGTACCTTGTCTTCATGTCGGAGGATGGACTCGGACTGCAGCACCTCCTGTTGGTCCTCGATCTCCAGTGAGTCTTCAGTAGTTGGTTCTTGAGGTGGCTCTCCTTTGTAAGGCTTTAATAGGCTCACATGGAAAGCATTGTGTATGAGCCAATGATTGGGCAACTTGAGTTGATAGGCCATCTCATTGATTTGCATAAGAATCTGGAAGGGACCATAGTACCTTTTTGCTAGTTTAGCATAGTACTTTTGGTGTCCCGTAGGATTCTTGCCCGTCGTCTGCCTTAATCGAGCCTTGGGAAACTTCAACAAGACCCAATCATTTTCTTGAAAGGCTTGGGTTCTCCTGTGCTTGTAAGCAGCAGCCTTTTGCCTTTGTTGTGAGATAGAGATAGCATCCTTAATCTTTTGAAAAGATTCTTGTAGGTCCCGGCTATACTCATATGCAACGAAGATCTTCCCATGTACCTTAAGTAGCAAGGGACATTTTGATCTTCCCTCAATTACCTCGAAAGGTGCTTTTCCCGTGGAAGTATGTACAGTGTTATTGTAAGCATACTCCACTAAGGGTAAGTACTTCTCCCATTGGGATCTTTGATCTACTTCCGTTACATAGGCTTTTAGTAGATCGAGAATTGTTAGGTTAGCTATTTCACTTTGGCCATCCGTTTGTGGATGATAGGCCGAAGAGAAGTTTAGCCTTGTCCCTAAATTCTCAAAGAGACCCTTCCAGAAATTACTGGTCATTTTAGGATCTCTATCCGACACTATGGTCATTGGCAAGCCATGGTACTTGAAAATTTGTGAAATGAAGAGGGTCGCCATTTGGTGGGCTTTGATAGTCTTTTTGACAGGTATAAAATGAGCTTGTTTACTGAACCTGTCTACTATCGTCCATATTCCCGTATTCCCAGGGATAGACTTAGGCAATCCAAAGATAAAATCCATGGATATACTCTCCCATGGTGAATTAGGGATTGGCAAGGGTTGAAGCAATCCCAGTTGCTTCCCTCTATCAAATTTTGTCTTTTGGCATACCACACATTTAGAAACTTACTCTTGTATGTTCACTTTCATGGTAAGCCAATAGAAATATGTTTCAATTCCCTTTAAGGTAGATTGAATCCCTCTATGCCCCGCATAAGGAGGAGCATGAGATTCATACATTACTTTCTCACGTAGTGAGTTAGTAACGCATAGTCTATTGCCATAGAGAAGATAACCATCTTGTAAAGTAAATGGTTCTTCTTTCTTCCCTAATGCAAGGGCTGAAATTACATCTCTAAAATCGGGATCAATAGCATACTCATCTATCATTGAAGATAGATCATTGTGAGTTGCTATGGAAACCGTATTCACTCTCGGCCGTCTTGAGAGTGCATCAGCTACTTGATTATGCTTGCCAGTAATGTGAGCAATATGAAAATGAAATTGCGAAAGGAAATTTGCCCACCTCATTTGTTTGTCGGAGAGCTTGGTCTACGTCATGAAGTACTTAAGACTTTGGTGATCCGTTCGCAGAATGAAAGAAGTCCCCAATAAATAGTGCTTCCATGAGTCTAAGGCATGTAGAACTGCAAGGAGTTCCTTTTCATATATACCTAGAGCTTGCTCAACAGGGTCGAGCCTTCGACTTTCATAGCCTATGGCGTGTCCTTCTTGGAGCAAAACAGCTCCAAGGCAATCACCACAAGCATCACATCGGACCTCAAATGGTTTTGAGAGATCCGGTAGTGTAAGCACAGGTTGAGAGATAAGCTTTTCTTTAAGCTTTTCGAAAGCATTGTTCTCCTTAGCAGACCATGTATACCTAACGCTTTTTTTTGTTAGGTCATGTAATGGTCCCGCAATTTGTGAGAACTTTTCTATGAAGAGTCTATAGTATGCACACATACCTATAAAGCTTCTTAGTTCATGAAGATTCCTTGGTTTAGGCCATCCTTTTATTACCTATAACTTTGATGGATCCATTTGGATGCCATCTTGAGAGATAATTTGACCTAAATATTGAATCTCTTGCAAGAAAAATTCACTTTTCTTTCGATTAACATAAAGTTTATTCTCTCTTAAAACTTGAAATATTACCCGGAGGTGTTGCTCGTGTTCGTCTAATGAATTAGAGTAGATGATAATATCATCAAAGAACACTCCAGTGAAGGTTCAATGAGGCCTAAACAGCTTCTCCATCAAGCGGTTGAATGTGGCCGGTGCATTGGTCAAGCCAAAAGGTATGACAATGTATTCGTAAAGACCAAATGTGGTGCGAAATGCGGTCTTTACAATGTCTTGATCAACTATCCTTATTTGATGATAGCCACTTTTTAGGTCAATCCTACTGAAGTAGGTCGATCCTTGTAGCTTATCAAATAGGTCTTCTACCCGTGGAACGGGAAACCTATTCTTGATAGTGATCCTATTTAGTGCTCTATAGTCGACACACATACGATATGTGCCGTCTTTCTTTTGCACTAATAGCACAGGTGAGCAAAATGGAGATGCTACGCCTAACCATGCCCTTCTCAACTAACTCATGCACTTGCCGCATAATCTCCTCTTGTTGAGCTTGAGAAACTCTATAGGGAGGTTTGTTAGGTGGTGAACTTCCTGCTCAACAGGGTCGAGCCTTCGACTTTCATAGCCTATGGCGTGTCCTTCTTGGAGCAAAACAGCTCCAAGGCAATCACCACAAGCATCACATCGGACCTCAAATGGTTTTGAGAGATCCGGTAGTGTAAGCACAGGTTGAGAGATAAGCTTTTCGAAAGCATTGTTCTCCTTAGCAGACCATGTATACCTAACGCTTTTTTTTGTTAGGTCATGTAATGGTCCCGCAATTTGTGAGAACTTTTCTATGAAGAGTCTATAGTATGCACACATACCTATAAAGCTTCTTAGTTCATGAAGAATCCTTGGTTTAGGCCATCCTTTTATTACCTATAACTTTGATGGATCCATTTGGATGCCATCTTGAGAGATAATTTGACCTAAATACAATATGTGCCGTCTTTCTTTTGCACTAATAGCACAGGTGAGCAAAATGGAGATGAGCTAGGCCTAACCATGCCCTTCTCAACTAACTCATGCACTTGCCACATAATCTCCTCTTGTTGAGCTTGAGAAACTCTATAAGGAGGTTTGTTAGGCGGTGAACTTCCTGGAAGAAGTTCAATTGCATGGTCATCATTACCTCGTTTAGGAGGTAGCTCACAAGGGATGTCGTCAAAAAAGACATCTTGAAACCCCTTGAGAAAATTGGATAACTCTAATTCCTTTTGGTTGCTTTTATTTCTTTTGCTAAAGCATTAGATTCATTTTGAGAATCTTTAACAAAAATCATGTACACGGAAATAGAGCTCTTTATTGACTTGTTGAAAGCTGGTGTATGTACAATGGGGATAGTGTTACCCATTTCCTTAGCATCTATATACATGTCTTTTTCCCTGAACTTAAAGGAGATTCTTCTTTCAGGGAATTTAACATTGGCAGCCAGGCGATCAAACCATGGTGCCCCTAGGATTACATCCTCATGCTTGAGAGGAGAGATAAAGAAGTCCTCTTTGTCCACATAGCTTTGGACATGAAGCCTCAATTTCCCGATTAAGGGAGTGACTGAAGCTTCTTGCCCCTTGAAAGCACTGTCTGCGGGTAGCACATATCCCATCTCATAGGCTTGTATGCCTAGTTTGGTGGCCAACTCTATAGATATAAAATTGTGAGTAGAACCAGGGTCAGAGAATAAAACCATCATGTTCTCTTACCTTTCCCCAAGCATGGCATAGAGGAGATCCTTTGTGGTGAATTTGGTGAGTCTCCTCCTCTTGGATTTCAACCAAGGTAGCTCTAGAGGATCTTGGCGGTTGTTCTTTTGGGGACAAGCGCGGTACGCATGCCCTTGTTCGCCGCACTTGGAACACCGGTTATCCTTGCGATAACGCTCAAGCTCTTCAGGAGAGAGTTTGTTTTTACCTTTGTATACTCCCTTCTCTTTAGCTTTGTTGGAGTTGCCCTTAGGAGACTTTTGGACATTGTCCTTCCCCTTAGGCTCGTTGGAACCCTTGTTTTCCGTGGGCTTATTATTTCTTTTAGCCCTCGTTTGGAAATTGATTCGAGAGGCCACCATAGTATGGTGTATTACCGCCGATATGGTACGTGGCCTTTGGGAGTTGACATACTCCGCCATTTCTTCGGTTAAGCCCGCACAAAATCGTTGCTTTTGCTCTCCAAAATCCAACTTTTTGAAGACAGTGGCTTTGAGTTGTAGGTCCCAAAACTTGTCTACATATTTGTGGATGGATTCATAGAGAGAGAGCTTTAAGCTTCGCCATTCGGTGAGTACTTTGTCTTTGGCATCGGTGGCCAAAAACTGCTCATAATGGAAGCTCTTAAAGCTTTCCATGTTCGCGGAGCTTCACCGTTGGCTCGTAGGCTAGACCACCATTGCCTGGCGGACTTTTCTAAGTGCATAGCTACATGGCGTAGCTTAGAGGACTCCGTGAAGCCCTCATCTCCAAACGCCGCATCAAACTGTTGGATCAAGGCAAAGACTTTGTCCGTAGCACCAAAGGTGCCATCATAGGTAAGGGAAGAGATCCTCTTCCCTCCCTCTTTGAACTTCTTCAGCTTGGACGACCTCTTCCATGCGGCATAGGATTTCCTATGGCCTCTTCTTTTTGATGGTTCAAAGGTTGCACCATCACTTTCTTCAGAAGGTGAAAAATTTGAAGAAGGTGGAGAAGAGGGTGTCCTCTTTCTCGCCTTTTTCTTCTCTTGCTTTTTATCATCCCTCTTTGAATTATGGTGTGGAGAAGGGTGCGATGGTCTTCTCCGCTTTGGTGGTGATGGAGAGCGTTTAGCCCGCCATCTTCGTGGAGCCATCTCTGCCGAGGTGGCGGGAGACTCACTTCTTTCTCGTTCCTTTGGTGGAGGCTCTTGAGTTCTCCTTTGGGAAGGAGATGCATCATCAAGAAGTAAATTCTTGAGCCCTTCGTATGGATTCTCTTCTTCTTTCCGAATCGGAGAGAGACCTCTTTTGGAAGTCTCACAAGGAGGCTTCCTAGGTGTTCTCTCGTCATGGTAGTGAGCTTGGAGAATCCCGTGAGCACGGAGCTGCCGTTGCACTTCACTTTGGAGAGATGGATTGCCCATGGCTTGTTGAAGCCTAGAAACAAGATACTTAACAAGCATTGGAGCATCATTAGTAGCTTGCTCATTAGCAAAATCAAAGTTATCAACATTAATTTCACTCTCTTTACTATTGTCAACCATTCTAACAACTTTTAGGTGTAAACTTTTTAGGTGTACTTTGGCACTTCAAGCCCTAGTTGCTACACCTCTTTACCCCTTTAGAAAAAGCACTCAAGCTACTGTACCCGCGGCTCGAATACCATTAATTGCAAGGAATAGAAGAGAGGGTCGTTCAACACCAAAACAGCACCGGCTCCTGTCAAGCTTCTAATAGCTCAATAGTGGTTAAGCCGTAGGCAAGCCCCGTAGGACTCCACTATTAAAACCATAGCTTTCGACGGTGATGCCCCGTTAGCTGCACGAAGGCAGGCGCAGTGCAAAGCTGAAAAATCCCTATTCTACTTACTCACATGCAATTAATAATACCAACCATTTATAGCTAGCTTGAGGACCTCCCTTCTTGAGAAAGAGAAACCTTGTGCTCTGATACCAATGTAACATTTAATGGCCTAAAAACTTGTGTGTAGCGGAAATTAGCATGAACATAGTGGGCATTTCATTAGAATAGATTCCTAATGAGAATTACAAGAGTGCTTGGGTGGAGAGAGCAACAAAAAGCATAACACCTAGTTAGATAGCATGAACAATACTTTCAAAAGAGAGAGAAATTAAGCTATTGATAACAGTTGAGGACCGGATTTTCATGGAGCCGGTCCCCCCTCCAAAAGGCTTTGTATTATGGTTTCTCCCATCAAGAGAGACATTGTCCAATACAATTCTTTGTGTTCCTTCAAGACTAGCTAGTGCAATGAAGATGCACGAAGCAAAACACTTATCAAACACAACATCAATTATCCCCGGTCTCAGACCCAAGACCTCACACACCTTCGAAGATGGTGAGAGCTAGCAGGGTATGAGAGTAGATTGAGAGGAAGTAGGAGTATTCTTACGAGAAAGATGTACATCTCCTCACATAATCACTCATATTAGCATAGCTTAGCTTACTAATTAGCATGGTAGAGGAGATGAGCATGCATTGAAGCTTGGCTCTTGGTTGGATTTGCATCACAAAGCCAAGAGTTGTTGGTGTAGGCCTCCCTTCTCACAAGCTTGGAGTAGGTGGTAAGCTTTCCATTAAAGCTTGAGAAGGAGAGAGAGTCTTCTTTACTTCACACATGAGATTGTGTGAGTGTGTGTGTGATAATGCCTTGCAAAAATCAGCCCCCTCTCTCTTGGGCGACCCCTCTTGCTATTTGCTCTTGCTACCCTCTCATTGGACCTCCCTAGGGCTAGCCAATGACAATTAAGCAGCATAAGTGATAGCCTTCTGACATGTGTCCCCTTTGCCCTTTTGTGAGAGCTTTAGGTAATTTAATAATTCAACTAAACTCTCATTGGACCCCTTTGCCTCCTGGCCAATAGGAATCAGGCAAGCCATTGGACTGTTGAATGCTCATTGGACCCCTTGGGAGAATGTCCAATAGTCTTGTAGAGGACTTTATTCTCATTGGTTCTTTTATTAAGAGTTTTTAAATTAATTAAACTAGATTTACTCTAGCCTAATTCTCATTGGTCCACCTCCAAGGTCATCCAATAGGAATTGGGTACACCTTGTGGGCATTTGGCCTAGGGAGCTGACATGTGTCCCTCATTCCCTTTGTGTAAAAGGAGCTTGTGTGTGTTGTGTGTGGCTTTCTCTCTCATCCCCTACAAGCAAGGCTCGCCCCCTCCTAAGTAGGGATTTGTAAAGACTTTTTTGACACACACAAAGCATCCAATTCCCCATGGTTGACCTTTGGACACAACCTTTGAATTTTGGAACCTTAGCATTTTGGAAGTCGTAATGGGCTGAACCTTAGGGTCTTTTTAGCCCATTATTGCACATGGCTCTTTTGCAGATGGCCCCCCCTTTGGATCCCTATTTTCCCTCCTTTGGATCCCTACTGTGGCCGGTCTGCTAGCTTAACCAATATTCTAGCTTTTTCTACCCTGGCACTTCCCCATATTAAATGATCAGTTTAACATGAGAAAATCATTTAGGAGAATTAGATATTGATTATTATGACAGGCTTCGTCGGTAGTGGGAGACCCCCCGAGGTCGTGGACGTCTGGATCTACCAAGTTCAGTGGCTCGGTCAAGCAGTGTACCTCTAGTATGAGTAAGCTCTGAGATCTGCTGTAATGACTGCTCCATTGGCTCTCCTCTATCTGGTGTAAAGAAATTTGTGATTCGTCTCTGAGACTGTCTTCCCCTAGTGTCCTCAGCAAGCTCTCCCTAAGTCTGCGCAGCTCTAGCAAGAACAATCCGAGACACCTCTAATGCTTGTATCTCATGGCCCTAGAAAAAGGTCCGAACCCTTCTTTGCATAGACAGTGGAAGCGGTCGCGTATCTCATAGTATGCCGGGCGGTGACGTGTAGTGCAGCTCTGTCTCTGGCTCTAAGTTACATAGGTGACATATCCTGGCTCCTGCCGGCACCCCTCAAAATCGGCCAGTCTCGATCTGGAGCTGATGTGAGGATGTGTGTATCTGTCCAATAGCGCATCTTATCCCATGAGATAAATGTGTATCTATGTATGCAGGCCTAGTCACAAAGCCGTTCTCCGTGAGTTGGAGAAGATGCTCTTTGTAGAAGGCCATCTACGTGGCCAACTCCTATGTCGGTTGTATCCATGTGTTCTTGGTATTTAGTTGAATCAGATCATGACGTATGAGTCTGGTGATCTCTGTCCGTGTGAGAGACAGGGAGGGTGCATCCAGGGAGTATTGAAGCGGAGGTAATCTATCCATGTTGAGACCATGCGACTGAAACCATGATGTCATCTGTCCATACCAACATGCTATATTGCCTTGTAGAGCTAGTTGTCGAGATGACTCTAGGGCAAGCCGCGCGTATCTGTCCCTGGGGAGATTCCATAGACCGTGCATAAAGGAAACTGATCTCGTCAATGCCTCCACCACGAGGGGGGGGGGGGGGGGGGGGGGGGGGGGGGGGGGCAGCTAGCTCGGCTCGGATAATCTCATGTGGTACTGAGGCCTTAGCCCGAATCATCCGAGCGATCATAGAGACCAGAGGCCTCTCCATACATCTCCATCCATCTGTGTTGCCAGATCTCCCATGGTGGTCTATTGAGGGTCCCCATACCTGAACTCCATAGAGCATAGCTAGAGTCACTAGAGTGTCAAAAAGCCAACTTTGTTCGCGGTTCCTGAAACTGAACTTGCGAACACATCCTCTCCAGTCCTCCCAAAGCTGCATATGCTCTCGTCAGTCTAGTCTCTGATGCTCTCCTTAGTGAAAACACCGGTCCACCGAAGACTACCCAAGATAGGTATATGCATCTGTGTACCTCTCCGTCTCCTGGCCATACATAAATACCTCCTGACCCACTGTGGTGTAGTGTTGAACACCATAACCTTGGTTTTCCCCAGAAGACAGACAATCCACTGTCACGAGCAAATGTATGCAGAGCATCCAAATGACATTGCATCCCCTCTGGGGAGTCTGAAATCAGCACAATATCATCAGCATATAGTAACAACAGAATCCATGTCCCTGCTAGCTGAGCCCCCCTGTCCCCCCGACGCTCTACATAGTCCGAAAACTCATCCACATATATCCCAAAAAAAGTTGACAAACACAGTTTCTCCCATTCTTCACTCGAACGGTAAAGTGCAATTACTATCTCGAAGGCCGCCTGAGTTGCACAAAAGCTACCAAATACCTTACCTTCTCTTGAATGTCGTTTCCAACCTACTCCAAATTCAAACTCGTTTGAGATTGTTTAGTTCAGAGGTCATCTCCTGGGTTCCCCGTAGGGGGGGAGGCTTCTTTGTGGCTATGCCCTGCCTTTTGTGAGGCTCATCTTCTGGAGGTAGGTCTTGGGCAGCGCCCACTACATGTTCCGTATGGACACTTGTAGGCCTCTAGATGAGGGGCGTTTTTTCGTAGGCACTATGACTTTCCATATTCCCATTTTGTGGGCCATGGAGGATTTTTATGGGGTCAGGCAGCCTAGGACCATCCCTATCTAGGGAAATCAAGTCCCCCCATTTCAGGCAAATTGTGTGGAGCCCCTTAACTCTCCTGTTGAGCGAGGTTTTCCCACAAGGCTTGTCTACACTCTCTCACTCTTGTCTCTCTATCTAGTGTTGTTTTGTCTCCTCTTCTCTGTGTTAAGAGGAAACAAGGGACTGGTATAAAGAGTCATATTGTGAGGGAAGCTTGGCCAAAAGTAGAGTAGCCATGTCCTCCGAGGTGACCACCTTGCCACAAACAGCAAGCTCGTCTTAAAGCTGCTGCATACCGAGAGAACTGTGAGGACTACTAGTTGAGCAGAGCCTTCTCAAGAGCGAGGATCCGGCCAGGAGTAACCGCCTCATACAGGTTGCAAAGGTAGTCAGTCCCAAACAAGGGACTGGTATAAAGAGTCATATTGTGAGGGAAGCTTGGCCAAAAGTAGAGTGGCCATGTCCTCCGAGGTGACCACCTTGCCACAAACAGCAAGCTCGTCTTAAAGCTGCTGCATAGGTAAGAGGAAACAAGGGACTGGTATAAAGAGTCATATTGTGAGGGAAGTTTGGCCAAAAGTAGAGTAGCCATGTCCTCCGAGGTGACCACCTTGCCACAAACAGCAAGCTCGTCTTAAAGCTGCTGCATACCGAGAGAACTGTGAGGACTACTAGTTGAGCAGAGCCTTCTCAAGAGCAAGGATCCGGCCAGGAGTAACCGCCTCATACAGGTTGCAAAGGTAGTCAGTCCCAAACCTTATGTGCTGATCGAAATGATGTAAGAAGTGAAATCACAGAATTTGCACAATTGATGCAAAGTTAGGAAAACATCATATGATTGAGTACAACCATGACTTGTGTAACAACCGATGATGAAGTACCAAATCCAATACACAATAAGCTAGCTCAAGAGGTAGGAGTCGCCAATGTAAAAGTAGTCGAGGAAGCCGTAATACTAGGACACGTGGCATTGTTGCGGTCCATAAGCCAATCCCGCAAGTCGGTCGCCATAAGAAAACCATGGTTATCTTCCAGACCATAAATTTTGAGCCATCCAACTTCTCCGGCGGGTGAAAGATCGACATTCCGTTGCTGAATGTACGTAACTGCAAGGAAAATATAAGTACATCAAAAAATCTTAAAGGTCTCGCAAAGTAGAAGCACAGGATCAAAGGAAATCTGGAAGCCACCCCCAAGGAACGAAGTAAAGCCGGTGCGAGGATGGAGAAGTAACCGCAATCGAGCCACAAGGTCCAAGAGATCGCAAAGAGAGCAAGCGCATCCGTCCAATGTCAACACAACAAGTGGGGACTGGTAGCACAAGCCAAGGCCGATGATAGAGCAATTCCAAAGTGCAAAATTATGAGCGCAAAGAGAGAATGGACAGCTGAAAATAGCAAACTTCAAGAATCCATAAGCCAATGTCGAGGTCACACAAGACAAAAGCAGCTCGGAAAGAGGAAACTCCCACCGAAGCCGAGGCCGAGACTTGAGAGGCCAACACGAGAGATTCTGAGGTTGCACGTCAAGGAAGAAGGTGCAAAGAGAGAACGCTGCTAAGGAGATACTTGTGGGAGAGTGTGTGGGAGTGGAGCATTGCCAAAAGAAACAAGTAGTTTGCACGCATAGAAGTTTAAACGCTAATACACCAGCGTTTAAAAAATTCAAGGACCGACGTTTCAACTTTTGAACTCTAAGAGGTGGTAAAAGAAGGCTAAGGCTAAAGATGCTAACACTAAGGCTAGCCCAAAAGCAATGGCAATCGAGGCAGAGGCAGAGCCCTTGCGAGGGAGGGCAAAAAAGCGATCGCAGATCTCAAAGGGGAAGCACCTATTGCTCTAATACCATCTCTGAGTATGCAACGGAAGAAGAAACACAAACACGAAAATGTATGTGTGAAAGAGAGAGAGAGAGAGAGAGAGAAATGAAATGTTATATTAACATCTTCAAAAGGCCAAAGTGACCTATGAGACCAGAAAGTTACAATGTGGTGGATCTAATACAAAGTCTGAGTAACAGAGAGAGAGAGAGAGAGAGAGAGAGAGAGAGAGAGAGAGAAAATGAAATGAAATGTTATATTAACGTCTTCAAAAGGCCATAATGACCTATGAGACCCGAAAGTTACAAAGTGGTGGATCTGATACAAAGTCAAAGTAACAAAATAACCTAACAGTACAAAACAAAGATATATACTATGGGGTCCTAAGTTGATCGATGTGAACCAAGCAAAAGACTAAGCAAAAAATGGGCGGCTTGTTGGGAGCTGAATCACAAGAGATCTAGCATCGATCGTTGGCGAATCTCATTAATTTCCTCCATGGTTAGTAGTCTGACCGGGCGTCGTGCATGCGTGGCCAGCATGCTCCGAATTTTCTGTCGTAGCCTCCGTCGATGTTGTGTAGTTCTTCGCAGTCGCGGGCGCCTGGATTTCCCCAGTTCAATCGCTCGGTCAATCAGTGTGCCTCTGGTGTGAGAGGGGGGGGAGCTCTGCTGTGGGACTCGCTCTTGCGGTTGTCCCGTGTCTGCTCTAAAGAAGTCTGTGATCCGTCTTTGAGACTGGCTAACCTCGCCATTCATCACGCTATCTCTGTGTTTGCGCAGCTCGAGCAAGAACAAACCCAGACATCTCTGATCTTCGTATCCCATGACTCTTGAGAGTGGTCCAAAACCTTCTCTGAACAAGCAATGGAAGCGGCCTCGTATCTCGTAGTAGACGGGGCAGCGGCATGTATAGTGTAGCTCTGTCTCAGGTTCCATGTTACACAAGGGGCATGTCTTGTCCTCTGCTGGTACTCCGTTGTATCTCCCAGTCTCAATCCGCAACAGGTGAGAAGATGTGCGTAACTGGCCCATAGCACATCGTATCCCATGAGACAAGTGGGTATCCATGTATCTGGGTCTTGCCACAAAACCATCTTCCGTAAGCTGGAGAAGGTGGTCTTTGTAAAAAGCCATCTTCGTGCCCAATTCCTGTGTTGGTTGTATCCATGTCCTTCTGGTGTCTAGCTGGGTCATGTCTTGATCTTTGACTCCGTAAGGGTGAGAAATGGTGCATCCAATGAGTAATGGAATGGTGGCAGCAGGTCTATGCTGAACCCATGTGCCTGAAACCATGATGTCATCTCCCCGAGAGAGAGGTGAAGCCAGCAACTCAATAATTCTATAGGCAATGCTATAAGATGATCGGTTCTAAAGACAACGATATAAGATGATCGGTATGTGGATTGAGGCTGCACTGATATAGTGAGCCAACTATGGCAAAACCCCTAAAAATATCCAGCACAAAAAAAATCCACAAACTGGGAAAATATAAAATGGGTAAAATGTGTGTTGCTAACCCTATGTGTGCCTAGAATCCCTACCAGAAGGGTGAAAGGGTGGCTAACCCACAATCAAGGACCTGAGTGCACGTGAGAAAAGTAAAGCATGAGTGCAAGCATCTAGAAGGTGAACATAAAGCTCCTAACAAAAGAGAGTTCTCACAATGGAGCTGGCACAATCAATGACACATTGGCTAATTCTTTTGCGCATTTGAGGAGGCCTACTCATGATGAGGAGTTGTAGGAGTTACTTAAAAGGAAGCGTCGTGGTGTTGGTGTCACCGGCCTGTACTTTCAAAAAGGGCGGTAGAAGGGCGGTAGACTTTAGACTTAAACTTTATTTGCTTTCACCCATTTAATTTGTCGCCCACTTTACCTATACTTTCAAGACACAACAAAAGGGGAAAGGGATACAAGCTGCTAGATTGCACCTATATGAGAAGACCGACACCAGATTGGCCCCTAAATAGGCGCCCCATTCGGTATTTCTTTATTCTTTAAGAGAGGGAATAAAAGCTGTGATTCCCTACAAGCTGCCCCGCACAATATTTGGCTGAATTTCAACTGTTTTGGCCCGATTTCGGTAGCATAATTGTACTAAGACCCTTCACAATCAGTATCCCCACGCATTGGATGACTTTCCCGACGCATTCGGACACTTTACAAAACCTGGCGAGAATCTGCAGCACGCTGAATTCTCTGTTTTCAGCCCCGAAAATGCACCAGATCACCTGTACAGCGGTCCCCTCGCGTCCCCGAACCTCCTAGGGATATTAGGGTCCGTTTAGGGTTAAATGGGTGAAAGCAAATAAAGTTTAAGTCTAAAGTCTACCGCCCTTTTTGAAAGTACAGGCCGGTTACATGGTTCCATCGCCGGGATTAAATCACTTTTTCGGGATTAAATCACTTTTTGGCCTTTACGAATTTTTAGTGATGCCCTTTGGTCTCACAAATGCTCCTGCTACGTTCAATAGGATGATGGACAGACTTTTCCGTCCACACCAGCAATTTGTTGGTACATTCTTTGATGACATGATAGTCTACTCAAAGAATGAAGAGGAGCATAGGCATCACTTGGCCATAGGCATAGGCATAACTTAGCCATAGGTTGCTCATCAATGCAAAGAAAAGTGATTTTTTTCTGGAAGAGATTCATTTTCTGGGACACATTGTCTCAAAGGATGGTGTCAGAATGGATCCTGCTAAAGTTGAAGCGATAAGGTCATGGCCAGATTTGAAGACGGTGCACGATGTTCGAAGCTTCTTAGGACTATGCTCCTATTACAGAAGGTTTATCCGAAATTTCGCTGAGATTGCTTCACCTTTACATGCTCTTCAAAAGAAGGCAGTCACCTTCAAATGGATACAAAAAGAGATTTCAGCTTTTAATCTCTTAAAGGAAAAGATGACTTCAAAGCCAATCATTGTCTTGCCAGATCTTAGGAAGTCATTTGTGGTCCAGTGTGACGCCTATGGTAGTAGCATTGGTGCAGTGCTAATGCAAGATGGCAGGGTAGTAGCCTATGAGAGTAGAATCTTGCAAGGGCCAGAAAAGACTATGCAAGTCTATGAAAAAGAACTGCAGGCCGTCATTCATGCGCTCTTAAGTTGGAAACACTACCTGCTAGGTGCAGATTTCGTTGTCCAAACGGATCATCAGACCTTGCGATACTTCTTGACACAGGCAAAGTTATCTGAGAAGCATATGCGATGGGCAAATATCTTGTCCATGTTCCATTTTCAGATTGTGCATGTGGAAGGCAAGAAGAACGTTGTGGCTGATGCCTTGTCAAGGAAGCCACAAATTTCAGTTGTGTCAATTCCTTATCATCATGAACTTGATGATATGAGGGAACAGTATGCAAATGATGAAGATTTTGCAAGGGTCTTCGAGCAGCTAATGGATGGACAACGTCATGAACACTATCCTCTCAAAGATGGGTTCATGATGATGCATGGCAGATTGTGTCACAAAGCCATTGCGAAGCAAAGTTATGTAAGAGAGTCATGTCCCACCGTATGCAGGGCATCGTGGTATCGATGCTACATTTAAAGCCGTTGAGACATTCTTCTATTGGCCTACACTGAGAAGGGATGTGGATGCCTTTGTGCCAGAATGCTTAATATGCCAGAAGGTCAAATTTGACAGGCAAAAGGCACCAGGGTTATTGCAACCACTACCTATTCCAGATAAACCATGGGAAAGTATTGCTATGGATTTTATCTTTGATCTTCCGAGAACACAGACACGAAACGATGGTATTTGGACCATCATTTGCAGATTCAACAAGCAGGCTCATTTTATTCCTGTCAGGAAGAAGATAAAGCCAGATCAGATGGCACGCTTGTTTATGAGCAATATTTTCAAGTATCATGGCATGCCACAGTCGATTGTTAGCCACCGTGATCCACGCATGACAAGTTTGTTCTGGAAAGGCTTGTTTGAGAATATGGGCACCACGCTCAAATTCTCTCCATCATTTCATCCTCAAACAGATGGGCAGTCAAAAGAGGCAAATTCTACTGTCCTAGATCTGTTGAAGTGCTATGTGTCAGAGCATAAAGGAAAGTGGGAGCAGTATTTGCCATTGGTGGAGTATGCATGCAATAATACAGTGCATTCATCAACTGGCAAGGCACCTTTTGAGATAGTTGAAGGTGGCAAGAAAGTTCCTCCCATACTGCATACAAAGGACAAGATATTTGAAGCAGACAAGTATGTTCAGGACATGGATGAAATGTACAAGAAGGTCAAAGTGGCCTTAGAAAAGACTCAGGCAAAGCAAAAGAAAGCAGCTGATAGTCACCGTCGTGAAGTGGTATTTTCACTTGGTCATTTTGTGGTTCTACGCTTTGAAAAGGCAAGGTTAAAGAAAGAGGAAGGGCAAGGAAAGACTGGTTCCAAAGCTCAGCATGCGTTACTATGTTCCTTTTCAAGTATGCGACATAATTAGTGATGTTGCATATAGGCTGAAATTGCCTGAGAGTTGGAAGATTCATAATGCGTTTCATGTGAGTCTTCTTAGACCCTATGTGGGTGATGTGCCAGAAGATATGCCAGCTGAATATAAGCCGGAAGTCGAGGAACTTGACGAGATCTTGGTCCCGGAACAAATTTTGGCACATAAAGAAAGAAAAGTGAAAGGCAAGGTTGCTAGGCGTTACTTGGCGAAGTTCAGAAACTATCCACCAATGGATGCTAAGTGGATGGAAGAAGGTGAACTTGCAGAGTCACCAACTGTGTTATCACTTTACCTTGAAGCCTTCGATTTGCAACCTACCTTGAGTCCTTGACCCCTTGAGTTTCAAAACTACATGGATTGTCAGTGTGACAATGGCTATTGAAAGAAATGTACATGTTATTTAAAGTGAGCTCAACTGAAGTACATGTTACATGAATGTTAGAGCTGTACAGATTGTCAGTTTGGCAATTGCTCTTATGGAATGTCCAAAAGTTTGGTTAGTGCTATAGAAGTGAGTATTTCTTGTCAGTTTGTCAAGGATACAGTAATTGCTTCTATTAAAGGGTACATGTGTAACTGCATTCTTAAACTGTCGGTTTGGGTATGCTCGAAAGTGATACTGGATCCAACATGTACTAAAAGATAGTGGCAAAATGTGAAGCTACCATTTTGTCATTGGAAAGTTAATGACTCAAAGCAATGGCAGAGTGCGAAGCTACCACTATGTCATTGGGACACAATTCACACGTAGGCAATACATGTGTCAACGAGGTGTTAAATACACCACGGATGACAATGAGCATGTATGTGTCGTGCATGTGTCGACAGGTGTGCGCACACTCGAGTGTTGCTGTGAGCATATACGACATAGATGCAAACGAGGACGTTTGAGATTTCAAGAGGGGGGTAAAGGGCGGTAGACTTTAGACTTAAACTTTATTTGCTTTCACCCATTTAATTTGTCGCCCACTTTACCTGTACTTTCAAGACACAACAAAAGGGGAAAGGCATACAGGCTGCTAGATTGCACCTGTATGAGAAGACCGACACCAGATTGGCCCCTAACTTAGGCGCCCCTTTCGGTATTTCTTTATTGTTCAAAAGAGGGAATAAACGCTGTGGTTCCTACAAGTTGCCCCGCACAAACTCGGCTGAATTTCCACTGTTCCAGCGCGATTTCGGCAACATAACTGTACTAGAACCCTTCACAGTCAGTATTCCCACGCATTGACCGACTTCCCGACGCATACGGGCACTTTGCAAAACCTGGCGAGAATCTGCAGCACGCTGAATTCTCTGTTTTCAGCCCTGAAAATGCGCCAGATCACCTGTACAGCGGTCCCCTTGCGTCCCCGAACCTCCTGGGGGTATTACGGTCCGTTTAGGGCCAACACCCTAAACCTGCAAAAATACACAGCAGGCTGTAATTCACTGTTTCGGGCTCCGTTTTGCGTGCCGGTCGCATCCGTAGCAAGTCCTCGAGCTCCCGCACCTGTAGGGCTACTTGCCCTTTGAATCGGACGAGATTTCTGGCGTGAAACCTCTCCGAATTCACCTGTACCTGCGGGGGAATTAGCAGCTAGCTAATCCAGTACCTGTGCAAGAGGCTCTTGCCTCGGCAATCGCGCATGAACCCACACAACTATACATTGGTCAATTGAAAAGCCCACTAGAGGGGCATAACATACTGCCATAGGGGAGAGAGAGAGCAGTGCGTAGCGTGCAGGGCATCACTCCTGGCACCGCACTGTACATAAGAGGGAAAGGAAGCACTCCATAGCTCTCAACCAGTGACAGAAACTGAAAATGAGCCTCCCTTCTCCTAAAATCAGCGCCCACTTCTTCCTGCATGAGGAAAGTGCACAGAAATGTGCCACTTGGCACATTTACAGGCTATTTCCCGTTTCGGGGTTGCCACCTAAAAATCTCCCGATCGGTTGCCCAGTTGACTTCACGGCAGAGTAATAAAATGTTCCCCTTGTCATTCCGGAGATAATGACGCGAACACATTTTCATGTTACAAAATAGCAGTTCCCTAAATTTTAGGAGATGCTGCCATTGTATCTTTCTAGGTCATCTGACCCTCTTTGTACACTGCAGCCACACCAAGAACTGAAATGTAGCCTCTGTAGCAAAGGATTCCACTTTGGCTAGTCAATGACCCCACTTTGGCTAACCATAGTCCTTGTCCAACATTAGTGCTCTCTTGCCCTCAGGCCATGACTCCCTCTGAACAGTTCCACACTAGCTATGCAATGCAGGGCAGTTAGATTTCCCGAGGGGTGTTTCCAAAAAGTGTGAGTAAATAAATAATAAGAAAGAAATCAACAAAAAGGATAGATAGTAGTCACACGCTGGTGGCAGTTGGTGTTACTAAAGAGAGAGGGAGGATAAAACAAACAGACGGAGCCCAACCAACCCTCTCATGGGCCCCCACACCGTTACCCATGTGATATTTGCTTTAAATTGAGTAATTGGAATGTGCACAAATGCAATACTGCCACTTATTCTGGCCATTATTGCAACTCCATAGCTGAATTCTTGCATGAGATGAAAGATGTCACAAACTACTGACGTATCAAGCCACTAAAGACCTGAGCCGACTTGCAGATCCCGGCAGGGGGGCCTAAACCCTAAGAGAAGAAGCGGCAGAAGAAGAAGAAGTCTCACCAACTTACAGTTCCTCGCCGAGTGTGGCCTAATTTTAAAAGAAGTTCCCACCAACTTATGTGCCTCGTCCGATGGGGGCCCAAGGGCCTAGGGCCATAAATAAAGCATGGCCAGCACACACTCACAAACTCTCTAGCATAAAAATTGATGACGTGGCAGGTGTACAGACACCCCGCGTTTTGCCCTGACTGCCACGTGACACGATATTTGTTAATCGCATCCACTGTTGATGACGCGGCAAATTGTACGGACGGCCCTTTTGCGCAAGCTTTTGGGGATCAGATGCTTTAAAAACTTGATGCTTTTCATGTACTGCTTTTGGAAAGGCCCAGGCCCTTTTGCGCAAGCTTTTGGGGATCAGATGCTTTAAAAACTTGATGCTTTTCATGTATTGCTTTTGGAAAGGCCCAGGGCTTTTAAATATGTACCATGGGCTCATTCTCTGGCACGTTTCCACGTGGAAGTGAAAAGAACGGAATATTGGGTTGTACCGAGTTCAAGAAATGTAAAGAAATACCGAAAGGGGTGCTAGGTATTGGGGCCACTTCTCTCTTGGGGTGGAACTTTCTACTCCCCGTCTTGTGCGTCCTGCATCTCTTTCCGTTGAGTTGTTATTTTAAGAGCTTAAAGTTGTTCAATCTATTCTTTTCCGTTAGCAAGTGGTGCCCGCCTGTTACGGTGGTATCAGAGCTCCAATCGTGTGCTTTTTCTAAAAGCATACCGATCCTTCCAAAGTGCAATTAGAATGGAATCTATAGAGTTAAATGAAGAACAAAAGACACTCGAAAGAACCTAAAGAACTTGATGCTTTTAAAACTTGAGGCCCAGGGCCTTTAAATAGGCTCATTCTTTGGCACGTTTTTGCGTAGAAGTGTACGAGCGTTGTACTGAGTTCAAGCAATATAAAGAAATACCGAAAGGGGCACTAGGGTTTGGGGCCAGTACTCTCTAGGGGTAGAACTATGCCACTCCGTGTCTCGTGCGTCGTGCATAGCTTTCAGTTCAGTGTTATTTGAAGTGCTAAAGTTGTTCAATCACTTCTTTTTCCGTTGGCACTTGGTACCCTCCTGTTACATTGGTATCAAAGCTTCGGGCGTGTGCTTTTCTGAAAGCATACTTGTCCTTCAAGAGCAGACAAAGCAAGAAGGCACTTCCAAATTTTACAGAAATGACTTTCTACTCTCGAGAGAAAACCAAACCGAGTTGGATGAAGAAGAAACAACACTCAAGAAAGAACCTAAAGAACCTCTCACATATGTTTTTATCAAAGAATGTTCGTGTCCCTACCCAAACTTACTAGCCACTCTTCATCCGCTTCCAAATTTTATAGAAATGATTTTCCGTTTCTTGAGAGAAAACCACACGGAGTTGGATGAAGAAGAAAGAACCCAAAGAACATCTCTCATATGTTTTTATCAAAAAACCTTCGAGTTCCTGCCTCGGACTTACTAGCCAGTCTTCGTGCGCTTTCAAATTTTATAGAAATGGCTTTCCATTTCTTGAGAGAGAACCAAACCGAGTTGGATGAAGAAGAAAGAACCTAAAGAACATCTCTAGGATGTTTTTATCAAAGAATCTTCGACTCCGTGCCCTGCACTGACTAGCCACTCCACCCTTAGTCCATCGGGCATCGGGCACGCTCCCATCTTCATCACTCTGTCTTAAGGGGCATAAGCATAGTCACAGGGGACGCCCATTTTTGGGCTTCCCGTCCCCACTTGCCGTCCCGCCCTCTTTTTTACACTAAAAATCCATTTGAGCCCCGTCCCTCGTCCCTGGGACGCGTCCCTTGTGACTATGGGCATAAGCCATAAAGAACCCAAGACCACTTGTAAGAGAAGGAGGAGATAAGGAAGAAGGGGTTCATCGAGCCCTACGTATGGATGCGAGCATATTTTGATCCGACAATTTTGAAAACTAAGCTTCTGGCACAGTTGTTTTGGGGGGGGGGTGTACCATCACCGCTACAAGAACACTATTTGTCCAAGCCAATTTGGACTATTCAAGAGGTTATGGACCATGCTACGGTCGGCTACAACTTTATGGATGAAACCTAATGTCACAAAGTGATGACGTGGCATGACTACGTGGAAGAGAAATGGCCAAGTGGACAAGAGAAACTGAACTGACCAACTTGAAGAACTTACGGAGCACACATCATGGAACCCTGAAGCTGATTTCCGTAAAACGCGTTCACATGCTGATGTGAGAGGCTATACAGATTTCCGAGGAATGGTTAAGTGGACAAGAGAAACTTAATTGACCAATGTCCACGCACTTAGAGTAGTTGCATATCCTCTCGTTGCACACAACATGATCATCAGCATTACAGTCAGTAGCCAGCATGAGCATTTTACAGTGCACAAAACCCATTTTCTCTATTTTAGCCATTTTTCACTTATTATTAATAAGTGACTTTGTTGGGGAACTGAGTAGGGCAAATTTGTTAGTCTCTTTAAAAGAAACCTAGCGCTAGCACTTTCTGGCAGAAGAGGCAGCAGACACCCAACAACTTGCAGTGCACCTTCTCAACAAGACCAGCAAGACTACCTAGCGTTTTTCAGCCAACCAGACCACCTAGCGTTTTCTATAGCAAATCAGCCTTGGCATTTCTACAGCAGAGGAGCTAGTGTTTTAACAGATCACAGAACAGCCTTGCGTTTTTGCATTTGCAGATTCACATCAACGTTTGCAGATTCCCGGCGACAGGATCAGCCATTGCATCAGCGTTTTCTGTTTTAGCCCTTAGACTCCACAATAGCAGCCCCTAACCTCGCAGGCCTCACCTTCCCGCAACAGATCCTCACCGCACGGTCAGATCAGCCGACGTTTCCAGTTTCAGCCCACTGTTCGCAGATTTCAGCATCTGTGTTTTCAGCGCATCGTCGTCGCGTCGTCACCATCGCCGTCCTTGCCGACACTGTCAAAATTCAGCACATAGCAGATTTAGAGATTTCAGCCCCTAGCGTTACCAATTTTCAGCCCGTCTCGTCCCGTCATCATTGTCATCGACATCGTCGGCAAGTCCATCCATCTAGACCATTGTACCAGATTTGTGCAATCAATAGCATAGACCTCTCTCGCCGTAGAGAGTGGGGCCCTTGGAGGAGGGTTTGACAACATTCTGGTGTCGTATTCTCTCCTCTCTCTCTCTCTCTCTCTCTCTCTCTCTCTCTCTCTCTCTCTCTCTCTCTCTCAGAATGTTGTCGTATTCTCTCCTCTCTCTCTCTCTCTCTCTCTCTCTCTCTCTCTCTCTCTCTCTCTCTCACATCATCTTCATTCACAGTGTTTTTCCACTTTCTTTGTGATCATTTGCACTCTCTCACTAAAGGAACAGAAGGCTCTCCCTTCCGTAAGTAAAAAGAACCCTTGAGCACAGTTTGGAGCACTCATCTTGAGCAAAGTTCAACATTCACATCCGTTGCACCTTACAAATAGGGTTTTGACAGAGTGCCATTGTCCATCTTTTTCGGGCCATCGTGGCAAACACCACCTTGAAAGGTGTGGAGCAGTTTTTCTATTGGCTCAAAAAGGACGTGGATAAGTTTGTTCACAATTGTTTGATATGCCACAAGGTCAAGTTCAATAGGCATAAGGCACCTGCAACCTTTACCTATACCTAGCCGACCTTGGGAAAGTATAGTAATGGGTTTCATTTTTTATCTCCCCAAGACTCAAAGCGGGCATGATGGCATTTGGACAGTCATCGACAGATTTAGCAAGCAGGCTCATTCTGTTCCGGTCAAGAAGACAGTTAAGCCAAATCATTTGGCTAAACAATTTGTCTCACAGATATTTTGACTACATGGCATGCCTCAGTCAATAGTTTTGGATAGAGTATCCCCATTTTACTGGTTTGTTTTAAAGGGCAATCTGGGAGAATATTGGTACACAGTTACAATTCTTGTCCACAGACAGATGGGCAATTGAAGACAGCAAATTCAGAGGTTCTAGACTTGTTGAAGTCTTACATCTCTGATCGGAAGGCTCAGTGGGAGAAGTATTTGCCCTTGCTGGAGCTTGCCTACAACAACACAGTACATACATCTACGAGGAAGGCGCCATTTGAAATTATTGAGGGTGCTAAGAAGGTTCCACCTATTCTAAGCACCAAGGATAAGATTTTTGAAGCAGATCAGTGCGTTCAGGATGTGGACACTACTTTTGCTATGGTGCACGAGGCGTCTCAACCACGGCATAAGAAGGTAGCAGACAAGCATCGACATGACTTGCAGCTGAAGGAGGATGATTAGGTGCTTTTATAGTTTGAAAAGGCACGACTACGGAAACGAAAGGGTAAGGAGCGACTTTTTCCAAATGCGATACTGTGACCCTTTCAGATTCAACAGAAGATAAATAATGTATCCTTCAAACTGAAGTTACAAGATACTTGGAAGATTCACAATGCATTTCATGCGAGTCTATTGAGACCTTTCAGAGGTGAGGCGCCAGTGGACAGGGAGCCAGAGGAGCAACCCAAAGAGGAAGAGAGAGGAAATTCTCATTCCAGAACACGTCCTGGCTCACAAAGAAAGGAAAGTGAAAGAGATCAGATGATAGTGCGCCTCAAGATCCTGACAAACACAACGGACAAGGGCGGATAGGGAAGCTACCCACACATCCCAGGGCACAAGGAAAGAAAGAAAATGGAATCAACTAGTAGATCACAGAATTCCATAAGACCCTTCGGGAGTTGTACTTTGCTCAAGCATTAATATAAAAGAAATACCAAAAGGGCGCCAATCTTTGGGGCCAATCTCTCTGGGCACGGAACTACGTTGGGCCGTGTCAACCAAATTGAACTGTGATTTTAAAGTTGTGAAGTATTTTAAGTGATTCTCTCGTGTCGTGTCCGATTCCCGACTTGGGAAGCCCAATCGCTGTGACAGACTCTACGTCCAGATGCTCTGCAGAGTGAGGCCCAAAGGGCTCTTTTATTCTTACAAGGGATGCCCATAAGCAGAGCCCCAAAAGCAAGCAGGTTCAAAAGCACTTTCCCCCAAAAGCAACCAGCGTAATTTGCGAAAATCCGTACAACCTGCCATGTGGCACCTGCAGCGCAAATTGCGGAAATTCCGTATGGCCCTGCCACATCACCATCCGTATGATCTGCCACGTTAGCATGTCAACTCATTTTACGAAAACCTCTCCCAGAGGCCAAGCTTTTGTTATTTGGACTCTCGGCCGCTGCTCCATAAGTTCCTTAAGTTGATTGGAACAGTTTCTCTTGTCCACTCAGCCATTTCTCTTCCAGTTGGTCATGCCACGTCATCACTTCGTGACATAACATGCATATGCGGCCAACCACTGAATATTCCCAATTGGGTGAGATTGCATGGATATGTAATTTTAGTGCATCGAGACACCCATTACCGATCAATGCAGTCTGAGTGTGATGGCTAATTTGCTACACCGGAATATCAAGAGCTCCAATCTGGAATGAGAAAACTGATTGTCCCTCAGAATGTCCCTCGGAAAGTTTTGAGCTAACTTGAGTTGTTTTGCAGATATACGGTAATCGCAGACGATTACTCTTCTTTCAAGAAGCGGGGATGTCACAAACTGCTGACATGTCGAGCCACTGAAGACATTGTATAGATTTGTTGAAATTACACTGCCAGCTTTTTGGAGCCGGAAGCTTTTAGAGTTAAAGCTTCTCATGTACTGTTTTTAGAGAGACCAAGGGCCTTTAAAAAGATGGGTTGGGCTCTTCCAACCAGAAAGGTGAAATAGAGCCAATTATCAGAGTCCCGCAGAGTTGTACTGAGTTCAAGCAATATAAAGAAATACCAAAAGGGACGCCAGGGTTTGGGGCTAATGCTCTCTTGGGGTGGAACTCCACCACTCCCGTCTCGTGTATCATGCACTCTCTCTCAGTTTAGTTGTTTTGAACTGTTCAAAGGTGTCTCGTCTGTTCCTTTCCGTTGGCACGTGGTGCTTGTCCACTTACAAAGGTTTGCCTGGCAAGTTAACTCTGGAAAGAACTGAGGATCACACCATTAAATTGATCCCCAACACTACTACTCCAAAATGAATACCTTATAGAGTGAGGAGAGTCAAACAAGAAGAGATTATCAGCCAAGTGCAGAACCCCATTGAAAAGGGTTTGATCCAGCATAGTACTTCACCTTTTCATTTTCCAATATTACTTGTACTAAAGAAAGACGGATCTTGCAGTAATCCATTGTTTTCTCCAAGTCTGAGATAGCATTTGTTGCAGATATTCAAAGCACTAAGAGAATACAAAATGGTTATCAACAGGAAGAAGAGCGAGTTCTTTTATCAAAGATACACTTTTTGGGACATTGTTTTGGCCAAGGGTGTTAGAATGGGTCCAGCTAAAGTGGAGGCTATTCGTGTGATTGGCTTACGTTGAGGAATATACATGATGCAAGGTGCTTTTTGGAATTATGCTCCTACTACATGCGGTTCATTAGAATCCAAGTGATACCTTTCACTTGGAGAAGACGTTCACAGATTGCAGCATTTGAGAGACTCAAGTAGAAGTTGACTATTGGACCTGTCATAAAAGTGATGATGTCACATGTCCCACTGACGAGACCAAACATAGCACATAAAAACTGATGAACATAGCACCTAAAAACTGATGACATGGCTGACGTACGAAATCCTAGAAATCGCGTTATGAATCGTGGAAGCTGACGAAATTCTGTTTTTGGGCCCTAGTTGTCTATATCTGATGCTTTTTAGGGACTAGGGCCTTTAAACATGTGACTTGGGGGACCTCTCCGACATTCTAGCACATGTAGATTGCAGAGTAAGCTCTCCCCGGCAGTTGTACCTTTGTCAAGAGCAATATAAAAGAAATATCAAAAGGGGCGCCAAGGTTTCGGGGCCGGTGCATCTGACTCCGTCACTCCGTGTCTACCGTGTGGATGCTCTCTTCAATTGTGTTGGAAGTGCTAAAAGTTCCAGTTCTGTTCTTTAAGCACCAAAAACCAATGTGAAATAGGGGAAAGTGATCGGAAACCACAAAGAAGTCCCCAACAAAGAAAGGTCCCCCAAGCATATCTTACTTGCTCTCCCCATGCTTTCGAGATTCATGTCCCACCAAACTAAATAGAAAATGTTGCAAATGTGCCCACGTTTTGAGTACAACAAAAAATACCCTCAAATGTGAACGGGGAGGGGGTGGGGGAGTGGCATTGTATAACGCATCATCAATCGAGACAAGATATAATCTCTACATGCAATATCTAAAAGCCTTGTTACCTTTACGGAGTCGCGCCTTTTCTTTCATCCTGCTCTCTCCTCCCATGACATGGCCTGGAACCAGCCACTGGAATCGATGCACTAATTGTTTTACAACTTCGTAGACCTGCAAGCAAAGCTCCCGAGTGGGAACAAGCACCAAAGCTGTTGCCTGATCCATCAGAATGCTCCCTTTCATTTTATTGCTCGAAGGACAACAGAGTTCTTTTAGAGGCAAGACAACATGACACAAAATCACATTGAAAGACGACCTTGATGTCACAAAAAGCCTTTTACCGTATGTGCCATCAGTCCGAGATATTTTCTTCAATTTGGCCTGCAATTTATGAACAATTGGTGCCAGGTACACAACAGTCTTTCCAGTACCCGTTTCGGCATTAACCAAACTGAGAATGAGACAGTAAAGGAAGATGTCCAGGAAAGTTGAAAGCATCACACACACACACACACACACACACACCAAAAAAAAGCATTCATGCAGCACGGCACATTCATTCATAAAAGATACACATCTCTGTTGGAGAGAATTGAAGGAATGGCAGCTTGTTGGATATGGGTGGGTGCGGAGAATCCCATGCGCTCTGGAGCAAAGACAGGAAATCAAATTTCACTGCTGAGTCAAGGTGAAAGTCCTGAGCAGAAAAAGAATTACCGCGCATGTGTGTGCAGAGGGTTTCACAGAGACCCAAATCCTGGAAGCTGCAGTGCACAAAAGGTGTTTGCTGCCGCTGAGCTTCCAGCTCCTCCTCCGCCGCCGCTGCCCGCCGTCTCTTTCTATTCATCGCTAGTGTCTACAGTGAGGTTCTGTGTTTTAGGCAATCACAGTGGCGTGAACGTGTTCTTTGAAAAAGATTCAAGCTAGTATGATGTGGTCAAGTTTGGTGGAATGTAGTGAGGATTCCCTAGCGTGATGTAGAGGTGGCGGTAGGGATGCAGGGAATTCGTCCTCTCTCTCTCGAACTCGCTCTCTAAAGTTTTGCAAATGTTGTGAGGGGTTCTCTCTCTCTCTCTCTCTCTCTCTCTCTCTCTCTCTGCGAAGCAGGTGGGCGGTAGTTTGCCGACTGTCCCTCTTATATATTATTGTGCTCCTTTGTGTTTGCACAAGCTCTTGCAGGGGAGTAGGTGGAGTAGTCTCTCTCTCTCTCTCTCTCTCTCTCTCTCTCTCTCTCTCTCTCTCTCTCTCTCTGCGTCGTAGGATGAGCAACCAGGCCTGAGAGATGGAGTCAGGGAGGTGGGGCAGGCGAAAGGGGGAGGGAGAGGGGGGGGGGGGGGGGGGGGGGGGGGGGGGGGGATTCTCTCTCTTTGTCTCTCGCAAGGGAGCTGACGTGGAAAGGGGGAGGGGGGATAGATTCGGGGGTATCAAGTATTATTCTAGTATGCCAGTATGTAGAGTAGACTAGTTAGTATGTATGGTCAATTTCAATAAAAGATAATCAACTCTTATTGTAATCTAGAGAATCTCTCCTTTGTTGCTCACCTTCTCAAGTTGTGTTTGAACACTGGTAAATGGGTTATCTCTCTCTATGAGCTAAAAATCAGTGCAGGGTATGTATGCTAACATGCACTCCTCCTTTTTTTTAATAGGAAAAGTGCACTTTCTCCTCCCGTCACCCCTCAGCTGCACCTGCCTTCTCCTCTCGTCGTTTCTCGGTTGCCAACGCTTCTTGCTATGAAAGACCAAAAGCAATCGTGCGAAGATTCCTATTAATGGGGATTTTGGAAAATCGTGGCCACATACTCAAGGCATTGCTTAAAGGAATATAACTTCCTGCTACAATAACGGCAATTAACAAGATGCAATTAGAACTGAGAAAGAAGTTGAATCCATGGCTAAACAAAAGAGAGGAGGCCCAACTTGGTTACTCCCACAAAAATTAGTGAAATTAGCAAGGGCTTAGTGTGAAATTAAAGTGTGTAGGCACACAATTAGCAAGATATGGTATCAACTTAGAAAAAATTGAGCACACTGCTTCATGCACACACATCCAAAATCCACAAAATCATAGACACACAAGTGAAATTAGTGAGAAAACCGATCCGATTATGCCATAATTACACTAGCATAGACCATCGCTCCTTGACGATGACGCCAAATGTTGGGGGTACCATCGTAGCATAGCTCCAATGACCAACAATAATTGTCAATCCGGAGGGATGAGTATGCCCAGCACACTCTGGAAAAACAATTGGGAGAAGAATCTTTAGAGGATTCCCTTATGGTGATGGGAATGGCGACGCGGGCGTGAGCAGGCGACTAGGGCAGGCAAATAGGTTGGACGTGAGCAAAGGAGAAAAAGAAGGAGGCGCACAATGTTGGCTAGGAGCTGCAGCGCAACACCCGACCCGAGGGGAGGGGGGAGATAAGGTGTGTGTTTTGTTTGTACAACTTCGAAACAACATCAACTCCACATTCTTTCTCGAGTGGTTATGGGAGCACTTGGATGGGTAATCTTTGGCTTGGTGGGGGTTCGAATCTGTGGCTACCCTTTTGTAATATAGGTAGTGAATCATGCACTTGAGAGAGAATCTCAGAAAGCATCTAAGGGAGTAATGAATAAATTAATTGTCAATCCGAAGGGATGAGCTACCCGGCTAGGCCATGGAAACACTCAACAATTATCGAGTTAATCATGGCAACATAAATGGAAACTCTATGAAGTGGGCTTCTCAACGTATGGAGGAGCTAAGTCACGATGTCTGGCAATCTCTATATCCACTTCTCTTCACCTCAAATCAACCACATCACACACACTAATGATTGCAAAGATGCACATATCACTAATTCTATCATGCAACGCACTAATCACAAGCGCACATACATAGATCCATTGAGCATCTACACTCCAATCGAACCTACATGCACACACAATAATTAGAGGGCAATCACACAAGATTAGAGCGAGATTAACCACTAATTAGTTACGATCTAGCTAATCAAAGCATTATTAGCAATCACAAGAGAGTATAAGAGAGGCATAGTGAAAAAGAATTAAGCATTGATTAGTGTAAATCAAATCACATGAGCAAGGAGAAGCTCCATAATCACACACCTCATGAGCTCTCACTAAAGAGTGGTCTCAACAAATGACGCTGAGAACCCTCATTTCATCTACATGGTGCCTTATATACTTAGGGTAAAAAAATGAAATATTGGCAATTGGATGGTGCCATTGAACTCAAATCTTGTGTGGTATGCTTCTAGATTGTCAATTTGATGATTTGGAACTTTCGATTTTGTGCATTTGCATACAGTCGTAATGCCCAATTTTTCCTAGAATCGAATGTGCAAAATTGATGGTTTCATGTGCTAATGTGCAATGTTATTTGCTTAATTACATGTTTGGATGGTCAATTGCAAGTGTGTGAACTAAAATCAAGTTTGTGTGCATTCTAATTGAATGCGTGTACGCCTAATTTTAGGTGTGTGCACACCTAAAAATCAATGTGTGCATAAAGATTTTTCTAATTTGATGATTGATTTGTGTTGTGGTTATGCCAATTAGTCATTTGTGAATTCAAATTGCAAATTTGACATGATTAAACCTTGTGTGTGCGCACTTAAAAATTGCTAAAAACTGCCAATTATTTGTGTGTGTGCGCGCGCGTGCGCACGCGTATAAAGTGCTTAATGTGCATGATTAATTTGATGTTTGATTGCATATTTGATGTGTGTAATGGTTAATTGCTAAGTTTTGGAGCTCGAAACAAGGATTTACACACTTGAATTGCATCAATTTTTTACTTAATTTTGTCGTTTTAATTGCATTGTTTTGGATTTTGTTGACGGAAGGCGATGAAATCGATGTGATTATTGAGTTTTGACTTGGCTGCCCTAGTCCTTTATGTGTGGATAATTTTCACACAAAAAACGGTATTTTTGGATTATTTGTATAATTTTGTTGGCAATTTTTACTATTTTTGCATTGATTTCCGCTTCATTTCATAAAATTTTTATATCTTGTGATCTTGACGAGCTATTTTGTGTGGGTATTTTCGGGATCGTTTTAAGCAATTTTGTGCCCTCATTAGTCAAGTTTTGTGCGTTTCGCTATTTTTGGGGGCCAGGTTGTTGATTTTGTCATAACTGAGGTTTTCAGCAAAAATTACTATTTATGGTGTGTTTATGTGTGTCAAAATTGTTTGAATGTGATTGCCAATGATTTTCTGAGATTTTTGGAATTTCTAGGAAGGTTTTTGGATTTTCACGTGATTTTTAGCGTTTTCGGCCTAATTTTGGCATTTTCGGGCTCAATTTAAAAAAATTGAATAACATTGATTTCGATGAGTGCCGGTGGTTGATCGCAAGCTTGGACGTTTGCTTTGGCGAATATCAATGGTTGTGTGGACTCAACGGGTAAAATTTCGAGATTCGGACGAAAATCCAACTTTGACGGCGTGTGTAGGTGAGAATCCTCCCTTGCGATTTAATAAGGTTTAAAGGGTCAAAAAATTAAAAAAAATCTCCCTCCCTGATCCATCTTAGGCGTGCCTAAGATGTTCTCTCTCTTCCCTTGGACTCTCACTCTCTCTCCCTTAGTCCAAGCGCCTAAGATAAAGTCTCTTCTTTTACTCTCTCCGACTTTCTCTTGCAAGCATTGAAGATACCCTCTCTCTTTCTCTCTCCTCCCACTTGCTTCAAATGAAGTCAGGGTAACAAGCTTCCAACTAAATGAGAGTCACAAAGTACAAATAGCTCTTGGCTACAAATGTATAATGATATTAGGCTTGGGATTTGGGAACTCAGGGATCGGATCCTTGAAAATGAAGTAATGGGTCCTATTTATAGCTTTCTGTTGGCTTCTGACTGATTGTTCCCTGTGCTGGTTACTTCAATAACTGATCCCGATAACTACCAGGCTAGGCGCGACTTGTAGATCTTCAACGAGACAGAGGATTGAACTACTTGACAAACTTGGCCTATTGCACAAAGCAAAGCATCCTCACAATTTGGGCTTGCCATGTCATCCTCATGGGTGCCATGGAGGGCTATGGAGTGGTCGACGGCCATTGTGAGCGACTTGTCTGACCCCATCTACCTAGGCAACCAGTTCAACCCCTTGGGCTTGGCTGCCGACCCTGAGGTCTTTGCCAAGCTCAAGATGAAGGTGCTCAAGAACAGGGGCCTTGCCATGTTCTCCATGTTCGGCTTCTTCGTGCAGGACATTGTCACATGAAAGGGCCCATCCAGAACCTCTTAGACAACCTCGCCCACCCCACCATCAACAATGCCTAGGCCTAGGCCTATGCCACCAACTTCAACCTTGGCTCCTAGATAATTGCCCCCGCTCTCGTTTTCTTGTAGCATATAAAGGTTTCATTTAATCGACATTGGAAGATGTATTGCTGAAGAGAGAGAGAGAGAGAGAGAGAGAGAGAGAGAGATCAGCATGCACGACAAAGTAAATGTTGCCATGGTTTGCCATGGTTATTCAGTCACAAAACACACACCACCCTCTGGTCCCCATCTTCTATCGACATAGAATTGCGGCTACACAGATCTGCTGTGGACCTTTCCTGAAGCTTTTTTCTCAACCCCAAAGACGTGGCTTCGACCCAAGACTTAGGTGAAAATGATAAGCCCTTCGACCCTGTGGCCATGAAATCCATGCTTAGGGATAGTCTTACTATCGACCCTGAGGTGAAAGGGCAACATAGAATTAAAATTTCAACATTGCATGTTTGGAATCATGTCAACATCATCAAAGAAAAATCATTTGCTATTTACTTTATTGGTTGTCTTCCCTATGTCAACGACATTGCAGGCTTCGTTGATAATGGATTTCCCATCCCTTGTACACATATTTAGAGTGCCTAGCTTCTAAGGAACACATTCAAGGTCTGCAGTTGAAACAAAAATAAATGTTTGGGTAAGGGTTTGCAAATGATACTATCCTATCTTTAAAGGCTAACAATGTCAACATGGCCACGACAATGAACGCATCCTTGGTCTGCATGATGTTAATGTGCTTAAATCTTGATTGGTTGATGTAAGTGCTCTTTCTTTCATTGATTTGGCAAGGGAAAACAATGAAAGAAACCGGTCGGTCTCATATTTAAACATTTGGGCTATCCATTAGGGGGTCTGGTGTCCCAGACATAGATGCAAGATTGGGTTTGAGCTAGGGTATTGAAGAAGTTAGCTGCATGGCACTGTGCCGAGTGGCCATTTCATGTCCAAGTAAGAATTTTGCAGTGCATCTTGATTCCTTATATTCATTATTTTTTGCCTCTCTTGGAGTGGTCAAAAAAGAATCTAACTACATTTAGATCTGTCTTGATTAATTTTTTTATGGGGTACCAATAAAGGATATGCTACTATGTTCAATTGGGACTTTATGTCCATCCCTCTGGATATAGGGGGTTTGGGAATTTTGAAGTTTGAAATGCATGCTCATGCCAAGAGCAACCTTTCTTAAACATATGCTGCATATTGATAGAGAGTGCATGTGGTTACTGGTGGATGCATCCGTGGTGTACTTTCATGGTCTCTCAAAATGGTCTTCTTGGGATAAACTTTTTTATGTTGCCCCTATTAAAACTAACTTTGCTACTTCTCAAATGCTTGTCAAGTCTTGGAAGCTTACATGTTCTAAATGTGCATGGAACGGATGGGTTAAGTACACAAGGAACTCTCTTGCTATAGAAAAATCTCTTCTTGTCTTTTGCTTTAAAGAAATCCAATGTTTATGTACTAGGAAGAAGGGCACTTTCTTTGCACAAGAACAATGCCTATTAGATCGGGACTCTTACAACCACTTTAAATTGTTTTCTCTGGCTAGAAGACAATTTGGACTTGCATACACGTTTACAGGCACTTGGGCTACTATGGGAGCTGGTATAAGCAATATCCAAATCCCATTGATCACAAACGACGAGGACAACCATAGAGATTGGTCCATACCAGATTGTGCGGCTAACTGGTGGACTTATGACACAAATAAGTTCTATAGGCTCTTGCTTTTGGATTCATTTCAATTATTGTTTGGGCAAAAAACGCACTTACAACCATTGTGTTCATTATTCAAAATTCCCTTAGTTCATCCGCCTAGCTTTACCTAAATGTATAGATTTGACTTGTCTCATCTCAAAGTAAACCCGCTTATTTTCATTCACAATGTTATTTCCGAGAAGGAGGAATAAAACCCTAGTATCTTGCAATAATCTTAACTTCCTAGTGGAATAGAAAAGAAATGTTGTATCCTACTTCCAATAGAATAAGTTTATCTTCTTTGAAAGGATATATATGTGATGATGATGACCACATATGCACAGGTAATCCTATTGTCACATAAATAAAGAACATAAGATGTGCACAAAAGTACATGCATACCAAGAGAGGTAACAAATAGCATGATTTGGAGCGCCATTGATAAGATATCATAAATAACAATGAGTTTGATGATGTATCTCCTTCTATTAGAGAGATATCTGAATCATATAGTCAACTAAAGAGAGTAAACATTCCAAAAGAATTCTTTTGCGCATGTTGTTAAATGCATCAATGTGCTTGAAAAAGAAAATAAGGAATAATTATAGGACACATATATAGACGATATATGGCAAATATAGGCCACAAACCAATCACAAAACAGAAGTACACTTTAGGTTCATTGTTTGTTTTGAGATATATATTTACTATATCTAAGTTATGGTTCAACCTACTTGATACAAGTTTTGAGTGCAACCTAAAGTTGCCAAAGCCTGTAACATTTTTAGAAACCCGTACATTGTCGGAGTTGAAGTATCAAAGAGTGAACCTTACTATTTTCTTGATATTCAATAGCATCTTACTTTATCAATTGTTTGACTTTTTTTAAAGATCCGGTACCATATTAAACACTCAAAGAATGTAGAGCAATTGTGTTCCTCTAAAAGAGGACTAGAGACACAAGTGCATATCAATGCTTGGAATGGGAAAACTAACTATTCAATGAAAATCCGATCTATAGTTTTGTATTTTATCCTTAAATTTTATAAACCTACAAGCCAAAAACCTACAAAATTTAATGTAAAAAACTTCATGTCTTATCGATTTACCTCTATTGTTGCTACCCTCAAATAAAATGGATCAAAGACTAAGCACTAATTGTATAGAAAAGAGAAGAGGGAAGTTTCTTTTTTGATAGATGGAAACCTGTATTTATTGTTGAATTGGCTCTCAAGATGTAACAGATAATGTCAAAGCACATGGATAAGCCTCATTCATTAATAACAATGACACCTCTATTTATAATCACACTCTCTCTATTTTTGTAATTCTCTTCGTGCTAATAAGTAGGCTCATATCGATTCATTGAGGGACCCATGTGGGGGGAAGTAGCCTTTGCCTTGATGGTTTGGTGTTGCTCTCTTCTCCTCCCCTCTCTACCTCTCATCTCTGCCTTTGCATTGAGAGAGAAGAGAAACACTAGACCTTTGGGGCAAAGGCTACTTGCCCCAACATGGGTCTTTCAATCAACCTATGTGAGCCTAATTATTAGTATGAAGAGAATTACAAAATCACAGACAGAGTGTTTATAAATATAGGTGTCCTTGTTATTAGTAACAAAGCCTTGTCCATGTGCATCTGATTAGATCTTAAGAGCCAATTCAACGATAGAGACAATTTTCCATCTGCCAACCATATAATAAATGCATATTATTGTACCATGTATAATATTCATGTTAGCTGCTTCAGAGTCGTTGCCTTGTTGCACATCACAATACAACTAACATTGCCACAAGCCTTTTATTGAGAGAGAGAGAGAGAGAGAGAGAGAGAGAGAGAGAGAGAGAGAGAGAGAGAGAGAGAGAGAGAAGAAGAAGAAGAAGAAGAAGAGAATTTTAACGTCGTAGGAAACTATCCCAAGAGACCTTAAAGATCTATTCGACGAGGAGAATTGAACTCAAGACTTGTTATTCAAGAGGGAAGCGACATATTCAATCTACCACACTTGGGTGATAGAAAGGTTATTTATACCATTTTCCTCTTCTTATTAGCACGCGCACACACACACACACACACCCGAGAAGAAGAAGAAGAAGAAGAAGAAGAAGAGAGAGAGAGAGAGAGAGAGAGAGAGAGAGAGAGAGAGAGAGAGAGAGAGAGAGAGAGAGAGAGAGAGAGAGAGTATGCAATTGAGGCATTGAAGATAAATAGCCATGATCAATGCTACTCGCGGACTTGGCGCCTACTGTTGCTCTACATGTGTGTTCATTGATGGGGCTCCTCAGCTCATTAAAGAAAGTGATAGAGAATGGGGATAAGAGGAAAAGCATGTGTTGCATGTAACCCCTTATTGTTTGTAACAATAATAATAATGTTCGTGAGATAAAAGACTGCCTAATTGCCAACTTTTTGAGATGTTGGACATGTACCCAAACGACTAATTGGCACTGCTAGATAGATTGCGTGGGTTTGTAGTGACCACACACACACACACACACACACACAACACACACACACACACAACTAGTGTAGTGTTGGCTTATAAGTGATGCCCATAAGCCCTTTGTAGTGCATTGCATCAACAACTTCTACATAAACTTAAGATCCTTAGAGCCAGAGTTGCTCATCACTCCATGTGTGTAGTTCCCAACCATAAATTATCTAAAAAGCACTTATTTTCTAAACTTTTCTTCATCTTGATACATGCAATAGCAATCACAAGATGCATTTAAAGGTTCCTCTACGTTAAAAGGTCTGCATGCAATCATATCACCATGATAGAAAGAACAAAAATTGAATAAAGCAAAAATAGTACAACAACTTAGCTCAAGCTTATCACCATGATAGAAAGAACGTCAAATATTGAATAAAGCAAAAATAATACAACAACTTAGCTCAAGCTTAAATCAAAGCATAGAGTGTTCTTAGATATCTATGCCAATTTCCATCTCCAAGGCAATTGCATCACTAAGAGCGTAATCTATGCTGTCAATACACAACATCAAAGACGAGTCATGTGAGAGAGAGTGAGCATAAGAGAGAAAGAAAACACGCGTACCTCTGAGAGGGGAGTGCTACACATGCCTGAGAGAAGATGAGCAAGGAGAAGATCAACACAAGACTGGGGCCAAGCTACTCCCCCTCACATGGGTGTCCCTCAATGAGCCAATTAAGTCTATTTATAAGTTCCAAAAAAGTTACAAGCATAGAAAGAGAGTGTTCATAAATAGAGATGTCTCTATTATAAAAAAACAAGGCCTTGTCTATGTGCATTAGACATCATCTGTTAGAGCTTGAGAAACAATCCAAGTGTAGGTACTTTAGGGTATGTTGATATATATGTACAATAAAAAAGGGGATTTGGATTATGTAAACTCTGTATGTGTACACACAAGAGAATGCACCTTATATTCATGCAAGAACTATAATTTGCATGCATGGGAGGTTTATTCCACTCGCTTGTAGTGGACCAATCCTCTCTCCCTTGACTCCCCATCTCCCTCCACTAGTCTCGCTTGCACAATGGACCCGTCATTGCAAATCTTTTTAAAGCTAGTAAGTAGCATTAGACCAAAAGAAACAATAGTTTGAGGATTTCCTAAGTGGGACATATTTTTCCAACACCAATTACATGAACATGGTGGGTAGCCACGTTTAGTACCTTCGTGTGTAATATTATTCGTGCGTTTTGTTTTTAAGTCCTAAGTGGACATCGATAACAAGCATTTTGAAGAGATGACACATATAATTTTTATTTTTATTTTGTGTATGATGGATGCATGTACCATTTTTAAAACTTACCTTGGTCTTTGGACAAAATCACACATAATGTACAAGCACATGTTTATCCATAGACCTTTTTTTTCTCTTAATTTACGATTGAGCTATGTTCACAACCTTTAGCTCCTACCCTGTGACTTTTTATTGATTAATGTAATATGCAACTTACACACATGTAATTTTTATTTATTAATGTAACTTCCAACTTACACACATGTATACACATATTAAAACCTGCCATATGTGATAATGAACAGTAATAAGAATTGAAAGATAACAACCTTATAGGGGATGCATCATTTTTGTAAGGCCCCTGGTCACCTTGATGGAATTGGGTTTCTGGTTTTGAACAGGTAAGTCCAAGTCGCCATTAAACATACATGGCATAATAGTTAGAGTGGGGCAGTTAAACCACTAAATAAGCGAGGCGTTAGTCCCAAACCTTCATGTAATATTATATGTGGTTTAAGCGTCGTAATTATTATAGGTATTGCTCAAACTGGAAGACTGGAGCATAATTACGTTGTGTTGATAGATGAGCATAAGAGTCGATCTATGTAAAATGTGTGGTGAAGTGAAGGAGGAAGTTCAAAAGACACTCACGCACTAAGCACAATGAGGTATGAGTGAAGAAGCTTCTACAACAAAGACTCTTCTTGGAAACGTGGAAGCTGTTGTGACGTCCTTTGATGTCGCATGTGCTATATTTGTTCCTTGAAGCACCCATCAATCCCTCTTTTGCATTGCATGCTTTTGTTTGACAAATTTCTCATATGCATATAGGGTGTCCCATAATTGGCACTTGCATTAGGCACTCTTCCTTTGTTTCTCCCACGCACTCACCTTTATGACAGGTACTTTAAGTCCAAATACTCAACTCCAATAAGAGCGTATACCAACGGCACTCTTTTTCCACCGGGTTTTTTTCCTTCGGTCATCCAGGTTTTCAAACCCTAATTTAGAAACCCTCATCATCATCTTCTTGTATATATTACTTTTACATCAGCAATAAGAATGTGACTACCCAAATCAATTGACAATAACTTGGAGCAAGAGCTGAAGATCCCAAGATACTTATCAAGAGCAAATCTTACATTCAAGGACAATGACACAGCTTCAGCAAGCAATGGAGAGTCGAAGAATGGCCTACAATGACAAGCAATGAGAAATTTTGCAAGAGAGCGATCAACAACAATCAGAAGTAGCTCACACATTGCTTCAATGCTGGCGACCTATTGCAGACAACTCACATTGAAGTCGAACTTGAAACCAAATCCATCATAAACTCAACAGTCCACGCAGCTGAGTTCCAACAAAGGCAGGCAACATCAAAAGAAATCTTCACGGCCAAAAGTGGCAGCAAAAAGAACAATGAGCAAAACAATGTGAAATTGCCTTGACAATTGAAGAAAAAACACACGCATCAAGAAGAACACAACAGATATGAATCACTCAAGGAAGGGGGAGCGTCATCAACGACAAATCTCTTTCAAAGCTAAACACCAACCTTGAAGACTAAGCTAAAGACAGCCCTGATGACAAGACTACACATGGTCGTGTCAAGGGACAACATGAGCTAGGAAGGGGTAATGTTAGCGGACTGACGAGTGAGCGTCCACTTGGCCGGACACGTAGCCGAACACCACGTGTACTACATTAGTTTTTCGAGCTAGTGTAATGATACTCTATCATGATTCCATAGTATCAGGTCGATTCCCTGAGTTGTAATTCTGTCATGACATTTGTAAAAGTCCATGTGAATCAGCGACTGGCCATTAGAAAGTCCTAGGTATAAAGATCAATAACTCTAACGTGAAAGAAGGCTTATCTTTAGAAGAGAAAGAGCTCTACTGTACCTACGCTCAAGCTACGAAGCTGCTCCAACTTGTAATCAACTTTTCTAACGATTGGGTAATTCGTTTTCAATTTTCAAAATTGCATTGTGTTCCTCTCTCTTTGCTCTTTCATTCAAGTGTAAGCATTGTCAGTTTTGTTGTGGTTCGTGACTACACGTCTCTGAACCTTATTTGCAGATTTGAGTGCTTAAATCATTGTTTTTAATCGTTTTGACCATAGGAGAGTGTTCCTAGACCATAGGGCGACCTTGTTGGACTGATCTGTTGTAGTTTTCAGGACCTTTTTCATGATGAATCGTGATTTTGATACCTTGTCGGATAGCGACTAGACTTGGTAGATAGTGTCCCTAGGTGTCTTAAACCTCCTCCTAAAGTTTCGTTGCATTTATTGACATTATGTTAGTGTCAGATAGCTATGATACAGATGTTCGTCGCGGCGACCCGCTAACACTCCTCTCGATCCTCTCTTAATTCTCCCTTTTCATGCCCAAATATCCTTTAAAAGAGCAAGAGTTTCCTCTGCTTATCCCCTTGAAGTCGATTATGAGGAAGGTATGGGAGCTTCAGGGTGTGCAAGAAAGAGGTATCAGAAGCCTAGAATATGTGAGAAGATTAAGCTCCTTACAAGGGAGTAAGAGAGATTAAAGTTTATGATTAAGAGAGATTAAGCGTATGGGAGCTTGGTATTGGTGGAGAGAGAGGGATATCTCCGCTTGAGTATGAGGACAAGAGAGAGTTATCGAGCTTTTTTTGGGGAGAGAGAGAGAGAGAGAGAGAGAGAGAGAGAGAGGGAGAGAGAGAGAGAGAGATTTGCTTGAGCATGAGGGGGAGAGAGAGATATGGCTTAAGATTATGAAGATCCAAGAGAACGATCATAGCCTGAGCATGTGAGAGAGAGAGAGAGAGAGAGAGAGAGAGAGGGTGCACTATGTAATGATGTTAATGTTTTACGTGAGTTCAAAAGAAGGGGTTTTAAAATGCAAAAAAATTAGGCCGGCATGTGCCAACCATCCTTAATCTACATCATCAAAAGCATCAATAGGCAATCGCTTGGTGCATACATATAATCATCCATTGACAATTGGTATGTGCTTTGACCTTCAAAAATGAACTTTTCCTCCCATTTACTTAACAATTTAATGTCTTTGGAGAGTAAACGAGTGACAATGATGACTTTACCTTCCTTTGTAGGGGAATGCGAGACAAAGTCTAAAGTGAGAGCTGTGCCATCTCAATGAAATTCGATTCCATAGATGACAGACACAAAAGGTTTGCACGATCTGATGTCATCCCCTATAAGATGCACCATTACTCTCACCAAGCTTCTGAAAATGAGATCACATCTGTGGGGACAAATGAGAAAAAACTTTAAAAGAATGGGGCTAAAAATCCATCCACATGATAAACTTGTACACGAAATCATGGAAACAAATCAACTAGAGAGACTGAAAGCGGAGTCTGTACCAGTGAATAAGGTGGGTGACTATTGCGAAGGCGAAGAAGGAAACAAGATCTTACCGCTAGAGTACAAGGTAGTAAAGACGATAGCAATACTTGAGAGTGGGGCCGGAGTAGCCATTGCTACAAATGGAATTTGGGAGAAATGGGAAAGACCAGCTCTCAAAAAACCGTGCATGAAATTACAACTAGCAAATGGGTACGTGGAGAGACTTTTAGGAATGTTGAAATAAGTTATTGTGTCCTCATGTGGAATAGTGTACAAGCATACTTTTGTTGTAGTTGACTTCGAAAAAGGCAACAACTTTGAGGTTATTTTGGGACGACCATTCGTGAGTCAAATCAAAATGATTGGGGCTACAACCATCTCTACTTGTGAGATAAGGGTATCACAACCAGGGTCAGCACGAAGGACCATAATTACAAAGATGTAAACCGAATTCTAGTGGAAGAGTTTGGTGTAGCTATGGATTCTAGAACACACTTGACTGCTTGGTTGATGAAGGACGCACATATTTGGATGTGCACAGCGTTGGAGTGTGGAAGCCTAAAAAAGGAGGATTGCATCCTAAATCGCCTGATACAAGGTAATCACTATGTGAAAAAGCCATTTCTAGAGGAGTTATTTGAACCCTTTGGATGGGAAAAAATATTGACGACTCTAGATGTTTGCATAAACGAGGTAACCCCCATGACACTTTGTGACAAAGATGGTTATGACATATGCCCTTCCAGATGGTGAATGCTATCTTGGAACTAAAAGAGGAAATGGGAACAATAAAAGCTAATGAAACAATCAATTGCAAACGAATAATGAATGAAGTTTTTGTTCAAGATGACAATGACGAGGATGATTTTCATTATTCACGGAGCAATGACTTCGAAAATGAGGCTGAAGACGAGCGAACACTAAAAGAGGTTTGGATGACTGAGATGGAAAGTGAAGAGGATTTGACACACACAAAAATTGACACACCCTCTCACTAAAAAGTACACCATTCAGGATCAATGTATTGTGATTGTCAGGCCAAGGGCCAACCAAGGGGTCATGGACTCGGCCAAGGGCCGGCTGCCAGTGGGAAGGGGTCCGAAAGTGGCTAGGAGCCTATTAAAGGGAGGTTGGGCGAATGGACCAGGACCTAGCAGTCCTCTGGTTTTAGATTCGTATTAGAGCTTCATGCTATTTTGAGAACTTGGGCACGTTTTTTGCTTTGCTGCATGTTGCATGCAACCTCAAAGGGAAGAGGAAGACGAAGCCGAGGCCGTGATGTGCAGGAGCTCCAAGTCGGGAAAGGAACAAATCCCGAGCAGCACCAAACTGGCCGGAGTTAGGATCAGTGGGACAGCAAGGCAAAATCAGGAGTTTTTTGTGCTTGGCCCACCCCCAAAACCCTGCTGCATCGCTCGCTCCATCTCCTTCTTTGCCACGCGCAGTCGACAGCTTCTGTAACCAGAAAATTCATCAAATTTTTTTTTCCCCTCTTCACTTGAGTTACCCTAAGACTCAATGAAGAGCCTTTGCCCACGGGGTCACGGACCAGCAAGGCCAGCTTACTTCTTTTGCTGCCCTCCTTTCCTCGGTGGCCATACCCAAAACATCGGTTGTGGATTCTTAAAAACTGAGTAGTCCGGCTGTGGTGCAACTCGGCCTTACAAATTTCCAAGAGCCGACAATTGCTCGTAACTTTCTTCGTTGTGGCTTCTTGCATACGATGCAAGCCCAATCGGTGGCAACTGCAACTTGATTTGTGTCTTCAAGTTTCTTCTTGGCTGTAAATTTTGTCACCAACTTTCAAGTGTATTTGCGGTATTGCATACGACGCAAACCAGACTATTGGCAACTCGAATTTGCTCCGTGCTTTCGAGTGAATCATCCACTGCAGTTTTGCTCGTTATTGTCACGCTAATAGCGGTTGTGGATTGAACTTCATTTTCGGCGTCGGCGTTCTTTCTTCTCAAAGGCATAATTATACGATTCCTTGTTGCAAACGGCTACGAGCTCGTCAAGAATGTGGTATTTTTCTTTCTTTTCTTGCACAGTACGTTCACAACATGGATTTGGACATAGATATGCATCATGCATTCAATTTCGAGCAGTCCGCACACGTTTCGTCTACTGATGCCATGTGGCCGGTTCCTCTCACGGAGAGTAATCGTGCCACAACGGCGATAGACGATGCGTATGAGTTGTTGGACATGCAAGATTTCTGTGCATTGCAAACACGCATGAGTGTGCTTGAAACGAATTTTGCACAATTAAATCAGAATGTCACAGCATTATCCGATTTGATTAAGTTGCATATGCGGCAGCAGGCCATGGGCCCTGCTAGTCAGCCAACTGAGGAGCACGGCTCCACACCAGGCCAAGGGCCGGCTGCTGGGCAAGGCCCTCCTCCGGGACCGCTGCACTCTCTGACCCAAAAAGAGGTGGACGATTTGTTGAAAAATACAAAGCCACCAATTTTTTGCGGAGAAGAGCGTGAGCGAAACAAGGACACCGTGAATATTTTTCTCAGTAAGTGGGATGGTATTCAGAACCTTAGACGTACCCCGGATGCAGCCAAGGCGCTGCAGACAAGTCTGACTTTGGACGGCAAGGCCTACAAATGGTGGATGTCTCTCAAGGAGAAGGGCATGCTACCACAGACTTGGGCAGCTTTTGAGACTGTCTTCAGGAAGGAATTTCTACCTACCAATGAGAAGGATAGAAATTGGACCGCCTGGGATGAATGTTCTATGCGCCAGCATAAAACATTATTGGAATATATTTCCCATTATCGGGATGTGATCCTCAAGCTGGAAGGGATGGATACCTTTCAGCAGGTGCGTGGGTTCATCCGTGGGTTAACTCCCGAGCTTAAGAAGCACGTTAAAACCCATGATCCACAAACACTTGAGGACGCAATAGTTCAAGCTCACATCCATGATGATCCCGATGATTGGGCATTGCATAGTTCGCATGTGCATGTGCGTATGCATGGCTCTATCCAAGGGCACAGGGTGCGGATCTTGGTAGACGATGGTGCGTCGCACAATTTCATCAATTATAAATTGGTGAAACGACTCAAATTGCCCCAAAGCCCGAGTTCCCATCGCTACAAGGTAGCAATGATTAACGGCCATGATGCTGAGATATGGGAGACTCAGGTTAAAGATGTACCTCTGGAAATTCAAGGATACCGTACCTCTTTGGATTTCCAAGTCATGAATATGGAGAGGGCGGATGTGGTTCTTAGTCGTGAATGGTTGCATAGTTTAGGATCATCCCTTAGACGTAGCTATGAGCATAATAGTCTAATGTTCGAATCCAATGGTATGCACGTGTTGCTGTTGGGGGAGAAGGATGTACCTTCCTCACCACTTATTTGTACAGCTGAGCTTATGAAGCTCGCTTCTGATGATGCAATAGAAGAACTCTTTTTGTGTTACTCACTGTGCCATTTTATTTCCAATGTGGATAATGTTTTTAATGATGATAAAGTTTTGAATAAAACTTCCTCAACGCTACATTCTTCTCTCTCTCCTCTTCCAGCTATGTCTACTAATTCAAAACAAGCAAATGTTGCTAATGAATTAAAAGAACTTTTAAGGGAATTCAAGGATGTGTTCCCATATGATTTGCCACCAGGGCTACCACCGACACGTTCTGTGCAACATGGCATAGACGTGGTTGCAGGCAGTAAGCCAGTGAGTAAACCGCCTTACCGAACGAGTCATTCTGAGGCTGCTGAGGTGGAACGTCAGCTTGCTAACTATCTCAGTAGAGGGTTTATTCAACCAAGTTCTTCACCATGGGCCTCTCCCATTCTCTTGGTGAAGAAAAAGGACGGTAGTATGCGCATGTGAGTAGATTACCGTGGATTAAATGCGGTTAATGTTAAGAACAAGTACCCATTGCCACGAGTGGATGAGTTGTTTGATAAACTCACCCACGTTCGTATATTTTCAAAGATTGATTTAAGATCGGGATATCATAAAGTACGCATCAGGCTTGCGGATATACCCAAAACAGCGTTCCGAACAAGGTTTGGACATTATGAGTTTTTGGTGATGCCCTTTGGGTTAACCAATGCTCCAGCTACGTTCATGACACTCATGGATAGTGTCTTGCAACCATACTTGGAAAAGTTTGTTATCGTTTTCCTCGATGACATTCTTGTATATAGTGCATCTGAGGAAGAGCACTTAGTACATTTGAAACAAGTGTTTCATTTGTTACGCCAAAATCAGTTATATGCCAAGGAATCCAAATGTGATTTCCTCAAGGAGGAAATTCACTACTTGGGGCATGTTATTTCGGCTGCAGGGTTACACATGGATCAATCCAAGGTGGATGCCATTCGGAGGTGGCCCTTTCCCAAAAATTTGGAAGAGTTCCAGCTTTTTTTAGGCTTTGCAGGTTTTTATCGTCGATTCGTTAAAAACTATGCCCATATTATTGTTCCCATGACAGATCAACTAAAAGCCAAGGGCAAGACCTTTCAATGGGGATTAGAACAACAACAAAGTTTTGACAAACTTAAGGACACATTAGCCACAGCTCCTGTTTTGGCTATTGTGGATCCCTTAAAGCCATTCGTTTTGGAAACGGATGCTAGTAATCGTGCGATTGGAGCAGTCCTTCTGCAGGAGGGAAGGCCAATTGCATTTGAAAGCAAGAAGCTGGATTCAGCACAGTAGAATTATTCTGCTTATGAACGAGAGCTCTATGCAATAGTGTCTGCTTTAAAGACATGGTGACATTATTTGTATGGTGCACAATTCGAGATTGTGTTTGACCATGAAAGCATCAAGTGGTTTACACAACAAAGTGATTTGAAGGGTTGCAAGGCCAGGCGGGCTGATATTCTTCAAGAGTATGATGCCAAGCTACGATATCGCAAAGGGCGGTATAATGTAGTGGCTGATGCTCTCAGCCGAATGTCAGAGATCAACTCTCTCCTTTTCACGGAATTGCGGAGTGAGTTTTTGGAATCTCTCAAAGGTAAGTGTGAGCATGATACCGCATACTCCAAGGTGTGGAGCTATGTTAGAAAGAGGGATCCTTCTCACTCCAATGTTGGTAGTGGTTTTGTTTCCTCCACACCCAGTTCTCCTCTTTCGAGTGATGAACTGCAGAGATGGAAGAATTTTTCCATCGATGATGGGTACCTACTCCACAAGGGGAGAGTGTGTGTACCGAGGGACGCAGACATTTGGCGCCAAATTCTTTATGAATGTGACGATAGTCCAAGTGCAGGGCACCCGTGAATTAAGAAAACTTATGCACTCGTAAGACGACAGTTTTACTGGCTAGGTTTGCATGGGTATGTTCAAGACTATGTCTTGCATTGCCAAAAATGTCAAGTTAATAAAGCAGAGCGCTTGAAAGCAAGAGGACTCTTACATCCTTTAGAGATTCCCAATGGTAAATGGGAAAGTATCTCCATGGATTTTATTGTGGGTTTACCAACCACTATTCGAGGACATGACTCGGTATGGGTAGTCGTAGACCGGTTGACTAAATTTTGTCGGTTTATTCCAACCAAGTCAACCATTAAGACTCCATAATTAGCAAAGTTATTTGTGGACAATCTTTACAGGTTGTATGGATTGCCAAGTAACATTGTGAGTGACCGTGATCCCAAGTTTAATAGTCATTTTTGGAGGGCTGTTTTTAAACGATTGGGTACACAACTTAATTTAAGTACGGCTGATCACCCTGAAACAGATGGTCAGACGGAACGAGTTAACCAAGTGCTAGAGGATATGCTACGAGCATACGTTATCAAGAAGCAATCAGATTGGGAAGATTATCTTCCTATTCTTGAGTTTGCATATAATAGTGTTAAGCATGTTACAACTGGTTTTAGTCCATTCATGCTTATGTATGGTTTTCAACCTAGATCACCAGTGACGGTGGGGTTGGCAATTGAGAAGCTCCAACAAGTTAAGGAGTTTCTCCAAGATCATATGGAAATGCTGAGACTTGCTCGTCAAAATGTTTGATAAGCACAGGATCGGTATAAGAAGTATGCTGATGAGAAACGTCGGCAAGTTACCTTCACGGAAGGGGAAGAGGTATTTTTGCGTATGCCAGAGCATTCAGAAAGTCTGAAGATTGGGCCTACACCCAAATTATCTCCACGTTATTGTGGACCATTCAAGATACTCAAGCGAGTTGGAGATAGGGCCTACAAACTTGCGTTACCTACACACTCTCGTGTCCATCCGGTATTTCATGTAAGTCGTTTACATAAACGCTTACATGGGGACGACAATGTTATCGGCCAGCAGATATTGGTTGATTTCACTGAACCTCCCATTCCACCGCATGAACCTGAACGCATTTTAGATTTTCATGAACTCCGTACTCGTCATCATGTACGTAGTCAAGCTTTAGTCAAGTGGAAAGATCGCCCTGAAGAGGGTGCCACTTGGGAAAACATTAGTGTTCTTAAGAAGAAATTCCCCACTTTTGTTTTCGAGGACGAAAAGGATTCTCCAAGGGGGGAGTAATGTCAGGCCAAGGGCCAACCAAGGGGTCATGGACTCGGCCAAGGGCCGGCTGCCAGTGGGAAGGGGTCTGAAAGTGGCTAGGAGCCTATTAAAGGGAGGTTGGGCGGATGGACCAGGACCTAGTAGTCCTCTGGTTTTAGAGTGATTGAGCAAGCAATGAGGGAGTCAAAAGGACCGGAAACATCATATGATAGGCCTAAGAACGCAAAGAGAATTGATATTGCCGAAAAAGGGAAAGAACCAAGAGCAGTTTATATAGCCACATATCTCACCGAAGGGGAGGAACAACTTTTGATAACATCTCTCAAGCAATATAGAGATGTGTTTGCTTGGTTGTACAGAGATCCTAAGAAAGTAGATCCGAACATATGTCAACATACAATACCCCTCATACAATGAAACATTCACGAAGAAAATTAAAGAAGAGATAGATAAGCTTAAAGAAGTGGAGCTTATCTATGAGATCAAACAAATGGAGTGGGTGTCGCCAATTGTGGTAGTATCCAAAAAGAACGACAAATTACGAGTGTGCTTAAATCTCAAGCAGGTGAATACTACCACAATCAAAGACAACTATCACTTACCCATCATAAATTATGTGATTGAGAGAGTCGCGGGCAAGGAATCACACAGCTTTCTTGATGGATTTTTGGGCTACAATCAACTCGCCGAAAGATCAGCACAAAATGGCCTTTGCCATAGAATGGGACATTTTTACTTATTGGATGATGCTTAATCTATACACCTGCCGTGTTCCAAAGGCTGATGAGTCATGCATTCAAGGAGTATCTAAGGCAATTCTTAGATATTTATATGGATGACTTGTATGTGCATTCTCTCTACAAAGAGATGAATATATCAAGCACTTGAAAAATATTATTGAGAAGTGCAAGACTTATTATATCTATCTAAATCATAAAAAATGTGTCTTCATGGTAAGACAAGGTAAAATTTTGGGGCATATTGTGTCCAAAAATGGTATTTCTACAGATTTGGAGAAGATAAAAGTGATTGTTTCTCTTTCGAGACCCACCAAAGTTAGAGAGGTACAAGCCTTTATGGGTCATTGTGGCTATTATTGAAGGTTTATTTACATGTAGGCAATTGTTGTTAAAACCTCTCATCACAAAATTCAAATGGAATAAAGAATGTGAGAAAGCATTTCAACAATTGAAGCAGAGGTTGACTTGTATGAAGGGAACCCTGACTATTTGTGTGAATTGTTGTCAACTTTGCAGTCAAGGCAGCAGAGAAAGGACATGATTTCTATTTGATCAAATGCACCAAAAAGAAGTACCAGATAGTGAAGGCACAAAAGGATGCATGGCACAAAAAAATTGTTAGAGGGGGAAAAAAGTTGAAGGCATGTACTATGGCGAAGTTGAAGGCAGTTTTGATACATACAGCCTTCTAGATCATACACCTCTTGTTATGATCTATTCACACCTTGTAAGAGCAATACGGTTTCCCATGGAGCCTAATCATATATGGATACCAAAGCCTAGTCTCCATCAAGCCAAAGTGAAAGAGCAAATGCCAAAGACGGTCATACAAGGACCGAAGACAAGGTGGAATCCAAAATCGCTAGTGAAAATTCAATCACAAAAAACCCACGCCTATTGACAATCGCGTCTCATGGGAAATAGCCAAAGGCTACATCAGTCCCTACAAGAGCTGAAGGACTTGTCTCACATAGCAGCGTCAACATACAACAAGCAAATCAAGAGGAGCCAAAATATGCCAACCTACTCGACAAAATGGTGGCATCCAAAGACCAACACAATGGCAAAGGCCTAAATTTCCAGAATGAGGGGCTAGACGATGAGAGAGAGAGAGAGAGAGAGAGAGAGAGAGAGAGAGAGAGAGAGAGAGAGAGAGAGAGAGAGAGAGAGAGAGAGAGAGAGAGAGAGAGAGAGAGAGGGAGCACTCTTACCTGTGTCTTGACATCTTGGGTACTTGCTTTAGATTGTGTCAATAGAATTTCTCTTCCTCAACAATTTTTTTCCACTTCCTGGATTTTGCACTTTGAGTTTGGTTGTTCGCATTCTTTGTTATCATCATCATTGGATTCTCCTTTGTAGGCTTCGTGCAACTCCCATATTCCATAGTGTCATCAAATATAATATCAAACTATACCAAATGATTTTCTCATATTAAACTGATCAGTTAATGTGGGAGAATAAACGGGAACAAGAGTTAGAATAGAGACATGTGCTTGTTGTAGACCTATCTCACACAGGACCAAAAGGAGAGATGGTTGCATCTCAATAGGGTCCAAAAGGAGATGGTCTATCAAAGAGCAATGTGCAAGAAGTGATTTTAGAGTTTACTCAACAGGGGACCAAATGGAGAGATGGTGACATGTCAATAGGGGTCCAAAAGGAGGTAGTCTATCAAAGAGAAACGTGCATCTAATGGAGCTGAAAAGACCTTAGGGTTAGCTTCATCAAAGACCTCCAATGGTTAGTGTTAAAATTCCTCCTTAGGGAAGCTAGGATTGAGCTTGAGGTGGGAACCCGACCTAATCTTGAGGTGTTTGTCATGCTTGATGACTAAGGTGCGTGCTTGATGACTAAGGTGCTTGAGGTGCTTGTCGTGCTTGATGACTAAGGTACTTGAGGTGCTTGTCATACTTAATGAGAAAGGTGCTTGAGAAGCTTCCTATGCATGGGGGGGTAAGGTGCTTGAATAAAAAAGAGACCCTACAAACTTAATGAGGAAGGTGCTTGAGAAGCTTCCCATACATGGGGGGTAAGCTGCTTGAGTCAAAAAGAGACCCTACAAACTTAATGAGGGAGGTGCTTGAGAAGCTTCCTATGATGAAAGTCCCAAACTTAGGGGAATCTTTGACTTAACTTTCCACTCACCCAAAGGGCATCCCTTTTCTCAAAGGACACATGTGAGACTCTCCCTATGCTTAGCCACATGGTGTGCTTGAATGCTATTGGTTGGGCTAAAGAGGGGTCCAATGAGCTTCCAGTTCCATCCAACAAATATCTAGATATTTTCAAGCTCTCTCTCTCTAAGGGGTAAGGAGGACACTTGTCCAAAGACCACCCATGTACTTCAATGTATGCTGCATGTGATTGGCTAGGGGGGAGAGGGGTCCAATGAGCTTGAAACATGTGTAAAAGCTACAACTCGCCCCAAGCAATCAAGGGGGATGATGGGGGGATATACACCACACACACACACACACACACACACTCATTTTGTGGAAGCATTCTCACTTGGTGAAAGTTGAGGAACTCCACCTCCTTCTCCAAGCTTGTGAGAAGCAAGAGCCTACACCAACACTCTTGGCTATGGAATGCAAATCCAACCAAGAGCCATGCTTCAATGCTTAAGCTTGCCATCTTCCCCATCTTCATTAATATGCTATTATGTATGCTAGCAAGAAGAGTGATGATAAGTGAGGAACTATTTCTTTCTCCTATGGAATGTTTCTTCTTCCTCTTTCCTATCCTCATTCCCCGCTAGCTCTCTCCACCGTCAAAGGTGTTTGAGGCTTTGGGATAGTCAATGCTTTCTATAAAGTTTATGTTATGCTTGTGATGCATGAAGCTTTCCATCTTCATTGCATCACCAGGGTCACAAGGAACACAAAGATTGTATTGTACCAAATCTCTCTTGATGGGAGAAACTGCAATACAAATGCCTATTGAAGGGGGGATCGCTCTGTATGAATCCGGTCCTCAATTGTTGTCATGTTCTCTAAACTCTCTCTCTTGCAAAAGTATTGTTCTTGCCAAGTTAACTAAGTACCATGTTTATGTTGCTACCATCAATTAAGTTCACCCGCTATGCTCACAAAAGTAATCTCACAAAAGTGTTTTATCTAATTTCCTAATTCCGCTACTCTCAAAGTTCATAGGCCATTTCCATTACACATAGTTTTTAAAAAAAAATTGTGGAGGTCTCCTTTTGGGTGGCATATAAAGCACTTGTGATACTTTTCTAGCTGGAGTCAGTTGTGCAAGCTCGATCAATTCAATAGCTTGAAAAAATGGATTAATTAGCTAGATGATTCCGTCTACATCACACCGAACACCTAAGGAATGTGAATATGAGAGAGAGAGAGAGAGAGAGAGAGAGAGAGAGAGATGAAAATCCTCTATGGCATGCAAAATTTCTTCTATAAGACAATGGAGACTTCTCATTTTATGTCCTCTTCTTTGACTTTCGTGCAAAATTTCTTCTATAAGACAATGGATACTTCTCATTTTATGTCCTCTTCTTTGACTATCGATATCCTTGAAAAACTTTTCACCTTTCATCTTCTCTACACTCTTGAGTTTCCATATCCTCGGGTCCATCTATTTTCCTCACAAGATCTCACACTTTTCAAACTATGATTCTCCTACTATTTAAGACCTTTAATTATTCACTTTTGAAGAATTCTTCAATTTAAATGTATTGGGGACACCTTGTACTCAAAGCCTTTTTGATCACACATTGCCCCAAGCCACCTATTCATCTCCCTATATGGTGCTAGCTTGGAACTCGGTGCCTTTTTTTATGGCAACCCTTTGGTCGTGAGGGGGGTATATATATGTGTGGACGTATTTCAAATAGTGCAGCTCAAGCCTCACTCAGCCGTGAGAACTTAGAAGGTGAAAAGCAGCTCCTTGGCGATGGCCCAGCCTCCCAAGAAGAATGCGCTAGTGCGAGCGGCCTTGGAGGCCCTTGCTCAGGGTAATCACGCAGAAGCTGTGCGCTGCTGTAAGCACACTCTCAAGCAGGACCGTCTCAATTATGAAGCCCACGTCGTCCTTGGCAAGTCTCTCTACGCTAGCAAGAAGTTTGAACAGGCTGAAACGTCGTATAGGCATGCTTCAGAAATCAATCCTGGGGACGCAAGAGCTTGGCAGGTAGTAGTTTTGTTTTTTTGTCACAAACATGAGTGCAAACACACCATACGCAGAAAGTTTTTCAAGATACAAAGATTTAATCTATGTAAGTAAATTATACTGGCATTATAACATACAAATTACATACATACGTACGCTTGTTTAGAGGTATACATATGTGTGGGCATGTATGTACGCATGCATGCATATACACATATATGTAAACATATACATACAAGCCTAAATCTGCTTACGTATATGTTTAGATGTACGTATGTATGTATACGTTTGTATGCATGCATACACACATGTATGCATCTAAACATGTTAATGTATGTGTGTATACATGCAAATTTTACGTACCTAATAACTCAAACCATTTAGTACTACGTACCGGACACTATGTACCTTACATACCGAACACTATGTATCTTTCCACCTTGTTTGGTACCAAACAGGGGTAGCATGCATAAGCGGGTAGGGAGTTTGCTGATGGATTGCAGTGGGATTCTCGTCGCCATACCCTTAGTCGACAACATCTCGGTGCAAAACCTCCATTGTCCGTGCCTATGGCTTCTCTTGTTGTTTTATAGCTGTTGGCTACTCCACCAGCCCATTCGAGAGCAATTGGCCTTCCACTTCCTGCCCTCATGTTTTGTTAGTTGCACCCAAGGCTCCCCAGCACACCGCCCAGCTACTGTGTCAGGTTCACTATAGGTGGTGTAGGGTGTGGTATTGGCCCTCCATATACGTGTGCCAAGTTTGTGGGTCGGCAATGGGTGTCGGTGTCTGGGGCTCTGTGAAGTATCTCTACTCATGAAGAAGTGAAAGATCTCTAGCACTTGGGCCTCCGCAAAAGCTTACTTTTTATGAAAAGTAAGTTTTTGCATGTTAGGTGCAGCAGAATGATTGTTTGCGCTTTGCTCAAGATGAGTGCTCCGAACTGTGCTCAAGGTTCCTTTTGTTCTTATGGAAGGGAGAGCCTTCCGTTCTTAATGGAAAGTGCTATGATCACAAGAAGTGAATGGATACTGTGCGTGCAAGTGTATGAGACTGAGAGATAGAGAGAGAAGAGAGATACGACACCAGAAACTGTTGTAAAACCCTCCTCCAAAGGCCCCACTCTCGCCGACGAGAGTGGTCTACTTATGATTGCACAAAGTGGTACAATGATGATGCATGGAAAGTGATGCAACTTGGGACTATGTCGGTAACGACGACGGGGATGACGGCGACGACTCTAGGGTTGAAATCTGCGGTCTTCTATCTGCTGAATTTCGGGACTGTTTCGTTGGCTGAAAATGACTGTTTTGACTGCGTTTTCATGGGTTGAAAATGGGGGAACTTTTGCAACCAATGGAGATGAATCTGCTACCTCCTGTATATGTTGAAAACGCTGAGTATTCTGTTGCAGAGCAGGCTGAAAACAAAAACGCTGGACTATGGCTGAGCGTCAGTAAAAACGCTGATGCTTGCTGAGCAAAAACGCCAATGGGTTGATTTGGAAAACGCTAGCCACACTGGGATTTGATGGCAATCATGGGGCGTCTACAAACGCTGGCATGTTGAGGGTGATGGCGATCATGCAAAGGATGGAAACGCCAGAGATCTGAAAATGCCCGGCGAGGATGGGGATCCAAAAACGCTAGGGGTGCTGAGGGGTTCTTGCTGAGAAGGTGCCTGTTGAGCGGGAAGCTCCTGCTGCCTCTTCTGCCAAATAGTGCTAGCTTTGGTTTGCTTATATATTTTCTTAGCAAAATTGCCCTACCTACTCTTGTTGGGAAGTCACTTAAAAATAATAAGTGAAAATTGCCAAAAATAGGGAAAATAGGCTAAATGCTCTGGAAAATTCCCCTGACTGAATCTAATGGATTCTGATGGGAATTCTGATGATCATGCTGTGTGCAACCAGAGGATATGTATCTATGCTAAGTGATTGGGCATGCACGGTCTACGAATAGACTCACACAAGTACCAGATCACTTCTAATCTAGACTTGACTTGACTGAACTGAACCCTGATCATGCTGTAGCTTGTCCACGGACACATAGGGTTGGATGTGTCACGTGACATTGCATCTCTCTCCTTGGACTCCTGCTTTGTAATGATCCCCAAAGCTCTGTGTACATGGACTTTGGAGCCGTGAGTATAAGGCTTTGCACTCATCATCTTACCACCTTTTTTGGGCATTGAAACCGGCCTGTAGCCTCACTAAAGGGCGGTAGCTTTGGCTTTCACCCAATCTATATGATGTTTAACTCTCCTGTACTTTACGTCACAAAGTAACTTCACGAATAAACCTGTGTTTGGAATTCGACCCAAGTAGACAATCACACCGTGTTGGCCCAAAGGTTGGCGCTCCTTCCGGTATTTCTTTATTTCATTAAACTTGGAGAAAAACCTGTTAACTTCTACAAGCTGTCCCCACCTCTATTGGCTTGAAAATGGGCTACTCTATTTTGGCAGCATAATGGCAGGTGAAGGCTTTGCAGACAAAATCTCCATGTACTAGGTGACTTTCCATGCGCATTAGAGCACTTTTGCAAACCTAGCGAGAAAATGCAGCACACTGATTCTCTAGTTTCAGCCTCTAAAATGCTCCAGAACACCTATTTGACAGTCCCCTAGCTTCTCCAAAGCTGTTGGGGACCTTTAGGCATCAAAAAGGGTCAAAACCCTAAACCTGCAAAAAATTACAGCAAGCTATAATTCTCTGTTTTGGGCTTCCTTTTGCGTGCCGGTCGCATCCGTAGCAAGTCCTCGAGTTCCAACACATGTAGGGCTACTTGCCCTTTGATTTGGACGAGATTTCTCGCGAGAAATTTCTCCAAATCAACCTATACTCGTTGGGGATTAGCAGTTGGCTAATCCGGTACCTGTGCAAGAGGCTCTCACCTCAACAATCGCGCATAAACCCACATAACTATACATACAAATGAATAGCCAACGATTCTGTATTCAAAAGGGGAAAGAGGTGCACGAGAGTGGAATCATTGTGCTACATAAGATAGAGGAGAAGACAGCTTGCCATTAAAGCTGCGATCACGTGCAACAACTATTCACACACACAGTAGTCACCTAATGAAGACAAGTCAGCTCCTCTCTCTCTCTTGATCGATTTGGGGCGCCCAAATTGCCAACTTGTCCTTGCAGATTGCTCAAAGGTTGCCATGTGCTCTATTGAGTTAATTTCCTAGTACCCACCAACTTATGAAGTGTCGCGTGGGGCCTTAATGACTTTAACTGAGCCAAGCCACCCTTTTACTACTCGGATTTCAGTGCTGATTGGCCCAACCAACTCGTGGCTGCCTGGCCTTCACTGTTGTGGATTTCGGCCCTCAATCGTTTTACAGTGGCCATACACTATCTGGCCATTTGTGACTTCAATAGGAGGGTCCCAAAAATTAAATAAAAATCAAGGGAAGGAAACCAACAAATAAGATTAGTGTTTGTCACAGTCTCATAATCTACCCCCTTCTTGAAATCGCAAATGTCCTCGATTGCATGCCAGATATACATGCCATAGACGATTTAGTGTAATTAGCACCCTTTTATTATTACATGTATCCGCAAGAAAGGTCATGAAACATAGATACAAATGACTTAATGAAACCTTTATAATTTTTTCATTTCTGTCTATCATAGAAGTGAGCATTGTACCTTTAACACTTGCCAATCAATGTACACTTCTATTGCGCTGAATCCGTATGTACATATGATGTGCTAGCTCCAACATCATCCCTCTTTTGAACACGTTGAGTTGGGGCATATGTAGGTTGTAAACCAAAGGTTTCATGGTAAAGCTGCAATAGATTTGATGACTCTAACAATTCACTCTCTTCCATCCACTTTGCGTCCATAGGGGGATAGTTTTTGAACCTCATCTAATAACGTCTTGCAACTTTTTCCTTAACTTTTTTTTTTCCCAAGAAAAAGATCCTTCTATTAGTTAATAAAATGCCCATAGGGCTACAACCACCTCTACTACAGAGGGCTACAACAACCATAAGGGGAGACTCTCCCAATGAAAAAAACAACATATGTACAATGAGGGCTAAATCAAGAGATGGGAGGAGGGAAAAGCTCACCTCGGAACATGGTGAAGAAAGGCCGAGGGCGCCAGAGTTGAAGGAACGCATCTCTATGCTCTCGCATGCGGTCGGAGCTGCCCTAAAGTCTCTCGAACTGTCCCTTGAGAGTATGGATCAACTCCAGCCAAAAATCTCGAACAGTCTCTGTTGGTGGCACAAGGCAAGCCTCGAAGATGCAGAAGGAGTGGGCCTGCCAGATGAACCAGAGTGTCAGGCTATAACTGGCCTGTACAACGTAGAGGGCGGTACTATTTCAATTACCTGTAAACTTTACACAGAGCACTGAGAAGGGAAGAGAACACAGTTGCGTCTAGCGACTAGAATGTCACTGCGCACACGAGACCGACACCCTGTAGGCCCCAAAGACTGGCGCCCCTTTCGGTATTTCTTTAATTTAGAGAGAGGGAATTACAAAAAAGAGAGTCCTTGGAAGATAACACCTGCATCTAGCTAGTACGCTCCAGATTCGGCAAAATTTCGGCAGCATAACGGTACCAAAATTAACCCGAATCAGTTTCCAAGCTCAGGACTCTATCCCACTGGCGTTATCCCTTAGTCGGGAGCACAAAACAGTAAATTCCAGGTCGCTGTAATTTCTGGTTCATTCCTGTTTTTCACCTGATTTGGGCACACGACGGTCCCTACACTGTTCCCTGCACCTTGGGCTTGGTGCCCCTTGATTCTGGAAGCATCCCGGGCACAAAACAGAGTAAAAACAGCAAGCAAACAGTGCTGAATTTACTGCGCAACCGAGAGGTTATCACCCTCTCGTGTACCTGCTTTGGTGCAGTAGCTAGCTACATCGGTTCCTGTGCAAAGAGGCTCTTGCCTTGGCACGAAAGCATATTTCCCCACAGCTGTACATAGGTCAAATGAGAAGCCCACTAGTGGGGCATAACATACTGTACGTAGGGGAGAAAGAGAGCAGTATGTAGCGTGCGGGGCATCACTCCCGTCACCATACTGTGCATAGAGGGCAAGGTAAGCATTCCATAGCTTCTGTACCTGCTACAATCCACCCGAGGCTGAAAATGGCGCCCCCTTTGTTGATATGCAGCTCGTTTTTGCCTCTCAGAGTGGCAAAATCGCTCACAGGCTAACACATCGCCCAGTTTCCGAGTTTGGGCTTTCCCTGCTAAAAATATCTCAACTGGTGCGTCAGTTGACTTGGCAGCAGAGCAATAAAATGTTCCCCTTGTCATTCCAGAGCTAATGACGCGAACACATTTTCCGGTCAAAAATAGCAGTTCCCTAAATTTTAGGAGATGCTTACATGGCGTCCCTATCGGTCTCGTGACCATCATTGAAGACTACCATTTGACCAACATCTACAATGTGGGTTAATTTACTGGCCCCTTTCAACTTATAAAGTTGCAGTGACTTGACGAGTGGCCCAAATTCCAGTTTGGTGCACACGAGCTTCCATACTCATCAGAATTCAGTGCTAACTGGCCTGGGCAGTCCCTGTCTGACCGACCTAGATCCCCGATGTGAGAAACCCATTTGGCTGCAGCCGTTTCACACTGGCCATGCAATGTCCACTTGCACCTTTTCAAGGGTTTCGGGACAAACAAGTAAAAATAAAATAAATATATCTAATACTTATTTACGGAAGGCAACAGGAAAAATACACCTCCTGGTGACACAGGCCATAGACGAGCTCCCAACACACCTCTCTCTCACTGCACCACTCCTGTGGAGTGAGCTTTGTAGCAGGCCGGAGTGTAGGTCAAGCTCCCTATATCACTATCATCCTGCTAGTGGAGGATAGCTCAAACTGTAGTGCAGGGCCCGTGAGTGGACCAAGCAGTTGCCCCCCAAGTGTACCGTCGTGCTGTGGAAAGAGCTGGCATCAGCCGAAGGACCCGAAGCCAAACCTGTTGTGCCATAGGGCATTTCTATAGACAGTGACGCTGACTCTCGAAACGATGGTCACAAGATGCGCATGCTGTCGAAAGGCCACTTTGTACTAGCCAGCTCCACACTGTTCTAGCTCTATGTGCAACTAGCCACTCGAACAAAGTGACTCGCTTCGGCTATGTGGCGTCCCAAAACCTCGCCCAAAAGGTTGACAAGACCTCAGTTGTGAGACCCTCCTCCTGCCAATGAGGTACTGCAGCAGGATGAGCCTCTCTGTGCTGCTAGTATGTGACGTCCCAGTCGAATAGTGTACTGAAAGAAAGGGACCCCTGGATGGTTGGCTAAAGAGAAAGGGTCCCTCCAAAACCACTCTCCAGGATCCCACTGCACTCGTGCCAGTGAACAGCTCTGCGAAGCCCAAGGCCTCCAATGGCTTGTCTCAAGAACAGGATCTATGACACAAGTTCTCCCGCAGACGCCCACTACTCGGATCTTCTGAAAACAACACTCTGCAACCTGTGGAGCCTATACTGAGCCTGTGTAATCGACACTCGCCTTGTATCTCAAAGAACATGGAGGGTACAGTCTCTAAGCAAGCTCGAACTGCAATGAGGACCTCTAGTCGCGTGATGGCCCCCATCCATTTGGGAGCTGCTGTCTCTAGAGGTGTGAGCCACTGAGCTGATGCCTCTGTGATGTCCTGACACATTCTCTTTTTCCCTTTCATGCCCTGTAGCTGGATGCTTTGTAACTTCTCTAACAAACTTGAGAACTGCAGCCAGTCACCTAGAGTGCGTGCTTGACCTCTGCCATGGGACCCCAAGAAACATGAGGCCTACTACCAACCAAGTGGCCTCTTTGAGTGTTGACCATAGGGTTCCAAACAAGGGGCTATCTCAGGCGCTCCTCCGTGCAAGTGGGCTGATGCTGCTCCAGGCCTCTCCGCAAGTGCTCCCAGGAGCGAAGCATGCTCACAGAAAAACGACCCTCCGGTCTCTTGCTCAGACCAACTCTTCGCATCTGTGTGAAGATCCATCTGGTGGAAGGTCTCATGGGGCCTCCTCCCTGAGGCACTCGAGCTCTAAGCCATTGAAGCAAAAACTCCTTCCAGGGCTCCTCCCGTGGAAGCAGTCCTCTGACAACAAACTTCCCAAGAAGGGCTTTGTTCGGTTGTGTTGGGTCTATGATCCCCAACCCCCCCTGAGAACAAGGTAGAGTGATGACCTGCCAGGCTACTTTGGCACAGGCTATCTGAGTGTCGTGCACTGTCCAAAGAAAGTTCCTGATCAGCCTCTCTACCTGGCTGATGCAAGAGCTCGAAAAGATCCAGCAAGATGTAATGTACCACATAGTAGCCAACAACACTTGGTTGGCCACTACAACTCTGCTTGGCAAGGAGAGCCGTGCCGAACTCCAATGTAACAACTTCCTCCTGATGGACAAGCGGAGGGGAGCAATCTGCTGCTCAATCAGGAGACAAGTCTAGGCCATCCTGATAGCCCAAGTAGAGAACTGCAGTCCCTGGGGGAATCCATCTAAAACCCTCACCTGGCAAGCGATCAGGCATAGGAGCATTGCCAACCCAGAAAGCCACTGTCTTCCTCCAATTGATCAGTGCACATGATGCACAATAAAACGTCGCTAGAGCCTACTTACACCTGTGCAGGTTGGCCTCCTGGCCCTCCACGCAGACCAACATGGTGCGAAACCAAGAATCTGCTCATTGCCTCAGTATAGAACAGAAAGAGGAAGGGGGCTAGAAGACAGCCCTGTCTGACCGAGTGTGTGAGCATGAAACGGTCTCCTGTGCCTCCTGCTAGAAGCACCTGATTGTGTGCACGTATGTAGAGAGCTGACACTCCTCTGGTCCAAGCATCTGAAAAACCCATCCTGCGTAGAGTGCCTTCTAAGAAATCCCAATCAACTTTGTCGTAGGCCTTCTCAAAATCTAGAAGAAGTATCACCAGATCCTCACATCGGAGGCGCGCGAGGGGAGACGCCTCCCAAAAAGTGAAGATACAACTCTCCTTTACAAAACCTGTCTGGGTCCCATGTATAATGCTCTCTAGAAGTGTCTGAATCCTCAATTTCATAGCCTTGGCTAGAATTTTGTAGACTGAGTTGAGGATGGTGATGGGGTGCGACTACCGAATCTCATCCAAGGAGCCACCCTCCCTGAGGATGAGGTAGATCAAGCCCTCACTCATGCTGGCAGGTATCTCTCCTGTGTGCAAGATGTACTGAAAAGCGCTGCAAAGATCTGAGCCAAGCAAGTCCGAGTACTCCAAGAAAAAACTGGGAGTCAAACCATCCTCACCAGGGCAACTACCTCGGGGAAGTGCTATGAGGGCCTCATGCCGGCTCATGGAGCTCCTCTAACTGAAGAGGTAGCTCAAGCCTATGGCGCATCTCCTCAGTCACAAGACTAGGCATCGGTGCCCAAATCTGCTCTCTGCATGCATCCTGACGCTCTGCTGACAACAGGTCACAGTAAAAGTCAGTAGTAACTGCACGCATATCCTCTGGCTCTGAAGCCACTGACCTGTCAGGTCTCCTCAACTGGCTGACATTGGTGTGTGCTTGGCGGGGTCCCACTGCCTCAAAGAATGCCTGAGTCACTCTGTCACCCACCTGGGTCCACCGAGACGCTTGTCGATGGAAAGCAAACTCATGTCGCCTCTCCTCTATGCTAGCAAGCTCCTAGCGAGCCTGCTGCAACCGCTCCTCCAACCAAGGATTGTCTGGGTGTTGCTACGGCATCCTCTGCAAGAAAGCAACGCCCCCTCGGAGACGCCGCTCATCCTCTCTCGCTGCAGCTAGACGAGCTGTAGACTCTTGAAGAAAGAAACGACTAAGCTGAGCAAGTCTAGAGGCCACTCTGTCAGCAGGAGAGTCCTGTGTGTCCAAGCCCTCTGTCCAAAGAGCCACCACTCGCTCTCTGAGCTCTGAATCGAACAAGATCCTCTCAGGGATGCGTAGCATCATGCTTCCCCTCCTCTGTCTATTTGTCACAATGAGGATCACTGGTGCATGGTCCGAAAAAGATGTCCTAGCCAAAACGCAAACTAACCCAAGTCACAGATGTGGTCGTTGGCGTAGAAGCGATCCACCCAAGTCACAGATGTGGTCGTTGGCGTAGAAGCGATCTATCCTAGATAGATTCAGTCCTCCCACTCTACGGTCCGAGCGAGAGAAGGGCAAGCTGTCTAGGGGCCTCACAAAGCCAGAGTGATGCCAAACATCTGAAACCCTCAAAGTCATACATAGCCTCTCCCAAGCTGCCAACTCAGCCTCGTGCACAATAGCATGGCTACCTCCAATCTTGTCAGAGGGGTCCTCCAGCATGTTGAAGTCACCCCCAATGCACCATTGCTTTGCATGCGGCAGAGACTCTACAATGTGAGACCAAAACTTTGCACGTGCACTTGCCACATTGGGTGCATAGATGTTCAGTGTAAAAGGCGTCACAAGACGGGCACCACGTGCCAATAGAAAAGAACAAACTGAACAGACTTTTAGCAATTTATTAACAATTGAACTGAGAGAGAGAGATACGACACGCGACACGGAGTGGCGGAATTCCACCCCAGAGAGTATTGGCCCCAAACCGTGGCGCCCCATTCTGTATTTCTGTCACAAGACGGGCACCACGTGCCAATAGAAAAGAACAGACTGAACAGACTTTTAGCACTTTATTAACAATTGAAGAGAGAGAGAGAGAGAGAGAGAGAGAGAGAGAGAGAGAGAGAGAGAGAGAGAGAGAGAGAGAGATTGAATTATCGTCCACGGAGGTCATATATGACCAATGGGACCAAAAAGGAGCACTACAACAATTTCTTCTTGGAGCGGGGTGTGATACATATCAGTTAAGGACTGAGGGTCCATCAAGAGGGTAAAGTAAATAAAAGAGAGAACAAAACCTAAGGGGGTTCAACTGAGGGGATAGCCGGCTTAGGATTTCGAAATTCCTGGATGATCGCTTTGCCATTTCAGTAGACTGCCCATTTGCCTTGTTTACGTGCCTCATGCATCTTCTTGAGCTCACTTGCTTTACTCTTGAGTTGATTCGTGGTCAATTCTTCAGCAATCCAAAGCTTTTTTCCCTTGAGAAGTCGAGATTGGCATAACAGCTTCATACGCTCATCTTTGTCCTTAAAGGTGAGTATGCAATGTTCGGGTGGCACATGCCTATGTGTGTCGTTGATCCATGAAATAGTTTCGGGCTTGATGTAGACAGGTTGAAGAATGTCATTTAGCTTGGAGATTGCCTCCTCGAGGGTGTCCTCGATGGTGCACCACGGTGAGTGGAGCCCCCCAATCCTGACCTTGAGGCCGAGCGATTCTTGTAGTCGGCATTCATGTATGGCTGCCTGTATCTTGCTGTCGATCTTCTTATGTGTTGCTTCGTGTGATTCTTTTTGTATTGTTTCCATGACAGTCTTGGTGAGTGAGGTTTGAACCTCCTGTGTTTTTGCAAGTAGAGCTTGGCTCTCTGCCTCCTTTGCGTCTTCAAGCTTGCGTAGCCGTTCTTTGAGTTTCTCATTTTCCCCAATGAGTTCTTGAATCCAAGCCTCGAGGGCTGTGAACCTTGCTTCTTGGCGGGCGGCAAGGTCCTTCCTTGGTGCTGCAGCCACTGCAAGAAAACTCTTGCGTGCAGTGGGAGTGTCAAATGATGACATCGGTGCTAGTGATACCTTGTCTAGTTGGCAACTCTGTCGATCTGAGAGTGTGGTGGGCGGGATTGAGGGCTTAGTTTGATTTGAAAATAGAGGAAATTAAGCCTTGCTCAAAGCTCTGTATAGACGGGTCAGCAGGTCGGCACGGGTTTTGCTGGGGCCAAGCACAAAAGGCCACGGGAGGGCCGAGCACAGATGGCCACAGGACAGGGCCGAGTTGAGAAGCAGCCACTCGCTGCCGGGTAGCAAGAAAACAAGCAAGAAATGAGTGTCGATTGGCAGCGTTGTCTGCAGGCTGTGTCGACTGGCTACGGCAGGGCTGCGGGGCTTTGGCTCGGGCAGGGCGGGGCTGAGAGTTAACGCCCCCCCACAGGGCTGCCCTCGCCCAAGGGGAGACAGGAGGGGTCGCGTAGGTTTAGGTTTAGGTTTAGAGAGAGAGAGAGAGAGAGAGAGAGAGAGAGAGAGAGAGAGAGAGAGAGAGAGAGAGAGAGAGAGAGAGAGAGAGACGACACGCGACATGGAGTGGCGGAATTCCACCCCTGAGAGTATTGGCCCCAAACCTTGGCGCCCCTTTCGGTATTTCTTTATATTGCATCAACTCAGTACAAGCCGGTACTCCAGACTCTGCACCTTCTCCAGGAAGCATGCTAGAGAATGAGCCCTAACCTCTTATTTAAAGGCCATTGGCCTAAAAGGCAATTACAGTGAAAAGCCTTTAAACTCAAAAGCATCTGGTACAAAAGCAAAGCCAAAAAGCTGCAGCGCAACTTACGGAAATCCGTACAGCCTACCACGTTAGCACTGCCAACGTGAAAAGCGGAAATCCGTACAATTCTGCCACATCATCAGCCAGCGTGATTTTCGAAAATGTGCCACGTGATCAGCATGCTTCGCAAGTTCTTGTGTGTGTGTGTGTGTGTGTGTGTGTGTGTGTGTCTTGCTTTATTTCCTTTATGTCACTTGGGGCCCCATCGGACGGGGTCCCCATAAGTTGGTAGGACTTCTTCTTCTTCCACTTGTTCTTCTTAGGGTTTAGGCCGCTCGGCCCACATCTGCAAGTTGGCTCCCTTCTTCAGGGCTTTGACATGTCATCTCCCCTTCTTGAAAGAGAGTAATCTTCCGCGATTATAGCATATCTGCAAAACAACTCAAGGTTGCTCAAAAAATAATTTCCGAGGGACAATCAGTTTGCTCTTTTCGTTAAGGAGTTAGCTTCTCCTCTCGGCTCTTTTGATCAAGGAGTTAGCTTCTCCTTTCGTCCAGATTGGAACTCTTGATATTCCGGCGTAGTAAAATTAGCCATCACACCCAAACCGTACTAATCTTCCACGGGTGTCTTGATGCACTAAAATTACATACCTAGTCAATCTCATCCAATTAGGAATATTCAGTAGTTGACACACCACAATGCAACACAAATGCTCACATATGCATGTTACAAGACATAGAAACATAAAGTCGCCGATGAACACTCCTCCCGCATAACCTAACAAGGTCCGGGCTGGGAGATATTCAACGACTCCCTCATCACTCCTCCCGCATAACTTAAAAAGGCCCGGGCCGGGAGATATAGAGGCCTTTTACAACCAAACGCCCCCCAGACCGTAGCCTGCGTCGTTTGGAGGTGCTGAGAGTAACCATTGCTCAGACTTCTTAATACTCCTCCCGCATAACCATCCAGGTCCGGGCCGGGAGTCACAACAACAATTATTTTACAAGCATACAACCAAACGCTCCCCAGGCATCGGCCTGCGTCGTTCTGAGGTTTTCTAACATACAATGAAACCCTCCCCAGGCATCGGCCTGCGTCGTTCCGAGGTTCAAACAATACCAAAACAATATTTCTCATTTCTCCACCCAAGAGTAAAATCACCAATCAATGAAACCAGTATTAAAACCAGAGTCAAACATTTCAAATCGGCACCAAGACAAGTTCAAAACAGATACCATCCATTTCAAACACATTCCAAACAGGATCACCAAACAAGTTCAAACAAAACTCAAACTTAAAAAGCAATCTTAACATCAGCCGAGCTCGAAAATTCGATTGACTGTCCATCTTGAAACCTGCATCAAAAAATTAGGGTTAGGTTCATACCATAGGGTCGTAGCCGATCATAGCATGGTCCATCAGCTCTTGGACAAACAATGTTTCTTTGGCGGCGATGGTAGTCTCAAGGTAGCAATCGCACCAAACCTCCAAGGTTATCAACTTGAGAAGACACATCTACTGAGAGATGTCGAGAAATTTCAAGATATAATCTGCTATGGTTTTCATGGCAAGCATTTCATGATACCCCGCTTTACCAGAAGTTGCAATCCGAAGGAAGATGTCAGAAACTGTCACAAGGCGGGCACCACGTGCCAATAGAAAAGAACAGACTGAACAGACTTTTAGCACTTCAATAACAACTGAACTGAGAGAGAGAGAGAGACGACACGCGACACGGAGTGGCGGAATTCCACCCCAGAGAGTATTGGCCCCAAACCTTGGCGCCCCTTTCAGTATTTCTTTATTTTACTGCTGATTCGCAAAGTACAACAACCGGGGAGCACCTGCTCTGCAATCTGCACGCTGAAGAGTGCCAGAGAGGGCCCCCAAGGCTCATATTTAAAGGCCCAAAGCCTAAAAGCATCAAATATGAAAAGCTGACTCCAAAAAATCACTTTCCTAAAATTTCGGGATTTCCCTAAAAATCCGCCGCGAATTCCGGGACGTCCGTACAGGTGCCACATCATCATATTTTGATGTGCAAAGTCTTTTGAGTGTGTTCTGCTTTATTTTTAATGCCTTTATGTCACTTGGGGCCCCATTGGACGGGGTCCCCATAAGTTGGTAGGACTTCTTTTGTTGCTTGTTCTTCTTAGGGTTTCTAGAATTAGGGTTTGCAGGTTTTAGGGTTAGGGTTTCCAGAATTAGGGTTCAACAGTTAGGATTTTTGGCAGAAATTAGGGTTTCCATTCTTTAGGCTCTGACACGTCAGCAGTTTGTTACATCTCCCCTTCTTGAAAGAGAGTAATCATCCGCGATTACAGCATATTTGCAAAACAACTCAAGTTAGCTCAAAAATTTCCGAGGGTCATTCCGAGGGACATCAATTTGCTCTTTTTATTAAGGAGTTAGCTTCTACTTTCGGCTGTTTTGATCAAGGAGTTAGCTTCTCCTTTCGGCTATTTTGATCAAGGAGTTAGCTTCTCCTTTCCGCTCTTTTGATCAAGGAGTTAGCTTCTCCTTCGGCTGTTTTGATCAAGGAGTTAGCTTCTCCTTTCGTCCAGATTGGAACTCTTGATATTCCGGCGTAGTAAAATTAGCCATCACACCCAGACCGTACTGATCTTCCACGGGTGTCTTGATGCACTAAAATTACATACCCAGGCAATCTCATCCAATTAGGAATATTCAGTAATTGACACATCACAATGCAACACAAATGCTCACATATGCATGTTACAAGACACAACAAACAGCGCCGCTGAGCACTCCTCCGAGACAAACGGTCTGCGGTATGAAGCTACTCAACGACTACCTCGTCACTCCCCCCGCAAATAACCTAAGAAGGTCCGGGCCATGAGCTCAGAGGACTGTACAACCAAACGCACCCCAGACCGCAGTCTGCGTCGCTCGGAGGTTCAAGCATACAACGAAACGCTCCCCAGGCATCGGCCTGCGTCGTTCCGAGGTTCAAACAATATCAAGACATTATTTCTCACTCCTCCACTCGGGAGTAAAAATCACCAATCAATGAAACCGGCATTGAAACCAAAGTCAAATATTTCAAATCGGCACCAAGACAGGTTTAAAGCAGATAGCATCCATTTCAAACAAAGTTCAAACAATACTTTCTCAAACAATGTTCAAAAGTATCTAAGTAGAAAACAACTAGAGAGGTCATTCGGGGTTTTGTTCGGACAATCTAACTTTGAGGACAACGGGCTTGCCCTTCTGCATCACGGTGATGGTTCGGTTCCGGACCTGGAGAGTTGTATCATTCTTGTCGTGCCAGGGCATGCCCAAGAGAACGTCGCAATTGCCCAACTTCATAATGTGGAAATCTGCTTTTCCATGATAATCTTGTATAGTCACTGGAAGTGCACCAATGAGCGGTACCACTTTCTGAGTTTGCCCTGTGGCTAGCTCAGCTTCAATTTCTCCACCCTCTGCATCATAATCAAAGTGCATCTGCTTCAAGAATTCTGGATGGATGAAGTTCTCCATAGCTCCGGGGTCAAAGAAAATAAGGACTTTCAAGCCATTGACTTTTCCATAAGCTCTGCATAATTCATTAAAACTCTCGAGGTGTATACCATAAATATCGGGTACTAGTCCAATAGCAGGTCTAGGCTTCTTGGCCAGAGGTGGCCGCGGGGATCTGTCTGTCGTGGGAGCAGAAGGTTGCACTGAGGACATCGAGGGTCGCTTAGGACATGTATTGAACGTATGCCCTGTTTGGAAACATTCGAAGCATCGGCCTTCTTGTAACAAGGCGTCTCGTTGAAGTTGTGTCAAACGAGGCCGTTGAGGTTGGTTTTCACGGGATTCTCGAGAATTTGCTCGTTGTTGCCGGGAGTTCTGGTTAGTGGTCGAAGGTTCTTCTATGGTAAACTCCAACTTTCCTTTCATGAGCTTGTAGCCGACCGCGGCATGGTCCATAAGCTCTTGCATGGTAGAGACTTGCTTGGAGAGATAATATTCCTGCAATGGTGATGGTAGTCCAATGGTGTAGCGCTCGCACTGGTCCTCCAAGGGAATGAACTTAAAGAAGGACACCGGAAGGTACACGTCGAGAAACCTTTGGTTATAGTCGTCCATGGTTTCGGTGGCAAGCATTTTCAAGTTGCCCCACTCTGCCAAAATCCGGACTTCAAACATTGAAGTCATGTAACTACGCACAAAAATTGTCTTGAAAGCTTGCCAAGTCCTTGGAACATGCGGTTGTGTCGCGATTGAACTCAACCATTGCATAGCATTATCTTTAAGAAATCCCGCTGCTCGAGAAATCTTGGATTCTTTTGTATAGTTCCCCAAAGCATAGATGTTGTCGAATTGCTGTAGGAACTGCAATGCTTTCTTGCGATCTCTCACCCCGGAAAAAGTGAAAAATTTGACTGTCGTGCCACCATCTTTGAAATCTTTGGGTTGGTTAGGCGCATGTCCAGGGTATGGATAATAAGGGTATCCATATGGGCTCCAAACATTGTAGCCTGGTGGCGGTGGAGGTGGAGGTGGGGGCAATGGCGGTGGCAAAGGTGGTTGCACTGGATCAGGGTCAGATAGCTGCACCATATTCCTGAAGACTCCCCCGATCGGAACAGACGGTTGAGAAGGTTGCCGATTGGAAGCTCTCGTACTTTTTGGTGCCGGAGGAGGAGGTATCCCCTGGGGCATCAGAGAGGGTAACATGTAGTTCAAAAATTGTTACAAACTTTGCAGCATCGAAAGATTCTGCTGAGGATGCCGCGAAAGAATGTCGTGAAGCTCGTTGAGCAGAAACTGCAAATATTCTGTTGAATCCATGAATTCCAAGTATTGGGTTCTTAACTGGCTTATGCCCTGTAAGACACTGCGACGAAGACGGGAGCGTGCCCGATGCGCGATGAAGGGTGGGAGTGGCTGATACCTCAAATATAATTCAATTCCAATAGCACTGTCTGCTCTTTTGTAAGACCGGTATGCTTTCAGAAAAGCACACGCCTGATGCTTTGATACCACTGTCACAAGGCGGGCACCACGTGCCAATAGAAAAGAACAGACTGAACAGACTTTTAGCACTTCAATAACAACTGAACTGAGAGAGAAACAGAGACGACACGCGACACGGAGTGGCGGAATTCCACCCCAGAGAGTATTGGCCCCAAACCTTGGCGCCCCTTTCAGTATTTCTTTATTTTACTGCTGATTCGCAAAGTACAACAGTCGGGGAGCACCTGCTCTGCAATCTGTACGCTGAAGAGTGCCAGAGAGGGCTCCCTAGGCTCATATTTAAAGGCCCAAAGCCTAAAAGCATCAAATATGAAAAGCTGACTCCAAAAAATCACTTTCCTAAAATTTCGGGATTTCCCTAAAAATCCGCCGCGAATTCCGGGACGTCCGTACAGGTGCCACATCATCATATTTTGATGTGCAAAGTCTTTTGAGTGTGTTCTGCTTTATTTTTAATGCCTTTATGTCACTTGGGGCCCCATTGGACGGGGTCCCCATAAGTTGGTAGGACTTCTTTTGTTGCTTGTTCTTCTTAGGGTTTCTAGAATTAGGGTTTGCAGGTTTTAGGGTTAGGGTTTCCAGAATTAGGGTTTGCAGGTTTTAGGGTTAGGGTTTCCAGAATTAGGGTTTCAACAGTTAGGATTTTTGGCAGAAATTAGGGTTTCCATTCTTTAGGCTCTGACACGTCAGCAGTTTGTTACAGAAACCATATAACTTGGGCAAATTTTTTTCTTGAAAGCTTGCCAAGTCCTTAGAAGTGTGCGGCTTGCTAGCTGTAGACATTTGCATGGTACTGTCTCTTAGAAAAACAGCAGCTCGAAACAAATCTTGGATCCTTCTCTTGCAAGTGATCGGGCCTAAACCCTAAGAAGAACAAGTGACAGAAGAAGAAGTCCTACCAACTTATGGGGACCCCGTCCGATGGGGCCCCAAGAGACATCAAATAAAGCAAGACCCACACCCACACACTGAAGGAATTGCCTGGAACTGATGACGTGGCAGGTTTTCGAAAATTACGATGGCTGATGACGTGGCCGGCTGTATGGAATTCCACGTTTTGCGTTGGCTGGTGATGTGGCAACTACGGATTTTCGTAAATTACGTTGGCAGCTTTTTTGGCATCGCTTTTGCACCAGATGCTTTTGAGGAAGGCTTTTCACTGTAAACTGCTTTTGGGGCCTAGGGCCTTTAAATATGTGCTAAGGGCTCATTCTCTGGCATCCTTACTAGAGAAGGTGCAGAGTCTGGAGTACCGGCTTGTACTGTGTTGATGCAATATAAAGAAATACTGAAAGGGGTGCCAAGGTTTGGGGCCAATATTCTCTAGGGTGGATTTCCGTCACTCTGTGTCGCGTGTCGTCTCTCTCTCTCTCTCTCTCTCTCTCAGTTCAGTTGTTATTGAATTGTTAAAAGTCTGTTGAGTCTGTTCTTTTCTATTGGCACGTGGTGTCCGTCTTGTGATAGTGGTAGCTGAGCATCAGGCGTGTGCTTTTCTGAAAGCATACGGGTCCCACAAAAGAGCAGACAGAGCAAGATCGCACTTCCAAAGCTCATTGGAAATTTTAGCTTCGTGCTTCGACCGCGGACTTACTAGCCACTCCCACCCTTACTTCATCGCGCATCGTCGTCTTCATCGCTCATGTCCTACAGGGCATAAGCCATAAAGATCACTTGCAAGAGAAGGATCCAATATTTGTCTTGAGTCACTGTTTTTCTCAAAAGCAGTGCCATGCAGATGTTGATGTCTATAGCTACCAAGCAGCACACTTCCAAGGACTTGGCAAGCTTTCAAGAAAATTTTGCCCGAAGCTATATGGTTTCTGACATCTTCCTTCGGAGCGCAACTTCTGGCAGAGTGGGATATCTTGAAATGCTTGCCATGGAAACCCTAGCAGATTATAACTTGAAATTTTTAGACATGTCCTAGTAGATGTCTCTTCACGAGCAGATGACCTTTGAGGTTTAGTACGATTGCTATCTTGGGACCACCATCGCCGCCAAAGAAACATTGTCTGTCCAAGAGCTGATGGACCATGCTGTGCTCGGCTACGGCCTTATGGAATGAATCTAACCCTAATTGTTGGTGCAGGTTTCAGGATGGAAAGTCAGTTGACTTTTCGAACTCGATCTATGTCGAGATTGCTTTTAAGTTTGAATTTTGTTTGAGTTTTATTAGAGAACTTGTTTGGTGATCCTGTTTGAAATTTGCTTGAAATGGATGGTATCTATTTTGAACCTGTCTTGTGCCGATTTGAAATGTTTGACTGTGGTTTTAATACTAGTTTGAATGATCGGTGATTTTACTCCCTGGTGGAGTAGTGAGAAATAATGTTTGAGAATGCTGGTTCATACTCATGACCCGGACGCGTGTGGTTATTTGCGGGGGGAGTATTGAATGATTGAAAAGTGTTGTTACTCATGGTCTAGACCTGCATGGTTATTTACGGGGGGGTTATTAAGAAGTCTGAGTAGTGGCTACTCTCAGCACCTCCAAACGACGTAGGCTGCGGTTTGGGGTCGTTTGGTTGTAAAAGGCCTCTATATCTCATTGCCCAGACCTTTTTAGGTTATTTGCGGGAGGAGTGATGAGGGAGTCGTTGAACAGCTCATGGCCCGGACCTGGATGGTTATTTGTGGGGAGAGTGTTCATCGGCGGCTTTATGTTTCTATGTCTTGTAACATGCATATGTGAGCATTGTGTTGCATTGTGATGTGCGCCACTGAATATTCCTAATTGGATGAGATTGCCTGGGTATGTAATTTTAGTGCATCAAGACACCCGTGGAAGATCAGTACGGTCTGGGTGTGATGGCTAATTTTACTACGCCGGATTATCAAGAGTTCCGATCTGGATGAAAGGAGAAGCTAACTCCTTGATCAAAAGAGCTGAAAGGAGAAGCTAACTCCTTAACAAAAAGAGCAAACTGATTGTTCCTCGGAATGTCCCTCGGAATGACCCTTGGAATGACCCTCGGAAATTTTTGAGCTAACTTGAGTTGTTTTGCAAATATGCTGTAATCGCGGACGATTACTCTCTTTCAAGAAGGGGAGATGTCACAAACTGCTGACGTGTCAAAGCCCTAAAGAAGGGAGCCAACTTGCAGATGCCGGTCTAGGGGCCTAAACCCTAAGAAGAACAAGTAACAGAAGAAGATGTCCTACCAACTTATGGGGACCCCATCTGATGGGGCCCCAAGAGACATCAAGGAATTAAAATAAAGCAGGACCCACACACGCACACTGAAGGAATTGCGTGGAACTGATGACGTGGCAGGTTTTAAAGAAATTACGTTGACTGATGACGTGGCAGGCTGTACAGAATTTGTGTTTTGTGTTGGCTGTTGACGTGGCAGCTGTATGGAATTTTGTAAATTACACTGGCAGCTTTTTTGGCATTGCTTTTGCACCAGATGCTTTTGAGTTTGAAGGCTTTTCATTGTAAATTGCTTTTTGGGCCTAGGGCCTTTAAATATGTGCTAAGGGCTCATTCTCTGGCATGCTTCTTGGAGAAGGTATGAGTCTGGAGTACCGATTTGTATTGTGTTGATGCAATATAAAGAAATACTCAAATGGGCGCCAAGGCTTGGGGCCAATATTCTCTCGGGTGGAATTCCGCCACGCCGTGTCGCGTGTCGTCTCCCTCTCTCTCAGTTTAGTTGTTATTGAAGTGTTAAAAGTCTGTTCAGTTTGTTCTTTTCTATTGGCACGTGGTGCCCGTCTTGTGACAGAGTAATCGTCAGCGATTGCAGGATATGTGCAAAACAACTTAAGTTAGCTCAAATGTTCCGAGGGACAATCAGTTTGCTCTTTTTTTGTTAAGGAGTTGGCTTCTCATTTCGTCCAGATCAGAACTCTTGATATTCCGGCGTAGTAAAATGAGCCATCACACCCAGACTGCACTGATCTTCCACGGGTGTCTAGATGCACTAAAATTACATACCCAGGCAATTTCATCCAATTAGGAATATTTAGTGGTTGGCACATCACAATGCAACACAAATGCTCACATATGCATGTTACAAATCATATAAACATAAAGTCGCCGATGAACACTCCTGCCGCATAACCTTACAAGGTCCGTGCCGGGAGATTTTTAACGACTCCCTCATCACTCCTACCGCATAACCTAAAAAGGTCCGGGCCGGGAGATATAGAGGCCTATTACAACCAAACGCCTTCCAGACCGCTGCTTGCGTCGTTTGGAGGTGCCGAGAGTAACCATTGCTCAGACTTCTTAATACTCCTCCCGCATAACCATCCAGGTCCGGGCCGAGAGTAACAACAACATTTTTTTTTTCAAGCATACGCTCCCCAGACATCCCGTCTTCGTCGTTCGGAGGTTTTCTAGTGTACAGCGAGACGCTCCCCAGACATCCTGTCTGCGTCGTTCCGAGGTTCAAACATTACCAAAACAACATTTCTCACTACTCCACCCGGGAGTAAAAATCACTAATCATTGAAAGTTGAAGAAACCAATATTAAAACCAGAGTCAAACATTTCAAATTGGCACCAAGATAAGTTCAAAATAGATACCATCCATTTCAAACAAATTTTCAGACAATACTTTCTCAAACAGTGTTCAAAAGTATCTAGCTATAAAAACAACTAGAGAGTTTATTCAAGGTTTTGTTCGGACAACCGAACTTTGAGGACGACTGGCTTGTCCTTCTACATCACGGTGATGGTTCGGTTCCGAACCTGGAGAGTCGCATCATTCTTGTCGTGCCAAGGCATTCCCAAGAGAACGTCGCAATTGCCCAACTTCATAATGTGGAAATCAACTTTTCCATGATAATCTTGGATAGTCATTGGAAGAGCACCAATAAGCGGTACCACTTTGTGAGTTTGCCTCGTGGCTAGCTCAGCTTCAATTTCTCTACCCTCTGCATCATAATCAAAGTGCATCTTCTTTAAGAATTCTAGATGGATGAAGTTCTCTGTAGCTCCGGGGTCAAAGAAATAAGGGCTTTGAAGCCATTGACTTTGCGATATGCTCAACACAATTCATTTGTACTCTTAAGGCGTATGCCATAGATATCAGGGACTAATCCAATAGCGGGTCTAGCTCTCTTAGCTTGAGGTGGCGCTGGGGTTCCGTCGACCGTTGGTGCGGGCGTTGGCTTTGGTGGTCTATCAGTGCGATGGGGACAACTAGAATGGTTATGCCCTGCTTTCATTATGCCTTGTTTGAAAGCATGCAAAGCATCGGCCTTCTTGTAGTAAGGTGTCTCGTTGTTGAGGCGTCAAACGAGGCCTTTACGATTGATTTTTAGGAGACTCTCGAGAATTTGTTCGTTGTTGCCGAGAGTTGTGGTTAGTGGCCGGAGGTTCTTTTGTGGTAAACTCTAGCTTTCCTTTCATCAATTTACAGCCGACCGCGGCATGGTCCATAAGCTCTTGCATGGTGGAGACTTGCTTGGAGAGACAATATTCCTGCAATGGTGATGGTAGTCCAATGGTGTATCGCTCGCATTGGGCCTCCAAGGGAACGATCCTTAAGAAAGCTGATGTTAGTGGGCTTCGGCTAGCAAGAGTTCCAAATATATGTATGATCCACACCTATGGGGTGTGGTGGAACAAAGAATGAAGTGATCAAGTTTGATACCTCCAAAGAACCCCATGATGTAGTCTACCATTGTACGTCCTATCCGTGAGTGTTCGTGTGGAAAGTATGTTAGCCCTCCCAATTTTGGCCATTGTGGCATCCCGTTGTAAATGATGAGACGGTGGCGAGCTCCCAACTCTAATAGTAGGTCTCCCTTTCACAATTGATGATGTCGCGACTCGCATGGCCTAACTGGTAGATCGTGGCCAAGGGGCCTAAACCCTAATGGAAGGAGCAGAAGTTTTCACCAAGAAGTTTCACCAACTCGTAGATTTTGGCTAAGTGGCCCAAAGAGGGTTAGCTTTAAAAACCTAACCCTACCAACTTACCAGGACTCGGTCAAGGGACCTAAACAATTGGAATCAAGCAAAAGGACCCAACTTGCATATTGATGCTGACATGGCAGATCGTATGGATTTCCGCTTTTTCGGCATCCTATCGATGTGGCACAACGGCGGAATTTGGTGTTTTACGGGTAGGTCTTTGAGCACTAGCTTTTGGGAGCCAGTGCTTTCTACGTAACTGCTTTTGAACTGTTATCTAACTCTTAGATGTCTATTTGAAGTTGCTCCATCTTTAGCACTAGGCAATGGTCTTGACTCTCTTGGAACTTGTGTGAGCACCTTTCAAGGTTGATAGAGACGTTTTACGGGTAGGTCTCTGAGCACTAGCTTTTGGGAGCCAGTGCTTTCTACGTAATTGCTTTTGAACTGTTATCTAACTCTTAGATGTCTATTTGAAGTTGCTCCATCTTTAGCACTAGGCAATGGTCTTGACTCTCTTGGAACTTGTGTGAGCACCTTTCAAGGTTGATAGAGACGTTAAATACGATACGTGAAATTTGATAAAGAACGTTGTGCGGTATTGGACCTGAACTATGTTAAGAACAAAACCGTATCTATTGTAAACATGTGGCATGCATCTATGCGTGAATTTGTGCGTGCGTGCGTGTGCGTGCACCCTGCACACTTTGCAATGTAGGTATGCTGTGTATCTCAATATGAGTTAGAGGGTAAGTGTGATTGTGCACACACAGTACTAAAGACTGGATATCAAGCTTATACATACCATGTGAAACCAAACCTTCAAGCTTATAACTCAAAACTTCTTTTTAAAGAAGTTTGAACTTTGGCTACCCGTTATAGATATTAGGCTTTAAAAGCACAATTGTAAAATTTTCTTAGCACAAGAAAATGGATTGCAAAAATATAACATTCAAACTATAAGGAATCAAGATATCTCAAAAATGAAGGCTTAAAAAATAAATGTTCAGTACTATACTATTAGATGATCACTACTTACCATATGGAACTTAACATCTTTATGCAACCTTGGCACTGTTATGGTAGGTCTCAATGAAAAAGCCATGAGGTGAAGTCTCATCACAAAAGATGACTGAACTGATGTCATCCTTGTCGTGCCCATAAACGATTCCAAGTGTGTATATTTACTCAATGAAAATGGACAACTGAACTCCTTTTTGAGCACTAATGCTTAACGGTGATCAATTTGGTTTCTTGCAAAATACTCTTACGGTTGTTCTCAGTTTTTTCAGAAAGTACGGTGATTTTGTTTACAAGAGTGTTTGTTAAGGTGCCACCTTTTGCACGTCGAGTTATTAGGGTCTTGTTAAGGTGCCATCAAGAAAGCTTGTCATAGTCTCACCTCTTCCACATAATTTTCAAAGTTTTTGGACTCTTTTTTCTTGTTTTCACTAGGAAACCTGATTGCAGGGTCACTGGCTATTAAAGATGTCCCACTTGCTTAGCTCTTTCATGTGAGCTCTTAGTTCACTAAGGCCTTTTGCTTCTAGCAAGCCATAGATGTTGAATGCAGATGTTGCTCGCAAAATTTCCAAAAGCCTACACAATTTTTCCTACATGTATTTACCTTGTGTGCCCTTGTTATTTGTTACATAATCTTATTATCCAAACACACACAAAAAGCATATTGTTTGCCTTCAAAGATCAGCCCATTCTTTGGTTTGATATTAGTTGGGAAAAACCATTGTTTCTTAGGGCAGCTTCTGTCAATTTCAACTCCAAATAAAGTTGAATTTGAAGCTAGATTGTCACATGATTGCCTCAATAGGTATCCTTCCATGCAGCTGGCTTCAGATTGAGACGCAATTGGGGGGAAGCATCCCTGCTATCTGAAGTTACGTGGTCAGAGCTTGTCCACATGGGCATTTTGTGCATTTTTTGTCCCTCTGGTCCACATGTGGTGGTTGAAACTTTTTGCTTTACCTCTTTCAAGAAGCTGAGAAGTTTGCTGTTCTGTCCAGGGACCTTGGTCTTTGTTTGTAAGACATTTTGGAATTATGGGTTAATTTGGTTTGATAGTGAGCTTGTTTGACTTGGCAAATATTTCTTCCTCGAGGAAACAGAACTTTTTCCTTAAACATGCACTGGCCACCATCAATTGTCATACAACATACAACATATGTACTGAAAAATTATATTACCATCGTTCATCATCTTAATTTTTTTTTCTTACAAGCAAGTGATTTTATTGAAGTGGTCTGTGTCTCCACTTTGGAGGAGAAACATATCGGCTGTTTTATGCCTCTATTTCTTGTGTTTTATCTGATCATCAAGGGGTAATTTACAATCGCAGGGTCTTGCTGAATTACACGAATCAACTAGCAACTATGCAAAAGTTCTTGAAGCTTGCAAGGCTGTGATTTGCGTTTTCCAGGATAAAGGTGATCTCATACACTTGGCTGAATACACACGGCGGCTTGCGAATGCTCATGCAGCTTTGGAGGATCATCAGAGTGCTTTGAATGCATGGAAGACCATCCTTGAAATGAAATCTGTGTCAAAAGGGCTGTATAATGAAGCTCTTTCTGGGGTCCTGGCCTCCAAGGCTGTTTTAATGGAAAGCTGGATACAGGAAAATGCCAAGTTGTATCTATCGCATGATAAGATGCTTGATGCTAATTCAGCTCGAAACATGGCAGAAAATAAATTTGCGAGCAGTCAAGATGGTTTGAATATGGAGAAATCTTTACGGGATAGTTTGAAAGAAAATCCCAGCAATGAAAAATTTGAGACAATGCTTTTGCAATTATTGGTCTGGCGATTCCGAGAAAGCTCAATCAACAAAGGTTTTGCATATCACCATATTTTAAGGTCATGCTATTGAAATATATACAAAATACGAGTCTGATGCCAGTAGCTTCTTTTCTGCAGGCCATGCATGGCGTCAATCCTGCTTGCAGGTATTGCAGCTTTGTCTATCTGCATTGTCTTGGCATGCATCAAGTTTGGCAATGGTGTTACTCCTGGCCTTATGTGAAGAAGACAATGTAAATGATCTTTTCAGTGCAATGGGCATGGTAGAGCTTGCTCAGGGGCAAATAACTAGGCTTCATTTTCTTGGCATAAGACTGGCTCATGCATACCCTGATCATGCGCTTTTGATGCCTGTCCTTGCCTTTCTTTTGGACAAGTCCTGTTCCACAAGGTAAGTCTGGTTTAACATGTGGTTGTGCAGTTTTTGAAGAATCTGATTCTTACCCTGCAAAATATGTGGGTTATGTGGCCAGTTTGGTGCAGAAAAGGTCACTATGCGAGAATGGTCTGCGAATCAACCAGAACAGCATTTTAGGGTACCCTTTTATGCTTCTAAGAAAGGGTTTCAAATTTAATTATGAATCATTTTTCTGTAAAGATCTGGTACAGTTGGCAGGTTTTGGCCAAGCTACGGGTGTCTGAAGGTGCATACTCAATCGCAACTGAGTGCATAAGGAGAGGTCTGCAAGTTGTAAATGGATTTCGAAGTTTGTACGGATTAAGCTTGCAATGCGCAGAACTCCAGCTACAACTGATTTTAGGAGATTCATATGTCAAGTCAGGAAACTATGATGAAGCTTCTAAAGTCTACCAAAATATCATTGAGGTAGCGAATACATGTGCCCTGGTTATGGTCATGCTTGGCTTGACGCTAATGTCATTTTTGCTTGAAGGCAGGTTGTGGAACAAAAAGGAGATTTAGAAGCTGTCACAGAGCTGGCCAAGGCCAAAGAGGTAGTGTGTATTTATCCACATCATGACAAGTCCTTTTTCAGCAAGAAAAATTTTCAGTTCAGCTCTATGTGCTTCTGCTAATTAAGTTCTTGTTGAGAAGAATTTTTCTGCTTCCTTCTTTTAACGTCAACCAGAGAAAGAAAAAGAGAACTTAAATGAGTGTTGTCTCGCGACTGTTTCCTTGTGGGGCAGCATTGCGTGCAGGGCAATTTAAGACCGTGCATTAAATTATTGGGGTCATAACCTGGGGACATTGTATCAAGTGTCCTAGGCTCTAGCGATAACTGGACCTGCCTTCATGGTGGAATATGAGGTTTCTTGGATGACTCTTACACTAGCTTATGAATGGGCCGCCTTGAGGTTGGATCTTTGGAATGTTGGAATGGTCAGGGGAATAGAGAATTGTATCCGTGAAGTCACTTGACAAGACAGTAGGACAGACAACACCACCATGAACTGAACTGAAAACAGCATATACTCAAAAGAGAACTGAACACTTGAGTCGTGGGACAGTGGGGCACTCATATGCAATGGCCCCTAAGGTTGGCGCCTCTTGCAGTATTTCTTTTCGATTAAGCTCTTAGTGTTTACAATTACGGGGGATGCGCCAACTCTGCAACAGCACAAGTGAGTATGGCTTCCCCCAATGCCTCATATTTGAAGGCATTGACGCCCCGCTTTTACCAGATGTCCGAAAGCATCTGCTATCAAAAGCTGACGCCCAAAAGCCCTAAAAGTCAACGCTTCCAATAATTGACTGAAAAGTTCACCCATTGTCCAGCCCTGCTACATCAGTGGTCTATGCCGCAAAGCGCGCCATGTTTGGCTCTTTCAGTCCGCTCTACCTCTCCTCATCCGGTTTGGTCAGGTCATGCCATGCCATCACTTGGTGACATGCCTCCCCTCAAAAGAAGAACGATCGCCCTTGATTAGGCCTTCAAAACAGACAAAAAACTAGGACTCAGTGGACACTGACTCCATGCGGACATCCCATTATCCATCACACACAAGGCAATACAATCACAAAGCATGCACTAGCTCAAAGAACAATTGGCAATTACATTCACAACTTACTTCGCGTCAAGACGTTAGATTCAAACTGTGATCACAATGAATCATTCGCCATCACATCCTGGCATCCTTGACCTCTCACAGATCTTTTGATACACTAAATTCATCATCAACCATCATTATCACCCCTATCGGTGAATAGAGATAACATTCTGCAGACATTCTGCCTACATATACTCAAAGAACATTCAATGTGAAAGAGTACACCATTTGTTTCAACATGTCAATTGCACAGTGGAATTCCAATTGTAACATCACATGTCATGGCATAACATATAACGTCATGTGTCGTGGCATAACATATGTACATATCATTGTTGGAATTAGGGTTGCAAAGAAACACACACAGCTTGGAGAAGACGAAGGAAGCACAAGGCACACAATAGAGAGTGTGGTACTTAGTGTGCAATGGAAAGATAGATAGCCCTAGAGTGGTGGGCGTATATACAATGCACGGGGAAAAGACCTCCTAAAGAGGGAAAAAATGCCCCGGCGGTCCTAGTGTGTTCACACACATCACTACCACATGTATATGGTAACAAATTCCCCCTGGAGTGATGCGGTGAACGAGAGCTGGCACATGAGTAAAGGGAAGTGCCATGCCCTAAGGACATGATCAGTCCACAAAGGGGAGTAAGCCCAAAGCTTTGCGGAAAGCTTCAAGCTTCTCACGAGACAATGCCTTTGTGAAAAGATGTGCAAGGTTGTCCTGTGTTGGCACATACGCCAAGCTGATCTCTCCTGCTAAGAGCCTCTCCCTGACATACTGGTAATGCACCTCAATGTGCTTTGTGCGAGCATGAAAAACTGGGTTCCTCGCAACTGCCAATGCGCTTTGACTGTCAGTGTCGATAGTGTTGGCAGTGTCCTGTCCAACACCCAAATCAGCCATAAGGCGTCTGAGCCATACACACTCAACCGTAGCTGTGAAGACTGCCCTGTACTCAGCCTCACAACTCGAAGTGGCCACAGTAGGTTGCTTCTTGCTCAACCATGATATTCATGAACTGCCAAGCATGAAACAAAAACCACTTGTGGACACTCTCGTGTCAAAACAACCAGCCCAATCTGAGTCCGAAAAAGCATGTAAGTCTGGTGGCAATGATCCCCCCTTGGGATAAAACAAGCCAAGATGTAAAGTGCCACTAAGGTAGCGGAAAATCCTCTTGACAGCTTGCCAATGCTTAGACCCTGGGCTATGCATAAATCTGCTGACCTGTGAGACTGCAAACTGAATATCCGGCCTTGTGTTGCATACATAAATGAGACAGCCAACAACAGTTTGATAAAGAGTGACATCAGCAGGATCACCAGCATCATGTAGACTCAACTTCAAAACTGTTTCCATGGGAGTGGCAATAGGTTTGCAATCCTCAAGTCCAAACTTACATAGCAATGTCTCTATGTAACTTTTCTGACACAAGGCAATACCACCATCACACTGCTTAAACTGTATACCCAAGTAATGATGCGAGAACCCTAAATCTTTCATCTTGAAAGTAGCATTCAAATCAGCCTTAAATTCAGCAATATGTCTCTCATTTGGTCTAGTGATCAGCAAATCATCAACATAAAGAACCACAATGAGAAGTATATCACCCTCACGCTTTACATACAATGTGCTTTCTGTTGGAATGTTACGAAAGCCTTGTTTGACCAAATGAGTGTCAACTTTCTCATACCAAGCACGAGGAGATTGCTTCAACCCATACAAAGCCTTGTTACATTTGCACACTTTGTCCTCTTGTCCTTTTATGACAAAACCGCGAGGCTGCGTTACATAAACTTCCTCAAATATGTCACCATTCAAGAAAGCAGTAACAATGTCTGATTGATGTACATCCCAACCAAAATGAGCTGCCAATGCACATAGAAAACGCACAGTAGTCATGCGACAAGTAGGAGCAAAAGTCTCTTCATAATCAATGCCTTTTTGCTGTGCATAACCCTTTGCAACAAGTCGAGCCTTATGGCGATCGATCTCACCATCCGGCTTGCGTTTCAACTTGTAAACCCACTTCGTACCAATGGCCTTTTTGCAAGGAGGCAAATCACATAAAGTCCATGTGTCATTTTCTATAAGTGCATCATATTCTGATTGCATGGCAGCCATCCAATTTTCTGAATTTTGTGCTTCATCAAAAGACAGAGGCTCCTCTACATCATGTAAGCTAGGCACAGCCAAAGCATAACAATATGATGCATAAGATGCATGGCGAGAGCCTGAACGAGTACGAATAGACAAAGGTGTATCCAATTTACTGTCACGCAAAGTGTGCACCAGCCATTTTGGCATACCATCCTTTGGAAACTTAGAACGTTGCATTTTACCCAGAATACAGCCTTCACAAACATGTTTGACAGGTGCTTCAAGAGGCGGCAAAGAAGCAACCATATCAGATTTCTGCAAACGCAGCAAACTGGCAAAATTCAGATGACCAAAACGTGCATGCCAAAGTTTTTCATTTGAAACAACGCTTGAATCTGCAACAGCATTTGCAAAATTTTGTCCACACTTGTCATACAAAGTGAGCTTATACAGCCCACGGCACAAAAGGCCAGATGCAACAATTTCATCACCAAAACTGAGATCATGAACTGTACATCTGTCATCCACAAATTTGACTACAAGTCGTCTAGCAAGTGCGGATACAGACAAGAGATTCTTCTTGATCCCAGGTACATAAAGTGCATCAACAAGTGTGAAGGAACTGCCATTTGCAGTAGTAAGCACAATCTTTCTAACTCCCTGAACCGGATAAGAGGCATTGTTGGCACAAGTGACTGAATTCCCATGAGGGACAGACTCGAGAGAGGTAAACAATTCACGATGTGAGGTAATGTGCTTTGTAGCACCACTTTCGAAATACCACACATGTGAATCTGCAGCAATTGACAAGCATGCATCATGGACAACAGGATTGTAAGTGCACTCTGCGCTAAAAGCCCATTCTGCATCAACATCAGCATCACAGTCTCCTTTCACAGAAGACTCAACAATGGCTGCATTTGTAGTGGAACCAGCATTTGCAGTGGAACCACCCTCTTTCTCTTAGCCTCTTTGGCCTTCAACTTAGGACACGACTTGATCAAGTGATCATTAGCTTTACAATAATGGCAACGCATCTTCTTTTTGCCCTTGTCACCAGAATTTCCAGACGAATTGTTGCCAGTAGAAGCATCAGGAACAACATTTTTGCCACTCGCAGCAGAACCATAAGAAGTGGCTGCACTACTGTTACCACCCTTTCTTTGAGAAGCAATAAAAGCTTGTTCAACTGCACGCTGCCTAGTCCTGTTTTTTCTGGAAAGTGACTCTTGCAACAGCAATGTGCATAATGCATCAAACTTGACAACTTCTGGATTTCCTTGGGTCATAAGTCTCCAAGTACTAGCAAAAGTCTGGTAAGAATCTGGTAAGGCATCAAGAACAATTTGCACAAGAGAACTGTCTGAAATGACTTCTCCTGCAGAAATAAGTTACTCATTGATATCCTTAACACTAGCAAGGAAAGTGTCCATATCATCTTCCTCATGCATAATCTTCGACTCCAACTCTTTACGCAGCAAAGTAATTTTAGCCTCATTGCGACTTGCATAAAGACCAGTCAAAATATCCCAAGCCTGTTTTGCAGATTTTGCTGAACGGATGTGAGGAACATTGGTGCGCTTCACAGACAACGCAATCAATGCATGAGCTTGCACATCCTTTACATCCCAACGAGCTTGTTCTGCCGTAGGCAAAACAACTCTAACAACAATAATTCTTGCAGCAAGACCTGCAACATCCTCAACATCGCCTACATCCTCAGAACCAGGACGTATATCAATGCCCTGCACAATGTTCCAGACGCCTTTTGACACAAAAACATGTTGCATCCTGTCCTCAACAGCAAACATCTTGAACACATCTGTGTTGTTGTTGTCAGCCATGGTAAATGCTGCACCTAATGTGAAAAGTGCCAAAAAATAGGAGAAACGGAGCGGGAACAACACGTGCTATATAGCACAAACCGTAGAAGACTATAAGGCACCTGTTATGCAAAAAACGGCACTGACAAAAATTTTGCACAAAATGACGAAATAGCGTGTGCAGTACTGCCTGTAGTGGAAACGGAGGCCGAAATGAGCCCAAATAAAAAATGTGTGCAGACCAAGCTCTATGAGGTGTCCCGAAATATTTGTCGATCTGCGAACGCTTGTTAAAGCTCACTGAAATCGGAGAAAGTGAGCAGGCGTGTACTGGAGTAGCTGGCGACTAAGCCCGGGAGGACGCAACCTTCTCTGATACCAATTGCTGGAATTAGGGTTGCAGAGAAACACACAGTTTGGAGAAGACGAAGGAAGCTCAAGGCACACAATAGAGAGTGTATATGATAGCAAAATCTAGATCAAAAACTTATTCCCCCTCAAGTCATCGAAGTCATGATGAAACACTGTTGTGACTGTAGATATCTGTGGCTTGTGAGATAGTGTATTTGCAAACACTGCTCTGGGGATACACAATTTGGAAGTGAAGAATGTTTGCCCATCTCATCTGTTTCTTTGACAACTTAGCACAACAAGAAGTGTTTAAGATTCTGATGATCTATGTACTTTGTAAAGTCGGCACCGACCTAGTAATGCTTCCACTAACTCAAACCATGCATCAACTAAGAGTTCTTGCTTATAAATATGTGCAACCCTTTCCGACTTCAAGAGCATCAATCTCTTATAAGCTACCACGGGACCCTCTTGCATCAATACCGCTCCAAAACTGCTAGGACATGCATCGTAGTAGACCTCAAAAGACTTCTGCAAACCTGGAAGTATCAAAACAGGTCTTGTGGTTAACTTCTCTTCAAGTGCATCATGGTGGTAAACTCATTTCGCCTAGAAAGTTTGACGCAAGCAATAAATGTCCCAAAATAGTAGCTTCCGTGTGCGGTTGTCAAAGGTGTGTGTAGAGATCATGACAAGTGGAAAAATGATGTCCAACATGGAAATTAAGCTCAACGGATTTAGGGATTTTTTTTGGCTCCTTTGGGCCTTTTATGCTCAAAATGGGTCTTTTTTGTGTGAAAAGTGGCAAAAAAAAAGGGGTTAAAAAATTTACACGTTTTGGGTCAAATATGGCTCAAAATGCCACATTAGTCACGTTGCCATGATTGTAAGCAAGGGGGTGTTTGCTCATGGCTGAATATAAGCACTTTCACCCCCCTCGAGAGGGGATTTTTTTATGGTGCTCTTGTGCAGTCCCACCTTGAAAGACAGCTAGGTCGCTTCTCACTAGAGATTCAAAGACATAGGGAGCCTCTCCTTCAGTCACCCACACACACCAATGGAGGTAACATCTACAACTCATAGATTCTTTTCAGAGAGCTGCCTCAGTTTCACCCATTGACACTTAGAGAGGGGTCACAAGGAGATGAGACAAGGGGGGATAGAGTGGGCTTTCTCGGTCTCTACCTCTATACTATGGGGACTCTTCACTCTCTACCCACCTATGCATGCCATACTGCACCCCGGTTTAGTAATGGATGGAGCTAGCTAGCCCTTTGGATATCATGGTTGTACTCTCATATGCTTACAGTTCCACATCCATTAGAGCTAAGAGGTGCATGCCGCTTACCCCTCGTATACATATGCACACACCCCCATGTTTGTGTATTTTCTTTGTAACAGCTTTATTCTTAGCACTTTGGTCGTTTTTGCTGGATTCCTAGAGAACACACACATGCGTTGTTTTGTTTCGTAGGCTGATTTCAGCCTTTAGAGCTTAGAAGACATCAATAAATCCAGAGTACAGATGAGGATGGATTCTAGTAGTAGTAGTATTTTTGTTGTATTTCTTTTGTACCCAGATATGGTAACAGATTCACTATTTTATAACAGGTCTCATTGATCATTTTGGCCTTTCGAAGCCGTTAATATGACATTTCATTTCATTTCATTTCTCTCTCTCTCTCTCTCTCTCTCTCTCTCTCTCTCTCTCTCTCTCTCTCTCTCTCTAACACGATCAAGGAGCAAGTATGGGCCATCAAAGAAGGAGAAGAGCAGCATAAAGAAATGACGACTTCTTGGGTGGATGTTCTTACCAAAACTCAACAGAAGGCGGACGAAGCCGAGAAATGGATCAAGGTGGCCAAGAAAGGAAAAGGCAAGGAGATAAGGCCCACGCCCACACCCAACAACATCATTAAACAGATACTAGAGGAGGAGCAAAGGAGAAGGGTGCGCGCTTTACATGTGAGAATTTGCGGTCTTAAAGACAAAGGCAATGTGGACGAAGAAGTAAAAGAACTCATAGCCTTGATGGGGATTCATGAGCCGACGCACACAAGGGCATGGAGAGCGGGCAACATAAAGAAAAATGGACGCAGTGGAGAAACCTCAAAAGAAAGAGCACTCATCATCCGTTTTCCCTCCATGGAAGCAAAGAAGTCATTCTTGAAGAAAAGACCAACTCTTAAAGAGACTGACATCTTTCTCGGGGATGATCTCACCCTCTCGCAGATCGCTCATATGTAGTAAGTAATGGCGGAGATTAGAGCGGCAAGGGACAAAGGCAACATCGCTTTTTACCGAGACGGAAAAGTGGTAATACTAGAACGACGCTCCACATGACGGTGCGAGACTTATGGGACCACACTCAAAGTAGCTGCCTGGAACTGCAATGGATCTATGCGTCTTGATGTGGGTGCCTTTGAGGATAGCTTTACTGGAAGAGACATCATCTTTTACTCTGAGACACACCAGGCCCCAGGGCAATCCATGCCTCACATTAGTGGATACAGGTGGGAGACGGCCTACAGACAGGAGACACGCTCAGAGCATAGAGGGTGGGGCTCGGGGGGAGTGGCAGTGTTATTTAGAGAGGATCTGCAGCCACTAATACATATAGCCCGCAGGGACGAGCAGGCTAGGTACATGTGGGTGAGACTGAAAGCAGAGACAGGCAGATACCTCCATCTAGCTATTTGCTACTTTCCCCCGAGTACATCAGTTTATGCATCACCCAGAGGACAGTCCCCTTTCTCTATTTTGGATGATGACATATGGGAGTTCTCTAGGGACGGTGACATTATCATCCTAGGGGACTTCAATGCTAGGACTGCCCATCACCAGGTAGTGTTTTATGATACTTCAGAGGAGATGCTAAGAGAGCTAGATGTTGCAGAGACGGGCCTTTCCAGACTATCACACGATGTGGAATGTACTGAGTATGGGCGACACCTGATAGACATGGGCACTGCATATGGATTGGCCATCTTGAACGGCCTACAGAGATTTCCTACTTCGGGAGGGTTTACATGCTTCCCACACAGACATGGAGCCAGCACAGTGGACTATGTCATGGCACAGCCGAATCTCATCTCTAGTATCCAGGATCTCACAGTTGAGCCCAGACTGATCGGGGTGGCAATGGATCATGCTTTGGTGTTGATGACCATCTCCTTCCAGTTCAGTGCAGCACACAACCCACGAGTAGCAGCCCCTACTCGCTACACATTCACACGGGAGACGGATTCTGTATACATGGACGGAATCTACAGGCGCTTATGCACTGAGGACTCGGGGCGACCTCTGGAAGAGCTAACTACTATACTGACACGGACATTACATGAGGCAGCAGCGGAAGCATACCCACACACCCAGCCTGAGTAGAGCCGCCGATTAGGGAGCATGCCTAAGAATAACTGGTACGATGAGGAGTGCCGCCAGACTAGAGCTAGACTTCAGAGGGAGGTGCTGTTGGGGGACGTCACTCACAGACAGTCACAGATTGACTTCCAACGCCTGGTGCGGCGGAAGAAGAGGGCTTTTTTGGCTCGACTCGAGCAGGATCTATATCAGCTATTCTTGAGTCAGGACTCGCGTGAGGCGTGGCGGCTCTTTCATGAGCAGTCCCCCCCCCGCTATTTCCTCTACAGAGACCTGGGGACAGTACGCATCATCTTTGTACACAGTACCTGAACAGCCGGCCCTCCCCAACCCCCCCGATCCATGCCCACACGCATGTGTCTTTTTCACCGCCGAGATGGTGAAGAAAGCTATTGACAGGATGAAGACTGGGAGAGCATATGATCATGATGGCCTAGTCGCTGAGCATTTCATGCATGCCAAAGACCTACTAGCAGAGCTTCTAGCAGTTATGTTTAACCGGGCCATGTGTGAGGGCCTACCAGACTCTTGGAGCCTATCTACGATCGTACCTATCTTCAAATCAGGAGACCCCATGGAGCCTGGGAATTATCGCACTATTATGATTGGGCACACACTGGCACGGTTGTATGCATCCATTCTGGAGCAACAGTTGAGTAGATGGGCTGAGAGGGAAGGGATACGTGCAACTGGGTAGGCAGGATGCAGGAGAGGCTTCTCTACTCTTGACCATATCCTAACACTCAGGGCCATCATCGAAGAAGGCATATCTCATGGGAGACGGATCTATTGTAGCTTTGTGAACTTCCGCAAAGCTTTCGACACAGTCCCCAGAGCTAGACTGATGCGTAGACTATAGGAAATGGGAGTACCCACAGAACTCATTTGGGGGATCATGGCATTGTACAGATCAGTAGTAGGGCATGTATGCACCCCGGAGGGACTTTCTACACCGGTTCCTACTCTTTTCGGTATGTATGTGGATGAGGTTTCTGACTACATTGACAGCGATGGGGATAAACGTTCTCAGTTGGCAGGGACATGGATTCCACTTTTGTTATATGCTGATGACATAGTGTTGATCTCCGAATCCCCAGATGGAATGCAACGTCAATTGGATGCTTTGCATACGTTGGCCCACGAAAGTGGTTTGTCTGTCAACTTGGGTAAAACCAAGGTTATGATGTTTAATACCACCCCACAATGGATCAGGAGGTCAGCACCTACATTCACATACGACCAGGAGACGGTGGAGTACACAGACGCTTACACTTACCTTGGAGTGGTTTTTAGCGGACCTGCATTCTCACTCAGAAGAGCAGCAGAGACCAGACTTACTAGAGCCCACACAGCATTGGGTAGATTGGAGAGGATGTGTTCCCAGGTTCAATTTCAGGAGCCCCGGACGAAGCTCTGGCTCTTTGACACCTTGGTGGCTTCAGCACTGCTCTATGGAACTGAGATATGGGGACCTTCACTGGATCACCATGGGAGGCCGCGTCGCTCAGACGGATGGGGGAACATGGAGAAACCTCTCGTCTCTATGATCTCGCGGCTCATTAGAGCCAAGGCATGAGTACCACGGGCCATTATCCGAGCAGAGCTAGCGGCCCCCCCACTTGTGGTGGAGGCGCTCACCAGATCAGTCTCCTTCATAAACCGCACATGACTTCCTAGAGACAGATATGCTCGCAGAGCACTTGAATCCTCTCGACAGCTAGCCATATAAGGAGATACAACATGCTGGTATGGGGAGATGACATCATGGTTTCAGGCATATGGGTTCAGCAAGACAGGCTGCCACCATTCCAGTACTCATTGGATGCACCATCTCTCACTCTTACACAGTCAGAGATCACCAAGCTCATCCGCCAAGACTTGACCCAACTAGACACCAGGAGGACATGGATACAACCAGCAGAGGAATTGGCCGCGAAGATGGCTTTCTACAGAGACCACCTCCTCCAGCTTACGGAAGATGGTTTTGTGGCGAGACCCAGATACATGGATACCCACTTGTCTCATGGGATACGATGTGCTATCGGCCAGTTACGCACATCTTCTCACCAGTTGCGGATTGAGACTGGGAGATACAGCGGAGTACCAACAGAGGACAGGACATGCCTCCTATGTAACATGGAACCTGAGACAGAGCTACACTATACATGCCGCTGCCCCGTCTACTACGAGATACGAGGCCGCTTCCATTGCTTGTTCAGAGAGAGTTTTGGACCGCTCTCAAGAGTCATGGGATACGAAGATCAGAGATGCCTGGGTTTGTTCTTGCTCGAGCTGCGCAGACACAGAGATAGCCTGATGAATGGCGAGGCTAGCCAGTCTGAAAGACGGATCGCAGACTTCTTTAGAGCAGACACGGGACAACCGCAAGAGCCAATCCCACAGCAGAGCTCCCCCCCGTCTCACACCAGAGGCACACTGATTGACCGAGCGATTGAACTGGGGAAATCCAGGCGCCCGGGACTGCGAAGAACTACACAGCATCGACGAAGGCTATGCAGAAAATTCGGATCACGCTGGCCAGGCATACACGACGCCCGGTCAGACTACTTACCATGGAGGAAATTGATGAGATTCGCCAAGGACCGATGCTAGATCTCTTGTGATTGAGCTATCCCAACAAGCCGCCCATTATTCTGCTTAGTTTTTTGCTTGACTCACATAGACCAACTTAGGACCCCATAGTATATATCTTTGTTTTGTATTGTTGTTAGGTTATTTTGCTACTTTGACTTTGTATCAGATCCACCACTTTGTAACTTTCGGGTCTCATAGGTCATTGTGGCCTTTTGAAGACGTTAATATAACATTTCATTTCATTTCATCTCTCTCTCTCTCTCTCTCTCTCTCTCTCTCTCCCCCCCCCCCCCCCCCCCCCCCCCCCCTAGCAGCCCAAGAACACCGGGGAGAGCACGGGCCAGCTTTGCCGCTGCGCCAGGAGCGCCGAGCAAGAGAGATCACATCGGACAATTGCAAGCTGCCCTCGACATGGTCATGGAAGAAAACCGCGACCTCAAAGCGCGCCTTAGCACGCTCGAGGCTCGAGGCTCGATTTGACTCCATGGTCTGCCTCACAACAGACAAGGTGAAGGAAGTCCAAGAAAAAGTCACTCAAGCTCACTCAATCGCACTCACCAAAGTGTAAACTTGGTGAAGATAGAACTGCGGGAACGTCAGCTTCAAGAAGAGAATCCCCTGAAGCTTTGCATTGGAGGGCTGTCCCAAGGATGGGACGAGTGCAAACAAGACTTCTGCAAATTAGTCGACCTCCTCAACGAGACTCTTAAACCGGTCCATGTCGATTACGATGCGGTAGAATGTATTGTCAACAAGTTCAACACCAAGCGCACACCTAGTGGACATGCCATTCTTGAGTTCAAAGACAAGGAAGAACGGCTCCGACTACCAGCAATCGCGTCTCCTCAAAGACACCGGCTTTTGGATCGCCAAAGAACTCACCCTGACACAAGTGAAGCACAAAGGTGAAGAGCTGAAAAAAGTGCGTGAAGAGTATACCGCGGAGGGAAGGCCATGATCCAAAAGTTTCGAACTCCTAAACTGGCCCTTGCCCTATAGGACCCCCCTTAGGCTTTGCTTTTTCGTTTGATGGACCCTTAGTCCCTAACTGATATGTATCGATTGCCCTCACTTAGAAGAAGTGGTTGTAATGTCTTGTTTTTGGTCCCATGGGTCATATCTGACCTCCGTGGACGATAATGTAATCTATCTATCTATCTCTCTCCTACTCGTGACCTGCTAGGACTGCGCCTACTTCCTTTGCTACTCTGTACATTGCGCCTATCCAACATAACCCTACACCTGTACAACAGTCCTATACTCGTGTGTTTTTGCCTTGCAGGACCTGCACGTTGCTACAGGTGCATACCATCTTGGATGAGATGATAATAGGTGGGCACGTGGTGGAAACTAACCCTTCGGAATTCATTAAGGCAGCAGAAGAAGTGTTCAAAAGGTGAACCTATACAAGGGCAGCAAGACACACGATAAGAGGATTGGAGATATTGGGTTCTTCATGCGGGCGGGTTCTTCCTGAGCGCGAGCAGGTGCTGCATCACTGAGCAGGTTCTGATGATGGACCAATCAGCTGACCTCGCGGATGATGTTATTCATGAAACCCCGGCTAAATCGAAAGCGACATTTAGGCGGAGGTTTCGAGAGAGCGCACTATTGCCAGGTTCAGTGAGAGCAGAGAAGCTGTCTAGAGTCAAAGATGACTTAATTTATGAGAAGGTATAGGTGATGATCAAGGCGGAGCTGAGCCTTTTGAAGGGTGACATTGAAAAAGAGATCTATGCAAAGGCGAAGACTTACAAAAAAGCTATGTATGTAGATATGAGGAAAAAGTTGGACAAAGAGATGCTTAGTAAGCGTGATGAGATGTTCACATCATTGAAGGCCGAAATGCAAACAATTGCGAGGGCAAAAGTGAATGTAATGGAATGCGTGATGCAAAAAAGACTAGAGGATGTTCTTGCTATGTTTGAATCCTGGAAATAAAAAATGAAAGAACGCATGAATGAAAAGGATGCATTGATTAAGCACTTAACGGAGACCTCGCTGCTCTGCTTGCAAAAATACCCTCGCAAAGGAGGGAGAAAATCAACCCTCAATGATAAAGGAGCTCGAAAGCATTAAGGAGCAGGTGAAAACTCTACGGGAAGAGGAAGAGCAGAAGGTAGGAACAACCTCTTCATGGGCGGAGCACCTATTCAAAACAAAGGAGAAGGTTGATAAAGCTGAAAAGTGGATCCAGGACGCAAAGAAAGGAAAAGATAAGATGCCTGAAGCCACAATGACATCCACTATTATCAATATGACAATTGAGGAGGAGCAAAAAAGAGAGACTAGAACCCTTCATGTGCATGTTACACGTCTCAAAGACACTGGAAAAGTAGAAGAAGAAGTGCAAGAGCTCTTGAAGCGCATGGGTATTTCTGAACCCTCACATACAGGTGCTTGAAGAGTTGGCAAGAAGGGAAGTGATGAGAAAGGAAGGCCCAAGGAAAGAGCACTCATTATACGTTTCCCTACGCTAGAAGCTAAGAAGGAATTCCTAAAGAAGAGACCAACACTCGAGCACATTGGGATATTTTTGGGTGATGACCTCACTCTAACACAGGTAGCACACATGCAAGAGCTGATGCCGGAGATCAAGGTGGCGAGGGAGAAAGGGAAAATTGCTTTCTATAGGGGAGGGAGATTATGGTGTTGGAAAAGCGCACCGCATGACGGTGCAAGACCTATGGGACCAGCCTTAAAATGGAAGCATGGAAAACTGATGGATCAATGAAGTTGGATGTAGGCGCATTTGAGGATAGCTTTAATGGAAGAGACATTTTTTTTTACTCAGAAACGCATCAGACTCCTGGCGGAGTGACGAGATACCATTGGGAGACTACTTGTAGGCAAGATGTGAGATCAATGCATAGAGGACGCGGGTCAGGAAGTGTGGCAGTCCTATTCAGGGAGGAGCTTCAACCCCTCATTTGTATTGTTCGGAGGGATGAGCAGGCCATATATATGTTGGTCAGAGTGAGAGCAGAGACAGAGAGGCCACTCTACATTGCAATATGCTATTTTGCCCCCAACACATCTCATTATGCATCACCCAAGGGACAGTCACCCTACATGATATTGCATAAGGATATATGGGAGTTCTCTAGGGATGGAGATGTCATTCTTTTGGGAGACTTCAATGCCAAGACGTTGAGTCTCAGACAGCTTTCTACGATACCTCAGAGGAAATGTTGGATGTCAGTGATGTGGGATTGGCTAGGTGTTCGTAGGATGAAGAGCATACTGGATATGGGGGAATTCTGACAGATTTGGGGACTACACATGGATTGACCATTTTGAATGGCCTCACCAGAGCCCGACTTCAGAGGGAGGTACTTCTAGCAGTCATTACTCACAAGTAGTCACGGATCGCTTCTCAGCTTTTGGTACGACGGAAGAAGAGGGCGTTTCTAGCTCGACTAGAGCATGATTTTTATCAGGTGTTTTTGAGCCAGGATTCAAGCGAGGCATGGCGACTCTTCCATGAGCACTCTCCCCCACCAGTCATCACTTCTACGGAGGTATGGGGTCAATATGCATCATCCCTCTACACAGTCTCGGGGCAGCCACCTCTCGTAGATCTACCAGAGCCATGCCCACATACATGTGCTTTTTTTTACCACCGAGATGATAAAGAAAGCCATTGACAGGATGAAGACCAGGAGAGCATATGATCACAATGTGTAAGGTGCAACGGAATGAATGTTGAACTTTGCTCAAGATGAGTGCTCCGAACTGTGCTCAAGGTTCCTTTGTTCTTATGGACGAGAGAGCCTTCCGTTCTTAACGAGAGAGTGCAATGGACACAAACGAAGTGAATGGACACTGTGCGTGAAAGTGTATGAGACTGAGAGATAGAGAGAGAAGAGAATACGACACCAGAGACGTTGTAAAACCCTCCTCCAAGGGCCCCACTCTCGATGGCGAGAGTGGTCTACTATTGATTGCACAATCTGGTACAAGATGCTGATGCAAACCTAAATGGGGCTATGTCGATGTCGACGGTGTGGATGACGAGGACGAGACTATGGCTGAAAAACTGAATGCTTGGGATTCTTCTTGTCGCCGAATTTGCTGATGCAAAACGCTGATTTTCTGAGGCTGAAAACACTGGTTTTCTGAGGCTGAAAACGCTGGTCTACTGAAGCTGAAAACACTGGTTTTTTGAGGCTGATGCTGAAAACGCTAGGGTGTTGAGGGTCTTGCTTGGAGCAAAAACGCCACCAAGGGGGAAAGGTCCTGCTTGAGAGAGAGAGGGGGAACCCGCTGCCTATGGCTTGTGTTCTCCTTGCTCTTCTGCCAAATAATGCTAGCCTAGGTTTGCTTATATATTATCTTACCCAATTTGCCCTACTCAGTTCCCAACAAAAGTCACTTAATAAATAAGTGAAAAATGTCAAAAATAGGGAAAATAGGTTAAATGCATTGGAAAATTCCTTTGATGGATTCTGATGGGAATGATGATGATCATGTTGTGTGCAACCGGAGGATATGCATCTAATCTAAGTGACTGGTCGTGCACGATCTGTGAACAGACTCACAAAAGTGCCAGATCACTTCCTATTCTAGACTGACTTGATTGAACTGAACCCTAGTCGTGCTGTAGCTTGTCCACGGACACATAGGGTTGGATGTGTCACGTGACATTCCCTCCTTTTCAAAGTGAGGTACTGGTACCGAACTGTATGGCGTCGAGGGAGATCACCAATAGCATCTGGAATCTTGGAAGGGACTCTTTGTCGGCCCACTCTGATGTGTGGGTCGTGCGGTACTTGAACTTCATAAAGGTCTGCAACGCTTGCTTCTTTGGGCTGCGCCGAAAGCGACACAAAGGCTTTTGTGGCTCCTTCAATGCTTCAACTTCGTTTAGAGTCATGCTTCTTTCTTCTTCAAGAATCTCCATGGTTGAAAATTCTTGAAACCACTTCCAACACAAAAACGTGAACATACCTATTCCATGTAAAGTGATCTTGTCTTCCTAAAAGACCGTGTATGCAATGTAGATGAACAAATAGACGGAGTGCCAAACCGTTCACCACACACACGCAAACCATGAGATTGAATCTTTCTCTGTGGATCTAAAGCAATCAACTGTAGCAATTCACAACGGAAATGCCTATGCTTGGTGCTCATACTTTCTTGTGCTCTTTCTACAAATGTGTCGTGCCATGGAAGAGACATGGATTGTGACTTCCTTGAATACATGCTTTTCAGCTTTTCATGAACAATCCGCATACATTCGTGCCCATTCATGAGTGAAATGTGCTCAACGTACAATATGTCATGCCTAGGAAAAGGGATCAAATAAAGACGCTGACTAAAATACAGGAAACGATCACGAATGAAACACTCGTACAATGCGTGCTTACTAATCATTCGAACATATAATGCTTCCTGTAAGGGTTCTTTGGACCTAGGCTCGAGAGCCAAGATCGGTTCGTCGTGTTTGATCGAATCTGCCTTTTGGGGGGGGGGTGTTGTGGACCTTGACTCAAAAGCCAAGATCTGATTGAACGAATCTGCAACGAGGTTAGCTTCGCTAGAAAAAGCATCAACTAAACCATCATCCTGGTGAACAATCACGTCTTGATCATACAAATCATCATGCTTGTGAGAAATCACATCGTGGTCATCATGCAAATCATCATGCTTGTTAGTATCATCCAAATCATCATGCTCATCATTATCATTCAAATCATCATGCAAATCTTGTGTATCATGCTTTGGAGAAGAAGAGACCGAGAGTCTCCTTTTCCCGAATCTCTTGCATTTGTGCTTGCACTTGAGAAACGAGTCGCAACAACTCTTGCATGTGTCGCGCTTGCTCATGTTCACGCTCTATGGCTGCCTTTCTTTCTGCTTCTCTTTCTGCGTGTCTGCGTGAAGGGGATCGGGGAGCACCACAGACGGAGAGTGAGAGAGAGAGAAGGAGACACACACGATGTGGGTGGGGAGACTGTGAAGTGGCAGCTCCCCCTATACAGTATACTCACTAGAAGTATAGGGTAACAGTGGGCGGGCGCCCATGACCTGGGCGACCGGTCAAGGCACATAGGCCTTAACCCCAACAACCTCCCACTTAAAGGCCAATGTGCCTTTAAGCAAGATCTACTAGTGTACAACTAATAGAAGGTGAGATTTTCTCTCAACCTATGCCCACTGACTCTCGATGAGCTAGTGCATCCGGCTCTACTGATAGACAAACATCCTGCTGCGGAAGCCACACAGAGCTAGCTCCATGCTCTGCAAATAGTCTACAAGAGCTCATGCACTCCTGCAAGTATCGGTCCAATACCTGCAAACCTCCCCTATGCTCTATGCCGAGATCAATCATCGAACAACTAATCAACCCTGCTGCAAATGCTCCCACTGCAGCTGCTATGTCGGGCCTCGAGATCAGCATCTCGTACATGAGGACACCGAACGTTGATGCAACCCTAGCAACCTCTGCCACCTCCAACTCAGAACTCAACTCATGGCAATTTTGTCCCCTATCATAGAGACCATGGCACTCTGACTCCGAGCTCTGGAGTGACTCCTCGTGCCCACCACATATCACATGTGTACCAAGAGTATCCATCTGTCCTGAATCTGCATCAAGCTTTGGCATAAGCATATCAAGAAATGACTCCACAATAGCCGACATCTCAGCCTCCATGTGAGTCATCTCTGTCATCACCTCTGATGACTCATCCTGCTGTGACTCACTAGAGCTGTCCCGCTCTACCTGTGCATCCGTAGACGCAACCTGCACAACAAGGTCACTGCTCTGATACCAATTGAAGGGGATCGGGGAGCACCACAGACGGAGAGTGAGAGAGAGAGAAGGAGACACACACACGATGTGGGTGGGGAGATTGTGAAGTGGCAGCTCCCCCTATACAGTATACTCACTATAAGTATAGGGTAACAGTGGGCGGGCGCCCTTGACCTGGCTGAAGGGGATCGGGGAGCACCACAGACGGAGAGTGAGAGAAAGAAGGAGACACACACACTATGTGGGTGGGGAGACTGTGAAGTGGCAGCTCCCCCTATACAATATACTTACTATAAGTATAGGGTAACAGTGGGCGGGCGCCCATGACCTGGGCGACCGGTCAAGGCACATAGGCCTTAACCCCAACACTGTGATCCATTTCTGCCATTCTTTCTACTCTTCTTGCTTCACGTTCTAACTTCCTTTCCATAAATATCTCCAACTCCTCCATAGGAGTTAGTGCAATCCTTGGCGTAGATGGGGAAGGGGGAGGGTCGGAAAACCTCCTGGTGGGGAAAACTCTTTTTCGCCTCTCTCATGCTTATCACCTCCAAGCGAAGTATCCATTCCGCTTCGAGTGATGACCATCCACTGAAGTCTTGGGTTCTTGTGGGTTCTTGTGGTCTTGGGTTCTTAAGTTCACGAGGAACTTGGGTTCTTGGGGGTCTTGGTTCTTGGGTTCTTGAGTTCTTGCGGGTCTTGAGGTTCTTGAAGTTCTTCTTTCGCTTGCAATTTGTGTTAGAGAAGGATCTTCTCTTCACCCGAGTTCTACTCTTTTCTGCGGGCGCACCCCTTAGGGGCCTTGCGCTCACACCAACGTTGCTTTTTCCCACCTCACGTCGATTGGCCGGCCGCTAAGTGCACGCTCTCAATGAGAGAAAAGAGGCACAAGGGGAGGCTGGACAAGCCCTTCTTTCTTGGGTATCCTGTCACTCTTCAAAAACACGATTAGGAATCGACACGCCCAAGTGAACTTGGGTTCATGTGACCTCAACAAGCAAACAAAAATTCTGTGGTTCTTGTGGTTCTTTCCTTGAGTGATATAGAACACTATCAAAGCTCTGATCACAATGTGTAAGGTGCAGCGGAATGAATGTTGAACTTTGCTCAAGATGAGTGCTCCGAACTGTGCTCAAGGTTCCTTTGTTCTTATGGAAGGGAGAGCCTTCTGTTCTTAACGAGAGAGTGCAATGGACACAAACAAAGTGAATGGACACTGTGCGTGAAAGTGTATGAGACTGAGAGACAGAGAGAGAAGAGAATACGAACACCAGAGACGTTGTAAAACCCTCCTCTAAGGGCCCCACTCTCGATGGCGAGAGTGGTCTACTATTGATTGCACAATCTGGTACAAGATGCTGATGCAAACCTAAATGGGGCTATGTCGATGTCGACGGTGTGGATGACGAGGACAAGACTATGGCTGAAAAACTGAATGCTTGGGATGCTTCTTGTCGCCGAATTTGCTGATGCAAAACACTGATTTTCTGAGGCTGAAAACGTTGGTCTCTGAGGCTGAAAACGCTGGTTTTCTGACGATGAGGCTGATGCTGAAAACGCTAGGGTGCTGAGGGTCTTGCTTGGAGGAAAAACGCCACCAAGGGGGAAAGGTCCTGGTTGAGAGAGAGAGAGGGGGAACCTGCTGCCTATGGCCTGTGTTCTTGCTCTTCTGCCAGATAGTGCTAGCCCAGGTTTGCTTATATATTATCTTACCCAATTTGCCCTACCCAGTTCCCAACAAAAGTCACTTAATAAATAAGTGAAAAATGTCAAAAATAGGGAAAATAGGTTTAATGCACTGGAAAATTCCTCTGATGGATTCTGATGGGAATGATGATGATCATGCTGTGTGCAACCGGAGGATATCCATTTAATATAAGTGACTGGTCATGCACGGTATGCGAACAGACTCACAAAAGTGCCATATCACTTCCTATTCTAGACTGACTTGACTGAATTGAACCTTGGTCATGCTGTAGCTTGTCCACGGACACATAGGGTTGGATGTGTCACGTGACATCCCCTCCTTTTCAAAGTGAGGTACTGGTACCGAACTGTATGGCGTCGAGGGAGATCGTCAATAGCATCCGGAATCCTTGAAGGGACTCTTTGTCGGCCCACTTTGATGTGTGGTTCGTGCGGTACTTGAACTTCTTAAAGGTCTGCAATGCTTGCTTCTTTGGGCCGTGCTGAAAGCGACACAAAGTCTTCTATGGCTCCTTCAATGCTTCAACTTCGTCTAGAGTCATGCTTCTTTCTTCTTTAAGAATCTCCATGGCTAAGAATTCCTGATGCGATTTCTGATTTGGTTCACTTCACTATTGTGGTGAAACAAGGCTGCCTGCTATCTCCTACACTATTTGCCATGTATGTGGATGAGGTTGCTACTACATTGAGAGGGATGGTGGTAGAGGAGCACAATCGGCAGGGACTATGGCAGATCTGGTAGCACTGATGGTTCGAGATGTATGGAGGGATGGTGGTAGAGGAGCACAATCGGCAGGGACTATGGCAGATCTGGTAGCACTGATGGTTGGAGATGTATGGAGAGGCCTCTAGTCTTTAGGATCTCTCAAATTATTCCGGCTAAGGCCTCAGTGCCACATGAGATTATTCGAGCCGAGCTAGCTGCCCTCCCCTCTTGTGGTCGAGGCCCTTACTAGATCAGTATCCTTCATGCATAATTTATGGGACCTTCCGAGAGACATATATGCTCGGCTAGCCCTTGAGTCATCTCGACAGCTAGCGCTACGAGGGGACACAACATATTGGGATGGGTAGATGACATCATGGTTTTAGTCACATGGCTTCAGCATGGATAGACTGCCTCTGTTCTAGTACTCCTTGGATGCACCCCCCCTATCTCTCACACGGACAAAGATCACTAGACACATACGTTAGGATTTGATTTAGTTAGATACGAGGAGCACACGAATACAGCCAACTCAAGAGTTGGGCACGAAGATGGCTTTCTATAGAGAGCATCTTCTCCAATTAGCAGAAGACGGATATGTGATCAGACCGGCCTATATGGACACTCATTTATCCTATGGGATAGGTTAGATGTGGACATCATCGCATCAGCTAGAGATTGAGACTCGTAGATTTAGGAGAATACCAGTAGAGGCGAGGTTATGCCAGTTGTGTCTTATAGTGTCAAAGACATAGTTACATCACATTTGTCATTGTCCGGTATATTATGAGATACTCATTGTCTATTCAAAGAGGGCTTTGGACCATTGTCCAGAGTCATGATATATCAGGATCAGAGATGCCTCGGGTTGTTTTTGCTAGAGCTACGCAGACACAGGGAGAGTTTCTTGAGGAGATCAGGCAATGGGAGACATTCATAGAGGGAGATTACTGACTTCTTTAGAGCAAGGACTTAGCAGCCAGATGAGCATGCTTTACAACAGACTTCAGAGCCAACTTATACCAAAGGTATATTAGTTGGCAGAGCCATTGAGCTTTAGAGAGCTAGACACCCACGTCTACGAGGGCGACCACGACATCAACGGAGGCTCCATCAAAAGATCAGGACTATTCTAGCAATACATGGGAGACGCCCAGTACGTCTATTTACAGAGGCGGACATTGACGAAGCTCTTCAGCCAACTATGCAGTACTTTCTCTGACAACGCCCTACGCCTGGCATTGATGATGATGATGATGATGATGATTTTAGTCTTTCACTTTACTTCACAAATTTTTATTTTTGTACCCAGACATTGGATTAGATCTACCAAGATTGTATCCGTGTGGTCTCATGGGTCATTTTGGCCTTTTGGAGACGTTTAATATAACATTTCATTTCATTTCTCTCTCTCTCTCTCTCTCTCTCTCTCTCTCTCTCTCTCTCTCTCTCACTCACACACACACACACACACACACACACACACACACACACACACTCTGGAGCCACTACCCCTGAGCAAAAATGAATCCTATGATTTGCCAGTTGTGCTCTAGGGTCATTTGAGAGCTTTTACACCTCTATTCCAGGTAGACCTTGGTCAGTTTTGTATATCATTACTTTGTTACATTTTATGGTGAGAGATCTCAGATATCATCATCAGTTGTACTTTGTAGAGGTCTGGGGACATTTATTTCAATGTTATTATATCTTTCGCTCTTTTTTGTTTCTTTATTTGTGTGAAAAGGAAGCACACAATGTACAAGAATCCAACATATGAGGATATTTTATCCTCCTTCAGAAATTATTAAACAAAAACACTTGGTTTTGGCAAGCACTTGATCTTGTGAAGCCAATGTCTTCCTTAATATACTTAATTAGGAATCAGATAAGGAGCAAGCAAAAGGCATGATTAACACTTACTAACGGGCATTATCAACGACAAACCTGGCTTCAATCTTAATGATCAGAGTCTACCCATATTTTTTTTTGTCAGATGGGACTAACCAAAAAATGTTTTTCTTATTGATTATGAATGATTGGAGTTGCGTAGGTGGTTCATGAGATACTCTGGAATCATTGATTACTGCACTAAACCTTCAATGCATGCACGAAATGATTATTGGTTGTGTACTTTGCAAGTTGCTGAGGTTCTTTTTGGAGGTTTCCAGGGGCAGATAAAGATTTTACTCACTCAGGGACGGGTGCAAGAAGCTTCAAGTGGTCTCGCTTCTTTACTTAGCCTCGAATCCAACAATCCATGGGCCTTGGCTGAGCAAGGCTGGCTGGCTTATCTGAAGAAGGACTTCGAACAAGCTACAACTTTACTTGAACGAGCAGTCAATCTCGAACGATCAAATCCAAGCTACCATTATAAATTGGTAAAGGATCTAGTTTTTATTTTAAAATGCTTACTCTTTTGTTCAAATTAAGTATTGACTGTGCCATTCTATAGCTGAGCTCTAGTTAATGGCCTTCTTGCGAGCATGCAGCCAGTCTGCGGCCCCTGCGACGGCCTCTACTGGTGCTCCTGTAACAGGCAGAATAAACTGCCGATTGCAGTAAGACATTGAAAAGACAGCTGACCAAGTAACTTGACCAACAGCTCCTTGCTTTGATCAGCAGTCGGTTTGATTACTTATGAGAAAACTGAAGAAGGGATTCTTTTCTTTGTTCTGTTTTTATAAATGTAGTCGTGATGGTCCCTTCCGCTGTCCATGACTCTCGTGTGGAGCTCAAAACTGGCTGACCATTTTTTATAGGAGCCCTCTGGGTATACATAAAGTAGATACAAAAGGCTAAGGTTTGTGTGATGTGATATCTTCATTGTACACATGCACAAGATTGTTTTGGGTGTTTTCTGTAAAGACTGGTTTTATAGCGAGGATTCTTTCGGTAGTTTCATGTAACAAGAACACTTCCCTTCTTTGTATCTAAGGCTTCTATGAACTTTGTGGATCTGCTAGGGATGAGGCCAACAAACAGCCCTGTAACCACTTCTGGGAGTGGTAGGAAAGAAGACGCTAACTACCAATCTTTGCATGCTTGAGACAACTTTAGTACTTCAAAACAACTCGAATTAACTGAATAGAAAAGAATTAGAGAGAGGTAGAAAAAAAAAGAATTAGAGAGGTAGAGATAAAAATTTGCTTTCCTCTATTGAGAGAGAAAACCATTTTTAGAGAGAGATTGGGCACACTTTTTAGAGAGAAAATTGCATATTCTAGATAAAAAAAATTTCCCAAGGAGAGAGAATCAGCTTGAGAGAGAAAGTCCGGTTTAGACAGAAAGCGAGCACTCTCTAGAGAGAGGACAGATAATGTAGGGAGTGACAGTCACTACGCGGCTAGCGAGGATTTTGACTTTGACCAAGAGCTACGGGTGGACCACCTTTCTATAGAGAGTATATGTGACCTCTAGACTGACACAATTATCAATTGCGTCTTGACCTCGACGCTGAAGCCCAATCCCTCACATACTGTCCTCTAACATGAGAGCGATCGGCCTCAATTGTACCTATATATATATATATATATATATATATATATATATATATATATATATATATATAGAGAGAGAGAGAGAGAGAGAGAGAGAGAGAGAGAGAGAGAGAGAGAGATATGAAATGTTATATTAACGTCTTCAAAAGGCCAAAGTGACCTATGAGACTAGAAAGTTACAATGTGGTGGATCTGATACAAAGTCGGAGTAACAAGATGACAAAAATGAAACGACAAATGACAAAATAAAATACTATGGAATCCTAAACTGCTAGGTGTGAACTAAGCAGCTAGCTGGGATAGCTAGATCACAAGAGATCCAACATCGGTCGGTGGCGGATCTCATCAATCTCCTCCATGGTCAGTAGTTTGACCGGGCGTTGTGCATGTCGAGCCAAAGTGATCCGAATCCTCTGATGCAGCCTCCGTCGATGCTCTGTAGTCCTCCGCAGTCGTGGACGTCTGGATCTCCCCAGCTCAGTCGCTCAGTCGATCAGTGTGCCTCTGGTGTGAGGCGACGAGCACTGAGAGAGAGAGAGAGAGAGAGAGAGAGAGAGAGAGAGAGAGAGAGAGAGAGAGAGAGAGAGAGAGAGGGAGGGAGGGAGGAAATGAAATGTTCTATTAACGTCTTCAAAAGGCCAAAGTGAAGCCTATGAGACCAGAAAGTTACAATGCGTACAAAGTCAGATTAACAAATTAAATTAAACTAGGATAACAAAATATAAATACTGCGGAATCGTAAAGTAAGCTGATAGGTGTGAAAGGTGAAAGGCGTGAAATGTGTGAACTAAGCAGTACAATGTGTAGACAATATGGGAGGGAAGTAGAGATCCATCTTCATAGAGATCCATCTTCATCTGCACTCTGGACGACGAAAAAGTATGGCTCGAATCTTTTGTTGTAGCCTCCTTTGAAACTGTGTAGCTCCTCTTCTCCATCGGGGTCGTCTAGGTCTCCCTAGCTCCAATGCTCGGTCTATGAGAATGCCAGTAGTGCGGGGAGACCTCTCCACTGTTGGCTGCTCCTCTGTCTGTTCTTCTGGGTGTACAATATCTAGCGTAAAGAAATCAGTGATCTGTGTTTGGGGTTGTCTCTCTTCAGCTCTCCTCAATAAAGTTTCTCTATGTCTGTGTAATTCAAGTAGATATAGCCCAAGACATCTCTGATCCTCATAACTCATGACCCTAGATAGAGGCCCAAAACCTTCTCTAAATAGACAATGAAAACGGCCTTGTATCTCATAGTACACTGTGCAATGACATATGTAATGTACCTCTGTCTCTGGCTCTAGATGGCATAAGCAGCATATCCCGCTATCTGCTGGTGTCCCTCTGAATCTGCTAGTCTCAATCTCGAGCTGATGTGAGGACGTGCGTATCTGGCCAATGGCACAACGCACACCATGAGAAAGATGCGTGTCCATATAACTAGGTCGAATCACAAACCCATCCCCCGTGAGGTGGAGAAGATACTCTCTATAGAAAGCCATCTTTGTGCCCAACTCTTGTATCGGCTCTATCCATTTCCTCCTCGTGTCCAGCTGGATCAGATCCCGACGAACGAGTCTATTAATCTCTACCCGCGTCAAAGACCTCAAGGGTGCCTGTAGAGAGTATTGAAAAGGAGGCAACCTGTCCATGGTGAAACCGTGTGTCTGAAACCATGATGCCATCTGTGCATACCAGCATGATGTATCCCCATTAAGAGCTAATTGTCTGGAGGACTCTAGAGCCACCCTGGCATACCTGTCTCTGGTAGTATCCCATAGACTATGTACAAAGGAGACTGATCTGGTAAGCGCCTCAATCTCCATAAGGGGGGCAGCTAATTCCGCTCGAATAATATCATGCGGTACGGAAGCCTTGGCTCTAATCAGCCGAGAGATCATAGATACCAAGGGCTTCTCCATACGCCTCCAACCATCCTGGCCTACAGAAGGTCCCCAAACCTGCACCCCATATAACATAGTAGAGGCAACCAAAGTATCAAAGAGCCATAACTTTGTCCTAGGTTCCTGGAACTGAACCTGCGAACACATCCTCTCCATTGCTCCCAGAGCCGCACCAGCTCTAGTTAGTCTAGTCTCTGCTGCTCTTCTCAAAGAAAATCTCGGCCCAGTAAAGACTACCGCCAGGTAAGTGTATGCATCTGTATACTCCACAATCTCCAGACCATATTTGAAAGTAGGTACTGATCCTGACCCATTGCGGTGTGGTGTTAAACACCATAACCTTGGTTTTACCTAGGTTTACACACAATCCACTATCCTCTGCAAAACTGTGTTGCATACCTTCTGGTGAGTCATATATATATATATATATATATATATATATATATATATATATATATATATATATATATATATATATATATATATATATATATATATATATATATATATATATATATATATAGAGAGAGAGAGAGAGAGAGAGAGAGAGAGAGAGAGAGAGATGAAATGTTATATCAACGTCTTCAAAAGGCCATAGTGACCTATGAGACCAGAACGTTACAATGTTGTGGATTCTAAACTGGTAGGTGTGAACTAAGCAGCTAGCTGGGATAGCTAAATCACAAGAGATCCAGCATCGGTCACTGGCGGATCTCATCAATCTCCTCCATGGTGAGCAGTCTGACCGGGCGTAGTGCATGTCGGGCCAAAGTGATCCGAATCCTCTGATGTAGCCTCTGAAGGCATATCTGATCCTCGTACCTCATGACTTTGCAGAGTGGTCCAGACTCCAAAGCCCTCTCTGAACAAGCAGTGGAAGCAGCCTCGTATCTCGTAGTAGACGGGGTAGTGGCATGTGTAGTGGACAAGGTAGGGGCATGTCTTGGCCTCTGCTGGTAGTCTGCTGTATCTCCTAGTCTCGATCGGCAGCTGGTATCCCATGAGACAAGTGGCTGGCCATGTATCTGGGCATCCTCATAAAACCGTCCTCCGTAAGCTGGAGAAGATGCTCTCTGTAGAAAGCCATCTTCGTGCCCATCTCTTGTGCTTGCTGTTTTCATGTCTTCCTGGTGTCTAGCTGAGTGAGGTCCTGGCGGATGAGCCTAGTGATCTCGGATGGTGTAAAAGTCAGAGAGGGTGCATCCAGTGAGTATTGCAAGGGGGGCAATCTGTCTATGCTGAACCCATGCGCCTGAAACCATGATATCATCTCCCCATACCAACATGCTGTATCTCCCTGCATGGTTAACTGTCGAGAGGACTCAAGTGCAAGGCGAGCGTATCTGTCTCTGGGAAGTTCCTCCATGCGGTGTCTGAAGGAGACAGATCTGGTGAGCAGCTCAACCACTAGTGGGGTGGCAGCTAGCTTTGCTTGGATAATGGCGCGTGGTACTCAAGCCTTGGCTCTAATGAGCCGCGAGATCAAAGACCAGAGGCTTCTCCATGCCCCCCCATCCATCAGTGCGACCTGTCCTCCCGTGATGTTCCAATGAAGGCCCCCATATCTCAGCTCCATAGAGCAATGCAGAAGCCACCAGAGTGTCAAAGAGCCAGAGCTTCGTCCGAGGCTCCTGAAAATTAACTTGTGAACACATCCTCTCCAATCTACCCAATGCTGCATGGGCTCTGGTCAATCTAGCCTCCGCTGCTCTCCTCAATGAAAATGTTGGTCCACTAAAAACCACTCCAAGGTAAGTGCAAGCATCTGTATAGTCAACTGTCTCCTGGCCGTATGTGAATGAGGGCGCTGACCTCCTGATCCATTGTGGGGTGGTATTAAATACCCTGACCTTGGTTTCACCAAGGTTGACAGACAAACCACTTTCATGGGTAAACCTATGCAAAGAATCCAAGTGACGTTGCATCCCCTCTGGAGAGTCGGAGATCAACACAACATCATCAGCATATAACAATAGCGGAATCCATGTCCCTGCTAGCGGTGCACCTCTATCACCATCTCTCTCAATGTAGTCAGAAACCTCATCCACAGACCCTCTGAGGTGCGTACATGCCTACTATTGATCTGTACAATGCCATGATCCCTCAAATGAGCTCTGTGGGTACTCCCATCTCCTGTAATCTACGCATAAATCTAGCTGTGGGTACTGTGTCAAATGCTTTGCGGAAGTCCACAAAGCTACAATAGATCCGTCTCCAATGGGATCTGCCCTCCTCAATGATGGCCCCGAGTGTCAAGATATGGTCAAGAGTAGAAAAACCTCTCTCGACCCCTGCCTGCCCAGCTGCACGCATTCCTTCCTCTCTGCCCATCTACTCAGCTGCTGCTCAAGAATGGATGCGTACAACCGTGCCAATGTGTGTCCAATCATGATAGTGTGATTCCCAGGCTCTATAGGGTCTCTTGACTTGAAGATAGGCACAATCGTAGATAGGCTCCAAGTATCAGGCAAGCCCTCACCTATGGCATGGTGAAACATAATTGCTAGAAGCTCATCTAGTAGATCTTTGGCATGCATGAAATGCTCAGCCACTAAGCCATCATGATCATATGCTCTCCCAGTCCTCATCCTGTCAATGGCGTTCTTCACCATCTCAGCGGTGAAAAAAGCACATGTGTGTGGGCATGGATGGAGGAGGTCGGGACGGGGTGGCTGTTCAAGAGCTGTGTACAAAGATGATGCGTACTGACCCCAGGTCTCTGTAGAGGTAATGGCAGGGGGGGGGGGATTGCTCATGAAAGAGCTGCCATGCCTCACGCGAGTCCTGATTCAAAAATAGCTGGTATAGATCCTGCTCTAGTCGAGCCAAAAATGCCCTCTTCTTCCGTCGCACTAGGCGTCGGAAGTCAATCTGTGACTGTCTGTGAGTGATGTCCCCCAAAAGCACCTCCCTCTGAAGTCTAGCTCTAGTATGGTGGCATTTTTTATTATACCAGCTGTTCTGAGGCATGCTCCCAGAACGGCGTCTCTGCATAGGCTGGGTGTGTGGGTATGCCTTTGCTATTGCATCATGTAATGTCTATGTCAGTATAGTAGTAAGCTCCTCTAGAGGTCGCCCTGGCTCCTCATTGCATAGGCGTCTGTAGATCCCGTCTATGTATACAGAATCTGTCTCCTGTGTGAAGGTGTAGCCAGTAGGGGGCTGCGACCAGTGGCCTGTGTGCTACACTGCACTGGAAGAGATGGTCAACGACACAAGAGCATGATCCACCGCCACCCCAACAGGTCTGGGCCCAACTATGAGATCCTGGATACTAGAGATGAGGCGCGGCTATGCCATGACATAATCCACTGTGCTGGCTCCATTTCTGTGTGGAAAGCATGTGAAACCTCCCGCAGCGGGAAATCTCTGTAGGCCCTATATACAAACTTAGCAAAATTGCCCTACCTACTTTCCCAACAAAAGTCACTAAAAAATAATAAGTGAAAAATGTCAAAAATAGGGAAAATAGCTCTATGCACTGTAAAAATGCTCCTGATGGGTTTTGATGGAAATCTGATGGTCATGCTGTGTGCAACCAGAGGATATGCATCTAATCTAAGTGTCTGGACATGCACGGTCTGCGAACAGACTCACAAAAGTGCCGGATCCCTTCCTATTCTAGACTGACTTGACTGAACTGAACCCTGATCATGTTGTAGCTTGTCCACGGACACATAGGGTTGGATGTGTCATGTGACAATAGAATTTGATATTCTGTTTAGTAATCATTTGATTCCCATATTGATCTTTTTGTTATTAGTTTTCCCCCGATTCTAAAATGTTCTAGAAACTTTTAGTCAAGGGCTATAAGAATCTAAAACGAGAGTTCCAAAAGAAAAACAAGTGTCAAAACACTTGTTACATGTGTAATGACACTTGTCAAAGACAAAAGACAATTCACTTTTACTTTTTTTTTCAAAAGGCAAGACACTTGAAACATACAAGGACACTTGTCAAAGACAATTTATCTTTTTAGACAAGTGGCAAGACACTTGTGCTAATGCTAACACATAACCTTCTTATTCAAGAGGCAAGTTCATTTTTTATTAAAGCAGCCCTTTTCCCTCGCGTTAGAGATCACTTTATTGCAGAAATTACACTCTAAATTTCAGCCTAAGAAGCCTCTATGCTAGCACCACCGTCGCCCTCTAAGCTCTTCGTGTTACTTCTCTCTCCCATAAGCCCTACATGGTGCCTCTCTCTCTCTCTCTCTCTCTCTCTCTCTCTCTCTCTCTCTCTCTCTCTAGCAGATTTTCCACGAGGTATGAACTTAGGGGTTTCTTGAGTTTTAGCCTTTCCTTTATTATCTTAGGTGAAGATTTCTATGCTCTAGGTGTAGTGGAAAATTGAGAAGAAGAGGTATTGTGGTTCTTACCATTCTGCTTGTTATGTGGGTTCTACAGGGTACTTCGTCTACTTCTTCTAGGGTTTAGGCTTCTCGACCAAGATCTGCAGGTTGGCTCCATTCTCTAATGGCTGGACACGTCAGCAATTTGTGACATCCCCTCTTCTTGATCGTCCGCGATTACAGCATATTTGCAAAACAACTCAAGTTAGCTCAAAAATTTTCGAGGGACAATCCAAGGGACAATCAGTTTTCTCATTCCAAATCCGAGCTCTTGATTTCTGGGTCACTGGCTTCCCAGAAGAATCTCATCCAATAAGGAGTCTCATTCCAGATTGGAACTCTTGATATCCTGGGTCATTGGGTTCCCAGAAGTATCTCATACAAATAAGGAGTCTCATTCTAGATCGCAACTGTTGATATCCTGGGTCGTTGGTTTCCCAGAAGTATCTCATCCAAAAAGGAATGTTCAGTGGTTGGCACATCACAATGCAACACAAATGCTCACATATGTATTTTACAAGACACAACGAATAGCGCCGCTGAGCACTCCTCCGAGACAGACGGTCTGCGGTATGAAGCTGCTCAACGACTACCTTGTCATCCCCCCCGCAAATAACCTAAAAAGGTCCGGGCCATGCGTTCAGAGGTTTGGTACAACCAAACGCTCCCCAGACATCCCGTCTGCATTGTTCAGAGGTTTTCCAACATACAACAAAACGCTCTCCAGACATCCCGTCTACGTCGGTTGTCACCAGCGTGTGACTACTATCTATCCTTTTTGCTGATTTCTTTTTTTTATTATCTATTTACTTTCACTTTTTGGAAACACCCCTCGGAAAATCTAACTGCCGTGCATTGCATAGCTAGTGTGGAGCTGTCCAGAGGGAGTCCAGGCCTGAGGGCAAGAGAGCACTAAGGTTGGACAAAGACTATGGTTAGCCAAAGTGGGGTCATTGACTAGCCAAAGTGGAATCCTTTGCTACAGAGGCTACAATTCAGTTTTGGATGTGGCCGCAGTGTACAAAGAGGGTCGGATGACCTAGAAAGATACAATGGCAGTATCTCCTAAAATTTAGGGAACTGCTATTTTGGGACTTGAAAATGTGTTTGCGTCATTACCTCCGGAATGACAAGGAGAACATTTTCTTACTCTGCCGTGAAGTCAACTGGGCGACCGGTTGGGAGATTTTTAGGCGGCAATCCCGAAACGGGAAAATGCTTGTAAATGTGTCAAGTGGCACATTCTGGTGCAGTTTCCAATGCAAGAAGGAAGTGGCGCTGAATTTTAAGCTGGGAGAGGCTCATTTTCAGAATTTGTCACAGGTGAAGAGCTATGGAGTGCTTGCTTTCCCTCTTATGCACAGTGCGGTGCCAGGAGTGATGCCTTGCACGCTACGCACTGCCCTCTCTCTCCCCTTTGGCAGTATGGTATGCCCCACTAGTGGGCTCTTCATTTGACCAATGTACAGTTGTGTGGGTTCATGCGCGATTGCGAGGCAAGAGCCTCTTGCATAGGTATTGGATTAGCTAGCGGCTAATTCCCCCCGCAGGTACAGGTGAATTCGGAGAGGTTTCACGCCAGAAATCTCTTCCGATTCAAAGGGCAAGTTGCCCTATAGGTGCGAAAGCTCGAGGACTTGCTATGGATGTGACGGCACACGAAACGGAGCCCGAAACAGTGAATTACAGCCTGCTGTGTATTTTTGCAGGTTTAGGGTTTTGGCCCTAAACGGACCCTAATACCCCCAGGATGTTCGGGGACGCAAGGGGACCGCTGTACAGGCGATCTGGCGCATTTTCAGGGCTGAAAACAGAGAATTCAGCGTGCTGCAGATTCTCGCCAGGTTTTCCAAAATGCCCGTATGCGTCGGGAAAGTCAGTCAATGCGTGGGAATGTCTTTCACAACCTTTACAGGGTTTGATGACAGGAAGAAGGCTCTCTCATTCCTCCAGCAGTTTGACAAGGCCTATGTAGGGGGAAACTTTACAGAGGCTTCAAAGGTCCGCAAGGCAGCCACTTTCTTGACAGCGAATGCGGGACAATGGTGGACAACTTTATTGCTTCAAGGGCAAGCTCCGTCCACATCGATTTACTTCAAGCAGATTTTTGCAGCAGCATGGTTATCTGATGACTTTGAAGCAGATGTCATGACAGAATGGCACCAGCTTAATGCTGCCACTTGCAGAAATCTGGATGATTACAATCGGAGGTTTTGGAAAGCTCTACTTCCAATAACTTCCTATAGGTTTGTGCCATTGACAGAACAGATTGAAAAATACTGTTGTGGCCTACCTAAAGGATTGAGAAACTACTGTACGAAGACAAAAGTCACTACTTTGACGCAGCTCATCGAGGTAGCAAACACTGGCAATGGTTTGCTCAAGGGAGAAGATTGTGAATTTAACACTAGCGTTAAGGCAGGATCAGGCAAGAAAAATTCAGCCAAGAAGCATGTTCCCAATGAGGTTCCTAAAGTGACTCAAGAGCCAGCCAACGCAGGGAAAGGCAGAGCTTCGGCTGAATCAGAAACGGGACCAGCGAAGAAATGGAAAAGACGTTTTCCTCGGAAGTCTGAAGAGCAAAAGAAGGTCCTGAGGACAGAGAACAAATGCTTTATATGTGAGCAGCCTGGCCACATTGCTTACAATTGTCCTACAAAGAAAAGGCCAGCTGATTCTGAAGACAAGGAGGAGAGGAAAGGAAAGAAGCCCATGGCTGGTCTAGTGCCAGATATGGTGGGCGACAAGCCAAATTCAGATGCAAGTGAGCTCTGCAGAGCATGGGGAAAGGTCAGGGATCAAACAATGCTTATCTTCTTTGACCCAGGGGCCAAAGCCAACTTTATCTCCCCAGAATTGGCTTCAAAGTTGGGAATCAGACCTGAAGAGATGGGGTATACAGCAGAGGCAGGTTTGGCATGTCCTGGCCATACAGAGGCTGTGACGCCCATCATTGGAAAATTGCGCCTACATATCCAGTCCTATGTAGATGCTGAAGAATTTTACATCATGCCACTGGACGGATGTGATGTTTTGCTAGGTATTCCTTGGTTGTTTCGTGTACAGGGAATCATGGATGCCTACAACAAAAAGATCACTGTACAGAGCAGAGGAAAGACTCACATTCTGGATGTAAAGCTTAAAGGGGAGTCTATTCCCACTGTATCAGCATTTGCTATTACTTCTGTAATGAAAAAGCATCTTTCTGCGTACTTGGTTTTTGCACGTGAAGTGTCAGATTGTGATGAATCAAATTTATCTGTGTTAGATAAAGAAAGGTCAATGTTTTTACAACAGTATAGTGACTTTTTCTCCAATTCATTACCGTCTCAATTACCGCCAGAGAGACCCGAGGACCATGCGATAGATTTGGTGCCAGGCAGTAGCCCACCAAATAAGCCTCCGTACCGGGTTAGTGCGGCTCAGCAGAAAGAGATAATGGGCCAAGTACAGGAGTTGTTAGAAAAGGGGCTGATTCAGCCTAGTTCATCTCCATTCTGTTCTCCAGTGTTGTTGGTGCAGAAAAAGGATGGCTCATGGCGTATGTGCATCGACTACCGCGCACTGAACAAGAATATCATCAAGAATAGGTTCCCTATACCTAGAATTGATGATATTATGGACAAATTAGAAGGAGCAGCTATGTTTAGCAGGATAGATCTAAAGAGTGGGTACCATCAGATCCGCATTAGATCAGAGGATGTGCACAAGACTGCTTTTAGAACAACGTTTGGCCTTTACGAATTTGTAGTGATGCCCTTTGGTCTCACAAATGCTCCTGCTACGTTCAATAGGATGATGGACAGAATTTTCCGTCCACACCAGAGTGCAAGGCAAGGTTGCTAGGCGTTACTTAGTAAAGTTCAGAAACTATTCACCAATGGATGCTAAGTGGATGGAAGAAGGTGAACTTGCAGAGTCACCAACTGTGTTATCACTTTACCTTGAAGCCTTCGATTTGCAACCTACCTTGACCCCTTGAGTTTCAAAGCTACATGGATTGTCAGTGTGACAATGGCTTCTGAAACAAATGATGTACATGATATTTAAAGTGAGCTCAAATGAAATACCTGTTACATGAATGTTAGAGCTGTATAGATTGTCAGTTTGGCAATTGCTCTTATGGAATGTCCAAAAGTTTGGTTAGTGCTATAGAAGCGAGTATTTCTTGTCAGTTTGTCAAGGATACAGTAATTGCTTCTATTAAAGAGTACATGTGTAACTGCATTCTTAAACTGTCAGTTTGGGTATGCTCGAAAGTGTTACGGGATCCAACGTGTACTATAAAACAGTGGCAAAATGTGCAGCTACCATTTTGTCATTGGAAAGTTAGTGACTCAAAGCAATGGCAGAGTGCGCAGCTACCACTATGTCATTGGGACAGGGTTCACACGTAGGCAATACATGAGTCGACGAGGTGTTGAATACACCACGGGTGACACTGAGCATGTATGTGTCGTATATGTGTCCACAGGTGTTGAATACATCAGTGGTTACTAGGAGCATGTATGACATAGATGCAAACGAGGACGTTTGAGATTTCAAGAGGGGGGTATGTCACCAGCGTGTGACTACTATCTATCCTTTTTGTTGATTTCTTTTTTTTATTATCTATTTACTTTCACTTTTTCGAAACACCCCTCGGGAAATCTAACTGCCCTGCATTGCATAGCTAGCGTGGAACTGTCCAGAGGGAGTCCAGGCCTGAGGGCAAGAGAGCACTAAGGTTGGACAAAGACTATGGTTAGCGAAAGTGGGGTCATTGACTAGCCAAAGTGGAATCCTTTGCTACAGAGGCTACAATTCAGTTCTGGATGTGGCCGCAGTGTACAAAGAGGGTCGGATGACCTAGAAAGATACAATGGCAGTATCTCCTAAAATTTAGGGAACTGCTATTTTGGGACTTGAAAATGTGTTTGCGTCATTACCTCCGGAATGACAAGGAGAACATTTTCTTACTCTGCCGTGAAGTCAACTGGGCGACTGGTTGGGAGATTTTTAGGCGGCAACCCGGAAACGGGAAAATGCTTGTAAATGTGCCAAGTGGCACATTCTGGTGCAGTTTCCAATGCAAGAAGGAAGTGGCGCTGAATTCTAAGCTGGGAGAGGCTCATTTTCAGAATTTGTCACAACTTAAGAGCTATGGAGTGCTTGCTTTCCCTCTTATGCACAGTGCGGTGCCAGGAGTGATGCCCTGCATGCTACGCACTGCCCTCTCTCTCCTCTTTGGCAGTATGTTATGCCCCACTAGTGGGCTCTTCATTTGACCAATGTACAGTTGTGTGGGTTCATGCGTGATTGCCGAGGCAAGAGCCTCTTGCAGAGGTACTGGATTAGCTAGCGGCTAATTTCCCCCGTAGGTACAGGTGAATTCGGAGAGGTTTCACGCTAGAAATCTCGTCCGATTCAAAGGGCAAGTAGCCCTACAGGTGCGGGAGCTCGAGGACTTGCTATGGATGCGACCGGCACGCGAAACGGAGCCCGAAACAGTGAATTACAGCCTGCTGTGTATTTTTGCAGGTTTAGGGTTTTGGCCCTAAACGGACCCTAATACCCCCAGGAGGTTCGGGGACGCAAGGGGACCGTTGTACAGGCGATCCGGCGCATTTTCAGGGCTGAAAACAGAGAATTCAGCGTTCTGCAGATTCTCGCCAGGTTTTGCAAAGTGCCCGTATGCGTCAGGAAAGTCAGTCAATGCGTGGGAATACTGACTGTGAAGGGTCCTAGTGCAGCTATGCTGCCGAAATCAGGCCGGAACAGTTGAAATTCAGCCAAGTTTGTCCGGGGCAGCTTGTAGGGATCCACAACATTTATTCCCTGTTCTTAACAATAAAGAAATGCCGAAAGGGGCGCCTAAGTTAGGGGCCAATTTGGTGTTGGTCTTCTCATACAGTTGCATTCTAGCATCTGTATCCCATTCCCCTCTCTTGTGTCACTATAGCGCAGGTATAATAGACGACTAATAATGGGTGAAAGCTAAATCAAGGTTTGAAGTAAAGTCTACCGCCCTTTTTGGATTGAATTGGCCGGTTTCATCGGTCCGAGGTTCAGACAATACCAAAGCAGCATTTCTCACTATACCACCACGGGAGGAAAATCACCAATCATTGAAACCAGTATTAAAACTAGAGTCAAACAATTCAAATCGGCACCAAGACAGGTTTGAAATAGATACCGTCCACTTCATACAAATTCCAAACAGGATTACTAAACAAGTTCTCAAACAGATTCAAACATAAAAAGCAATGTCGACATCAATCGAGCTCGAAAAGTTGACCGACTTTCCATCCTGAAACCTTGCACCAAAAATTAGGGTTAGGTTTTTTCCATAAGGTCGTAGCCGACCTCGGCATGATCCATAAACTCTTGAATAGTCGAAACAAGCCTCGACAAGCAATATTCCTGTGGCAGTGATGGTAGTCCCAAGACTTGGCAATCACACTGGACCTCCAAGGTTTTGAGCTTGGGAAGAGACACCTGATGAGAGATGTCGAAAAATTTCAAGTCGTAATCTGCATGGGTTTCCGTGGCAAGCATTCCAGGATACCCCACTCTACCAGAAGCTGCCAGAAACTCGAGGGTGCTGATGACGATGATGATGAAGGCTGAAAACTGAAAAACGCTGGTTTTGATGATAGATTTGAGGCTGAAAACTGTAAATGCTGATCCGTGGCAAAATCGCTATGTTGAATGCTGATCTGATGATGAACTGCTGGGGGATTGCTGAATATTGGATGCAAAATGCTGAAGGTGCTGATATGAACACGCTTGGAAACGCTAGGGTGGATGCTGGAAAACGCTAGGCTGTCAGTACTTATGGGCTGACTGCCCATAGTGTACTGAGGATACTGATGATGATCCTTATGGTGACCCTGGGGATCACCCACCTCGCACATATGTCTCAATGCACTAAATTCATCATTTTAACCATCAGTATCACCGTGTCGGTGAATAGAGACAAAACACTCCAAACACTCAATCTCACATGTACTCGAACAATATACAATTGAAAGAGTACTCATCATTTGTTTGAACGCGTCAATTGCACATTTTAGAATTCCTACCTTAATATCACATATCAAAATAATCTATGTACGTATCATATAGCAGTCACCAGGAAGTAGCACATCAATATCCCAAAATGTCAGAAACAAAATAGTTGGCTCTATCTCAATCTGTTGTTGATCTGTGACAACGAAGTGGAGTGGTTCCTCTCTTGTATGGCATGCATTGCACCAGATTCAAGCCTCTTTGCACCCAAATCCAAAGACTCAAGGTAAAGCTCTAACAATTGAGGAGTATCTGCCAAGTAGTCCTTCACTTTTCTCCATCGTGAGCAGGGTAGTCTGAAAACTTTAAGTACTTACCCTTCACTTTCCTTTCGAGTAACACCTCTCGTGCAACACGCACTGCTCCAAACTCAACCTCTTGAATCGACATGGACTTTTGGAATGGTCATAGTCAAATGAAAAGCCTCAAGGTAAACGTCTAACAAGTGAGAAGCATCTACCAAGTCGTCCTCCTCCATCCACTTCACATCAAGCAGAGTAATGCGTTAATCTAACTAAAAACTTATGGACCAGCTTATCCTTTACTTTCCTTTCCTTGCACACTAGGATGTGCTCAAGTATAATGCTCCTGTCAAAATCCATGGCGCTTTAGGGAGTTTTATCGATCCATCGGGTGCTGTCTGCAGCCAATGTTGCTCCATACGATCCACATTTCTAAGGTCAACTCTGGTTCCCAAAGTATCTTTCCTACCGATCAGATGGTCCCACAGCAGAATACCCACATTCTTGAATATGTGCATTGGATCGAGCAAGTGATTGATCATGAGTCAGGGCCAATATGGTAACTCGTACCATAGAGAGAGTCTCTTGATCCCTGGGGAAAACCGTCATCACATATCTCCTTCTGCTCTAACCATGCTTGTGCAGAGATCCTCGGTGGCTCTCTTCCCAAAAAACCGTCGCGTAACTCATGATTCTCTGGAAGATGCGCTTGATGACCTTTGTAAGTTTGCTTCTTCAGTGAGGGCGCCCGACATGCATTAAGTCTAGGTGTTCTGTAGTTTCTTCTACCTCAAGTTGCTTTTCGAACTACTTGTCCTATGGCATTTGTCCCTTGATAGATTGTAGTAACTTCACATAAAAAGCATTGTGAATCCTCCAAGAACTTGGCAACTCCAATCCAAAGGATACCTCATTGATCTTTTTAGGGTCCATAGTATCTCATACTTAGCTATGGATAAAGCTTCTCCTCACCCTTCATCTTTCTCAATTTGGCCTTCTCAAACATTGAGAAGCACCCTGCCACCTTCTTTTAACCCAAAGTCGCTTCAATGCTTGTCTGCTGCTTTCTGATGTGGTTGGACCGGAAATTTTAAGTTTGTGCTGCTATGTGCCCAGAAGAGAACAAAGATAGAGTTATGATTCTCAAGGGTTATCTTAACCGCAACATCATGTATCCCTGTGAAGATCCTTGGACACTTTCGCCTGCTTTCGTCTTGATGCCAGGATAGCCTTTTGTCTATAAGTTGACTGTTTCGCACTTGGATCCTCTTGGTGTTACTGCATTAGTCTGTTAAACTGGAATACTTATGCTGCCAACTTGCTTTTGACATTTGTGTATACATATGACACTTGGGCTTTGTGCTGTTTCTAGATTAAGAATAGTTTTTTATTAATCTTTGAAGGAATTATCTGTGTCATAAATGATGTCCAATTTTTGTATTACATAGGGACTCGGTTATTGGAAGTCGGACAGTGAGAAAGACAAGGCATTAAGTCACTTGTTGGAATCTGCAAGGTTGGACTCCAGCCAGTATGAGGTGTTCCGCACCCTTGGCCACTATCATAAAGATATTCCTGGTGGTTTGAAGAGGGCTATTCGATGCTACCAGAAAGCGGTCTCCATCAATTGTGAGGACAGTGAAGCAGGGGTGAGATGAGAAAGTTACTATTTTTCAACTAAGCTAAGGACCTTTTTGCTAATTTTCTTTGAAAAACTGAAGATCAAGAGATTATATTTGTCTAAGGCTACTAGTACCCCAATACAGGAGACAAAATTAACTATTCAGATTTCTCTTTTCCTGTTGCTAATCACTACTATGTTACTTCAGGAGGCGCTGTGTGATTTAATGGACAGCGATGGTCAAGAGATGCTGGAGCTTGCCAGCTGTCGGGAAGCATCTGAGAAGTCACCTCGTGCATTCTGGGCTTTCAGGCGCCTCGGTTACATTCAGGTGATAAGTGGCTCATTGTGTTCATTCTCTGCCCATCTTTCTACAGAGAGGGTTTTGACCTTGATACCTAATCAATGTAATGTGGCTTTGATGCTTGATTGTTATTAGTATTTTTAGTGGACATGCCAAACTCTTAGGGTGTGATTTCATTAACAATTGTGATTCCTGCATAGTGAACCAAGATTTATAGAAACTGCTCGCCATTATGTGGCTTATGTGATGCTCAAGATTTGTTTGTATTATGTAGCAATTTGTTTGTGTTGTATGCCAGAGAGGTAGGCTGTGCTTTCTTTCTGCATTGGGGCTCTTGAGAAGCCTATTTTACTTGAGGTGTTTTCAGAAGTGAATCTGTTTTGAGCAGGCGAGGAGAAAGGACTGGCCCGAAGCTGCAAGAAATCTGCAGCATGCTGTTAGAGGTTATCCAGCTTGTCCTGACGTGTGGGGGGTAACTTCTGGAATTTCTTCTTCGACTGCTTGCTGTCCAAAATAAAACAGTCTACATCACATGCCTGCCTTCTAAAAATGAGGTTTTTTCATAAGACCTCTAGAGCTGATCGTGGTAGGGCTATGAATAGTTTGTTTCTGTGGACAGGCATTAGGTCTAGCATACCAACAGCTTGGCATGTTGACAGCTGCTCTTAAGGTCAGTGCTTGACATTTTTTTAGCTCGATGCATATAACTGGTATTCATTTGGGTTGTCTTATGAATTTTTAGGCCTATGGTCGAGTTCTTACAATCAATGGTGAATGCTCATTGTATGCACTTCAACAAAGCGGGAATGTACTTCTGATGCTTGGAATGTACCGAAAGGTCTGATGCAAGTTTTGGAAGAAACCAAACTTTAGTTTTGGGTCCTGAGTCTCATTGTGAAATATTGGCTTAATTGACAGGCCGTGCTGATGTTCCAAGATGCTGTAGAAAAGGTACCCGAGCATCCTGCAGGCTTATTCGGCTTGGCTTCTGCTTTGCTTGGTCAAGCTCATGAATGCATTTCCAAGGGTGCACTGCGGTGGAGTGCTTCTCTTTTGCAGGTGCTATTTTAATTGGTTTTCTTTTTGGTTTTTAAGCAATTTGGTTGGGTGTTTAAGGAGGGTAAAACAAATGGAAGCATGTAAAGAGTGTTTAAGGAGGGTGAGAATTGAAGAGTGTCCAAATTTCAAAACTTCCTGAGGTGGATGTTGCCCTATCTTCGAATTTGACGGGCATCAGGGCAAGATCAAGTCTTTAAACTGTTCCCCATGCTAACCTGTGGTAGGAAAGCGGAAAAATAAGGGTGAAGATTGTTCTAGTTTGCAGGCAATGTTTTTTTTTTTCCTGGGGAATTTCTCAAATTTTCCTGTTTCAAGTCCTCTTTATGTTCACTAGGAGGCATCCATGGTGGCTTCTCGTGGTTTGACAACATGCGAGAACATTGGGTCCTTTTGGAAGCTCTTGGGAGATATTGAGGTGCTTCTCAGGCAGTTTCATAGTGACATTAACTGCATTTATTATGTAAATTGTTTGGTGGTAGCTTTTGTAAATGAAGATTTCTATATGCTGTAGCTATCCTACGCAAGGTGTTTGCCTTGGGAACTTTCTTCTTGCAACCTGGAAGGGCACGGCAGAAGTTCAAGGGATAGCCAAGATCAAAAAGATTTTTTTAATGCATTTGGCTCGTCAGTAAAGGCATGGAAGAAACAGCGCCTGGAAGCTACACTTAGAAGCAAACGAGCTTATCAGCATGCACTACATCTACAACCCGAGAGGGGTAACTTGTATGCAGATTTATGCTCATGTTTGGATGCCATCGGACATTACATGGAGGACAGAAAAAATTCAAGGTGGTAATGCTAATCTCATGTGATAGGGTTGCTGTTAGCTCTCACTTGATTACTTGTTGAAATTAAAGCATTGATTTAAGTGGGAAGTGGGACTGCGTGACAGCTCTCTTGAAGCAGAATTGTTGGCGTGCGGCGGTCTGGCTCTAGAAAGCAGCAATGCAGATTTGTGGGTGTGTCTGGGTATTGTTGCACAAAGTAAGGCAATTCAACAGCATGCCTTTATTCAAGCTCTTCGTCTTGATGGAAACCATGCGCATGCATGGGCAAAGCTTGGCCAGGTGAGTCTTACACAAATATTAGTGTAGATGGACATGGCAAGGCTAAAGTTACTTATAGTAAGATCTTGTCTTTTTCCAGCTATATTTGAAATCAGGCGAACAAGAGCTAGCTGAGGAAGCTTTTACTCGTGCTAGGAGTGCTGATCCCACATTAGGTCTTACATGGGCTGCCATGTCCAAAATGCATTCTTTAAATAGGGAGTATGTTCTTCACAGTTGTTGTAATTTAGCTTTAAATGATTACTTCGATACAAAGGGTTCTTGAAGCTTCACAAAGCTTTTTTGTTTGCAGTGGTGATTTACAGGATTCTTTTGCAAACATTTTGTATGCTGCACAGCTTTCACCTGTAAGTTCCCAAACACTTATATGGTTGATTGTAGAATCAGTCTTCTTTGACTATGGAAGTGTTGCTTTATTTTGTTTCTGTTGCCCTGAAATTCCTGTATTCTGCATAAGGATCGCATCATTAAAAATTCCTGCGTGAGAACAAGCTTGTTTATTGCAAATCTCATTCAGAAGGAAGAGGGTTACGGTTGCTCTAAAAGCTGTTCTGTAGGCAAGCCATTTTCTCCTTTTCTCTGCGTCCAACAATGAGAAAAACTTCTATTATTAAGGTGACAAAGACATCACATTTGTATTGGTGGCTTGATTACAGTACAGACTTATAATGTTTGTTGAGAGTGGTCTGAGCAGGTAAATCTAAGTGTGTACTTATGATTGCAATAGTAGTCCGTCTTGAAATCAGCTAAGTCGTTTTTACAAGCACAATCAAGACACCTTGCATGGATGCGCTGTGGAACTATTAATGGAACGTGAAATGGTCTTTGCCAACTTATTGATGTACTTAACATCAGCTATTTCCACAGAAAGGTTGTTATACATTATCCAAAATGCCAGTATCTGCTGTACATAGCCATTCTGCAGAGCTTGAGCAGTGCTACATTACATTTATCCAAGGAGCACCACACTCTACTGTGCTTAGGCTGCTTGTTTGAGAAGCCAACTGCAACTGCACACAATTACCGTCACAAGAAATCAGGACAGTGATTTCCTGATACCTGATGATGCACATTGTTTAAGTGGCTGGAAACTATTTATGAACTTTGTGTAGCTGCTGTGTTTTGTCATGAATACCTAACAGTTGCTTGTAGGCCAAAGACTGTCTGCCAATTGGCCACCTTTACAAAAGAAACTTCGCTTGCATTCTTGAGCACTTTCAACGGCAGTGGTCAACTTGAAGAGAGCATGACTAATCTTATGAATAGTCTACGCACACAAAAGAATAGTTTGAAGGTTTTACTTAATGATCAAGGGTTTGTAACTTCGAAAGATTCGTGATTTGCAAGTTTGCAGCCAGCTATCATAATCCTGGAAACGGAGAAATGTTTTTTGTTTTTTGGGGGGAAGGGAAAGGAGGAGTGGGGGGGAGGGGCTGGTTTGTTTGACAAGAAGTCTGAGATTGTGAATAGTTGCAAGGTCAAGTTATAGGTTGTGCAATGTGCATATGAATTTGTGATGGAAGTTGGTTGATAGTGTTGCCATCGACTATTGTTATATTCAGCACATTCAGTTCCATCAAAGTGGTTTAAGACAGTACAGCACATCACCTCCTTGAAATCTGTGAATCTTTAAAACCTCCTGCTTGTGGGACAATTGAAACTGGAGTGCCTGAGAACACAACTGACGCTAAATGTACATCCCCCCCACCCCCCACCAACACACACACACACACACACACAAATCCCCCCACTATGGGATTTCCTGGGGTCGGGAACTGGTAAGTATTAATGATGAAATTAGCAGGATCTTTCACAACAAAGGACTATTGGTTTTCCATAGGAACCTATTTATGGGCTGTGGGATATCAAAACACGGCAGTACGGGTGCATCAACTACAGATGACCCATTGCTAAAGTGTGCCTATCCTTGTTTTTGAAGCATTGAATTGGGGGAGTGGATTTGACTGAGCTGTTATAGTTACACACGGTTTATCAAGTACACGGGAATCATAAGTTGGTCTTCCATCTTGAATGTGTCCTATATTAACGTGATTTGTTGTTTTTGAGCGTATTTGTTACTCGAATGAGACCTTTTCCTGTGTGTTTCAATGGGCCAACAACTTAAAGAGGGAGTTTACAAAGATTTTGGAACTGCATGTTAGCCTTGTTGTCTTCTTAGAATTTTTGTATGCATATTTTGAAGCACAGTCACAGTGGTTCAACTGTCTAAGTAACATTTGACCTTGGGAAATTGACATGTCTTGTTACCAGATTGCAAATTTTCAGTTAGGATTAGCAAAAATTGCGGCAGCCACACATCAACTTGACTCTGCACAGGTTACTTATTCCCTCGAAGTTTTTGTTTGTTTGAGCAGCTCTTAAAATTTGTATCGTTGGTGCTGCTTGCTTTACTGCAGGATCATTTGTTACTGTATGTACTAGTTCTATCAAGCATTTACCTAGTTTTTTGTCTGTGTTCTATTCCTGTCAACCTCAAGCTCTTTTTTTCTTGTTAGCGTATTGTGACAACTACTTGGTGAGTGACTTACTCAGCTTGCCAAACTTCACTCACTTTAAATGTTGTATTTTTGGGACTTGTTTCACATCCAAATTTGTCCACTCTCAGTTCTTGTGCAGTATTTGCCACTTTTCCTTAATGGTTAGAGTTTTGACTTGATGCTTGGATTTAAGGTATATGCTGCAATTGGCCAAGCAGTGCTTCAGGCTCCACATCTTCCTGAAGTGCACAATTATAAAGGGCTTGTTTGTGAGCTGCAAGGAAAGTTCAGGTGTGCAGTCACAGCATTCAGCATGTCAAGGGCTGCGGTGGATGTTGGACCAGCAAACCTGAAACCAAGTGTTTTTGAAGTGAAGAAACAGGCAGCTAGCACGAACCTTGCAAGAGTGCTTTGTAAGGTAGACAATGATTTTTATAGCGAAGAGTAATTGAAACCTTGAGAGAGACAACCTCTTCATGTAAAAGGAGTAATGTAAACCTCTAGTGTGACGCTATCTCAATTATACCTTTACTCATTATTGCAGGCTGGAGATCCTCACAGGGCAGTTGAAGAATATGAGATGTTGGCAAGGCTAGGCAGGTTTCTTCTGCATGCATCAAATGTTTCCTAAGAATTTTTCCTGCGTTATAGTTCCTGAAAGTTACAGAGATGCACTCTCATGTTTTTTTTTTCGTAATGTGTAATCATGTTAATTACTTGGAAGAAATGTACATGGTCAAACAACTACTCAAAAAACTGTCATTTTGTTTCCGTAATGTGTAATCATATTGATCACGTAAAAGAAATGTACATGGTCAAACAACTATGTACAAAGGCTAGAAGGCCAATATTGAACATGAACATGGAAAGCCCATAACCAAGATGCCAAAGCAGTCATGCTAGAGGATCATGCAATGAATGTCTCTGCCACGCTGCCATCTTTCCAGACCTGTGTATGTGCCACAGAAATGACCCCAGCAATGGTGAGCGAAGAAACATTCCAAAGCAAAATTCCTCTCAACCTGAATACATGCTGTTGAACACCGTTTGCACCATAAAAAGTAAAGGCATTCCACATTGTCCGATTATGCCAAAAACCCCAGTAGTGAAGCATATCCAAAAGCAGCTGAAATGCTGAAGATGACATTCGTGAGAGCACTTTCCAAAAACCCAATCATGAGGAGAAAAAGATTCACCAGAAACATGAAACCTGACAGATAAAACAAAGGCCCATATTTTGTTGGCAAGAGAGCAAGTAATGAAGCGATGTCTATTGTCTTCTCCGAAAGTGGTGCTTAAGAAACACCTGCCATTGGAAAGACGATGGCGGTGTAAACTCGCTCCCAATGCAAGCCCTTTCACCATAACCCGCCATAGAAACATGTTTCCCTTTTAAGGAAGTTGAATATGCCGGCCTTGAAACAATACATCTCCCCACTAAGCAGCGCATTTCTCGACCTGCCAAGCCTTGTTGGCCTTGTCAGCCAATTAGTGCTTTCGTCCAATAAGAGAGTGATAGACATAATTTGCAAAATTGTCAGTAATGGCCTTTTTGCCTCTTGACTTTTTCAATCTTGCCAAGGCTGAGCAATGATTAAGGCAGGGAGCACATGAAAAGAAAGGCAACTACAAAGTTGTTCCCAAATACCTCCATATCCACGAGGGATATGATATCGATGCAGCACTCTACAAAAGAGAGTATTTGGCTGCGTTGCGTCAACACGGTATCAAAGAAGTAAGCAATACCAAGCCTTGCCATATGGTTGAATTGTTAAAGATTTTGCTCTTTGCTGTTAATAGTCTTCCATGGTTTTTGTGGCAAGCATTTTCAAGTTGCCTCATTCTGACAGAATCTGGACTTCTAACAGGGAGTTCATATAAGTTCGTGCTTTGCTCTGCATCCGCTTTTGCAAGAATGCCAGAGAGAGAGAAATGAAATAAAATGAAATGATATATTAACGTCTACAAAAGGCCAAAATGACCTATGAGACCAACTGATTACAATGATGAGTCTAGTACCAAGTCTGGGTACAAACAAGGAAAACTACAAACAAGGAAACTGATAGGAGTGCTACCGACTCCTATGGGTGGCTGGTAGGCTGATCAATGGTATCATGCCATATAGGTACAAAGTGGAGAGAGAGAAATGAAATGAAATGAAATGATATATTAACGTCTACAAAAGGCCAAAATGACCTATGAGACCAACTGATTACAATGATGAGTCTAGTACCAAGTCTGGGTACAAACAAGGAAAACTACAAACAAGGAAACTGATAGGAGTGCTACCGACTCCTATGGATGGCTGGTAGGCTGATCAATGGTATCATGCCATAAAGGTACAAAGTGGGGATAAATGTCACCATAATACAATATAACAGTAGCATGAAGCCTATCCTGATCGACACTCTGGGTGTCGTGCTAGAATCCTGTGGATCCTCTGCCGCAATCTCCGCCGGTGCTGCGTGGCTCCCCTCCTCATCAGCCGCGGTCGTCTCGATCTCCCTAACTCTATAGCTCGATCAATGAGAGTACCGCTGGTGTGTGTATGGGTGGGAACCGAGCTCTGTGATGGAGGTGTCCCCTCTGCCTCTGTGGTACTCAGACTGAAGAAATCTGAGATGCGTCTCTGGGACTGTCTCTGTCTTTGCCCACTCAATAGAGCGTCTCTATGTCTCTGTATCTTAAGTAGGAATAATCCGAGACAACTTTGATCCTGATATCTCATGACTGTATCTAGCGAGTCAAAACCATCTCTGAATAAACAATGAAAGCGTCCCCGTATCTCATAGTAGACTGTGCAGCGACATATGTAGTGAAATTCTGTCTCTGGCTCTGCATGGCATAACTGACATATCCTACTGTCCGTTGGTATGCCTCTGAATCTACCTGTCTCAATCCCAAGCTGGTGTGAAGATGTGCGAATCTGGCCTATAGCACATCGTAACCCATGAGATAGACGTGTGTCCATGTAACTGGGCCGTGTGACAAATCCGTCTGTCGTGAGTTGGAGAAGATGCTCTCTATAGAAAACCCTCTTCGTACCCAACTCCTGTGCTGGCTCTATCCATGTCCTCTTGCTATCAAGCTGGATAAGATCCTGCCAAATGAGTCTAGTAGTCTCCATCCGTGTAAGAGCCAAAGATGGTGCATCAAGAGAATACTGGAAAGGGGCAGCCTGTCCATGCTGAAACCGTGCCTCTGAAACCATGAGCTCATCTATGCATACCAACATGATGTATCTCCCTGTAATGCCAGCTGTCTAGATGACTCAAGAGCAAGCCTGGCATACCTGTCCCTGGTGGTGTCCCATAAGCTGTGTACAAATGATACTGATCTGGTGAGAGCCTCAACCTCCATGGTGGGGCAGCCAGCTCCGCTCGTATGATGTCATGTGGGACTGAGGCCTTGGCTCTAATCAGCCTAGAAATCATAGATATCAAGGGTCTCTCCATATTACTCCATCGAGCACTGTCAACAGGCGGCCCCCAAACTTGAACCCCGTAGTGCATAACTGAAGCGACCAAAGTGTCGAAAAGCCATAGCTTTGTTCGAGGTTCCTGGAACTGAACCTGCGAACAAATCCTCTCTAAACTGCCTAGGGCTGCATAGGCACGAGTCAATCTAGTGTCTGCTGCCACTTGCAGTGTGAACCTCGGTCCACTAAAGACCACCCCAAGATATGTGTATGCATCAGTGTACTCCATATTGTCTTGCCCATATGTGAAAGTAGGTGCTGATCTCCTAACCCACTGTGGTGTGGTATTAAATACTATGACCTTGGTTTTACCAAGGTTGACAGACAATCCACTATCCTCTGCAAAACTATGCAATGCGTCCAAATGTCTCTGCATACCCTCTGGTAAGTTTGATATCAACACAATATCGTCAGCATATAATAAAAGAGGGATCTATGTCCCAGCAAGCTGAGCACCTCTATCTCCTCCTATCAATATAATCAGAGGCCTCATCAACATACATACCAAATAAAGTAGAGGACAGTGGGCATCCCTGTTTCGCTCCGATAGTGGAGTGAACTATGTCAGATATCCCCTCTGATGTGCGTACATGGCCCATCACTGAACTGTACAATGCCATAATCCCCCATATCAGCTCTGTGGGTACCCCCAATTCTATAAGTCGGCACATCAATCTGGCCCTCGGTACTGTGTCAAAAGCTTTGCGGAAATCAACAAAGCTGCAATATATCCGTCTACCATGTGCTCAACCCTCCTCAATGGTAGCTCTGAGTGTAAAGACATGATCTAGTGTGGAGAAACCCCTCCTGAAACCAGCCTGCCCAGGTGCCCGTATGCCCATAATCTCTGCCCAACTGCTCAGCCTATGCTCAAGGATGGATGCATATAAACGTGCCAATGTGTGTCCTACCATGATAGTACGGTAATTCCATAGCACAGTGGGGTCTCCTGCCTTGAAGATAGGTACAATAGTAGATAATCTCCAAGACTCAGGGAAGCCCTCACACATGACACAGTTGAATAACCGTGCAAGCATCTCTGCCAACAAATCCCCAGCATGTATAATGTGCTCTGCTACCAAACCCTCAGGATCCTGTGCCCGTCTGGTCTTCATCCTGTCAATGGCCTCCTTTACCATCTAAGTGGTAAAGAAGGTGCTCGTAGCCGGACATGGCTGTGGTGGATCTGGTAGTGGTGGTTGTCCAGGTACAGTGTATAAAGATGCTACATACCGCCCCCATATCTCTGTAGAAGTAATCACTGGTGGGGAGACTGCTCATGGAATAGACGCCAAGCCTCTCTTGAAGCTCTACTAAGGAAGAGCTGATATAATCTTGCTCCATGTGGACCAAGAAAGCTCGCTTCTTCTGTCGCGCTAGTCGTCGTGTAGCAATACGAGACTATCTATAGGTGATCACTCCCAATGTAAGCTCGCGCTGTATCTGAGCTCTACTCTGTCGACACTCCTCATCATACCAGCTGTTCTAAGGCATGTGCCCAGAGCGACGTCTCTGACGAGGCTGAGTGTGTGGGTATGCCTCTGTCGCGCTGCCCCATGTAATGTCACTGTTAGCATAGATGTGATCTCCTCCACTGTGTATACTGGCTCTGATGTGCATAAAAGCCTACGTATCTCCTCTGCATAGACTGAGTCAGTCTCTGGTGTAAAAGTATAGTGTGGATGTCTACCACCCCGTGAGGCCTGAGATGTACTGTACTCAAAGGAGACTGATAATGTCAAAAGTGCATGATCTACTGCTATCTCTACAAGTCTGGGCCCCACTGTGAAATCCTGAATGTGAGAGATAAAGCTCGGATGTGTCAGAACATAGTCTACAGTGTTGGACCCATGCCTGTGTGGAAAACAAGTAAAACCTGTAGACAATGGGAAAGTCGGTAAGCCATTCAGTATGGCTAAACTGTGAGTAGTCCTCATCTCCCTCAGGTATCTCCCATACTCTGTATGCTCTCTGTCGTGTGAGCATCTCTCAAGTCCCATCTCCTTTGGCTCTAGCTCTCTAAGCATCTCCTCTGAGGTGTCATAGAAGACCGTCTGTGAGCTGCCTGTACGGACATTGAAATCCCCCAGGAGTATGATGTCTCCATCTCTGGAGAACTCCCAGATATCATCATCAAGTACAGAGTAAGGAGACTATCCTCTGGATGAAGCATATACTGAAGTGCTGGGAGGAAAATAGCATATGGCGATGTACAAGAAACTTCGAGTCTCTGCCCTCAGCCTCACCCACAAGTATCTGGCCTGATCATCTCTTCGAACTATGTGCAGTAGTGGTTGGAGCTCCTCTCTGAAAAGAACTGCTACACCTCCTGATCCTCTAGTCCCATGCGCAGATCTGGTGCTTGTCCGGCAAGCTGTCTCCCATTTGTATCCTGATATGTGCGGCATCAACTGTCCTGGAGCCTGATGAGTCTCTGAGTAGAAAACAATGTCTCTGTCTCTGAAGCTATCCTCAAAGGCCCCCACATCAAGCCTATACGAACCATTACAGTTCCAAACCGCCATCCTGAGAGTGGTCCCATAGGTCTCGCACTCTCATGTAGAGCGGTGCTCTGTAATCACTACTCGTCCATTTCTGTAGAAAGCTAACTTTCCCTTCTCCCTTGCTGCTATAATCTCTGGCATGACCTCTCTCATATGTGCAAGCTGAGAGCGTAAGATCATCTCCTAAAAAGATACCTGTTTTCTTGAGGGTTGGCCTCTTCTTTAAAAAGTCTTTCTTTTCTTCCATAGAGGGAAAGCGCAAAATGAGAGCCCGTCCTTTTGAACTCTCCCCATTACCTTCACTCTTCTTGCCCACTCTCCAAGCTTGTGTGTGCGAGGGCTTCTCCACCCCCATCATGGACATGAGGCTCTTCACCTCTTGGTCCACCTTATCTGAATCTTTTAGGCCGGTCACTCTCACGTGTAGAGCGCGTACCCTTCTTCGTTGTTCCTCTTCAAGTGTCTTGTTGATGATGTCAGGTGTAGTCGGGATTTCCTTGCCCTTTCCCTTCTTGACAACTTCAATACATTTTTCAGCCTCATCCATCTTCTTTTGCGTTTTGGAGAGAACCTCCACCCATGAGGTCTTCTTTTCTCCTTCCTCCTTTATTTCTTTGACTTGTGCTCGTATACTATTCAGCTCATCGATCATTGATGGCTGAATTTCTCCATCTTCAAGGCGTCCTCCCTCTTTGGTTTCGTCGAGTTCCTTCCTAAGCGCTGAGATGCTACCTTTTAACGCTTGAATTTATCCCGGAACTCCTTGCGTTCTAGTTCCCTCGCCTGTTCCTCCCTCTTTTTCCATTCAAGAATTAAATTCTTCTCTTTCTTCCACTCATCCATGTGGGCTTTGCATTCTTTCAACTCCCTTTCAATGGTTGTCATCCTCTTGCTTGTGACCATGTAGTGTGCCGCTATCTTTCTTGCCTTATTTGTTTCAGTTATTTGATTCACTTTCTAAGAGAGAGGAGAGAGCGACCTATACGCACCGCATTATGCATACATTTGTTTCCACATTCAGCCTACATGGCATATATTTAATTTCCGTACGTGTCAATGTGCAATTTCTGTGAATTCTGCAGTTTTCAAATTCCTTGTAAAAATCCCTACAGTTTTGAAAAATGCAGGCTTTTGAAAATTCGAAAGTTCGGAAAATCCGGAAAAGCCGAGACTGTGGGAATTCTTGTGGAAACTCCTCCTGGAATTTTTTGAATTTTGCCGGTTGTATGTACTTGCGGGCTGAAAGGGGGGGGGCGGGGGGGGGGGGCGTGTGATGTATGTAACTGCGGGGAGCTGACTGCGCAGAGGCAAAACCACCACGCTGAGGGGTACTGCTGCGAGGAAATCACGCACAGTGCGTGCAGGACAGATCACGTTCAGAGCTTGCAGGTGAAGCAAGGTTGGATCAAAATGTACGTACTGATCCGTTCCGTACTGTACGGAACGATCCGTACGCCTTTTTTTTTTTTTTTTGGGGTGTGGGAAGCCCGTAGAGTGCTGATTTAAAATAAAAATCCAAATCTCTTGCAATAGTTACACAGTATATGGTTGTCTTGTAAAATGTGTCTTTGAATGTCTCTATAAATTGTTAGCTTCTCTATTGTTTTTTATTGGAAATGTCCTAGAAAATTTAGTACTTTGCAGTTTTTTTACAAGAGTACTTTTTTTTACGTACATAAAATTTTTTCCTGTACGGAACAACGTACAGTACGTACATATACGCCACGTACAATACGTTTGGTACCACCTTGAGGTGAAGACGTGCAGGGCTGGAGCATGTCAGCACTTGCAGGGCGCGCAGACAGACAGCTCGCATAGGTGGGCAGAACGCGCAAGGCACCTGTTGGGATTAATGAGCAAAATGGCTGCGCGTTGGTGAGGAAAACCTCCAGACGCCTGCGCAGTTAGGGTTCGCGACCTGTGGTTGCCTGTGTCTGCGACCTGAGAGAGAGAGAGAGAGAGAGAGAGAGAGAGAGAGAGAGAGAGAGAGAGAAATGAAATGAAATGAAATGTTATATTAACGTCTTCAAAAGGCCAAAATGACCTATGAGACCAATCAGTTACAAAATAGTGAATCTCAAGGTAGTTTTCGTACGACGTACGGAACGTCTTGTTCCGTACTGCGGGTCACGTACCGTCCCATACGTTTCGTACGTTTTGTACGTTTTTTTTTTTGTGGGGCAAAATTCACAATTGTGAATGGATTACATTGAGCAGCCCAACTCTCTCTCTCTCATGCTCTAGCCTCTTCCTATTTAAGCAATGCCTCTCCATCTTGTTCTCCAACACTTCCAAGCTCTCAATGCTCATTGCTCTCAATGCTCATTGCTCTCAATGCTCTCACTACTCAATGCTCCCATGTTCTAGCTCTCAAGTGACAAGCTCTAGAGACTAGAGTCTTGCCTCTCCATCTTCTCTCCATTGGGTCTCTCCCTCTCAAGCTCCCATTGAAGATCTCATAATGTCAAGTTTCTTTAAGTGTAAAGTTTAAACCCAAGGGCCTGAGCCTTAAACGTAAGAATTCTTTGTTTTTTTATTTTGAACGTACGTAACGTCATCGTACATCTTAATATTTTTTAGTTCGTTTAGTACCGCACATCATCGTACGTGTACAAAACGTACGGGACCGTACGAGACCACTATGGTGAATCTAATACCATGTCTGGGTACAAAAGATCTAGAAAAGAACTAGAAGTGGAACAAAATACTACTACTACTACTACAATCTAAAACTACGTGGGTGTAGCAGCTGATACAATAGGTACCCGGTAAACTGGATGTAACAGTGTGTGAAACAAAGATGGAAGAAATGGTGAGGATCCATCCTCATCTGCACTCTGGATGTCGAGAGAGTATGGCTCGAATCTTCTGTTGTAGTCTCCGTCGATGCTGTGTAGCTCCTCTCCTCAGTCGCGGTCGTTTGTATCAACCGACCGCGACTGAGAGAGAGAGAGAGAGAGAGAGAGAGAGAGAGAGAGAGAGAGAGAGAGAGAGAGAGAGAGAGAGAGAGATGAAATGAAATGTTATATTAACATCTGCAAAAGGCCAAAGTGACCTATGAGACCAGAAAGTTACAATGCGGTGTATCTGATACAAAGTCAGATTAACAAAATAAATTAAACTAGGATAACAAAATATAAATACTACGGAATCCTAAAGTAAGCTAATAGGTGTGAAAGGTGAAAGGCGTGAAATGTGTGAACTAAGCAGTACAATGTGTAGACAATATGGGAGGGAAGTGGAGATCCATCTTCATAGAGATCCATCTTCATCTGCACTCTAGACGACGAAAAAGTATGGCTCCTTTGCTGTAGCCTCCTTTGAAGCATTACATGAAAAATTGTAAGTCTAAAAGCATCTGATCTCTAAAAGCTAGCGCAAAAGCAATCAGTGCTATTCACGGAAATCCGCACAGTGCCACGTCAACATGTCAGCGCGTTTTGCGGGCTGGCCGTACAGCAGTGCCATGTCAGCAAGGTATCGAAAAATCCGATCGTCCATACAACAGCCACGTCATCAGCTAGATAAAGGTGTGTGGGTCTTGCTTTACCTCCAGATGCCTGCGCAGTTAGGGTTCGCGACCTGTGGTTGCCTGTGTCTGCGACCTGAGAGAGAGAGAGAGAGAGAGAGAGAGAGAGAGAGAGAGAGAGAGAGAGAGAGAGAGAGAGAGAGAGAGAGAGAGAGAGAGAGAGAGAGAGATGAAATGAAATGTTATATTAACATCTGCAAAAGGCCAAAGTGACCTATGAGACCAGAAAGTTACAATGCAGTGTATCTGATACAAAGTCAGATTAACAAAATAAATTAAACTAGGATAACAAAATATAAATACTACGGAATCCTAAAGTAAGCTGATAGGTGTGAAAGGTGAAAGGCGTGAAATGTGTGAACTAAGCAGTACAATGTGTAGACAATATGGGAGGGAAGTGGAGATCCATCTTCATCTGCACTCTAGACGACGAAAATGTATGGCTCCTTTGCTGTAGCCTCCTTTGAAGCATTGCATGAAAAACTGTAAGTCTAAAAGCATCTGATCTCTAAAAGCTAGCGCAAAAGCAATCAGTGCTATTCACGGAAATCCGCACAGTGCCACGTCAACATGTCAGCGCGTTTTGCGGGCTGGCCGTACAGCAGTGCCATGTCAGCAAGGTATCGAAAAATCCGATCGTCCATACAACAGCCACGTCATCAGCTGGATAAAGGTGTGTGGGTCTTGCTTTACCTCCAGATGCCTGCGCAGTTAGGGTTCGCGACCTGTGGTTGCCTGTGTCTGCGACCTGAGAGAGAGAGAGAGAGAGAGAGAGAGAGAGAGAGAGAGAGATGAAATGAAATGTTATATTAACATCTGCAAAAGGCCAAAGTGACCTATGAGACCAGAAAGTTACAATGCAGTGTATCTGATACAAAGTTAGATTAACAAAATAAATTAAACTAGGATAACAAAATATAAATACTACGGAATCCTAAAGTAAGCTGATAGGTGTGAAAGGTGAAAGGCGTGAAATGTGTGAACTAAGCAGTACAATGTGTAGACAATATGGGAGGGAAGTGGAGATCCATCTTCATCTGCACTCTAGACGACGAAAATGTATGGCTCCTTTGCTGTAGCCTCCTTTGAAGCATTGCATGAAAAACTGTAAGTCTAAAAGCATCTGATCTCTAAAAGCTAGCGCAAAAGCAATCAGTGCTATTCACGGAAATCCGCACAGTGCCACGTCAACATGTCAGCGCGTTTTGCGGGCTGGCCGTACAGCAGTGCCATGTCAGCAAGGTATCGAAAAATCCGATCGTCCATACAACAGCCACGTCATCAGCTAGATACAGGTGTGTGGGTCTTGCTTTACTTCTAGTGACTTGGGCCCCATCGGACCGTCCTATAAGTTGGTAAAGCTTTAATATGTCGCCCACTTGGCAAGGATCTGTAAGTTGGTGAGAACTTTGTCTTCTTCTGCTGCTTCTAGGGTTTAGGCCCCTTGGCCGGGATTTGCAAGTCGGCTAAGGTTAGGCTCGGGGAGTCCTAACCCGCTAGGTCTTCAGTGGCTTGACATGTCTGCAGTTTGTGACAGCCTCACATGGGCCTACAACAATTTCCCGCAGTAGTTGGGTTTACTTGCTTCCCACATAGGCATGGGGCCAGCATAATGGACTATGTCATGGCACAGCCGGAGCTTCATCCCCTCCATTCAGGATTTCACAATAGCTCCCAAACCAGTGAGTGTACACCTTTCAGTACAGTACAGCTCAGGTGTCCCGCTATAGATTTACACTAGAGAGTGACTCTGTTTATATAGAGATCTATGGTCCTCTATGTACAGCAGCAGACTGAGACATTGCATGATGTAGCAGTAGAGGCATACCCACACACTCACCTTGATCAGAGACACCGTCTTGGGAGCAGTGTTGAGAGACGAGAGCACAACTTCAGAGGGATCTTCTCCTAGGGGTCATCAATCACACATAGTCTCGGATAGCCTTCCGGCACCTTGTGCGGCGGAAGAAGCGAGCGTTTCTAGCTCAAATGGAGCAAGACTTATAGCAATTGTTCTTGAGTAGAGACTCAGGAGAGGCATGGCGTCTCTTTCATGAGCACTCCCCTCCCCGAGTGATTATTTCCCCTAATGTGTGGGGTCAGTATGCAACATCCTTATATACGATGAAACCAACCCGTAGGGAGGTAGACGTAGGCTTTCACCCGAAACTTTATTGGACACAAAGAAACGTTGCAAATAAAAACCTGTAACGGGAATTGATACTTCAAACACACACGGCTTGCAAGATAGAGCGCTACCAAGCAGACACCAACACCTATTGGCCCCAAAGACCGGTGCCCCTTTCAGTATTTCTGTATTGTATTCAAAAGAGAGTAAAATCTGTCATTTCCTACAAGTTGCCCTGCATAATCCGGGCTGAAAATGACCTGATCTGGCCCAATTTCGGTAGCATAAATGTACTAGGACGCTTCACAAACATTATCCCGACGCAAAAAGTGACTTTCCCAACGCATACGGACACTTTACAAAACTTGGCAAGAATTTGCAGCACGCTGAATTCTCTGTTTCGCTGCCCTAAAAGTGCGCTAGATCACTCGCACAACGGTCCCCTTGCGTCCCCGGACCTTTTGGGGGTATTAGAAACCCTTTAGGGTCGAAACCTTAAACGTACAAAAAAACACAGCAGGCTCTATTTCCCTGTTTTGGGCTCCGTTTCGCGAGCCAGTCGCATCCGTAGCAAATCCTCGCGCTCCCACACCTATAGGGCTACTTGCCCTTTGAATCGGACGAGATTTCTCGCGTGAAATCTCTCCGAATTCACCTGTACCGGCGGGGGATTAGCAACTAGCTAATCCAGTACCTGTGCAAGAGGCTCTTGCCCCATGGACCCATACAACTGTACATAGGTCAAATGAAGAGCCCTCTTGTGGGGCATCACATAACTGCACGGAGAGAGAGAGAGAACTGAAATGCTATATTAACGTCTTCAAAAGGCCAAAGTGACCTATGAGACCAGAAAGTTACAATGTGGTGGATCTGATACAAAGTCAGAGTAACAAGATGCCAAAATGACAAAATGAAATACTATGGAATCTTGAACTGCTAGGTGTGAACTAAGCAGCTAAACAGCTAGCCGGGATAGCTAGATCACAAGAGATCCAACATCGGTCGCTGGCGAATCTCATCAATCTCCTCCATGGTGAGTAGTCTGACCGGGCGTCGTGCATGTCGAGCCAAAATGATCCGAATCCTCTGATGCAGCCTCCGTCGATGCCATGTAGTCCTCCTCAGTCGTGGGCGTCTGGATCTCCCCGGCTCAGTCGCTCGGCCGATCACTGTGCCTCTGGTGTGACGCGACGAGCTCTGCTGCGGTGGTAACTCCTCCGGCTCGAGCAAAAACAAACCCAGGCATCTCTGATCCTCGTACCGCATGACTCTAGAGAATGGTCCAAAGCCCTCTCTGAACAAGCAATGGAAGCGGCCTCGTATCTCGTAGTAGACGGGGCAGTGGCATGTGTAGTGCAACTCTGTCTCAGGCTCGATGTCACACAGGGGGCATGTCCTGGCCTCTGTTGGTACTCCGCTGTATCTCCCAGTCTCAATCCGCAGCTGGTGTGACGATGTGCGTATCTGGCCAATAGCACGTCGTATCCCATGAGACAAGTGGGTGTCCATGTATCTGGGCCTTGTCACAAAACCATCCTCCGTAAGCTGGAGGAGATGCTCTCTGTAGAAAGCCATCTTCGTGCCCAACTCCTGTGCCGGCTGTATCCATGTCCTCTTCATGTCTAGCTGAGTCAAGTGCTGGCAAATGAGCCTGGTGATCTCGGACTGTGTAAGAGTCAGAGACGGCGCATCCAGTGAGTACTGGAAGGGAGGCAATCTGCCTTTGCTGAACCCATGCGCCTGAAACCATGATGCCATCTCCCCATACCAGCATGTTGTATCTCCCTGCATGGCTAACTGTCGAGAGGACTCAGGTGCAAGGCGTGCATATCTGTCTCTAGGAAGTTCCCACATGCGGTGTATGAAGGAGACAGATCTGGTGAGCGCCTCAACCACTAGTGGCGGGGCAGCTAGCTCTGCTCGTACAATAGTACGTGGTACTGAGGCTTTGGCTGTAATGAGCCGTGAGATCATAGAGACCAGAGGCTTCTCCATGTTCCCCCATCCATCACTGCGGCCTGTCCTCCCGTGATGATCCAGTGAAGGTCCCCAAATCTCAGCTCCATAAAAGCAATGCAGAAGCCACCAAAGTGTCAAAGAGCCGGAGCTTCGTCCGAGGCTCCTGAAACTGAACTTGTGAACACATCCTTTCCAATCTACCCAATGCTGCATGGGCTCTGGTCAATCTAGTCTCTCCTGCCCTCCTCAATGAAAATGCCGGCCCACTAAAAACCACTCCAAGGTAAGTGTAAGCATCTGTATACTCCACCTTCTGCTGGCCGTATGTGAATGTTGGCGCTAACCTCCTGATCCACTGTGGGGTGATATTAAATACCATGACCTTGGTTTTACCAAGGTTGACGGACAAACCACTTTCCTGGGCAAACGGATGCAGAGTATCCAAGTGACGTTGCATCCCCTCCGGAGAGTCGGAGATCAGCACAATATCATCAGCATATAACAATAGTGGAATCCATGTCCCTGGCAGCTGTGCACCTCTATCACCATCTTTCTCAATGTAGTCAGAAACCTCATCCACATACATACCAAATAGAGTAGGAGAGAGCGGGCAGCCCTGCTTCACCCCAATAGTGGAGTAAACCGGTGTGGATAGACATTCTGCGGTGCGTACATGCCCTACTACTGACCTGTATAATGCCATGACCCCCCAAATGAGCTCTGTGGGTACTCCCATCTGCTGTAATCCACGCATCAATCTAGCTCTGGGCATTGTGTCAAATGCTTTGCGGAAATCCACAAAGCTACAATAGATCCGTCTCCCACACGATTTGCCCTCCTCAATGATGGCTCTGAGTGTCAAGATATGGTCAAGCGTAGAGAAACCCCTCCTGAAACCTGCCTGCCCTGCTGCGCGTATCCCCTCCCTCTCTGCCCATCTACTCAGCTACTGCTGAAGAATAGATGCGTACAACCGTGCCAATGTGTGTCCAATCATGATAGTGCGATAATTCCCAGGCTCCATAGGGTCTCCCGACTTGAAGATAGGCACAATAGTAGATAGGCTCCAAGTATCAGGCAAACCCTCACACATGGCACGGTTAAACATAACTGCTAGAAGCTCTGCTAGTAAATCTCTGGCATGCGTGAAATGCTCAGCCACCAAGCCATCATGATCATATGCTCTCCCAGTCCTCATCCTGTCAATGGCCTTCCTCACCATCTCAGCGGTGAAAAAAGCACATGTGTGTGGGCATGGATCGGGGGGGGTCGGGAAGGGGGGGCTGTGTAGCAGGGCTACAGTGTCTTTCACAGGACACAGTTAGTACAGTTGGTCTAGGCTGGTTCACACTGGAAGGACACTGGACGGACCCTCTGGGCTGGGAAGTGACACGTGGCAGGGTACCGACGGTGGTCTAGTGGACCTCGTGGCCAGGTCATCACATGGCTGACATTTATGAGCCGTTGGTGGCTCTTTATGGTGGTACCTATGAGTAGTAACGGCGGGTCATTCGATGATCATCTTCTCCTATCATCTTGTACGTAGTCGTCTAGAGGGAGTCTTACACAGAGCACTGCTTCACCATCCCTGCACATCTGAGCCTCGACACCCCATTTGTACCTGTGAGTCCTGGGCTGGAGCTGAGTGTGCTGCCACGCTAGAGTCTGTACATGGTTCTTTGAGCTAGTCGAGTCCACATGTTCTGGTGCACTGTTGTGTCTCTGTTGTTATCCGTTATTTCTGTGTTTCATTCTGTTTGAGAGAGTTCCATTTGTTTGAGTGAGATTGTCACGCACATTGCACTGAGGAGCACCCACACTGTAGAGAGCACGACACATTATCCGCGCTACAGGTGCTCTCATTTTGGCGATCACGGTGGGACCTCAACTGAAGTCTCACTCTGTTGAGTAGCTGGTTTCTTCGCTTCGCCTGTACAGCCTATTGGTCTGGTCCAGTTTCACCCTTGACAGCTTAATCTAGCTGGTCTAGTCTCTCGCCTTGTTGGTCTGGTCCTCTCTCGCCCTGGTCCACCCAGTGCTCGTCCTGGTCTAGTCCTTCTCGTCCCTGGTCTAGTCTTCCTCGTCCTGGTCCAGGCCAGGTGGTCTAGTCACTCGCCCTAGTCTAGTAGAGTCTAGACCAATGTTCAGCCAAGTGAAGGTTGTCTTGCCCAAGTGAAGGTCTTCTTGCCCAAAGCTTGGTGGGGTTGGCGGTTACTGCATGACACATACAAGGAGGTCATTGGAGCGTCAAAGTGCACTACTGAGTCCTCTGAAGTACTACCACAGAAGGCGTCAACCCTTGGTGCCCAGTAGAAGCATATTAACCCCATCACCCATACCTACTCATATGGCTACCTCCATTCCTTCGACCGGTTCTACATCCTCTAGGTCACCTTCTCCGGTAAGGCTCTCCCCCATTTTGTTACAGCAAGCTAGGGAGCAACAGACTCAGGAGCAGGAGGCCATGGAGGAGCTCACAAGTGTTTTGGCAAAGGTGAACATCAAGCTCCCTACCTGTAAAGGTCTCTCCGGAGAAGATGCAGACGACCATGCTCGGAGGTTTGTCTCTCTTTGCAGAGGTCGTGGTCTCAACAGAGAAGACGCATACCTGGTGCTCTTCCCGTCCACCTTAGATGGTCTTGCAGATAAATGGTACAGGCAGTTTGCTGAAAACCACTTTACTACTTGGACCATGTTAAGACAGCAGTTCTGTGAAGCTTTTCGACCAGGGGATTATCAAGAGAAGATTCTAGATGAGTTGGCCAACCTATTGCTCCAGCCCAAGGAGACATTTGCAGAGCTCATGACGAGAACAAAGTCCTTGGTCGCCAAACTACCTCAGCAACCAGGGGAATTCATGGGGAAGAAATGGGTAGAGAAGGCTCTGCCTAAGACTTCTCAACAAAAGCTCAGAGAAAGTCTTTGTCCTGAAGCCAGTCTGGAGGACTTTGTTGCTACTGCTACTAGAATAGAGGGAGCAAGAAGGCAGTTCACTGACTCTCCACAGTTAGATACTGCCCGTGTACTCGTGGACAGTCCATCAGACCCCTTGACTTCTTTAAGAAGGGAATTGGAAGCCCTAAAGTTACAGCGGGCCCTTCACGAAGAGAGATCCTTCTCTCTCAGACAGGAGAAGCCTCCACATCAAGAGGCTTATGATCAACTTAAAAGAGAGTTAGAAGAGCTCAAGTCTCAGCAGGAGACTAAGGCTATGGTATGGTGTAGTTCATGCCGCTCTGTAGGACACCCTAAACAGGACTGTCCCCTTCGCTCTTATTGCCACTTCTGCGAAAAATCGGGTCAGGATTGCTACTATCTAAAGGGATTGCACAAAATACAGCAAAGTCTTGGTCCTACTCTCCAACAGGGGTTAGCACCAGCATCCAACATGGTTTCCCACTACAGCCATCCCAACTACATGCCACCTTTGCTCAATACCCCTGCTGTCCAAGGTATGTCAAGTACTTTCCCGACTCAAAGTTTTTATAATACTAATGCCACCTCAACCCCTCAGAGCTTCTACACTTCAGCCTCCAACTCCATGCAGCAACCACCTCGTCCCCTGTTTCGTCCTTCCAATCGGCCCATACTCTGCTACAGATGCGGAGAATATGGGCATTATCAGAGCAAGTGTCCTTTGCCATAGGGGTCCCCTCCTTGTCGTCATTGCCCTGATTCGAAGGATCACTACAGTAAGGATTGTCCCACGCAAAGGGCATCCATGTCTTCAAGCTCGACTCAGAACTAGCAAGAATTCACCTTCCCGAAGATAAACTTGATTACTCTGAACACCGTGCCTCAACCATCACCTGCTACTCATGTGGTTAAGCCACTGCAAGTGGAGGAGCCTGTTGGTGTCCTTACTCGGGCACAAAGAGAAGCTCTTGGTCTCAGTCTGCCCACAGGTCCACCCCGCCAGTCCCCACTTCCTCAAGCTGGTCTATTTGACCCAAAGGACGAGTCCTTCAAAATTGCTCAGAGCAAACCAACTTCCCTGTTATCTGACATTGATGGAGCCTTTTTGGAAGCAGTGGCTGACTTGGAACAGATTAAGGTCCCAAAGGGAGCCCAGTTCGAAGGCGCCAAGCCCAGAGCAGAAGCCATCTTGAAAAATACTTTTCAGCAGGTGTCACTATACGACATGCTAAGGCTCGACGCAACACTTAGAGGTGACACCCTGTCAGTCATTCAGTCTCTATACCCGGGGGCTGGGCCTAGTGGCCGGCACCTCCCTGTACAGCCCTCAGAGTCTTATTTGATTTCCTATCCATGTGCTCCTCTCACCGATTATAAAAGTCCTCGTCTCACTGTATCTATTCTTGGGCACCAGCTGTCTGGCGTCATCGTTGATGGGGGATCTGGAATCAATTTGATGCCCGAATTCACTATGATGGCCTTAGGTCTAAAGCCTACCCGAACTGCTCCTTTCACTATTACATTGGCCGATCAGAGAACAGTCTACCCAGTGGGCATAGTCGACAAGGTGCCTCTGAAGGTACAAGATTTCACTTTCAACTTGTATTTTGTGGTAGTTAATCTTCCCCAGGTAGAGGGAGGTTATCCCTTGCTGATTGGTAAGCCATGGTTGCGACATACAAAAGCACTTCACGATTGGGGAAACGACGCCATGTGGATACATACTCCTGGCTCTCCAATGCAACAAATTCGTCTCGAAGGAGGTATGGATCCGGTCGTTCAGCATAGCTCCTTGTCAGTAGAGTCCAACCCTGACTTGGAGCAACCGGTCCCTCTTGATGGGTCTGATGAAGACTTACTGCAGTGGTTGGAAGCTACCCAATCTATGCCTTGTTATGGGGTATCTGTTCACTCTTTGCCTCAGGATACCCCACCTCCATCCTCCAAAGTTCTTACAGTAGCTGAGCCCAATGAGCCACCTCAGTCAATGGCAAGTGTAAAGGTCACAGAGATTGATCACTCAGATGCTCCCTTTGTGGAAGTGATCAGAATGACAGCTATCAAAAACAGTCTCTACACGCAATTGAAGTCTATGAAGTCTTTCCTCTTGATCTTGTGTGAGGTATTGAAGGATTTATGGTTTGCTGCTTTTCCCAACTCACACTTGAATGGCTTTGTTTCCAGTCAATGGAAAGATATGGGGTGGCAAGGGACCGACCCATCCACAGATTTCAGGGGTGGAGGATTTATCTCTCTCGAGAATTTGTTGTTCTTCTCAAAACGATACCCGAAAACATTTCAGCAGCTGTTGTACAAGAAAGGAGGTAGAAGAGCAACGTGGGAGTATCCGTTCTTAGTTGCTGTTGTGAACATCACCTTTATGCTGATTCAAATGCTTGACCTTTGGTCAGGAAAGCCGAGGTCTTGGGCTGCAGTTTGTTTCTTGAGAATTCTTGCTGAAGACGAGATGGCCTTCGAACTGCTGTATTGTGTGACATTCAAAGTTATGGATACTTTGTGGCTTGCCATGCGTGCTTCATACACGGAGTTCAATGTAGTGATGAAGGCTACACGTGGGCAGCTTGAACATGAGCTGGCAATGGAGTCGGTAAGTCGAATTGAAGACATGCCTTCATACACACTACACCATATAGCTACATTCAGATATCGTTTGGTCAGTATTTGATCGTGTTTTAGCAAGTAGAAGCTTCAAACCAAGGTCCTTTTAGTTGTGTGATGGAATGCCTGTTCAAGTGTTTGAACCTGGTTTTCCTTTCATGCTAATTAGCCACTAGTCTAGATCACCCTCTCGCCCCAGCCCAATTTGGCTCGCCCCTATGTAACTGGATTCGCCCCAGCCCAATTTGGCTCGCCCCTATGTAACTGGATTCGCCCCAGCCCAATTTGGTTCGCCCCTACCTAACTTGATTCGCCCCAGCCCAATTTGGCTCGCCCCTATCTAACTTGATTCGCCCCTATCCAATTGTCTCGCCCCAGCCCAGTTAGGATTCGCTCCTACCCTCCCCCTCACTTACCCTCGCCCCTATCCACCCCCTCCCTTCCACTTGACCCTAACCAGCCCCCTATCTATGCCTACCCACCCCTCTCAGCCTCAGCATGTTTTTCGGCCATCCTGCAAGTTTTCCCCCAGATGGCAAATGGTTGCCATCTTGTTGCTGCTGAGAAGGCCTTTCTATTCTGCCATTATGATGGAGCTTAACCCTACAGCTTAACCCTATTTGCGGTGTTACTCGGGCTTATGGTCATCCCTCCTTTCGAGAAGGTGTTGTTGCAAAGTGTGGCAAGGTTATCTGCAAGAATGGATCAGTTTTTTCAGTATTTCCTCTCACCGAGACGGTGAGCGGTCTTGTGGCGGGCAACCTGTAGTAGGGCTACAGTGTCTATCACGGTACAGTGTCTTTCACAGGACACAATTAGTACAGTTGGTCTAGGGTGGTTCACACTGGAAGGACACTGGACGGACCCTCTGGGCTGGGAAGTGACACGTGGCAGGGTACCGACGGTGGTCTAGTGGACCTCGTGGCCAGGTCATCACATGGCTGACATTTATGAGCCGTTGGTGGCTCTTTATGGTGGTACCTATGAGTAGTAGCGGCGGGTCATTCGATGATCATCTTCTCCTATCATCTTGTACGTAGTCGTCTAGAGGGAGTCTTACACAGAGCACTGCTTTACCATCCTTGCACATCTGAGCCTCGACACCCCATTTGTACCTGTGAGTCCTGGGCTGGAGCTGAGTGTGCTGCCACGCCAGAGTCTGTACATGGTTCTTTGAGCTAGTCGAGTCCACATGTTCTGGTCCACTGTTGTGTCTCTGTTGTTATCCGTTATTTCTGTGTTTCATTCTGTTTGAGAGAGTTCCATTTGTTTGAGTGAGATTGTCACGCACATTGCACTGAGGGGCACCCACACTGTAGAGAGCACGACACATCATCCGCGCTCCAGGCTGCTCAGGAATTGTGTACAGAGATGATGCATACTGGCCCCAGGCCTCTGTAGAAGTGATGGCAGGGGGGGGGGGAGTGCTCATGAAAGAGCCGCCATGCCTCACGTGAGTCCTGACTCAAGAATAGCTGGTATAGATCCTGCTCTAGGCGAGCCAAAAATGTCCTCTTCTTCCGCCGCACTAGGCGTCGGAAGTCAATCTGTGACTGTCTATGAGTGATGTCCCCTAAAAGCACCTCCCTCTGAAGTCTAGCTCTAGTGTCTCGGCATTCCTCATCATACCAACTGTTCTGGGGCATGCTCCCCGAACGGCGTCTCTGCTCAAGCTGGGTATGTGGGTATGCCTGTGCTGTTGCATCATGTAGTGTCTGTGTCAGTATAGTAGTAAGCTCCTCCAAGGTCGCCCTGGCTCCTGTGTGCACAGGCGTCTGTAGATCCCATCTATGTATACAGAGTCCGTCTCCCGTGTGAAGGTGTAGCGAGTAGGGACTGTTGCCCGTAGCCTGTGTGCTACACTAAACTGAAAAGAGATGGTCAACGACACAAGAGCATGGTCCACTGCCACACCAACAGGTCTGGGTCCGACCGTGAGGTCTTGGATACTAGAAATGAGGCTCGGCTGTGCCATGACATAATCCACGGTGCTGGCTCCATGTCTGTGTGGAAAGCATGTAAAACCCCCCGCAGCGGGAAATCTCTGTAGGCCATTCAAGATGGCCAATCCATGTGCAGTCCCCATGTCTATCAAGTATCCTCCATACTCAGTGTGTTCTCCATCCTGTGATAATCTGGATAGGCCCGTCTTTGCAACATCCAACTCTCTCAGCATCTCCTCTGAAGTATCATAAAATACTGTGTGATGATGGGCAGTCCTAGCATTGAAATCCCCTAGAATGATGATGTCACCGTCTCTACAGAACTCCCATATGTCATCATCCAAAATAGAGAAGGGGGACTGTCCTCTGGGTGGTGCATAAACTGACGTACTCGGGGGAAAGTAGCAAATAGCAATGTAGAGATATCTGCCTGTCTCTGCTCTCGATCTCACCCACATGTACCTAGCTTGCTCATCCCTGCGGGCTATATGTATCAATGGCTGCAACTCCTCCCTGAATAACACTGCCACTCCTCCTGAGCCCCGCCCTCTGTGCTCTGATCGTGTCTCTTGTCTACAAGCTGTCTCCCATCTATATCCACTAATGTGAGGGATAGATTGCCCCGGGGCCTAATGTGTCTCAGAGTAGAAGACAATGTCTCTTCCCGTAAAACGATCCTCAAAAGCACCCACATCAAGGCGCATAGATCCATTACAATTCCAGGTGGCAACTTTGAGTGTGGTCCCATAGGTCTCGCACCGTCATGTGGAGCGCCGCTCTACAATCACCACCCGGCCATCTCAGTAGAAGGCTGTCTTTCCCTTCTCCCTTGCCGCTTGAATCTCTGGCATTACGTCTCTCATATGCGCAAGGTGTGTGAGAGTGAGGTCATCTCCAAGGAATATGCCCGTTTTCTTTAGTGTAGGGCGCTTCTTCAAGAAGTCCTTCTTTGCCTCCATGGATGGGAAACGGATGATTAAAGCTCTCCCTTTTGAAGTCTCCCCATTGCCTTGTGTCTTCTTCCCTACCCTCCATGCCTTTGTATGAGTAGCCTCACTACCCATCATGCGGAGAAGTTCTTCAACTTCCCCTGCCACATCATCTCGGTCTTTTAGACCGGTTACTCTTACATGCAAGGCTCTAGTTTTCCTTCGCGCTCTTCTTCTAGAGTCATGTTGATGATTGTAGGAGTGGGAACGGATGTGGTTTCTTTCCCTTTCCCTTTCTTAGCGACTTCTATCCATTTCTCGGCCTCATCCGCCTTCTTCTGCGTCTTCGTGATCACATCCATCCACGAAGACGTCTTTACCACCTCCTACTTCTCCTCCTCTGTGATCATCCGTACCTGCTCCTTAATGACCTTGATCTCCTCTATCACCGAGGGCTGGACTTCCCCTTCTTCCAGTCCACTGCTTACTCTATCCGCAAGCTCTCGCTTGAGGGCTGTGACCTCTTCTCTAAGTGCTTGTGAATCCGCCTTAAGTGCTTGTAGCTCTGCGTGCAAGTCCTCTTTCTCCTTCTTCCATTGTGCGCCTTCGTTGAGGAACATTTGAAGAAGGTTGGCCTTCTCTTTCCACCATCCCTCCGTCTCTGCTTTCCATTCTTTCATCTCCCTTTCCATTTGTGTTATCCGCTTGTTTGTAAGCACAAAGGTTGCCTTCGTATGGGGCTTACATACTGGCGAAACGATCATGGCCTCCACTGGCGAAGCGCTCATGGCCTCCAGGCGGAGAAGTAATAACCACAACCCGAATGCGGGTATATACACTACCACAGCCCACTGCGGGACACTCAGTTTGCTCTGCCAAATATCCAGAGGCTCAGCCCCATTTTGGTTTATTCAAGATACTTGCACCATGTGAATATATTTGTTGTCCTCAATTATGCATACATAATCTAGCTGAAAATCTGTCTGCTGAGAGAGAAGCAATTCTGGAAATTCTATGCCTGCTGAAAATCTGATAGGTCTGAAGATCTGTAACCTGTTCCTGCTGTTTGGTTTTGGCTGACAGTCTGTACGTACCTCCTGTTTTTTTTTTTTTGGTGCTGTTTCTGTTAATAAAGTGCAACGTGCAGCACTATGTAGTAATGATGCAATGCAGGTGTGTGTGATGACATATTGTATGAATATTGTGCAGTGAAAGTGTTTTGTGCTGCTGCTGTGTGTAAAGACTATGGTTGGGTGTGATGGGGGTGAAATGTGCAGGTGACGGGAGCAATGGGCAGCAAGAAGAATGGTGAGAGAGAGAGAGTCGTGCTCTGTGGTTCCTGTTTGTACACTGTTGTAGAAGTTGCACGAGACCTTGGCCGTTTGCTGCCCACTACACGTCAAACGTTAACCTTAGGCTGACGTGGATTTTTTAGCGCAAATAAACATGCAGTACCCGCGTGCGTAGCCCTCCACTTGCCTGCGGACGTGTTTTGCTGACCTTCTGTGGAGAGCGCTGCCTGGATTACAGATGGCAAGCAGCAGCAGTAGAGCTGATCCTGTGCTAGAGAGAGAGAGAGAGAGAGAGAGAGAGAGAGAGAGAGAGAGAGAGAGAGAGAGAGAGAGAGAGAGAGAGAGAGAGAGAGAGAGAGAGAGAGAGCTGATCCTGTGCTAGAGACAGAGAGAGCCCAATACGCTAGAGAGAGAGAGAGAGAGAGAGAGAGAGAGAGAGAGAGAGAAATGAAATGAAATGAAATGTTATATTAACGTCTTCAAAAGGCCACAATGACCTATGAGACCCGAAAGTTACAAAGTGGTGGATCTGATACAAAGTCAGAGTAACAAAATAACCTAACAACAGTACAAAACAAAGATATATACTATGGGGTCCTAAGTTGGTCTATGTGAGTCAAGCAAAAAACTAAGCAGAATAATGGGCGGCTTGTTGGGATAGCTGAATCACAAGAGATCTAGCATCGTTCGTTGGCGAATCTCATCAATTTCCTCCATGGTAAGTAGTTTGACCGGGCGTCGTGTATGCCTGGCCAGCGTGCTCCGAATTTTTTGTCGTAGCCTTCGTCGATGCTGTGTAGTTCTTCATAGTCGCGGGCGCCTGGATTTCCCCAGTTCAATCGCTCGGTCAATCAGTGTGCCTCTGGTGTGAGACGGGGGGGAGCTCTGCTATGGGAGTGGCTCTTGCGGTTGTCCCGTGTCTGCTCTGAAGAAGTCTGTGATCCGTCTTTGAGACTGGCTAACCTCGCCATTCATCACGCTATCTCTGTGTCTGCGCAGCTCGAGCAAGAACAAACCCAGGCATCTCTGATCTTCGTATCCCATGACTCTTGAGAGCGGTCCAAAACCCTCTCTGAACAAGCAATGGAAGCGCTCTCGTATCTCGTAGTAGACGGGGCAGCGGCATGTATAGTGTAGCTCTGTCTCAGGTTCCATGTTACATAGGGGCATGTCCTGTCCTCTGCTGGTACCCCTCTGCTGGTTGTATCCATGTCCTCCTGGTGTCTAGTTGGGTCAAGTCTTGGCGGATGAGCTTGGTGATCTCTGACTGTGTAAGAGTGAGAGATGGTGCATCCAATGAGTACTGGAATGGTGGCAGCCTGTCTTGCTGAACCCATATGCCTGAAACCATGATGTCATCTCCCCATACCAGCATGTTGTATCTCCTTATATGGCTAGCTGTCGAGAGGATTCAAGTGCTCTGCGAGCATATCTGTCTCTAGGAAGTCATGTGCGGTTTATGAAGGAGACTGATCTGGTGAGCGCCTCCACCACAAGTGGGGGGGGCGCTAGCTCTGCTCGGATAATGGCCCGTGGTACTGATGCCTTGGCTCTAATGAGCCGCGAGATCATAGAGACGAGAGGTTTCTCCATGTTCCCCCATCCGTCTGAGCGACGCGGCCTCCCATGGTGATCCAGTGAAGGTCCCCATATCTCAGTTCCATAGAGCAGTGCTGAAGCCACCAAGGTGTCAAAGAGCCAGAGCTTCGTCCGGGGCTCCTGAAATTGAACCTGGGAACACATCCTCTCCAATCTACCCAATGCTGTGTGGGCTCTAGTAAGTCTGGTCTCTGCTGCTCTTCAGAGTGAGAATGCAGGTCCGCTAAAAACCACTCGAAGGTAAGTGTAAGCGTCTGTGTACTCCACCGTCTCCTGGCCGTATGTGAATGTAGGTGCTGACCTCCTGATCCACTGTGGGGTGGTATTAAACACCATAACCTTGGTTTTACCCAGGTTGACAGACAAACCACTTTCGTGGGCAAACGTATGCAAAGCATCCAATTGACGCTGCATTCCATCTGGGGATTCGGAGATCAACACTATGTCATCAGCATATAACAAAAGTGGAATCCATGTCCCTGCCAATTGAGCACCTTTATCCCCATCGCTGTCAATGTAGTCAGAAACCTCATCCACATACATACTGAAAGAGTAGGAGAGAGCGGGCAGCCCTGCTTCACCCCAATAGTGGAGTGAACCGGTGTAGAATGTCCCTCCGGGGTGCGTACATGCCCTACTACTGATCTGTACAATGCCATGACCCCCCAAATGAGTTCTGTGGGTACTCCCATTTCCTGTAGTCTGCGCATCAGTCTAGTTCTGGGGACCGTGTCGAAAGCTTTGCGGAAGTCCACAAGGCTACAATAGATCCGTCTCCCATGAGATCTACCTTCTTCGATGATGGCTCAACTGTGAGATCCTGGATACTAGAGATGAGATTCGGCTGTGCCATGACATAGTCCACTGTGCTGGCTCCATGTCTGTGTGGGAAGCATGTAAAACCTCCCGAAGTAGGAAATCTCTGTAGGCTGTTCAAGATGGCCAATCCATGTGCAGTGCCCATGTGTATCAGGTGTCGCCCATACTCAATACATTCCACATCATGTGATAGTCTGGAAAGGCCCGTCTCTGCAACATCTAGCTCTCTAGCATCTCCTCTGAAGTATCATAAAACACTACCTGGTGATGGGCAGTCCTAGCATTGAAGTCCCCTAGGATGATAATGTCACCGTCCCTAGAGAACTCCCGTATGTCATCATCCAAAATAGAGAAAGGGGACTGACCTTTAGGTGATGCATAAACTGATGTACTCGGGGGAAAGTAGCAAATAGCTAGATGGAGGTATCTGCCTGTCTCTTCTTTCAGTCTCACCCACATGTACCTAGCCTGCTCGTCCCTGCGGACTATATGTATGAGTGGCTGCAGATCCTCTCTAAATAACACTGCCACTCCCCCCGAGCCCCGCCCTCTGTGCTCTGAGCGTGTCTCCTGTCTGTAGGCCGTCTCCCAAGTGTATCCACTGATGTGAGGCATGGATTGCCCCGGGGCCTGGTGTGTCTCAGAGTAAACGATGATGTCTCCTCCAGTAAAGCTATCCTCAAAGGCACCCACATCAAGACGCATAGATCCATTGCAGTTCCAGGCAGCTACTTTGAGTGTGGTCCCATAAGTCTCGCACCGTCATGTGGAGCGTCGTTCTAGGATTACCACTTTTCTGTCTCGGTAAAAAGCGATCTTGCCTTTGTCCCTTGCCGCTCTAATCTCCGGCATTACTTCCTGCATATGAGCGATCTGCGAGAGGGTGAGATCATCCCCGAGAAAGATGCCAATCTCTTTAAGAGTTGGTCTTTTCTTCAAGAATGTCTTCTTTGCTTCCATGGACGGAAAACGGATAATGAGTGCTCTTTCCTTTGAGGTTTCTCCACTGCTTCCATTTTTCTTTATGTTGCCCACTCTCCATGCCCTTGTGTGCGTCGGCTCATGAATCCCCATCAAGGTTGTGAGTTCTTTTACTTCTTCGTCCACATTGCCTTTGTCTTTAAAACCGCAAATTCTCACATGTAAAGCGCGCACCCTTCTCCATTGCTCCTCCTCTAGTCTCTGATTAATAATGTTGTTGGGTGTGGGCGTGGGCGTTATCTCCTTGCCTTTTCCTTTCTTGGCCACCTTGATCCATTTCTCGGCTTCGTCCGCCCTCTGTTGAGTTTTGGTAAGAACATCCACCCAAGAAGTCGTCATTTCTTTATGCTGCTCTTCTCCTTCGCCCGTACTTGCTCCTTGATCGTGTTGATTTCTTCGATTAGTGAGGGTTGCAGTTCGCCCTCTTCCAGTGTGTTTCTTGATCGTGCTTCGACGAGCTCTTTCTTGAGTGACGCGATCTCTTCCTCTTGGGTCGTCACTCGGTCTTCCAGCGTGCTTATCTTGCTCTTTGGATCAGCACGCGTCCTTCGAGTATGTTTATTGTGCCCCAGAGGTTGCGGTTCATCTTGGTCATGATCTCCGTCATCTCCTCTTTGCATTTTTGAATGACATCCTCTAGGGGGTCGGCTTTATCGTTCATCTTCCTCATGCTTGGTTGCCGTCCGCAAGGGAGTTAGGTGTACGTGTGCACCCACCTTAGCAGCGGACGCGGTGGTTGGGAGTCTCTGGATGTATGTGTGCACCCACACTGGTGGCGATCACGACGAGTGGTGGAGGGCAAGGCGGTGTGGCCAGGTGCCCTCAATATGCTCAGTTGTGTGTGTGTGTGTGTGTGTGTGTGTGTGTGTGTGTGTCTCGAAAACAAAGGTGAAGGAGGGGGGGGGGGGGAGGGGGGGTAAAGTGTGTTAGAGATGAAATGAAATGTTATATTAAAGTCTTCAAAAGGGCATAATGACCTATGAGGCCCGAAAGTTGCAAAGTGGTGGGAACAGGGCGTAGGAAACCTTGGGGGACATGCTACGCGTAGGGAAACTTGGAGACATGAAACGCGTAGAGGAAGGGGTGGGGGGCGGGTTGCCAAGGCAGTCGGGGGGGCGGGTAAGGGGGCAGCGCAGGAGTAAGGCGCGAGCAAGCGGGGGGGGGGGGGGGCGTGCGCGGGTTTGCTAAGGTGCATCAGCGCGCGGGAGGTGCGGGGGGCAGCAGTGCAAGGGAAGCGCGGGAGCAGCAGGGCGGCAGGCGGGAGCGCGAGTGCAGCGGGCAGCAGAGGCAGGGGGTGCAGCAGGGCGACAGAGACACAGAGAGAGAGAGAGAGAGAGAGAGAGAGAGAGAGAGAGAGAGAGAGAGAAATGGAATAAAATGAAATGTTATATTAACGTCTTCAAAAGGCCTGAGTGACCTATGAGACCAGAAAGTTACAATGTGGTGGATCTGATACAAAGTCAGAGTAACAAGATGACAAAATGACAAAAATGACAAAATGAAAATAAAATAAAAATACTATGGAATCCTGAACTGTTAGGTGTGAACTAAGCGCTAAACAGCTAGCTGGGATAGCTAGATCACAGGAGATCCAGCATCGGTTGCTGGCAGATCTCATCAATCTCCTCCATGGTTAGTAGTTTGACCGGGCGTTGTGCATGTCGAACCAAAGTGATCCGAATCCTCTGATGCAGCCTCCGTCGATGCTGTGTAGTCCTCCGCAGTCGTGGGCGTCTGGATCTCCCCAACTCAATCGCTCAGTCGATCAGTGTGCCTCTAGTGTGAGGCGACGAGCTCTGCTGTGGTAGTAACTCCTCCGGGTGTCCAGTGGCAGCTCTAAAGAAGTTTGTGAGCTGTCTCTGAGACTGGCTAGCCTCTCCTCTCATCAGGCTTTGTCTGTGTCTGCGCAGCTCGAGCAAAAACAAACCCAGGCATCTGTGATCCTCGTACCGCATGACTCTAGAGAATGGTCCAAAGCCCTCTCTGAACAAGCAATGGAAGCGGCCTCGTATCTCATAGTAGACGGGGAAGTAGCATGTGTAGTGCAACTCTGTCTCAGGCTCGATGTCACACAGGAGGCATGTCCTGGCCTCTGCTGGTACTCTGCTGTATCTCCCAGTCTCGATCCGCAGTTGGTGTGAGGATGTGCGTATCTGGCCAATAGCACATCGTATCCCATGAGACAAGTGGGTGTCCATGTAGCTGGGCCTCGTTACTGCTAGCTCTGCTCGTACAATAGCACGTGGTACTGAAGCCTTGGCTCTAATGAGCCTCGAGATCATATAGACCAGAGGCTTCTCCATGTCCCCCCATCCATCACTACGGCCTGTCCTCCCGTGATGATCCAGTGAAGGTCCCCAAATCTCGGCTCCATAAAGCAATGCAGAAGCCACCAAAGTGTCAAAGAGCCAGAGCTTCGTCCGAGGCTCCTGAAATTGAACCTGTGAACACATCCTTTCCAATCTACCTAATGTTGCATGGGCTCTGGTCAATCTAGTCTTTGCTGCCCTCCTCAATGAAAATGCTGGCCCACTAAATACCACTCCAAGGTACGTGTAAGCATCTGTATACTCCACCTTCTGCTGGCCGTATGTGAATGCTGGCGCCGACCTCCTGATCCACTGTGGGGTGGTATTAAATACTATGACTTTTGTTTTACCAAGGTTGACGGACAAACCACTTTCCTGGGCAAACCCATGCAGAGCATCCAAGTGACGTTGCATCCCCTCCGGAGAGTCGGAGATCAACACAATATCATCAGCATATAACAATAGTGGAATCCATGTCCCTGCCAGCTGTGCACCTCTATCCCCATCTCTCTCAATGTAGTCAGAAACCTCATCCACATACATACCAAATAGAGTAGGAGAGAGCCGGCATCCCTGCTTCACCCCAATAGTGGAGTAAACCAGCGTGGATAGACCCTCTGGGGTGCGTACATGCCCTACTTCTGACCTGTATAATGCATGACCCCCCAAAGGAGCTCAGTGGGTACTCCCATCTGGTGTAATCTGTGCATCAATCTAGCTATGGACACTGTGTCAAATGGTTTGCGGAAATCCACAAAGCTACAATAGATCCTTCTCCCACGTGATCTGCCCTCCTCAATGATGGTTCTGAGTGTCAAGATATGGTCAAGAGTAGAAAAGCCCCTCCTGAAGCCTACCTGCGCGACTGCGCGTATCCCCGCCCTCTCTGCCCATCTACTCAGCTGCTATTCAAGAATAGATGCGTACAACCGTGCCAATGTGTGTCCAATCATGATAGTGCGAAATTCGCAGGCTCCATAGGGTCTCCCGCCTTGAAGATAGGTACAATAGTAGATAAGCTCCAAGTATCAGGCAAGCCCTCACACATGGCACGGTTAAACATAACTGCTAGAAGCTCTGCTAGTAAATCTCGGGCATGCGTGAAATGCTCAGCCACTAAGCCATCATAATCATATGCTCTCCTAGTCCTCATCCTGTCAATGGCCTTCCTCACCATCTCAGCGGTGAAAAAAGCACATGTGTGTGGGCATGGATTGGGGGGGTCGAGAAGGGGGGGCTGCTTAGGAGCTGTGTATAGAGATGATGCATACTGGCCCCAGGCCTCTGTAGAAGTGATGGCAGGGGGGTGGGAGTGCTCATGAAAGAGCCGCCATGCCTCACGTGAGTCCTGACTTAAGAATAGCTGGTATAGATCTTGTTCTAGGCAAGCCAAAAATGCCCTCTTCTTCCGCCACACTAGGCGTCGGAAGGCAATCTGTGACTGTCTGTGAGTGATGTTCCCCAAAAGCACCTCCCTCTGAAGTCTAGCTCTAGTGTCCCGGCATTCCTCATCATACGAGTTGTTCTGGGGCATGCTCCTCGAACGGCGTCTCTGCTTAGGTTGGGTATGTGGGTATGCCTCTGCTGCTGCCTCATGTAGTGTCTGTGTCAATATAGTAGTAGGCTCCTCCAAAGGTCGCCCTGGCTCCTCTGTGCACAAGCGTCTGTAGATCCCATCTATGTATACAGAATCCGTCTCCCGCGTGAAGGTGTAGCGAGTAGGGGTTGTTGCCCGTAGCCTGTGTGCTACACTAAACTGAAAAGAGATGGTCAACGACACAAGAGCATGGTCCACTGCCACCCCAACAGGTCTGGGTCCGAGAGAGAGAGAGAGAGAGAGAGAGAGAGAGAGAGCAATGAATGTTGTGCAAGGCTTTAGTTCTTGCACTTCCCTGTACATAGAGGGTAGGCAAGCACACAGTAGCTTTGGTACCTGGAACAATCCACCATACTGCTGAAAATACAGCCCCATGTTTAATTTCAACGCCTCTCTCTCTCTCTCTCTCTCTCTCTCTCTCTCTCTCTCTCAAGCTGGAAAGTGCCCAAAAATGTGCCAAATGGCACTCATGCATGGGTTTCCCGTTTTGCACCTTCCGGTCTAAAAATATCTAAACCGGTTGCTCAGTTGACTTAGCGGCACAGTAATAAAATGTTCCTCTTGTCATTTCGGAGCTAATGACGTGAACAGATTTCATGGCCCAAAATAGCAATTTCCTAAATTTTAGGAGAAACTTCCATGGCCCTTCCACTGGTCATCTAACCATCTATCACCATTGGGACCACATCCAAAAAGGCAATGTAGCCCTGTTATCAGGTGATCTTCTCTTTAAACTTTGAGTAGAGCCTAGACATACTTTTACTGCTCGGATTCCAGTGCCGGTTGGCCCGACTAACTCGTGCCGACAAGGCCTTCGCGTTCTGCAGGTGAAACTCTCGGCCGTCGACCGTTTCACATTGGCCATACAGTGTCCAGCCATTTGCAACTTCAAAAAGAGGGGCCGAAAAATTAAACAAAAATCAAGGGAAAGAAACCAACAACTAAGGTTAGCAATTGCCACGTCCTCGTGACAGACCCCCCTCTTGAAATCGCAAGAGGGGGGTATCCTCTTGAAATCGCAAATGTCCTCGATTGATGCCATATATACATGCCATTGATGATCTTGTGTTGGTAGCACGCTTTTATCATCCCATGTACCCACAAGAAAGGTCATAACACATAGATACAAATGACTTAATGAGACCTTCATACTATTGTCATTTTCATCTATGATAGAAGTGAGCATTATACGTTTAACACTTGAAGAGCGATGCACACTTCTTTTGCATTGAATTCGCATGTACATTTGATGTGTTAGCTCCATCATTACCCCTCCTTTGAACACGTTGGGTTGGGGCGTATGTAGGCTGTAACCCAAAGGCCTCAAGGTAAAGCTGCAATATAATTGGTGACTCTGACAGTTCATGCTCTTCCATCCACTTTGCATCCATAGGTGGATAGTTTTTGAACTTCACCAAATAGCGTCTTGCAACCTGTCCCTTAACTTTTCTTTCCTTATCTGCCAAAATTTGCTCAGGTACCAAGATCTCATCGAGTTCATCGACTTCTGGTTGATCCTCCTATCTGGCACATCACCCAGGAAAGGTCTTAGAAGACTCACGTGAAACGCATTATGAATCTTCCAAGTGTCAGGCAATTTCAGCCTATAAGCAACATCACTGATTTTATCAAGCACTTGAAAAGGCCCATAGTAACGCATGTTGAGCTTCGGAAATAACCTTTCCTTGCCCTTCATCTTCTTTAACCTTGCCTTTTCAAACTGTAAAAGTACCAAATCACCAGGTGAAAACAGTAATTCACGACGGTAATGATCAGCATCCCTTTTCTGCTTTGCGTGAGTCTTCTCCAAGGCAACTTTGATTTTCTTATGCATTTCATCCATGTTCTCAACATGTCGATTTGCCTCAAAGTTCTTGTCCTTTGTATGCAAAATGGGAGGAACCTTTTTGCCACCGTCAACAATCTCAAAAGGTGCTTTGCCTGTGGACGAATGCACCGTATTGTTGTACGCATACTCAAGCATAGGCAAATACTGTTCCCACTTGCCCTTATTATGTGACACATAGCATTTCAGCAAATCCAAGCAAGTAGAATTAGCCTCTTCAGACTGTCCATCAGTTTGTGGATGAAACGAAGACGAGAACTTGAGCATAGTGCCCATGTTCCCAAACAATCCTCTCCAAAACAAACTTGTCATACGAGGATCACGATCACTGACAATCGATTGTGGCATACCATGGTACTTAGCACATTGTACATGAACAACCATGCCATCTGGTTAGATTTTGTCTTCTTCCTGACAGGAATAAAATGGGTCTGTTTGCTGAACCTGCAAATAATGGTCCATATATTATCATTCCCTGTCCGCGTTCTTGGAAGATCAAAGATAAAATCCATAGCAATACTTTCCCATGGCTTATCCGGAATCGACAGTGGCTGTAATAACCTTGGTGCCTTTTGCTTGTCAAACTTGACCTTTTGGAAAATCACGCATGCTCGCACAAAGGCATCCACATCTCTCCTCAAAGTAGGGCAATAAAAGAATGTCTCGACTGCTTTCATTGTCGCATCAATTCCATGATGCCCTGCATACGGTGGGAGATGACTTTCTACCATGACCTTATGTCGCAATGGCCTAGTAACACAAAGTCTGCCATGCATCATCATAAAACCGTCTCTGAAGAGGTAGTGCTCATGACGTTGCCCACCTTGCTACTATTCAAAGACCCTTGCAAAATCTTCATCAGTAGCATACTGTTCCTTCATGTCATCAAGCTCATCATGATACGGAATTGACACAATTGAAATTTGTGGCTTCCTTGATAACGCATCAGCCACAACATTCTTCTTGCCTTCCACATGCATAATCTAAGTGGAACATAGAAAGAATGTTTGCCCATCGCATATGCTTTTCGGATAACTTTGATTGTGTCACACGGTCTGATGGTCTGTATAGACAACAAAATCAACACTTAAGAGGTAGTGCTTCCAACTAGAAAGCACATGAATCACGGCCAAAAGCTATTTCTCATAGATTTGCATAGTCTTTTTGGCCCTTGCAAGATTCTTCTCTTGTAAGCTACTACCCGAACATGTTGCATTAGCACTGTTCCGATGCTATTGCCACATGCGTCACACTGGACCACAAATGACTTCCTAAGATCTGGTAAACAATCACCGGAATTTAAGTCAACGTTTCCTGTAAGAGACTAAAAGCTTTTTGGGTCCATCTGAAAGTGACCTCTTTCTTTTGCAAAGCGTGAAGAGGTGAAGCTATCTCTGCAAAATTCTTGATAAACCTTCTATAGTATGAGCACAATCCCAAGAAGCTTCGGACATCATGCACAGTTTTTAAGTGTGGCCATGTCTTAATAGCTTCAACCTTTGCAGGATCCATTCGGACACAATCCTTTGACATTATGTGGCCAAGAAAGTGGATCTCTTCTAAGAAGAATTCACTTTTCTTAGGATTGACATGTAACATGTGACTACGTAGCTCTTCGAACACAATGGTCAACTGACGCCTATGCTCTCTTCATGCTTCGAATTAACTATCATGTCATCAAAGAATGTGCCAACAAACTTTTGATGCAAGTGGAAAATCCGGTCAATCATCCTATTGAACGTAGCAAGAGCATTTGTAAGACCATATGGCATCACTAGGAACTCATAAAAACCAAACGTTTTCTAAACACAGTCTTGTGCACATCCTCTGGCCTTATACAAAATTTGATGGTACCCCCACTCTTAAGGTCTATTCTGTTGAAAATTGCAGCACCCTCTAAACAGTCAAGAATATCATCAATCCTTGGGATAGGAAACGTGTTCTTGATGGTATTCTTATTCAACACACAGTAATCAATACACATGCGCCAAGAGCCATCCTTTTTGTGTACTAGGAGCACTGGGGAGCAAAAAGGTGAAGAACTAGGCTGAATCAGCCCCTTCTCTAAAAGCTCCTTAACCTAGCCCATAATCTCTTTCTGTTGAGCCGCACTAACCTTGTTGGGAGGTCTATTTGGTGGGCTACACCCTGGCACCAAATCTATCGCATGGTCTTCAGGCCTCTCCGGCGGCAGCCGTGACGGTAATGAATTAGAAAAACAGTCATTAAACTCTCGCAAAAATGCTGACCTTTCTTTATCTAACACATATAAATTTGACTGACAATTATTTGAAACATCACGTGCAAAAATCAAGTACGCAAGAAGATGATTTTTAATTGTAGAAGTGATAGCCGAAGCACATACAATAGGGACAGACTCCTCTTTGAGCTTTACATCCAAAACATGAGTTTTGCGCCTACGGTGAAGAGTGATCGTTTTGCCGAAGACATCTAGCACAGCATGTACTCCAAACATCCACGGGAATCCGAGTAGCGCATCACATCCTTCCAATGGCATGATATAGAACTCTTCAGTGTCCACATATGACTGAAAATGCAGACGCAGTTTTCGAGTAATGAGAGTAACATATTCTGAGTAGCCAGGACATGCCAACCCTGCCTCTGTGGTGTACCCCATCTCTTCGGCTCTGATCCCTAGCTTCATAGTTAACTCTAGTGAGATAAAGTTTGCTTTGGCACCTGGATCAAAGAAGATGAGTATCGTCTGATCTCTGACTTTACCCCGTGCTCTGCATAACTCGCTGGCATCTGTACTTGGCCTGTCACCCACCATATCTGGCACCAAACCTGTTGTGGACTTAGGCTTCTTTCCCTTTTTGTCCTCTTTATCATATGAGTCAGCTGGTCTTTTCCTTTGTGGACAATCTGCAGCAAAGTGACCAAGTGCTCGCATATAAAGCATTTAATCTCGAATCTCAGGCATCAAGACCTTTTCCTCGAGCGGCTTACACGCAAAAGGCTTCCTTTTCTGCTTCTTTACCTGCGTTCCAGAAATCCCGGCTGAGTCCTTATCCTTGTTGACCTTTTCTGACACTTCAAGAGCCGTTTTCACAAAGGGCTTCTTTGCTGAATTTTTCTTTTCCTGCCCCCCTTTCACGTTGCCCGGAGACTGAAACCGGCCCGTAGGGCAGTAGACATAGGCTTTCACCCGAATTCTTTACTTTACTTTAGACTTTAGGACACAGAGAAACCTTTGCAAAAAGAACTCGTGACGGGAATTATCACTTAAAACACACACAGCTCGAAAGCTAGATTGCTCCAAGCAAACGCCGACACCTGTTGGCCCCGTGCCCCTTTCGATATTTCTTTATTGTATTCAAAGAGGGAATAAAACCTGTGATTTCCTACGAGCTGTCCCGCATAATCCGGGCTGAAAATGACCTGTTCTGGCCCGATTTCAACAACATAATTGTACTAGGACGCTTCACAGACAATATCCCCACGCAATAGATGACTTTCTCGACGCATACAGACACTTTGCAAAACCTGGCGAGAATCTGCAGCACGCTGAATTCTCTGTTTTCTGCCCTGAAAATGCACCAAATCACTTGTACAGCAGTCCTCTTGCGTCCCCGGACCTCCTGGGGTATTAGGGACCGTTTAGGGCCAAAACCCTAAACCTGCAAAAATACACAGCAGGCTATATTTCCTGTTTTGGGCTCCGTTTTGCGAGCCAGTCGCATCGTAGCAAGTCCTCGAGCTCTCGCACTTGTAGGGCTACTTGCCCTTTGAATCGGACGAGATTTCTCACGCGAAACCTCTCTGAATTCACCTGTATCTACGGGGGATTAGCAACTAGCTAATCCAATTACTGTGCAAGAGGCTCTTGCCTCGGCAATCGCGCATGAACCCACACAACTGTACATAGGTCAAATGAAAATCCCTCTTGTGGGGCATCACATAACTGCACAGACGAGAGAGAGAGAGAGCAGTGAATGTTGTGCAAGGCTTAGTTCTTGCACTTCACTTTACATAGAGGGTAGGCAAGCACACAGTAGCTTCGGTACCTGCAACAATCCACCATACGGCTGAAAAATGCAGCCCACGTTTTGTTTTAATGCTTCTCTCTCTTAAATTGGAAAAATACCCAAAAATGTACCAAGTGGCACTCATGCATTAATTCTCCACTTTGGACCTTCTGGTCTAAAAATATATCAACGGTTCCTCAGTTGACTTAGCCGCAGAGTAATGAAATGTTTCTCTTGTCATTTCTGAGCTAATGACGCAAACAGATTTCATGGCTCAAAATGGCAGTTTCCTAAATTTTAGGAGATACTTCCATTGGACTCTCAGTGGTCATCTGACCATCTTTCACCACTGGGACCACATCCAAAAATGCAATGTAGCCCAATTCTCAGGTGATTTTATGTGGTGACCCCACCTTGGCAATTGTGCCTTTATTGAGTTCACTTCCTAGTATCCACCAACTTACTAAGTGCGACGAGGGGACCTACATGATCTTGAACTGAGCCTAGAAAGCCTCTTACTATACGAATTCTAGTGCCGACCCAATTCCTGTTTGCGGGTGAAACTACCATTCACATTGGACATACAATGTCTGACCATTTGCAACTTCAAAAAGAGGGTCTCAAAAATAAAACAAAAATCATTAGAAAGAAACCAACAACTAAGGTTAGTAGTTGCCACGTCCTCGCGACATAGTTAACAGTTGCCCCGTCCTTGTGACACAAACCCACTGTCCTCTCCCTTCAACAAGGCAAGACCAGTGTTGGCAACTTCCATAAGCTGAGTGAGGGTAGCCACTCTGTTCTTTGTACAATAATCTCGAAGCCCTTTAGGCAGCCCACAACAATACTTCTCAATCTACTCTGTCAGTGGCACAAACCTGTAGGAGGTTACTGAGAAGAACGCTTTACAAAACCTCCGATTGTACTCCTGTAGGCTCTTGCAAGTAGCCGCAGTGAGTTGGTGCCAATCTGGCATGATATCGGCTTCAGATTCATCTGACAGCCATGCAGATGTAAACATTTGCTTGAAGTATACCCATGTGGCGGGTGCTTGCCCTTGCATCAACAATGTCGTCTGTAACTAAGTCAGACTTTGTAAATAATTAATTTATTTACGAGAAAACAATTATCTAATTAGTTGTGTGCACACCAGAATAGACCTAGCAGTTCTAAGGCCTCAGGTGAGCCTAAATGCGGGCTAGAACACCTCAGAGGGACCTTAGCAGAAATTACCCTGAAGCCCTAGTGATTGGGAAATCGGGTCTTCAGAAAGGGGTAAGCAGTAGCCTCAGATTTTAGGCTCAGAAAAATACGCGCGTCAGTACAAGCACATGAATGAGATGGGGTCCTTAGAACAGTGACCCTAAGGCTAATAAAGCTAATAAAGCCTTAGGGTAAGTTTCGTGAAATTAAATTTAACGGTCCGTGTCCGGGCGGACGGCCGGACAAGTGTGAACAGGTAAAGGCGGTGCAGTGCCCGTGCGGCATTGCGCCGGCAGACCTTTGGTGTTCTCATAAAAGAATCATTAGTAGCAGTTGTTAGTTAGTTGCACATTTTTTTAATTAATGAGCTAGAAGTTTTTAAAGTCAAAAGTTGAATGGTTTTTAAGTTTTTAAAGTAAGTGTGCCAAGTGGCACACTTACCAATGCAAACTAACTCTCTCTCACTCTCATTCTCACCCTCTCTCTCTTCCTAGCGCCCCCTCTCCCTGATGGCTATTTAGGAGTCCCCCCCTCCCCCATTTTCAGGGCTGGCAGTGCACCTACCCCCCCTAATGTGAGCGTGCTCTACGCGGTGGAGCCCTCCATTGAAGCTTGAGAGCAGCCCCTTGCGACATATGTGGTAGCCTTGTACTCCCATTGTCAAGAACAAGGGATCTCACAGTCATAGAAACCTTCTGGTGAAGTTTCATCGCGATAAGCTGCCGTAGACGCTCTCTTAGCAGAGTGCGGCTGCTGAAATTCTCTGTTTTCAGCCCCTAATCACCTCGATTAGGGCTGTTTTTAGCAGATCAGCCATAGAAATTCTCTTCTCTCTCCTTATCCTAAGTCTACATCAAGTTTGGCGCGATTCCATCGCGAAGAAGACCTCTGTTTCGGCGTAGGGGTGCACACAGGTAAGAATTTCAGGTTATGTGCAGAAAATTACAGCAAGCATGTGTGTGTGCATTTTGCTTGTTTCTCTTTTGTGTTCGATGCATGAAGGAATGAGCATGAAGGCAACACATAACGGAAGATGGACTCTCCTATGTGAGAGCTTCCGATGAGCTGTTTCGGAAGATAGACTCTCTTTTCGAGAGCTTCCAACCTGTCTCGCAGAAGAGGGGAAATCCCCTAAGCAGTAAGAAAGTTGAAACACTTTCTCAGTCAGTAGTGAGAACAGAACAGAAGAAAGAATAGAGGACGGGCGTATGCCCCGTTCCTGTGCTTGTAAAGATTCTCCCTTAGTAATAAAGATATTCTCTTTATGGGGGGGGACCAGCCCATCTTCTGGTGCCCAATGAAGTGTCAAGTTTTCTCGCTCCCTCTAATTCTCTTGAGTATTTGAAGTGCAATTAAACGTCAGTTTACGCTTCCGTATTTTTGTGACAGTGGTATCAGAGCAAGGTCCTCTCTCTCTTCCTGAAGGGATTGACGATTCTTGGCAGACTGCAGAAATGGAAGGACGCGAGATAGAGTTCTCTCTCCTTCAACAGCAGGTGGAAGAGTTGCAGAAAGCTCTCTCCCATCCAGAAGTCCAAAAGATTCTCCATACTCTTGAAAAAGGGAAGGAGAAAATGCCGATGGGGTCGGGAGAAATTCCGCAGAACCCAAAGGCGCCACAACCAAGAAAAGATCCTTTGATTGGAACTTCCCGCATGCACGAGAGGCAGAAGAAATCTCCAGAATGCATGTGCGGTTTAATCCAAAAGTTCAAGAGCAGGATCCCCCTGATTCCCCTCAGTTCTCTTTCATGAAGGATCTGGAAGACATAGTTTCTCCGGAAGACATGTTTCTCGACGATCCGTCGCAGCAAGAAGTACATTTAAGGGAAAGGACTCCTGTCCCCAAGGAGTCTAAGCATCGAAAGAAGGAGCACCATAAGAAGAAGCACCACAGGCAGAAAACATTCAAGTCGGGAGATAAAGATGTGAAATTCGACACCTACAATGGACGGCGTGATAATGACAAAGCTTTGGCTTTCATCCGCCAAATTGAAGTTGCATTTGCTGAAGGGAATTTTAAAGAAAGATCCAAGCTTCGCCATGTTAGTTTGTACCTGAAAGGCACCGCCAGCAATTGGTGGTTAACCCTTATCCTGGAAGATCGCAAATCCCAAGATTGGACCACTTTCAAGAAGGAGTTCTACGCACAGTTCCTTCCTCCAGACTATGAGGAAGAGGTAAAGAAAGAATGGGATCGACTTTCACAGTCAGAGAACGAAACTGTTCCACGCTATGTGGATAGGTTTTGGGACGTTCTCTTGAAAGTCACTCCATTCAAGAAGATTGACGATTCGGAGAAGATGCGCAAGTTTGAAGCAGGTTTGCATGAAGCCTTGCAAAAGGCTATGAAGCTTTACCCTCGAGGTAACTTGCAGATACTTATGGAATCAGCCCGCATAGCTGATGGAATACATGACAAGGGTACTCCCAGGAAGATGGAGCAAAGCACTTACCATGCTAAGCAGAAGGCTCTCCATGAGCAGCCTACCTCTTCTACTTCTTCTCAAAAGAAGAAAAGAACCGCCTCCGAAGCAGAAGCAAAGCTTTGCAAATCAGCCCAAGAAAGGGAGATATCTCTCTCCTGCTGAGTTGCGAACATACATTAGTGAAGGAAGATGCTTCAAGTGCGGACAAGTTGGTCATATGAAGGGTGACTGTCCTACCAAACCTCCACAACCACCCTCTTCCAATGCAGTCCCAGATGTACAGGGAAATACAACCAAGGATGGAAAAGAAAGAGCTCTTCTCAAAGCATGGGGTAGTATCAACAACCAGCGGGCTCTTATTTTGTTTGACCCTGGTAGCACAGACAACTTCATCTCTACCAAGCTAGCTGACGACCTGAACCTGCAGCCCAATCGTTTCGGAGTCTCTATTCAAGCGCAATCTGCTTTCAAAGGGCAAAACTCAAACTCTACTCCAATCATAGGGAAGTTGAATCTAAAGGTCGACGACTACAAGGATCAAGAGTCTTTCTTACTAGGTTCACTTGAAGGATGCGATGTTATCTTGGGAATGCCTTGGCACTACAAGATGCATCCCATTCCTGACTATGTTCAGAAAACCTTATCTTTTGCTCATAAAGGAAAGGAGTATCTTGTACTTGCAGATGCAGGTGATTGGCGTATTCCTATCGCCAACCACATTGCCATCAAGAAAGAAATGAAAAAGTGTGTTTCAGCGTACTTGATTTTTGCAAGAGAGAGAGATGTGTCTGTTTCACAACTTTCTTCCTCTTTAGAGCAAAAAAGACTTAAGTTAATAGAAAGATATAAAGATTGTTTTGCAGATGAACTTCCAAATGAACTCCCACCTTCGCGACCTGAGGATCATACCATTGATTTGATCCCAGGAAGTTCTCCTCCAAATCAGCCCCCTTATCGAGTTAGTCTAATGCAGCAAGAGGAAATTCTCAAGCAGGTTAACGAACTTTTGGAGAAGGGCTTAATAAGGCCTAGTACTTCTCCATATTGTTCACCTGTCTTGCTAGTACAGAAAAAGGATGGCACATTCCGCATGTGCATAGACTATAGATCTCTAAACAAGATCACAATCAAGAATCGATTTCCAATTCCTCGGATTGACGACATTCTTGATAAGTTACAAGGAGCCAGTGTCTTTAGTCGTATAGACTTGAAGAGCGGTTATCATCAAATCCGCATAGCTCCTCAGGATGTGCATAAGACTTCATTTAGAACAACCTTCGGGTTGTATGAATTTCTAGTGATGCCTTTTGGACTCACTAATGCACCAGCTACATTCAACACAATGATGGATAGAATCTTCCACTCATATAGAAGTTTTACAGGCGTTTTCTTTGATGACGTCTTAATCTTCTCAGAGTCGTAAGACGAACACTATAAGCATCTCGCCTTAGTGTTTGAAGAATTACGCAAACACAAATTATTTGTGAATGCTAAGAAGAGTAAATTCTTTTTAAAAGAAATCCACTATTTGGGCCATATAGTGTCTCACAATTAGGTGAGAATGGACCCTGATAAGATTCAAGCAGTTGTAGAATGGCCTACGCCAACTACAGTACATGATGTACGAAGTTTCCTTCGAGCTTTTGCCGCGATAGCAGGTCCCCTCCATGACCTGACAAAGAAGCGGATTCCATTCCATTGGGGGTCTGGACAAAAACAAGCTTTCGAAAAGCTTAAGTATCTACTCAGTTACGGACCTGTTCTCACCGTCCCTGATCTTCGCAAACCTTTCGAGGTATACTGCGATGCATCTGGAGATTGTGTAGGAGCAGTTTTGAACCAAGAGGGTCACGCGATAGCCTATGAAAGTCGGCGCCTTAAAGATGCAGAGTTGCATGTCTCCATATACGAGAAAGAGCTAATGGCAGTAATTCATGCTCTTTCCATTTGGAAACGCTATCTATTAGGAGCTGATTTTATTATCAAGACAGATCATCAAAGTCTTCGCTACTTCCTCACACAAAGAAAGTTATCAGAAAAGCAGATGAGATGGGCCAACTTTCTTTCAATGTTTCATTTTCAGATTTTACACACTTCTGGAACAAAGAATGCAATTGCAGATGCTCTCTCCAGGCGTCCAAAGATCAATGCACTAACAACAATTTATCATGAGGAACTAGAATCTCTCAGCGAGATGTATCCTCAAGATCCAGACTTCGCCACAATTTGGGCAGATCTTCAAGCTAGTCATTCAAAGCCACCTTATTGTATCAAGGATAATACACTCTATCGTCAACAAGCAATATGCATAGCTCAGCCCTTACGACAAAAGGTGATGGATGAAGCACATAATTCTCCTTATGCCGGGCATCGGGGAATTGCTTCCACCACTAGTGCCCTCGAAAGGTATTTCTTTTGGCCAACACTCCGTGCGGACATCGAAAAACATGTACGTGAGTGTTTAGTATGCCAAAAAGTGAAATATGACAGACATAAAGTTTATGGCAAGCTTCAGCCGCTCCCTGTGCCTAAAACGCCATGGGAAAGTATTGCCATGGATTTTATTACGAATCTTCCTAGATCCAAGAATGGAAATGATGCAATCTGGACTATAGTAGACAGGTTCAGTAAGCAAGCACATTTTCTTCCAGTAAAAAAGACGATCAAAGCTGATCACATGGCTAGAATATTTCTAGCTCAGATTTTTAAACACCATGGATTGCCAAAGACTATTGTCAGCGATAGAGATCCCCGCATGACAAGTCTATTTTGGCAGGCATTGTTTGAAAACTTGGGAACTAAGCTTGATTTTTCATCAGCTTATCACCCTCAAACAGATGGTCAAAGCGAAATCGCTAATGCCACTGTTTTAGATCTCCTCAAGTGCTATGTTTCGGAACGACAATCCGAATGGGAACAGTACTTACCAATAGTTGAGTTTGCGTATAACAATACCATACATTCCTCAACTGGTAAAGCCCCCTTCGAAATTATTTACGGGAAGCCACTCTTACTTCCTATTATGGTGACCAAAGAAAACATCTTCGCCGCAGATGAATTTGTGCGCAATATTGATATTGCCCATCAACAAGTAAGGCAAGCGATTCTTCGTACTCAAGAGCAACAGAAAAGAAAAGCAGACAAGCACAGAAGGAATCTCAATCTTGAAAAAGGACAATATGTCCTGCTTCGGTTTGAGAAAGCTAGATTGAAAAAGCGGGTCGGCAAAGGGAAAGTTGTCAAACTTTCCCATAGATTTTACGGCCCTTTCAAAATTACAGATAAAGTCAATGATGTGACTTTCAGATTGGATTTGCCTTCTAACTGGCGCATCCACAATGCTTTTCATGTCAGTCTCCTCCGACCATATGTTGGACCTCCTCCAGTGGCGCCCGTACAAGAAGATCCTCCATAAGTCGAAGAGACTGAGGAAATCCTTCAACCTGAACAGATAATACACCACTCGGAGAGACAACTCAAGTCGGGGAGTCTACATCGAAAGTATTTAGTCAAGTTCAAGAATTACACTCCTTTAGATGCAAAGTGGATGACTGAGTCCGATCTCAAGGACTACCCTGACATCTTGCACAGTTATGTTGACGCTCTACAGTTAAGGTCAACTGTTTAGAACCAAGAGGGATGTAACTAAGTCAGACTTTGTAAATAATTAATTTATTTACGAGAAAAGAATTATCTAATTAGTTGTGTGCACACCAGAATAGAGCTAGCAGTTCTAAGGCCTCAGGTGAGCCTAAATGCGGGCTAGAACACCTCAGAGGGACCTTAGCAGAAATTACCATGAAGCCCTAGTGATTGGGAAATCGGGTCTTCAGAAAGGGGTAAGCAGTAGCCTCAGATTTTAGGCTCAGAAAAATACGCGCGTCAGTACAAGCACATGAATGAGATGGGGTCCTTAGAACAGTGACCCTAAGGCTAACAAAGCTAATAAAGCCTTAGGGTAAGTTTCGTGAAATTAAATTTAACGGTCCGTGCCCGGGCGGGCGGCCGGACAAGTGTGAACAGGTAAAGGCGGTGCAGTGCCCGTGCGGCATTGCGTCGGCAGACCTTTGGTGTTCTCATAAAAGAATCATTGGTAGCAGTTGTTAGTTAGTTGCACATTTTTTAAATTAATGAGCTAGAAGTTTTTAAAGTCAAAAGTTGAATGGTTTTTAAGTTTTTAAAGTAAGTGTGCCAAGTGGCACACTTACCAATGCAAACTAACTCTCTCTCACTCTCATTCTCACCCTCTCTCTCTTCCTAGCGCCCCCTCTCCCTGATGGCTATTTAGGAGTCCCTCCTCCCCCATTTTCAGGGCTAGGGCTGGCAGTGCACCTACCCCCCCTAATGTGAGCATGCTCTACGCGGTGGAGCCCTCCATTGAAGCTTGAGAGCAGCCCCTTGCGACATATGTGGTAGCCTTGTGCTCCCATTGTCAAGAACAAGGGATCTCACAGTCATAGACACCTTCTGGTGAAGTTTCATCGCGATAAGCTGCCGTAGACGCTCTCTTTTCAGAGTGCGGCTGCTGAAATTCTCTGTTTTCAGCCCCTAATCACCTCGATTAGGGCTGTTTTCAGCAGATCAGCCATAGAAATTCTCTTCTCTCTCCTTATCCTAAGTCTACATCAAGTTTGGCGCGATTCCATCGCAAAGAAGACCTCTGTTTCGGCGTAGGGGTGCGCACAGGTAAGAATTTCAGGTTATGTGCAGAAAATTACAGCAAGCATGTGCGTGTGCATTTTGCTTGTTTCTCTTTTGTGTTCGATGCATGAAGGAATGAGCATGAAGGCAACACATAACGGACGATGGACTCTCCTGTGTGAGAGCTTCCGATGAGCTGTTTCGGAAGATAGACTCTCTTTTCGAGAGCTTCCAACCAGTCTCGCAGAAGAGGGGAAGCAGTAAGAAAGTTGAAACACTTTCTCAGTCAGTAGTCAGAACAGAACAGAAGAAAGAATAGAGGACGGGCGTATGCCCCGTTCCTGTGCTTGTAAAGATTCTCCCTTAGTAATAAAGATATTCTCTTTATGGGGGGGGACCAGCCCATCTTCTGGTCCCCAATGAAGTGTCAAGTTTTCTCGCTCCCTCTAATTCGCTTGAGTATTTGAAGTGCAATTAAACGTCAGTTTACGCTTCCGTATTTTTGTGACACGTCCACCACGTAAGCGCATTGTCTTTCAAGAAAGTGGCAGCTTTCCTGAAATTGGAGGCCTTTGTAAAATTCTCTCCTGCATAAGCTGTATCAAACTGCTGGAGGAAAGTAAGAGCCTTCGCCTTAACCTCAAAGCTGTTGAAAGTGCTAGTCTGCAACATGGGTACTGTAGTAGGGACCATCGGCATTCTTTGGCCATTGACATTTTGCGTTGTAAGTGCCATATCTGGCTGCTGTTCAAAAAAACCAGCCATGCCAAAATTGCCCTGTGGCACCCCAAACCCAAACTGGCCTTGATTGCTCTGAAAGCCTTGCTGCATGCCGATATTACCATACATGGGGTTTGGCATCATGCCTTGCATACCCCCAAACACTGTTCCTGGCAGATATTGTTGGTTTCCAGGCGCATAACCAACCGTGCTCTGAAACACTGATTCATCCCCGAAATACCCAGGATGTACCGTGGATGGTGGAAAAACCTTATGCATTGCCTGGGGAAACTAGTTCCTTGTCCATTTAATGCAGCATGTGGACTCTGAAAGGTGGTGGGCTGAATTGGCGTCCTAACCACTTGTTCATGGATGAAAGGAACCTGTCTTGGAGCCCCTGACTCCGCAACGTGCAAGTGCCCCTATCCTGCTGGGACGCATGAAGTACTTGGGCTTGAGCCTTATCGGGCTCTATAGGCTGTGTGAGTTGCCTTGTCTGCTGTGGCACTGGTGGCGCTTGCAAAAACTCCATAAACCTTGGGTTCTGCACGAGTCGAGAAAACACATTCACAGCGGCAACCAACTCAGTCCTGAACACATCATCTTCAAGTTGCCGAGTCATAAAGTCCTGTACTGGTGGAGCATTCACATCAACAAGAGGTACATACACACATGGCTGTGAACTCTCGCCAACCTCAAACGCTGTAGGAATTGCCTTCCTGTCTTGTGAAGAGGAACCCTCTTCCATAATGCCTTTCTCTTTGTCGGCCATAGTGTAATCCGCGTTCCTGTACTCTGTGTCTTTGCCACAAACCAACCAAGGCTCACTTCTTGAGGAAAAAGCGATTTTTTCCCAGCGACAAAACCATGAAACCGGCCCGTAGGGCGGTAGACGTAGACTTTCATCCGAAACTTTACTGGACACAGAGAAACTTTGCAAATAAAAACCTGTAACGGGAATTGATACTTCAAACACACACGGCTTGGAAGCTAGAGCGCTACCAAGCAAACGCCGACACCTATTGGCCCCAAAGACTGGCGCCTCTTTCGGTATTTCTTTATTCTATTCAAAGAAGGAATAAAACCTGTGATTTCCTACAAGCTGCCCCGGATAGTCCGGGTTGAAATGACCTGTTCTTGTGCGATTTCCGCAACATAACTGCACTAAGATGCTTCACAGACAGTATCCCCATGCAAAAAGTGACTTTCTGACGCATACGGACACTTTGCAAAACCTAGTCAGAATCTGCAGCACGCTGAGTTCTCTGTTTTCTGCCCTGAAAATGCGCTAGATCACTCGCACAGCAGTCCCCTCGTGTCGCCAAACCTCCCTGGGGGTATTAGGGACCCTTCAAGGCCGAAACCCTAAACCTACAAAAATACACAGCATGCTGTATTTTCCTATTTTGGGCTCCATTCGCGAGCCGGTCGCATCCGTAGCAAGTCTTCGAGCTCCCCCACCTGTAGGGCTACTTGCCGTTTGAATCGGACGAGATTTCTCGCGTGAAATGTCACAAACTGCTGATGTACAAGCCACTGAAGAACGGAGCCAACCTTCAGATCCTCGTCAAGGGGCCAAAACCCTAAGAAGAAGAAGAAGAGAAGTTTTACAGACTTACAAAGTCTTGACGAGTGGCCTATTTTTAAAGAAGAGTTCCCACTAACTTACGGAACCCGTTCGATGGGGCCCAAGTGACATAAGGCATAAAAAATAAAGCAAAACACACTCAGAAGACTTTGCACAGCAAAATATGTATGTAGATGAGGTTTTTGACTACATTGAGAGAGATGGTGATAGAGGTACACCGCTGGCAGGGACATGGATTCCACTATTGTTATATGCTGATGATATTGTGTTGATCTCCGACTCTTCGGAGGAGATGCAACGTCACTTGGATGCTTTGCATAGGTTTGCCCATGAGAGTGGCTTGTCTATCAACCTTGGTAAAACCAAGGTCATGGTATTTAATACCACTCCACAGTGGATCAGGAGGTCAGCGTTCACATTCACATATGGCCAGGAGACAGTGGAATATACAAATGCTTTTAGTGGACCAGCGTTTTCTTTTAGGAGAGCAACAGAGACTAGATTGACTAGAGTCCATTCAGCATTGGGGTGACTTGAGAGGATGTGTTCACAGGTTCAGTTTCACGAGCCTCGGACGAAGCTCTAGCTCTTTTGACACTTTGGTGGCTTCTGTATTGCTCTATGGAGCTGAGATATAGGGGCCTTCATTGGATCATCACGGGAGAACAGGTCGTACTGATGGGTGGGGGGACATGGAGAAGCCTCTGGTCTCTATGATCTCGCGGCTCATTAAAGCCAAGGCTTCAGTACTACGTGCCATTATCTGAGCAGAGCTAGCTGCCCCCCCACTAGTAGTTGAGGCGTTCACCAGATCTGTTTCCTTCCTACACCGCTTGTGTGAACTTCCCAAAGACAGATACACCCACCTTGCACTTGAGTCCTCTCGACAGTTAGCCAGGCAAAAAGACACAGCATGTTGGTATGGGGAGATGACGCCATGGTTCCAGGCACATGGATTCAGTATAGACAGATTGCCCCCCTTCCAGTACTCACTGGATGCACCCTCTCTGACTCCTACACAGTTCGAGACCAATAGGCTCATCCGCCAGGACCTGATTCAGCTAGACACCAGGAGGACATGGGTAGAGCCAGCACAGGAGTTGGGCACGAAGAGGGCTTTTTACAGAGAGCATCTTCTCCAGCTTACGGCGGACGGTTTTGTGACGAGGCCCAGATACCTTGACACCCACCTGTCTCATGGGATACGGTGTGCCATTGGCCAGAAAATGATAAAGCTAAGAAAAAAAAACATGGTGTTCACATTGTAGCTCAAGGGATCACAGATCAGATGAATGCACACATCCTCACACCAATTGCGGATCGAGACTGGGAGATACAGCGGAGTGCCAGCAGAGGCCAAGACATGCACCCTGTGTGACATGGAGCCTGAGACAGAGTTACAGTACACATGCCACTGCCCCGTCTACTACGAGATACGAGGCCGCTTCCACTGCTTGTTTAGAGAGAGCTTTGGACCACTCTCCAGAGTCATGAGGTATGAGGATCAGAGATGCCTTGGTTTGTTCCTGCTCGGGTTGCGCAGACATAGAGAGAGCCTGATGAGAGGAGAGGCTAGCCAATCTCAGAGACACATCACGGACTTCTTTAGAGTAGAGACTAGACACCCAGAGGAGCTACTACCACAGCAGATCTTGTCGCCTCACACCAGAGGCACATTGATCGATCGAGCGACTGAGCTAGGGAGATCCAGACGCCCACGATTGCGGAGGACTACACAACATCGACAGAGGCTACATCAGACAATTCATATCACTTTGGCCCGACATGCACGACGCTCGGTCAGACTACTATCCATGGAGGAGGTTGACGAGATCCGCCAGCGACCGATGGTGGATTTCTTGTGACTTGTGATTTAGCTATCCCAGCTAGCTGCTTAGTTCACACCTACCAGTTTAGGATCCCATAGTACTTCTATCTTATCATTTTGTCGTTTCATTTTGTTACTCTGACTTTGTATCAGATTCAACATTGTAACGCTTTGGTCTCATAGGTCATTTTGGCCTTTTGAAGACGTTAATATAACATTTCAACATTTCATTTTCTCTCTCTCTCTCTCTCTCTCTCTCTCTCTCTCTCTCTCTCTCTCTCTCTCTCTCTCTCTCTCTCTCTCTCTCTCAGGCCCCTGGGCAGTCTATGCCTCACATTAGTGGATTGGCCATCTTGAATGGCCTAAAGAGATTTCCCGCTGCGGGAGGTTTCACATGCTTTCCACACAGACACGGAGCCAGCACAGTGGATTATCTCATGGCACAACCAAGCCTCGTCTCTAGTATCCAGGATCTCGTAATTGGGCCCAGACCTGTTGGGGTGGCAGTGGATCATGCTATTGTGTCGCTGACCATCTCTTTCCAGTTCAGTGTAGCACACAGTCCACGGGTAACAGCCCCTACTCGCTACACCTTCACGTGGGAGACGGATTCTGTATACATAGAGGGGATCTACAGACGTCTATGGACTGAGGAGCCAAAGCGACCTCTGGAGGAGCTTACTAATATACTGACACAAACATTACATGATGCAGCAGCAGAGGCATACCCACACACCCAGCTTGAGCACAGACGCCGTTCTGGGAGCATGCCTCAGGACAGCTGGTATGATGAGGAATGCCGCCAGACTAGAGCTAGACTTCAGAGGGAAGTGCTTTTCGAGGACATCACTCACAGACAGTCACAGATTGACTTCCGACGCCTAGTGCGACGGAAGAAGAGTGCTTTTTTGGCTTGACTAGAGCAGGATCTCTACCATCTATTCTTGAGTCAGGACTCACGTGAAGCGTGGCGGCTCTTCCATGAGCTGTCTCCCCCCCCTGCCATTACCTCTACAGAGACCTGGGGTCAGTACGCATCATCTCTGTACACAGTTTCTGGACAGCCACCCCTTCCCGACCCCCCCGATCCATGCCCACACACATTCTTTTTTCACCACTAAGATGGTGAAGAAGGCCATTGACAGGATGAGGACTGGGAGAGCATATGATCATGATGGCCTAGTGGCTGAGCATTTCATGCATGCGAGAGATCTACTAGCAGAGGTTCTAGCAGTGATGTTTAACCGTGCCATGTGTGAGGGCTTGCCTGATACTTGGAGCCTATCTACGATTGTACCTATCTTCAAATCAGGAGACCCCATGGAGCCCAGGAATTATCGCACTATCATGATTGGACACACACTAGCACAGTTGTACGCATCCATTCTTGAGCAGCAACTGAGTAGATGGGCAGAGAGAGAGGGAGTGCGTGCAGTTGGGCAGATCCCGCGGGAGACGGATCTATTGTAGCTTTGTGGACTTCCGCAAAGCATTTGACACAGCACCCAGAGCTAGATTGATGCGCAGATTACAGGAGATAGGAGTACCCACAGAGCTCATTTGGGGGATCATGGCATTATACAGATCAGTAGTAGGGCATGTACGCACCTCAGAGGGTCTATCTACACCGGTTCACTCCACTATTGGGGTGAAGCAGGGCTGCCCGCCCTCTCCTACTCTATTTGGTATGTATGTGGATGAGGTTTTTGACTACATTGAGAGGGATGGGGATAGAGTTGCACCGTTGGCAGGGACATGGATTCCGCTATTGTTATATGCTAATGATTATGTGTTGATCTCCAACTCTCCGGAGGGGATGCAACGTCACTTGGATGCTTTGCATAGGTTTGCCCATGAAAGTGGTTTGTCTGTCAACCTTGGTAAAACCAAGGTCATGGCATTGGGTAGATTGGAGAGGATGTGTTCACAGGTGCGGTTTCAGGAGCCTTGGACGAAGCTCTGGCTCTTTGACACTATGGTGGCTTCTGCATTGCTCTATGGAGCTGAGATTTAGGGGCCTTCATTGGATCATCACGGGAGGATAGGTCGCACTAATGGATGAGGGGACATGGAGAAGCCCCTGGTCTCTATGATCTCGCGGCTCATTAGGGCCAAGGCATCAGTACCACGTGCCATTATCTGAGCAGAGCTAGCTGCCTCCCCACTAGTGGTGGAGGCGCTCACCAGATCTGTCTCCTTGATACACCACATGTGGGAACTTCCCAGAGACAGATACGCCCGCCTTGCACTTGAGTCCTCTCGACAGCTAGCCATGCAAGGAGATACAGCATGTTGGTATGGGGGAGATGACATCATGGTTCCAGGTGCATGGGTTCAGTATAGACAGGTTGCCCCCCTTCCAGTACTCACTAGATGCACCCTCCCTGACTCTTACACAATCCGAGATCACCAGGCTCATCCGCCAGGGCCTGACTCAGCTAGAGACCAGGAGGACATGGATACAGCCAGCAGAGGCGTTGGGCATGAAAATGGCTTTCTACAGAGAGCATCTTCTCCAGCTTACAGCGGACAGTTTTGTGGCGAGGCCCAAATACATGGACACCCACTTGTCTCATGGGATACGGTGTGCTATTGGCCAGTTACGCACATCTTCACACCAGCTGCGGATCGAGACTGGGAGATACAGCGGAGTACCAGCAGAGGCCAGGACATGCCCCCTGTGTGACATGGAGCCTGAGGCAGAGTTACACTACACATGCCACTGCCCCGTCTACTACAAGATACGAGGTCGCTTCCACTGCTTGTTCAGAGAGGGCTTTGGACCACTCTCCACAGTCATGAGGTACGAGGATCAGAGATGCTTGGGTTTGTTTTTGCTCGAGTTGCGCAAACACAGAGAGAGCGTGATGAGAGGAAAGGTCAGCCAGTCTCAGAGACACATCACAGACTTCTTTAGAGCAGACACTGGACACCCACCACAACAGATCTTGTCACCTCACACCAGAGGCACACTGATCGACCGAGCGACTGAGTTGGGGAGATCCAAACGCCCACGACTGTGGAGGACTACACAGCATCGACGGAGGCTACATCAGAGGATTCGGATCACTTTGGCCCGACATGCATGACGCCCGGTCAGATTGCTAACCATGGAGGAGATTGATGAGATCCGCAATCGACCAATGTTGGATCTCTTAAGACTTGTGATTTAGCTATCCCGGCTAGCTGCTTATTTCACACCTACCAACTCATGATTTCATTTCATTTCATAGTATTTCATTTTGTCATTCCATTTTGGTACTCTGACTTTGTATCAGATCCACCACATTGTAACGCTCTGGTCTAATAAGTCATTTTGGCCTTTTGAAGACGTTAATATAACATTTCATCTCTCTCTCTCTCTCTCTCTCTCTCTCTCTCTCTCTCTCTCTCTCACTTTGTATCAGATCCACCACATTGTAACTTTCTGGTCTCATAGGTCACTTTGGCCTTTTGAAGACGTTAATATAACATTTCATTTCATTTCTCTCTCTCTCTCTCTCTCTCTCTCTCTCTCTCTCTCTCTCTCTCTCTCTCTCTCTCTCTCTCTCTAGTCTCAGAGACGAATCACAGAGTTCTTTACACCAGACAGAGGAGGGCCAACGGAGCATTCATTATAGCAGATCTCAGAGCCTACTCATACTCGAGGTACACTGCTTGACAGAGCCACTGAACTTGGCAGATCCAGACGTCCACGACCTCGAGGGGTCTCACACTATCGACGAAGGTTGCAACAGAAGATAGAGATCACTCTAGCTCGACATGCAAGACGCCCAACCAGAGTTCTGACCATGGAGGAGGTCGATGAGATCCGACAGCGACCGATGAGAGATTTCAAATGAACGAGCCTCCCCCCCCCCCCCCCCCCCCCCCCCCCCCCCCCCCCCCCCCCTTCTCCCCCCTTATTTCCTTTCTCCTTAGTGTTTTAGTGTTAGTTCTTCGTTAACTTGGTAACTTTGTAACTTTGTAATTTCCGTAATCAGACATGGTCAGATTCACCAGTTGTAACTTTTTGGTTTCATAGGTCATCTTGGCCTTTTGAAGACGTTAATATAACATTTCATTTCATTTCATTTCTCGCCTTTTCTTTAGAGAGAGAGAGAGAGAGAGAGAGAGAGAGAGAGAGAGAGAGAATAAAATAAAATAAAATAAAATAAAATTTCTCTCTCTCATTATTCTTTCCTCTCGGTTGTAGCTTTTGGTGTCATAGGTCATTTTGACCTTTTACAGACGTTAGTATAACATTTCATTCTGTGTGAGTACGCATGCGCGGGGGATAGCTGAAGTGTCTAGTATGGAGTTTAACTGGCTGGCGAGTGCTTCCAGCTGCGCCAAGCGGTCCAATGGATAGCTGCTCTCGTATATGTAGTGACCATATCAGATGTGACATGATTGTCTGAGAGAAACATACTAAGAAAAAATCCTACATCCTAAAGAAAATATGCTTATCACCAATGGTAATGGAGCCGACAGGTAACTAGGATACAACCTCAGTGATGCAAATAGCTGTAATGGGGATACAAGAACGGGTTCAGACAGCAAGATCATATGTGCACTGTGAAGCAGATACTAATATGGGGTCAAATGGCTCTTAAACATCACAGGGTATAGTGGTGACTCCTATGTTTGAATCCCTCATGGTGTTTTATCATAAAAAAGAAAGGACAACAGGTACATGAGATAACAAGCAATAAGATCTGTCATAAAATACAATATCTAACTTTACCAAATGATTTTCTTATATTAAACTTATCATTTAATGTGGGAGAATAAACGGGAACAAGAGTTAAAATAGAGACATGTGCTTCTAGACCTATCTCAACACGTGACCAAAAAGGAGAGATGGTTACATCTCAATAAGGGTCCAAAAGGAGGTAGTCTATCAAAGAGCAATGTACAACTAATGAAGCTTAAAAGACCTTCATTAAAGACCTCCAATGGTTAGTGTTAAAAGTCCTTTGACCTTAAGCAAGCTAGGGTTGAACTTGAGGTGGGAACCCGACCTAAACTTAAGCAAGCTAGGGCTGTGCTTGATGTGGGAACTCGACCTAAACTTAAGCAAGCTAAGGCTGTGCTTGAGGTGGGAACCCACCTAAGGTGCTTGTCATGCTTGATGACTAAGGTACTTGAGGTACTTGTCACATTTAATGAGGAAGTTGCTTGAGAAGCTTCCTATGCATGGGGGGTAAGATGCTTGAGTCAAAAAGAGAACCTACTCACTTAATAAGGAAGTTGCTTGAGAAACTTCCTATGCATAAAAATCTCAAAGTTAAGGGAATTCTAAAAGAGCACATGGGACACATGTCAGACTCTCACTAAGCTTAACCACATGGTGTGCTTGGTTGGGCTAAAGAGGGGTCCAATGAGATTCTACTTCCATCTAACAAATATCTAGATATTTTTAAGCTCTCTCTCTCTAAGGGGTAAGGAGGACACTTGTCAAACGACTACCCATATGCTTGACTGCAGGCTGGATGTGATTGGCTAAGGGGAGAGGGGTCCAATGAGCTTGTAGCAAGTAGAATTTTCGCCCAAAGCAAGAAAGGGGGGTGCTAGGGGGATATATACCATCACACACACTCATTTGGGACACCATTCTCACTTGGTGAAAGTTGAGGAACACCACCTCCTTCTCCAAGATTGTGAGAGTGAAAGTCTACACCAACACTCTTGGCTATGGAATGCAAATCCAACCAAGAGTCATGCTTCAATGCTTAAGCTTGCCATCTTCTCCATCTCCATTACTATGCTATTATGTATGCTAGCAAGAAGAGTAATGATAAGTGAGGAACTATTTTTTTCTCCTATGGAATGTTTCTTCTTCCTCTTCCCTATCCTCATTCCCCGCTAGCTCTCTCCATCTTCGAAGGTGTTTGAGGCCTTGGGACTAAGACTTGGGATAGTTAATGCTTTCTACAAGTTTATGTTATGCTTGTGATGCATGAAGCTTTCCATCTTCATTGCATCACTTAGGTCACAAGGAACGCAAAGATTGTATTGTACCAAGTCTCCCTTGATGGGAGAAACTATAATACAAATGCCTACAAGCTTATGTTATGCTTGTGATGCATGAAGCTTTCCATCTTCATTGCATCACATAGGTCACAAGGAACACAAAGATTGTATTGTACCAAGTCTCTCTTGATGGGAGAAACTATAATACAAATGCCTATTGGAGGGGGGACCGGCTCCATATGAATCCGGTCCTCAACTATTGTCATGTTCTCTAAACTCTCTCTCTTGCAAAAGTATTGTTCATGCCAAGTTAACTAAGTACCATGTTTATGTTGCTACCATCAATTAAGTTCACCCACTATGCTCACAAAGTAATCTCTCAAAAGTGCTTCACCAAATTTCCTAATTCCGCTACTCTCAAAGTTCATAGGCCATTTCCATTACAAGATCCATCAAGTGGGGTGAACTGTTTTCTGAAAACAAATAAATGAAAGGCGAAGGCCAGATTTATCTTCCTGGTATATTGCTCCATGCAATGAAAGGACTCTTAAGAAATGGATCTGAAACAATTATGAAACTTGGTGCACTCGTGAGAGAGAGTGATCTGTTATGTGTGTGGATATGTGGGATGCTGCATATTTAGGCCATTGGGGGCACTGGAACGAATTTTTTCTGAGGTGTTGTCCCGTGTTGGCCATCCACTGCATGGTCACCATCATGGATAGGTCTGGAGATGACAGTTGTCATCTTCAGTATTAGGTTTTTGTAACATGTTCTTGCATGGATTCTTGGCAGTTGGTTTGATTGCTAGGAAAAATTGCCAAGGTAACACAGAGAATGGATTTTTTTCTCTTTGTAGCTCACATTGAAAGCATTATGTGCTCGAGGGTTGTGGCATCTCAAATACCTCTTGTTTTGCTTGTGCAATCATCAGTTTGCAATATTCAATTGAGAGGATCCTCGATCGTTGTCAAATGAGTCTGTCATCATTGGTGGTTCAGGAGACGTGTTTTCTTGCTACCTTTTCAGGTTGGGTAATTGCCAGAGTTTCACGTGATTTTTTTGTTGAACTTAAAATGCAGGCAATCTTGAGGACAGTGGTTCACTTCGTGGTTATGCCACTGCTTTGTGGCAGTCTGGCCAACAGAAGCTTGCAGTGTCTATAGCAAAGGTAGCAGTTAAAAAATCAACAGGAAAATCTGAAGTCTCTGCAGGGATACAACTCCTTGCAAAGTTTTCTTATTACCTGTCAGGACCAGCAGCTGCGCTTCAGGACATTCATGTTGCAGCCTCACACTTACCTCCTGAATCTAAACTTGCAATCACAACTACTGCCCTTTCAGCCCTTGCAGGGAAGCATGATTATTTGCTGCAGCAGATGCCGATGTGGATAATTCATTTTGAACATGCCAAGGCTGCTGAACTTGCATCTCTTCTCGGTGCGAGCATGCAGGTTCAGATTCTGCAGCTTCTGAACTTCTCAATGAGCTTGATGGCCTGGAACTTGACCCTTGTTTTGTTGTTTTACAAGCAGTTGCAGCAAGATGCAGCGAGTGCTCTTCTTTTTTTCCAGAAGTTGGCGCACGCTCATCCTCAAAGCCTGTCAATCAGGTTTACCCAGCTTGCATACTTTTGAACTTAGCCATGTTTCACTGTCACCTTTAAGGCCTCCCTGCTTTGCAATAAAAAATGTAGCTCGATGCTATTTACTTGTGATTAGTCTAGGGCCTGTAGCTGACTGGTATTTGGGGATTCTTTATTTTAGCAAACATTTTCTGAGCTGTGGTTAATGATTACAGGACCAAGCTAATGCAGTTGTTACTTGAGAGGAACAATGGGCTGGAGGTTGATCTGGCAGCTCGATGTTGTAGTTTGTTTGATATAACGAGATTGGAAAAAGCTGGCGACTTGCAGGAACTTTGCCAGATGCTTAGTGCAGCTGCAGTTGCTTGTAGTGTGTGTGGCAACATCAGGTCACAGTTTTCTTTCTCACCATGCAAGCCATATGGTCATTCATTGAACGACGCCATTCAAGTGTTGCAACGGTATGCTTTAAGCTTTACCTGCTTTGTGATTTTTCATGTATATATAGAGTGCAAATCAAGTCTCTTTGAATAACTTGTTCTCTCAGCTGGATGCATTTGGAACCATGGAACATCATGTCACAATATCACGTTGTGCTTTCTTTGGTCCAACAAGCCCGTGAACAAAGGTTCCCTGTCAATATCTTGAAAGCACTTCAGCGCTTGATAAAGACCGTCTTGGCAAAGTTGTCGTTAGTTGATGAGAGTGCTAGAGTGGAGATCCACAACTACATACATCTACAACTACTGTTATGCAAGTCAGAAGTTGATCTCCATGCTGAAAATCTGGAATCAGCTATTCAAAGTGCCATCCATGCTACTAAACTGGATCTTCCCCAGAACCTGCTAGCACTTGCTCCGTTGCAACTTATAAGGTGCTATACAGTCGCTGGACACTCTGTTTTGGCAGATGCTGAGCTTCAAAGAGTTGGAGATATTCGTGTGGTCGACTTTCTTGCACGACTCTCTGCAGTTGATTTAACTTTCCAAGTAAAGAAAGAAAAAGATTTAGCCGTGGCATTGAAAGACCTGGACTCATTGGCAGTCCATGGAGGACAAAGTTTGAACAGTTCAAGAGCACTTATAGAATGGAAGAAAGCTGAGATTTGCATTCATAACGGTGACCTGTTGTTGGCTGAAGCAGCAGCTTTAAATGCTGCAACACTGTGGTCGGAAGCCGAGTGTCTCCACTTACTTCATGGTGAGAGTCTGAATTCTTGAGCATGTAGGATTTGGTCAATATGTAAGAGAAGTATCTCTAAGAAGTTTCAATTGTTTGCAGGCGCTATTTGCATGGAGCTTGTGAAGCATGGTTCAGGCTCCAAAAACCTGTCAACTGCTTGTAGAAGACTCATGAAGGTTGCTGCAGGAAATGGAAATAAGCTGCCTATTGCACGTCTTTTACTTGTGCAGGCACAGGCAGGAAAGGCTGGCACACCTGGCTTGGAAAGATTGCTGCATGATGAGTGGGGTATTTGGCCTGCCGGTGAGTCTTTGTAAATTTTGGTCGGTTGCTTCATTTTCATGGTTTGAAATTCTGACATGCTAGTCTGGTGGCAGAACATAAACCAGCAGAGCTCTACTTCCAGATGGGTATACTAGGAAAAGCATCAAAACCTACCGAAGCGCCCGACTCTGCGCAAAGCCCAAGGATTTGGTTTAGGAGAGCTGTGCATATTAACCCTTCCTGTCCTCGCTATTGGACTATGCTATTGCATGAAAAGCGATATGAGCTTTAAGCTAGGTTCTAGGTGGTGTATTTACCATCGCTAACTCTTTTGTGGTCGTGAAAAAGGGGTTTCAGGCTTGAGCAGCCTGTTGGTGGAATCTACCATGAGCATTGATTTTGTTATAATGCATGGCTCAGTTCCAACAAAATTCTGTGTAAATTAACACACTACACAAAGCTTCCACCGCACAGTTTCATCATACAAGAGCAGTCAAGTGATGCTCGTGTACATTTGATAGCAATAGTCAGCTTGATGTTGTAAATATTACATTTTGATTTTGGTTCAAGCAAATTTAAAGGGCAGTTATCTTACCTTCAACAGCTAGCTCACAGTAAAAGCAGTTAACTCGATGTAGCCAATGCTTCGTCGAGGTATGGTCCATATCCACACAGGGCAATTCAGGGAGCAGACTTTATCGGCTCGTAGAATTGTATGGTTAGGTTTTTTATTTCGATCTCTGGTTCCGCTATGTAGGTAGCATATGCAGGCAATTTTTCTTTTTTGCAAAAGTTTTGGTTGTCCAAATTTCTGCAGCCTTCTCTGGAGTACGTGTATAGCATAGGTTGGTTTTGTATAATTTCTTCTCTGTGCCGGCGACAGCTGCATCAAGTTGTCACTAGCCATGGTCAACTGATATTTTTCACATTTCTATGTAGAATAAAGTGGATGGAAAAAAACTGTTTAACGTGGAGATGTATGATGCAGCATGCTTTGGTTTAAAGGACCTATGATCTATTGTGTAAGGCTTGTTTGAACATTCACTTTTGTGGATATAGGGTAGAGGAACAAGTAATGAGACAACCTCAACAAGAGCGCCAAATTTGCCCTCAAAAGTCGCTCAACAGCGCTTGAACTGTTCACTTACAGGAGCTGTTGTGGAGCAATCTCATTGCCAGATTCATGGTTCAAAATCGCTGCTGCCTCAGAATTGGCGCACTTGCGTCTCAAACCCTTTGGCGGTCCGATTTTGCATAGGGTGTCGTGCAAGCATGCCGTAGAAGCTGCCTGCAAGAATGTCAGGGGAGACACGTATACTGTCTGAAAGCCCTTCTCATCGTGCATCTTTTGCACCCCTTACAGCCTGAAATTACTCACAGAAGCTCAAGATCTCCCTTGCACAATTTCAATGTCTCTGTACTGGCTCCTCTACCCTAGAGTTTGTTCAAGCTGTCCATTATGGTTGCTTGATTGTCCTCTCTTGAGCCTAAGTAAATTCATTAATGTGGAGGTTGTATTTGATCAAAGTAAAGCATTCCAATTTTTTAAGGATGATACTATGAAGCCAACTCGCGAGTTGTAACTTCATCTAGTGCTAACTTGTACTCAGTGACTTTAGTTGATGTAATACAAGGAGAATATTCGCCTGAGCAATATCTAACATGTCATATGTATCAATTAATTTTTGTTTTTGGCTACAAATGTAGGAACTAGTACAATGCACATCCTCCCCTGTAACCAAGGGAGGAGTAGATGCACACATAGGTTAATGTATTTGTGGCCAGTCATGGAATAATACATCAATGTATAGTGTCATGTATGTCACAAGAAAGTGTGTTGCTAAGAGGTAAAACTTGTCACTAAGATGATGACATTGTATGTAATAAGAAAACGCTGCCACATACATTTTGGCTTAAGGTTGTCATGGGTGTGGTTTAGGTACTTAACTTGTGCCCAATTAAAGTTGTGTAGTCTATTACTACCTGAGAAGCTCTGCATAGCAAGAACCCTTCTATTGGTCAACTGCATATCTTTGCTTGCATTGTGTCTAAGGAAGTCTTTGCTTCTAATGCACAATGGTTGTGAGTCATAACCCCGACCAAGGACCTCTTGTATCCTCCTTAAATCTATCAGCATAAATGCACTAGGACAGAGTAAACAAGTCAAAATAACCCTACGGTATAGTTAGTAGTTAGTGTGTGTGTGTGTGTGTGTGTGTGTGTGTGTGTGTGTGTGTGTGTGTGTGTTTCAAAATAAATATTTATAAATATCCATAAATGAATAAATGATAAATGAAAACAAAGAGTGTGTGTGTGTGTTTTGGAGTTTTGGGGGGGGGGGGGGGGGAAGTTGTCTGTATGGCTTCCTTCTTGTGTGCTTTTTCTATTCTTTTTTTCCTTGTTCTTGTTATCTTTGGTTCCTTGTTTTGTTTTGTGTGGTGGCGTGTTGAGATGCGCTTGGTTCGAGCTCTACTCTCTCTACCATGGTTTTTGCTATTGTTTGATGTCTCTTTGCGGGCCCTAGAGTTTGCTTGATTGTCTTCTTGGAGTTAGCCTCCCCAGCTTTTAATTACAATAGCCAACTTCAGTGAGTGGACTAACTTCTATAGTGGTTGAGACCTTCTTGGCAGCTCCAATTTCGATCTTCCGAAGGTTATGGGTCTTGATTTCCTTTAGTAGATCTCTTGGTGATGCCAAGTGCTTCTTCTCTATCATCTTCATCGTTGAATGTTACCTCTCTTTGGTACCTCCTTGGCTTTAGATGTGTACTGGTCGGTGGCCTTCGCATGACCAAACGTCACATACATGCTAACAAAGATACAATTTTCTAGAAGGAAATATTAGGTGGTAACGAAATTGGCAATAAGAAATTCGAAGGTATGGTGCCATATAGTGAAGGAACAGAATTAAATATTGGGATACAAGTGATACCAAAAGTAGGTAAAGAATAATGAGCTACATATGTGGGCCAGTTTGGTATAGGAAGAGAATTTAGTGAACTTGTGCATTCGTCTCTATAGTAAAACATCATACTCCTCCATGTCGAAAACTCTTTGCCAAGCCTTAGCCTATTGAAGTCCTAGACAAGGTGTTGTATGTAGTGCATGTACAATAATCTCACTCCCCCATAAATCATTGTAAGGGAATAGCCATGTCAACCTGAATACCATGTGGGTTAGCATCCCTTTGAATGAAGTTTTTCTTTTTCTTGTTTCTTTTTTGAGGTGTGGTTTTTTTTTTTTTTTGGGGGGGGGGTTGGGGGGGGGGGGGGGGGGGGGCTGGGGGGTTGGGGGGCTTTATCAATAAAGCCCACGGGGTCTTTAATGAAGACCCCTCTATGGGATTGACGACGACCAATTGCACGCACGGGATGCCAAGTAAACTCGGTTGTCTGATTTGAAAGGGACTTGGCAAGGTTTATTTTTTTAGTCCTAGTTTACTTTGCCTATATAGGTCCACTTTATAGCTTTTTGTTTGGGCATTGGGGACATCAAAAGGCACGCACTTGAGTGGTTAGGCCATTGCGTTGACATAGCCTAGGTGTCAGGTTTGAATCAACGGGGCCATGTGAACACTTGATTTTTGCTTGTTGTCAAGATTTGTGTGTGCTATTCCCAACTTTAGTGTTGAGACAGAGAATCTTGTGTGTGATGTTCCCAGCCAAGGCTAGAAAAATACATTTTTCCTAATCGATCAAAATAAGGGGAAACCTGAAATTCTCCCGGTTTTTAGGTCAAAATTTGAAGCTTTTGCCGGTAATTACACTAAAACTTGTGTAAATTTGCCGGTTTTCTTAAAGGCAAGCTCAAAATCTAACCAGGATTTTATAATTTCAGCCGGTTAAAACACACTAGACCCCGGTTTGTTTCTAACACTGCTCCCGGCTTTATTGCAGAGAAAAATGAAATGAAATGATATATTAACGTCTTGAAAAGGCCAAAATGACCTATGAGACCAAACTGTTACAAATTGGTGAATCTGATATCATGTATGGGTCAAACAAGAGGGACTAAGAATAAGTAATACTATCTAGCTGCGTGGGGTATGTGTGATCATGCGTGGGGTATGTGTGATCATTAATAACATGGGTTCCCAATACAAGAGGGCGATACAATGGGTGATGAATCCATCCTCATCTGTATTCGGGGTGTCGAGCCAGGATGGCTTGAATTTTTTGCTATAGTCTCCATCGATGTTGTGAAGCTCCTAGTCTCAATCGAGGGCGTCTCGATCTCCCTAGCTCCAATGCTTGGTCAATGAGAGTATCGCGGGTGCGAGTATGAGCTGAGCTTTGTCGTGGTGGCTGCCTGGTGTGAAGAAAACACTAATTTGTCTTTGGGACTGTCTCCAAAACTCCTTAGTAGTTGTCTCTGTGTCTGTGTATCTCAAGTAGATACAATCCCAGACATCTTTGTGGTCCTAATAGTTCATGACTCTTGAGAGAGGTCCAAAGCCTTCTCTAAATTGATTGTGGAAGCGACCTCGTATCTCTTTATACACTATGCATTGACATATATAATGCATCCCCGTCTCTGTATGGCATAGGTGGCATATCATGTTGGCGGGTGTGGGGGGGGGGGGGGGGGGAGGAGAGAGAGAGAGAGAGAGAGAGAGAGAGAGAGAGAGAAAGAGACCTTATGCAATCACATGTAGGTTTAAATCTTTTTTTTGTGCTTCTAAAAATGCCGCTCAAATATCAAAATCAGCCAACCTTGTAATCAATGTGTATGTGTGTGCGCGTGCGCGTGGACATGCAAGCTCACAAGGAGTTCAGGTTTGCCCAAATTTACACTTAGTTTACATCAAGTTCACATTCAAGAGCAACGGTTGTGATCTTCATCGCGACGCCGATTTTCAGTTGTAGATCCCCTCTAATAAAGGTGTGATTTAGTGAGAGAGAGGGGGGGGGGGGGGGGGGGACTCGTTCATAAAGCACACGGGGTGCACTCGAGGGATCAACGGCCCGAGTGCATCCCATCGTTGGATCTCAGTTGGGTGGATTAAAAAAAAACGGGCGGATCGTCCCACTCCCTGCTCGAGCTCGCGATCTCCTCCCACACACTCGCGCACCTCATCCATCCCGCCTATCACGCGTCCATGCAGGCATTGCGCCTTTAAGCGTATAAAAACCTGCCCCCTCTAAGCGCGTAGATCCAACGGTCTAAAGCCCCCCTGCCCTGCCAATTGCGTTCCCCGTCGTTGATCCCTCGAGTGACATAAACCGAAGGGGGGGGGCAACACAATCAAGTGTGTGCAGTGTTCGGAAAAAATGTGTCTCAACTTAATATGGTGCCATTTTCAATTTCAAAAATGCCGATTGAGGGCAAGGGGAAAGGAGAAATCCCTCCTCAAAATAGAGAAAAATATTGTAAAAACTCGAAAAAATAACCTAATTTCCTAAAATTTCCTCTTGACAAAATGAAGAAAAGGAATTTTGTATGTTTGGAAAAATGACGCTCGCAAAGAGAGAGAGAGAGAGAGAGACCCCTCGCGCCTCAGATGGCTGGTGGTGGCGAATGTGTCTCAAGTTAATATGGTGCCGTTTTCAATTTCAAAAATGCCCATTGAGGGCAAGGGGAAAAGGAGAAATCCCTCCTCAAAATAGAGAAAAATATTGTAAAAACTTGAAAAAATAACCTAATTTCCTAAAATTTCCTCTTGACAAAATCAAGAAAAGGAATTTTGTATGTTGTGAAAAATGATTTTTCCCGAACACTGAGTGTGTGTAAGTGTGTGTGTGTGGGGCTGGGTAAATCCCACAACACAATCACATGAATATGGTCTGGCACGTGTGAGTGGGACCCTTTGCTTCAACGGTAGAAACGTACGTATGCATGGGCAATGTGCACATCTGGTTGTGTACATGAGGCATACAAGGGATTGTTGGGAAATTTTATAGAACAGAGAGAGGCCAGCTTTTTGTGACGGTCTCAGATTATCAGATATTGTGGCCTGGAGGCTGGAATCTCCTGTTTTGAACTTTGGAGGTACACACACACACACACACACACACACAAACATTGGCACGCATGGGCATATTATTTACACGCGATGATTGGATCATTGGATGCATGTATCTATTTTAGTATGAACAGTGACTGTAAGTATTTATCGTTACTCATTTCATCTTACGTTGTGATAGTCAATTACCTGCATGTGCATGTGGCACCGTGAATCCAATCATTGCAAATTTTTACTTTCCTTGTTGTAATCACCTTGCACGAGAATGAATGCCTACATACAGAAAGAGCAGTGAGAAGCTACCAAGCCATTGAAGAACAGCTGTGAAGCTTACTTGTGGGCAGTAGACAGATCAAGCTTGCAAGCCACTACAAGCGCTTTTCACCCTCCCACACCCCCACTCACACACTCGTAGAGATGGACTCTCTTCACTCTTCAGCTCAATAAGCCAGTCCAACCCAACAATGTTAGAGTTCAGCTACAAGAGCCGACACAAGAAGCATCCTCATCCTCATCCACAGCGCAATGCAGTACTCAATAGACAACATCCAAACCCTGCAACCAGCCCCACAAGCTCTACTAACCGGAAGGTATGCTTCTCATTCGCCGCATACGCATGCACTGTGATCTCACATTTGAGCAAGTGCAATGTGCCCATTGCAAGAGGACTATCAGATGAAGAATTCCAGCAAATTCAGGCAAGATTTGGCATCGATTTCCCACCCGATTTGCGATCCATCTTGCAAGAGGGCTTGCCATCGGGTGCCGGCTTCCCGAATTGGAGATCATCGCCTCCAAAGAAGCTTCTGAATATGATCAATTTGCCTGCAAAAGGGCTTTGCAATGAGGTTTTGAGAGGTAGATTCTGGTGCAAACATTGGGGTGAGAGGCCCCATAGCTCAGAAGATGCCGTGCGCATTGCTAAACATGCATTCAAAACAGCACCGGTCTTGGTGCCCATCTACTCCCATTGCTACATCCCTTGTTTTCCCAACTTGTCAGGAAACCCCATTTTCTTCATCTTCCAAAAGGATGTGTTTTACTGTGGGTATGACCTAGCAGATTTTTTCGGAAGGGAGGTCTTTGCACCTGTTGGATCCTTGTTCAAAGGCTCGGAAAGGCTAGCATATCCAGAGGAGATAGTGTTAAAGTCTAACCAGGCCACTCGGGTTAGTGGTCGTGAGAAACGGAAGAATGTGCGCATTATGGAAGAAGAAGAAACTGTAATGGAAAGCAAGCTTAGAGCAGCTTACAATAAGATTAATGGTGGTCATAATCAGAGCATTAAAGACAGCCATGAGGTGCATTACCAGAGCCAAAGCCAACTTTCACAACATCATTCATCCCATCAATATAGGCATTCACATCGTCGCTCCGACAAAGAAGTTAAATGGGATGCATTGAACAAGAGATTGCTTGCAGAGCTGCAAAATGCAGAGGCAAAGGACGAAACTTTGTCAAGGAAGTCCTTGTGTGAAGAGCGGTTGCACTGTATGGACCGCCCTCCCAAGAGCTTGGTCCGTAGTGCAGGCAACTCTCCTAGAATGGGTCAAAACATAATGTCCAGGTATGTGTATTTCAATGATAAACCTCTTCCAGCCAAAGTACTTGAACAATTCACAATAGCTGCCCCTGCTTGGGCTGCCAAAATGGCTAGACACATCCCTGTGTGGAGTGATTTAGTAGAGAATAAGGAGAGTGTGTGCACAGTGAATGCTCAATGTGCTAGAGATACTTTCACCGCCAGGTGGCCGGAGCATGTAAAGAATGGCTCAATTATGAAGCAGGAAACTGGAGGCAAAAGCCAGGAGAAAAACCCATTTGATGTGCTGGGTCGTGTTTTTCAAAGCAACAATGTGCGCGCATCACAAAGCAATGGAAGCTCTTATGTTTGGAATGTGGCTCCAAGAAAGGGGGTTACCTCTTGTGATGTGGCTGTGGTCGGCCAAAGCAAGGAATCTCATTCTGTCGCCTTGCGCGATGTACCAAGGCAACAAGAGTTTGGGTTCGACAAAAAAAATTCTGAGTGCACCTCTCCAAAGCAAGGTATAAAGCCAAATAGGAGGTGGCTGGTGCCATATTTCAAGGATATGGAGGAGACATTAAGGAGAGGGGGATGGAAGCATGGTGAAATTGAGGAGATGATTGCAGCAGTGCCACCAGATGATCAATGCTTTAGCCTTGCAAACACTCAGCAAGGCATTCATGACATTTTGAGTAGTAGGGCGAATGCAATGGTCTTGTCCCTGCAGAAAGCAGGATGGAGTGAGCCGGATGTAGTAAAAATTCTCAGACTTTGATTGAAACATGCTTGTTAGCAATGTTCACTAACAATGAAGGCTTCATCTTCAGCTCTATCCAAGCATGCTTGTTAGCAATGTTCACTAACAATGAAGGCTTCATCTTCAGCTCTAATATTGGCATATCCATCATCTGGGCATGCATAATTGCGCTCGATCGTAGCTCTAGCTGATTAATTCTACTGATTCACCTGAATTATACCATCTGGTGAGGACCGGTTGGTGGGTGTTCAAAGGATCTCTTCTGGAGGAGGACATGTCATACATGTAAATATTCATCTGTTGATGGAAATTCTTTTCAAAGTATGGTGTGTATGCCTGTATCAACTGCATATATTTTATCTAGCGCTTTTTGTTCAATGTTGGGCTTCATTATGGCTGACTGTGGCATGCTCTGCATCTTTGGAGTTAAAAGAAAAACACAAGACATAGACCTTTGTGTTGATGTATGCTCCGTGTGTGTGTGCTGTGGAGGGGGGGGGGGGGGGAGGGGGGGTGCCAGGGGCATATCTCAATTTTATTTGGTAGCACAAAAGGTAGATATTTGATGATTCAGTTGTGCTTTGCACTGTCCACAAATACATTTGTCTTGTCTGTTGGCCATGTTGTAAATGGAATATGTGTAAGCTGATATGGCGCATGCCTTGTTGTTAAGACCACCCTGACTTTCCAATTAGAATCGTTTCTTTCAGCCATAGAGGTAGAGTAGTTGTAGCTAGCAGTGCCCTCACGTGCCAATTTGTAGAGTAAATTTCCTTGTTGTAAATTTATAAAATCCCAGCACTAATTTCATTGGACTTCAATTTTCAACGTTGAAGATGGAGCATTTTAGTTATAAATCCCAGCAGAGACCTTAGATTTTGGCATCAGTTTGGCCTTAAAGTTGAAGAAAATGCCTTCTATCAAGCACAGTGCTTGTAGGCCGATGACAAGGATCACAAGATACCCATTGTCTATCAACAATCCTTCTTGAAGCCAGTACGGTCCCCAACTTGGTGTTTGTTATGTCAAGATATTAACTCGGATAATTCAGAACTTGAGGCTTTTCTAGACCTTGTGAAGGTGTAAAAACTATCAGCTTTGTTTGATAATTCAGAACTTGAGGCTTTTCTAGACCTTGTGAAGGTGTAAAAACTATCAGCAGTGCTGTCAAGAGGGGCACCACCAACATGGGGCTACATAGCTAGTTCTTGTTGTTACCTTGTGGGATTGATGTTACAAGGGCATACCAACTAAGAACTTCATCACTGAGAACGGTATGGCTGAAAATTGAAATTGAGAATAGGATTGGCTAAAGATGTGCAAACCTATATCAAAGCAATGGGAGCATCTTCATCAATAGTAGGAAGTAGACAAAAGACTAAAGAAAGTCCAGGCAAAAGCCTGAGCCTGAAGAAATGGAAGGCGACGAAGGTCTGCTCTCAATGATACCATATTCATGATGGGAACCAATAAAAAAAAAGCTCACGAAGGCTAGGTAGGGGACCAAAGAAAGGAGAAAAGAACAGCAACAAGACGTTCGAGGAGAAATCCCACCTCACATCATGTTTGAGGAAAAATCAAAAAGTCATTTGAGCTTGAAGGAAAGACTAGATGAGAGAACACAAGTCTTGACTAAGGTTGCAAGCTCAAACAAGAGCAGGTGAGGCTGGCTTGAGAAAGACAGTGGGTTCTTGTTGCCAATACACTAGTATTGGCAACAAGAATACAGAAGCAACCAACTTTTCAGGTTTGTCATCCCATTCTTTTCCATCCCTCTGTAGTAGGGTGGACTACACACACTTGACTACGGGGCAAAGCATGGCTTCCCTTTGTTAGAGAGACACAGTGCCAACTCTCTACCATACTTTTCTATGGCAGTCAAGTAGTTCATGCACAAGTCTTCATGGCACTCTCTGCCATACTTTTCTATGGCTGTCAAGTAGTTCATGCACAAGTCTTCAACGCTTCTACTGTAAACTTTGTTTTTATTTGTAGTTCATCAAAGGTGCAATGTCCTCAATTGAACACACATTCGAGTGACTATCTCTCTCGCCAGTTCAATGCTCTCTCCTAAAACATGATTTCCCTCAAGTTCTTTGTTGATCTCACAAGTATGTGCCCACGATTCAGGAAAAAGCCAGTATTGGCGAATCTTGGCAGATGCGGGTGGAAAAAAGCCAGCCTGGAGGTGCCGACTGCAGCACGCAAGCAGAGCAGGTAAAAGTGTTTTTATTTCTCTGTGGATCGCTTGGGACAGCATCAACTGCTGGATGTCGGGTTGGCTAGGTGCGTTGAACTTTAGATGTTCAATTGAACGTTTTAAGTTTGAATCTCTCATTTGCCTTTTACCAGAGATCAATGCTAGTATAGCATTGGAACTTGAGGATGGGTTTCGAGGAGGTATCCCATGAAGTATTGAATATAATAAAGGTTGAACCAGTATGTCAGAAAATACCTTGGTGCAACAACTTTTCAAAAATTATGTATTAAGCATGACTAATTCAAAGGTTTAAACCGAATCGGGCTTCTCTTACCATGACTTGCAAGTCTGTGTTGAGAAACACAAGCCATTATTAGTGAAACTTTGTTTTTGCAACCTTGCCTAATTCCTACTTGTGATTTTTTCAAGAGGATAGCTTCACAATGCATTTTTCACCCTTTCCTAGGCTATTTGCCTACACTTCCTACCATTGATGACCCACCTCTTTTACAAGAGACTCTAAAATCCTTATCCTCGAAGTGGTAAAAATATAATCATGATACCACCACACGTAGTGGCATGCTACATTGTAAGTGTCTGCTTGAGTTTGACAATCACAGCTGTGAATATCAAGGAGGTTTTTTTTCTTATTTGAGCATTCTAGAAATGCAATTTCCAAAAAGAGAATGATTTTACATGAAGTTTTTCCTGTGAGTAATCTAGAATCACCATATTTTATCTTTGAGGTTTGCCTTTTGAATGTTCATCTACTAGTGCTTCAATTTTGAGGTTTTCCCTCAACTAGTAGTTGATGCCTGAGGTTGCTCTTTGATAGCTCGTTCGTTAGTACACCATTACAGCAAAACTTGATTGATGTTCACCCAACTGATTTCTTTCAAATTGTACCCACGTTCTTGTCTTCTTTGTTAAGGATGGTATTTTGCTATGTTGATTTGTGGCTCTCCTTTTTTGGAATATTACATTGGATAGTGGGAAATCCCATCAACTGTTGAACTCTATCAAGGTTGATTTATTTTGAGATCTTCCTTTTTCCGTACAATTTTTTTGCGAGCAGCTTGTAAGTTACTCGACCAAAGGTTATTACATGTTAGTGTCATGTTAGTGTACTTACTTGGAGACATCGACAATAGGCTGCATGACAGGACAAATATGAAGAGTACGATCACTATCATGTAATATTGAGATTACCTTAAATTAAGAGATTCTTTAAACAGATCTGTTCTTTATTTCTGAAAACATTGTGAAGATACTAATCATGATTAATAACATCATTCAGAGATGAAGCATTTAAGACCCAACTAAAGACCAGTGGAATGAGTAACCAGTCTTCAGTAAAATAGTGACGTTTGAGCTAACGACAGCCTTCAGCAAGAAGGGCATCGTTCATTACATTCGAAATGGCGATGGGTTTGGCAAAAGCCGACGGCAGTAATAAAAAAACATCTGAGAGTTTGGTCAAGTGCACGATGCATTGAACATTTCATAAATACCCTTCCACATATAACAGACAAAGCCGAAGGTGAAAATCAAGCAGTGAGGGAGCTATAGCTGGGATGTGCGTAAATTGCAAACCTCAGTTCTAATGGAAAATTGCGACACCATTTCCATTCAATTTCACTAATGCTGAACCCAGGCATTCAATTTCACTAATGTTGAACCAAGGCATCCTTGGCTCTTCCCGGCATGTTCAAACAGTTTCCCAACCATAGAGGTCAATTCCATCTGAAACACCACACCCTGCTGGGATAAGATTAACCCATAATTAACAGCAGCAGCAATTGCACAGCCTTGCACCTGACATAAACACTGAACAACATTCGATGCACGTCAATGGTAAGACGTGTCCTTTCATTGAACATCACAAGCAAAAAAATATCAAGAGGCTTTGCTCCTGCACCAGACAGCAGCATAAAACCAGATACAAAACGGACACAGACCATCGGCAAACTATGAAAAAGTCCATAGTGGAAACAGACTCCGGGCACCTTCCAATGAATCTAATCCGGCAGTACTAAACAAGCAATAAATATATGCTGCAAAAGTTCAACACAGCAGCACACAAGGGCTTGTGTGACCCCTTACATAGTAAAACAACATAACATAATACATACTTCCCTACAACCAGCAATAACAGCTCATAGTCATAAGAATGTGACCATATTATTTTTGAGATTTCTCGAGGTTTGTCTACTTTATTGCCATTCCCTTCAGCACAGGCGGCCATCTATGTGCGTATAGCAACTTGAATTTACATCAGGTTTTTCTTACTTTCGGTCTACATGGACAACTAGAGCCAATTAACTAGTTCCCGCAGAATACTCCAGCTCTAGAATATAAAGCTGAGCATTCTCTATTGTGCAGCCCGCTCGAGGGGATCCCCACGATTGCCATTTGATGAAGATGGGTCCATCGCCGCAGCAATCTTTTGTCTAAGATTGAACTTCTTTGCAATAATAGGGCGTACATCATCTACTCCAACCAATGTCTCCAGGAATGGAAGGAGACCGATCAAGGCAGCATCAGATTTGTCGTCAAACCAACTCTCAATAGGAATGCCATTATCGACTTGAAAGCCAAATGCCTGCAATCAAAAAGCATTCAAAAGTTCAGAGACTAACCCAGCCAGCCACATCGGGGTACGGTGGGGTTGTTCTTATAGAGGGGGAGACGAGAAAACACCACCATTAACTCTGACAGGTGAAACAATAGTTGCAACTCTATTCATTACCTGAGGAGAATTGTCCACAATTGCTACTTTCGATAAGTCACGACCCAAGACGGTAAGATCTTTCAAGTAATTTCCTTCGACAAACACGCAAGAATCTCGAAACACTCGGTGTCGAATCAGCTTTCTTTTTGGATCCAGAACATTCAGTAGCTGTTCAGCATAAACACTTTGGCTAGCTGTGAACACGATTATTTCAAACATCTGAGACACCCTTTCCATAAAGGTTTGCAAATGTGGCCTGCGTCGCACATACACAGTGTACTCCTGATAATTGAAGGTTACAGGAAAGGTAAAATCCGCATCCTCACACTGCTCCAGGGTAGAATGAACCAAAGTCTCTGAAAAACAGTACAACGCCGCATTTGTGTGTATATGTGTTGTTTACTACTAAACCACAATTAATCAGGGATCATTCAACTAATTATATTACACTAGGTCCTAAAATTTCAGAAAAAGCCATACCATCAAGATCTAAAACAAGTGTAATCGGTGGACAACGCCGAGTCTGCCTTGGGAGAAGCACAGGAGGCCTCCCTGATGTCACCACTTCTGAAAGATCAGGCAGGTGTTTAATGAAAAGGTAGGGATCAAAATCATCTAAATCATCCTCATCAGCTGCAGCCTCTGCTGGGCTTGCCTCATGACTGCCATCCAAGGCCTTGGTTTGCTGGATAGCAAGATACAATGAAGATCCTTCAGAATCAAAAATTCCATCATCCATCCGCTCTGCCGTCTGTGCAGGATCCCTGTTCTCAACCTCAAGCGACCATTCCATACAGTTGGCTCCTACATCAAAAGCCACTTGAGTGCCAAGCACTTCCTCGTCCGTACTATGAGAAGAAGCGCCAACATGCTCGGAAGGAGTTGTAAGACACGAGTCACCTCCACGCCCAGACTCAGCCTTAGCCTTATTGCATACATCATTGCCAGAGTCCACACCTTTCGGAATATCAGGCCTCCTCTCAGTATCCTCGACCTTTTCATCCGCACTATCAGCTAGCTCCACTGAAAACCAAATGCAAAACAATGTCATGTCTAGCCAGATCAGAGCAAGACTTTTAAGAGAATGAAAGAATAATACCACTACTAGTGCAGCTAGTAGATGCCTCTCCATTCAGGCCCTTGAACAAGTGAAAAACTGGAGAAAATATTGTGTCCAATGCTGTTGAGACTCCCTGCACAGCATTCAACAATCTTTATAACCAGAGAACTCTCCACAAATATCAACCCAGTTCTATGTTTGAGAAGCTACAGGATAAAAACTTGGACGAAGACTGTATGACATAGCTGTGAGGCAGAACAGAACCCCAAAAAGAGAACAAGAACTATGTGTTGCTGCCATTGAAGGCCTTCATGGACCCATTAAACAAAAAAAGGATAAGATCCTAAATTTTCAAGCCCTTAATGCCGTTCGTTCTGTCACTGACGCCTTCGTCTTGCACAAGATTCAGTATACTTCACTACTAAAGATAAAAGATCTAGTAAAAGAAATCGCAGAGAGAGTTTTGAATTGAACCGGGAAACTTAACCCTTCTTGGTGGCCATAAAAAGTATATGATGACTCTTGGGAATAAACACCAAAAGAAAAATTAAATTGACTGCTTACAAATGACGGCTACATAAGGGTATCCGCAACCACTCCTAACCATTTACAATTTACACCAATTTGGTAAAATTAGCAAGTGTAACTTTCTCTTTGAAAAACAACTGCTGTTACCATCAACAATATCACATCTATTGCAGTAGGTCTCAACAATTCCCAAAAAATAAAACCTCTTTCTAACATGTAAAGGTTCTAAAAAGGACGATCAATAGAACTAAAAAAAGGTGGGTCGAGACTGCAGGAAATAAAAGGCAAACACCCAAAGTAAATGGAATTTGGAAAATCAAAACACTTTGCACCTCTATATAAGAGAGCTACATGTGCAAGACATGCTGTTTCAGGTTGACCTTTGGTTCTATTTATCTGTCTTTTCAGTCTATGTCCATTCTTAACAAGACAATTCTCGTTTCTACTTGGTTTTTTGTTGTTTCTCGATGTTTCTTAAAGTTTCCTTGCACTTTACTCAGTGGCTAAATCACTTACACAATCTAAGTCGCCTATTGGAAATTCTGGCTTAAAAGATTAAGGACTACTAGAAGGTATTCTACCTTGTGATCTGATGAGGCCTCATCTATACTGGAAAAGGCAAGCCTGAGATCATGGCAAGAGTCATTGACAAGAGCATTTCCCGCACGAGAGCTGCTCCCCTTTGTCACCTTTGACCTTCGCAAAACCCGTGTTGTTGATGCAAGACGTGAACCTGAAGAACCAACACCCATAAGCAGATATTACAGTCAAATTAGACATTATGATGACCGATCCAAACTTGCAAAGTTCAAAGTTCGATTGCACACCGGCACGCTGCTTCTTAGCAGACGATGTGATCAGTGATGAGGCCGCTGTCTTCCTTGCATCTAAAGAGGTCGCTTCATCTCTTCCCTTCCTTGGTGTAAACGACACTGGCTCCTCCTTGGTGACAACTTTTCGAGTTGATTTTCTCGCTTTCACTTTCATATTTGGGCAATCTGACTTTGATAGCAGCACGTCAGTCTGAGAAAACACTAGACCCAAGCCTCATAAACCAGATAGAGTTTGTTGCTCCTATACTAGGCAATGAGACGCCAAACTGCTAACAGACCTGAATGAATTTTAACATGCCAAGACAGCTAGTATCAGCAGATAACATGAGCCACAAGGCTTTGCTACTCCACTCTAGGGTACGACAAGATTTTAAAACTTTGCATAAATCCCACCATTAACAGAAAATAAAAATAAAAATCTGCCAGCAATGTGCCAACAGACTACCACCACACCAAGAAGGTGCAACAGAAACACAATCTCTGATGATTTACACTTAACTACGCATCAGTCAAAAAATTGAGCATAACCATAGCCTCCAACATGGGTATTCATGCACACATAATACTGAGCTACAATAACTGGACACACCACACATCTCTACAAACAAGCAGAATGAAAACGTAGACTCCACACACAGTTCTTACAAACAAAACTTTGCCAGAACTGTAAAACAATCTAAAAACAAGGAACACAGCTGAGGAAAGAGGATTCGGGAAGAAGCCCGTTTCCTGATCTTCACACAAAATCCAGCTTGAGCTAAGAGACTGAGAGAGAATATCTTAGGCAAGTCATGTTAGCTTTGGTCAAGCTGCCCTAATTAGGAGAACCACATTATCCAGAAAGGAATTACTGACAGCTTCCTAAAGCCAGAGACCCAAAGAAACCCTAAATCAATCTACAAAGACTTCTGATCCGACATTCAGCCCCTCTGTAATGGTCTCGCAGTAGAAAAGCCCTAACCCCTTCTCGCTGCCTGCAAGTCGTTCATGGTGAACAAACACAATTTTCGGCCATTTGCAGCATCTCCCTACTTACCTGCCACAAAAACCCTTTATCTGCGCACCCAATTAATCAGATTTCCGACAAATATGGAGCAGAATGCTCCATGAAAGCCCCGGGAATTTACCCGTTCCAAGGCAAGGCTGCTACGCCAGTTTCTGCTGCTGCATGAAATCGGCGCCTCTGCTTACACCTGCTAGACCTAAAAATAGGAGACAGAAAAAGCCGCGACAGAAAATGTGAGCGATGCAGTGAGAGAAAAGTACCTGGGAAGAAGGTGAAGCAGACGATGATCCTGGTGGCAGCGAGGTGGAAATGGGGGCTAGGTTACGCTTGCTCCAACTGAAGAGCAGCAGCAGCAGAAAGAGAGGAGCGAGAGCAGAGTAGGAAGTCGTGTTCCCAAAACTGATATCAAAAGAAGTAAGAGTGACATCTTAGAAACATAAAATACATGCGAAATTTTTTTGAGGGTGTAGATTCGAACCCCCAAAATGGGCCGTTGCAAAGAGAGCATGAGCTGAGGAAGGGGGCAACAAGAACTCGAGCAAATAGGGAAATGGAGGACACCATTGCCATAGGAACGGAAGAGTGCATGTATTGTAAGTCCGAAGATCGACGATGCCAAGTTCTGGATTCCTACTTGTCCGCAATTATGGTGGGAGAAACAAAAAGTGGGTGTGTTGGAAATATTGATGTTGCAACAATAATGCACGTGAAAACAACATAGGAAGTAGCATTGTGCTCTAACACAGGGATAAGACTTACCCGAGAGTAATGGACGTGTATACAAGACGGGGAAAAAACCTCCTCATGAGGGAAAAAAGTGCCCTGGTGGTCCTAAGTTGTTCAAACAAACCTACCATAATATGGCAATTGGATGAAGGGTGCAAGGAAATTTGTTGTTACATGGTTTGTTTTGTTGTTGAAGAAGACATGAAGTGGCTCATTAATCCTCTTGGAAATATGGCTACAAAATTGTGCATGCAGATGGAGAAGTTGAACGAGAATCTCGAGAGCACACAACACAGGAAGTAGTATTACGGAGTGGGTTAATATAAAGATAAAGCTTCCCCTAGAGTCCTCACAACTACAACTAGCCACCGTATGCTACTTTTTGCACATCCAAGATATGTAAGAGCTACCCAACAGGAAACAAAAACCACTATGGACACCCGTGTGTCATAGCAGCCAATCCAATCCGAGTCTCAAAAAGCGTGTAAATTTGGTGGCAATGATCCCCCCTTGGGATTAAAAAACCCAAGATGTATAGTGCCACTTAAGTAGTGAAAGACCCGCTTAACTGCCTTCAAGTCATAGACCCTGGGTTGTGCGTAAATCTGCTTACATATGAGACTGCATATTGAACATTTGGCCTCATCATGGTAATCTCTAGCATGAGGAAGACTAAGCTTCAAACCTGTCTCCATAGTAGTAGCAATAGGCTTGCTATCCTCAAGGCTTGATCTATTTAATAATATCTCAATATACTTTGTCTGGCACAAAGCAATACCTCCAAAAACCTATTCAAACTATATGCCCCAATTGTTATGCTTAAAGCCCCAATCTCACATCTCAAAAGCATTCAAATTAGCCTTAAATCAACAATATGCCCCACATTTGGCCTAGTGGGCAATATGTCATCAACATAGAGCACAATGAGTAGGGGTTTGGAGCAAGCTTTTTTTGGTTACTGCTTTAATTACCATGTTTAGCAAGAAAAGCTCGCTTCAAAAGCTTGCTCCATACTCTTCTATCTATCTCTCTTTTCTCTCCATACTCTTCTCTCTCTCCCTCTCCCTCTCTCTCTCTCTCAAATTGAGCGGCACACTATTGTGAAGGTTAACATGTATGAAAAATCCTTGGTCGGTACAGCTAGTTCTCAGGTTCGAGGTGAGGTGTATGAACTTCACATTGCAAATAATACAATGTAAACATGTGGGGACTTTACAGATCACATAGCACAAGGCAAGTCATACATGGCTGGCAAACACATTTACTTTCTCTTTCTTTGGCACTTTGGATTGGGTGTGAACCATAACATGTTTATTCATCAAAGCAAGGTCACGAAGAAGATCTATTGTGAGTATTCACCCATTGTCGTATTATGTAATCAATGTAGCGGATCACCTTATAAGTAGTGGAGTCCAATAACTATCGCTCTGACAAATTGTAACTTGTAATGTGGATTTGGATATTTGTAACATTTTGCAGTATTTGATTGTGTTAACATTATTGCTTTCTGGATGTGTATATAATTCTAAATTGTAGGGCATCGCCCTCATCATTTGTAAACATTTAGAGAGAGAGAGAGAGAGAGAGAGAGAGAGACCTAGTTTGTTTTTGCCTTATGAGTGATGGGAGCTCTTGGAGTGAGCTTTTTTTTTAAAGTGTAAAATGTACTCAAGAGTGACAGCGGAATAGAGCGAGCTTTTTGCGAGCTTCTTTTTGGGACTACAATAATTGAGAGCTCTTTTTGTTAAATATGAAATTTAAGGGAAAAGAGAGAAAAAGCTCGCTCCGTTCCAATCCCCGTGAGGCTCGAGCTGTGAAAGCACCCAATCTACCCACTCATGGTAGGGTGTCAAGACATCACTCAATTTAGGCAGCGTGGTTGGAACTTCAGAGTGCAACACCCATAGGACAAGGATCCCTCTTGCCCATATAAGGTAGCTTGTCTAAATCCATACATTGCATTGCTCAAGTGAATTTGATGAATACTTATTCTTAGCAAGCATCAAATTATCCTAATTAAAAACAAAGCATGGTCTTGGTCAGGGTATCTATCTCTAGAGTCTACCCTACCATCGCACTTATCATTCCAAGAGGACTTCCACTTGCAAGAACCAATTAAACTTAGCATAAAAAGATCACTTTTAGTCCACACGCCTAGCATAACATAGTCCCTTTTATCGAGATTTTGATACTATGTTGAACTACCACCAAACCAACTTGGAAATTGATTAGATTATTGTACAATGGCGGAAGAGTGCCTGGGGGACCTAAAATACCCCCCCTTGGGAAATTCCCAACCTAGTACCATGTCAGATAAGAAAAATAAATACCTAAAGGAAAAAATATAAATAGGATCACCTTGGGCATGCACTTGAGATGCATAAACTTTGACAATGACCACTAATCGATTCTACAGGAAGGCGTATCTTATGGAAGCATTTCTTCCTTAAACTTAGGATGTGAACTTATAAGAATTTTCTCTAAAGGGTACCTAGCAATATTTCTTGGAAGGCTTTTTTAAGGGTTGGTATACTATCTCTTAGTACAAATGTGTTGCAGGAGCTAAGGGCAAACAACCCTTCCTTACAATGGTTCAGCAATGGATACCAAAGAGAGCCTCAATAGAAAGCACACTTGCATTGGTTCCACCCAGGAGAGTTACGACTAACAATGGAGAATACGTTGGGAAAAACCACAAAGAAAAGGCAATAATCACAACCTGCAACAACAGAACCTAAGTTGATATGGATAAAGAAGGATGAAGTCGCAAAATTTTGGCAAAACATGCTCAGGGATACCTCTCAACCGACATATGGTAAACATAGGAAACATCTCCACAGCATATCACAAAAGTGTGGATACCAAAGAAGTTACTTGCGGCCCAAGGTAATCAGGAATAGCTCTGGATTCCAAAGCGACAAAACACGGAGCTCCCTTTACTACAAACCCCAAAGATCCAACCAAAACCAAAGCCACGACAAGCTATTAAACAGACCTGGGTACCCAAGAGCTTATGGCAAACTCAACAGAGTCAACATCAAATTTGGATTCCCAAACAATTGACCAAGCCTACGACAGATCGGTCTTTGGAGTCAAACAAATGTACAACCACACGTTACAATACGAACCAGAAAGTCAAGAGCATCCACTGTCAATTAAACAAAGAGCGGCACATTTAGAATGCTTATTATTTCACCGCTCTAAAATAGATTATGCCACAATAAGAAACCTCGACATCGAATGCCAATAAGCATACTGCTTATACCCTCCTCTCGCACAACATTAATTATTCCCATGCATTGATCGAGTATGCACATAGGGCTACATTACACGGCCTGCATTAACACAAGGTTGATACCCATGCACAACACATATCCTAGGCTGATACACCGTCATCCGAGAGGACTCCAACTAGGAGGGGGGGAGACATTCTCAATGCGAACCCGACAAACTTAAAAAGAACTAAAAGGGCACTGTTTTTTATGATTTTGGGCCTTTTTGCATTTGATTGTAATTTTTGTTAGTAAACCCAAGTATATATGCCCTTATCTAATGTGGTACTACAGACATGTGAGGACAAACGACAAAGATGATCCTCTGAGTGTGTGAATATATACAAAAATATCAGTTTTTAAAACAAAAAAATGATATAACGGAGCAATCCAGCCAAAAATATTACAAATAAGTGTACATAGCAGCTTATTGTGTTGTTTTAGAATTATTTTCATTCATTGGTAATCTTCGGGTTAATTAAGTTATTTTTCTTTTATTTTTGTTAATTTTTTGGAGAAAAATAGAGAAAGTAGATGAGATGATGACATAATGACAAAAGAAAAATAGGGAAGCGATCAGCAAGTCAAGGGCAACATATGGTGAAGTCGGGGTGCAATTATGAAAATGTTGTGAAAATTTCGATCCGACCAGTTTATGGACGAAATGACAAATTTTCCAAAAATAGGGCAAACGGAGTCCAAATGGAGAAATTTTTGGGTCTAAAGTGCATTTTGCGACAAGATAGGAGCACATGTCAAATTTCGTGGCAAGTGGTTCCAAAACCCCCGATATAAGATATTTTGATCCCACTTACTACCTCATTTCCACTATTCACAGTTTGAGGAGAGCTTGAGAGACCTAGAGCGCATGGATCTTCTACGGCTTCATACGATGCACACGAGACACCAATCAACGCCAGACATGAGAGATAGGCTCATTACCATGTGCTCTTCTTGTTTAATGCTAGCTTCAACGCGAAAAACTCACAAAAGCGATAATGTGGCGTTGGCGGGTAGAGATCGAAACAGGACCGTAACTCAACAACCACTTACCGATAGCTACAAGACTTGGTAGGGGGTTAACCCTAGGCTAGATGATTATGTATATGCCCTCTAATGCTGGTTTAGGTCAGCAAGAAAAACCCTAACTTCTCGGACTCCGCAAAAGCAAGTCAAGGATAAGTCGACAAAATGGCACGAAACTTCAGGGATAGGTGCTTCTCAAGATTGCCAACAAGCTTGTGTAACTCCCTCCAAGATCAATCATCAAAAAGTGGGTCAAAACATCGAGCTAGGTTTCGGATACGCAAAGTGTTCTATTATCGGTTTTGTTGATCGATTTTGTTGAGCCCACTATGTGAGATATGGTGCACACCTCGAGAGCTTTGGTCTTAATAATGGAGTCTTCTTAGACTTGCCTACGGCTTTACCATTATTGAGCCATAAGAAGTCCGAAAGGAGCTATCCCTCGACAAATCTGTTATGTTAGACCCACTCCACTACTCTCTATAATTAACCAATTCGAGCTGTGGGTGTAGATACTTAAGTGCCTTTTTTCAAAGGCTAAGAGGAGTAGCAACTAAGGTTTTGAATTGCCAAAGCATACACTAAGTAAACACATAAGTTTAATTAACATGGATGACAATAACCATCAGATTAAAATGAACATTAATAACTTTGGTTTTTCACATGAAGGTGCTAATGATGATGTCCCCATGTTTGTTAATTATCTTGTTACTAGGTTGCAACAAGCTATGGACAACCCTGCTTTGCTTATGGGATTTCCTTTCCTTGTGCTTATGGGATTTCCTTTCCTCTCCAAGAGGAGAGAGAGCTTAGGAGGCCTCTTGATGAGACCCCCAAAAGAAGACACTCTCCCATATGAGAGGAGGAATCCAAAGAACAAGAAAGTAATGAACCCCTAAGTTCCTCCGAAGATGCGGTTCCATGGAGAGGGCGGACTATACAATCGCCAACTCCTCCCAAGAGGAAACAGTCAACCCATAGTCTTTCTCCTCATCACTTTAAAAAAAAGGGAAGAGAGGAAACAAATGAAGAAAAGGACAAGAAAGAGGTCACCCTCTTCTCCTTCTTCTTCACCTTCCTCCTCTTTTGACGAAAGCAATGGTTATTCTCCTAGAGAATACAAGAGGGGAGGACATCGCAAACCTTATCATGCATGGCGAAGGTCACAAAAGCTCAAGAAGTTCAAAGATGGAGGAAAGAGTATCTCTTTTCTCACCTATGATGGCACCTTTGGTGCTACTGACAAAGTATTGGCCTTCATCCAACAAGTTGATGTGGTCTTTGGAGACGAGGGCTTCATGGAGTCCTCCAAGCTACACCATGTAACTATGCACTTTTCAAAAATCGGCTCGCTAATGGTGGGCTAGTCTTCGTGGCAACGGCAAAGCCCCTAAGACATGGAAAACTCTACGAGTTTCCATTGTAAAGCAATTCCTTGCAAGCAATGCAAAGGACAAAGTGCTCACCGAATGGCGGAGTTTGAGGCTTCTCTCTCATGACAAATATGTAGACAAGTTTTGGGATTTACATCTCAAGGCTACTGTCTTTCAAAAGATAGACTTTGCCGTGCAAAAGAAACAATTCTGTGCGGGATTACCCAAAGAGATGGCCGAGTATGTCAACTCTCAACGACCTCATTCTATCATCGAAGTAATCCACCACACCATGGTTGCTTCGCGCATCAATTTCCAACAAGGGGCTAGACGGAATGTCAAGCCCATGGAAAATAAAGACAAAAGTGATGCCAAGAGGAAAACCAATGCCCAAAATTCTTACCAAGGCTATTCCAACAACAACAACAACAATCGGTCCAAGGAGAAGGGAGTTTACAAAGATAAATATAAACTCTCTCCTAAAGAGCTAGAAGCTTTTCGTAAGGACCACAAATGTTTTAAGTGTGGGGAGCAAGGCCATGATTATCGTCCTTGCCCCAAGAGAATTGCCCGCATTAAGACTCCTAGAGCCTCTATGTTTGAAGCTCCAAAAGAGGATGCTCATTGCCAAGGATTTCTTATTTTCTATGCTTGGGGACAGATGCAAGAGCATGATGCATTTATTTTGTTCGACCCTAGTTCAACTCACAACCTCATATCCATAGAGTTCACCACCAAGCTAGGCATACAAGCCCACGAGATGGGAGATACATCAAAAGCCGATGGATCTATCAAGGGACAAGACATCTTAGTTACCCTTAATTGGAAAATTGAGGCTTTATGTCCAAAGCTATGTGGACAAAGAGGATTTCTTCATCTCCCCTCTCAAACGTGAGGATGTTATTTTTGGGGCACCATGGTTTAACCACATGGCTTCCAACATGAAGTTCCTTGAAAGGAGAATCTACTTCACCTGCAGAGAAAATAGCATGTACATAGATGCTAACAAGTTGAGGAACACCATATCCCTGCAATAAAGGGAATCAAGAAGAATTATAGTTGTTTAATTTCCTAAATGGATTCCAAGATGTTTTCATTGATGACATTCCTAGTGAGCTACCTCTAAAATGAGGGATGATGACCGTGCAATTGAGCTCTACCAAGAAGCTCACTGCCTAACAAGCCTCCTTATCGAGTTTCACAAGCTCAACAAGAGGAGCATGAGGCAAGTGCATGAATTGATGGAAAGAGGGATGGTGAGGTCTAGCTCCTCTCCATTTTGTTCACCATTGCTTTTAGTGCAAAAGAAAGACGATGCATATCACACGTGTGTCGACTATAGAGCGCTAAATAAGATCACTATCAAAAATAGATTTCCCATGCCACGAGTAGAAGATCTATTTGATAATTTACAAGTTTTGGCCTAACAAATGCTCCACACGCATTCAAATTCATGATGGACAAAAATCTTCAAGCCATTCAAATTCTCTTGAGGAGTACAAGCGACACCTCCAGGTAATCTTTCAAGTTGTGAGAGAGAATAAGCTTTTCATTAATAAAAAGAAAAGTGAATTTTTCCTACAAGAGATTCAATATTTAGGTCACATTATCTCTAAATATTGCACCCGTATGGATCCAACAAAGTTAGAGATAATAAAAGGATGGCCTAATCCAAGGAATCTATAGGAGATACAAAGCTTCATAGGTATGTGTGCATACTATAGATGCTTCATAAATTTTTTTTCCGCTAATAGCAAGCCCATTACATGCCTTAACAAAAAAGACCGTTAATTATTCATGGACTGCAAAAGTGCAAGAAGCTTTTGAAGAAGCTTAAGGAGAAGCTTATCTCTCAATGTGTGCTCACACTACTAGATCTCTCAAAGCCATTTGAGGTCCAATGTGATGCTTGTGGTGATTGCCTTGGAGCTATTTTGCTTCAAGAAGGGCATGCCATAGCATTTGAGAGTCAAAGACTCAACTTCGATAAGTGAGTATTGGGCAAATACGAAAAAGAGCTAAAAGCTATTCTATATGCCCTAAACACGTGGAAACACTATCTCTTGGGGACTCCATTCATCCTACGAATGGATCACAAAGCCTCAAGAACTTCATGACACAAACCAAGCTCTACGACAAACAAATGAGGTCGGAAAATTTTCTTTTTCAATTTAAATTTCATATATTGCTCACATTGCTAATAAGCACAATCAAGCAATCTGTAATGGGAATGGCCTATGAACTTTGACAGTAGCGGAATTAGGAAATTAGGTGAAACACTTTTGTGAGATCACTTTGTGAGCATAGCGAGTGAACTTAATTGATGGTAGCAACATAAACATGGTACTTAGTTAACTTGGCATGAACAATACTTTTGCAAGAGAGAGAGAGTTTAGAGAACATGACAATAGTTGAGGACCGGATTCAGCTGGTGCCCCCTCCAATAGGTATTTGTATTATAGTATCTCCCATCAAGAGAGACTCGGTACAATACAATCTTTGTGTTCCTTGTGACCTAGGTGATGCAATGAAGATGGAAAGCTTCATGCATCACAAACATAACATAAAATTTGTAGAAAGAATTAACTATCCCAAGCCTCAGTCCCAAGGCCTCAAACACCTTCGAAGGTGGAGAGAGCTAGCGGGGAATGAGGGTAGGGAAGAAGAAGAAGAAACATTCCATAGGAGAAAGAAATAGTTTCTCACTTATCATCACTCTTCTTGCTAGCATACATAATAGCATAGTAATGAAGATGGAGAAGATGGCAAGCTTAAGCATTGAAGCATGGCTCTTGGTTGGATTTGCATTCCATAGCCAAGAGTGTTGGTGTAGGCTCTCACTTCTCACAAGCTTGGAGAAGGAGGTAGAGCTCCTCTACTTTCACCAAGTGAGAATGAATCCACAAAATGAGTGTGTGTGGTGTATATCCCCCCAGCACCCCCCTTGCTTGCTTGGGGCGAGTTGTAGCTTTTACACATGTTTCAAGCTCATTGGATCCCTCTCCCCCTTAGCCAATCACATGCAACATGTATTCAAGTACACAGGTAGTCTTTGGACAAGTGTCCTCCTTACCCCTTAGAGAGAGAGAGAGAGCTTGAAAATATCTAGATATTTGTTGGATGGAACTAGAAGCTCATTGGACCCCTCTTTAGCCCAACCAATAGCATTCAAGCACACCATGTGATTAAGCATAGGGAGAGTCTGACATGTGTCTCCCGTGCCCTTTGAGAAAAGGGGTCCCCTTTGGGTAAATGGAAGGTTAAGTCAAAGATTTCCCTAACTTTGGGACTCTCATGCATAGGAAGCTTCTCAAGCACCTTCCTCATTAAGTTTGTAGGGTCTCTTTTTGACTCAAGCACCTTACCCCCCATGCATGGAAAGCTTCTCAAGCACCTTCCTCATTACGTTTGTAGGGTCTCTTTTTGACTCAAGCACCTTACCCCCCATGCATGGGAAGCTTCTCAAGCACCTTCCTCATTAAGTATGACAAGTACCTCAAGTACCTTAGTCATCAAGCATGACAAGCACCTCAAGCACCATAGTGATCAAGCACGCACCTTAGTCATCAAGCACGACAAGCACCTCAAGCATAGGTCGGGTTCCCACCTCAAGCTTAGCCCTAGCTTGCCTAAGGTCAAAGGACTTTTAACACTAACCATTGGAGGTCTTTAATGAAGCTAACCCTAAGGTCTTTTAAGCTCCATTAGATGCACGTTTCTCTTTGATAGACTACCTCCTTTTGGACCCCTATTGAGATGTAACCATCTCTACTCTTGGTCTTCTTTTGAGGTAAGTCTAGAAGCACTTATTGCACATTGCTCTTTGGTAGACCATCTCCTTTTGGACCCGTATTGAGATGCAACCGTCTCTTTTTTTGGTCCCCTGTTGAGATAGGTCTAGAAGCACATGTCTCAATTCTAACTCTTGTTCCCGTTTATTCTGCCACATTAAATGGTTAGTTTAATATGAGAAAAACATTTGGGTAAGCTAAATATTAGATTTTATGACATTACCTCTCTCTTAAAATCATAGTCGTCCTCGACTATGAGGTAGAGAAGATAAAGCCTACTCATTAGTCCATGTTACTTAGCAGGTAGAGGATCCCTTTTTACCCTTCGACATCATTCCAAGATGGATGACTAATCCATTTGGTGCTTGGGAGACGTAGCTGCTGCAAGCATGTCTGCTCTTTAGTCCATATCGTACTTCCAAAGTAGAGTGACAAGTTCTACTTGGTGTTTGGGAGACGTCATCACCACAAACATGATTCTAAGCATGCATACTATTTACAATAAAAAGAGAATTGGTCTTATAAGACAAAAACATTTTTCATTTAAAATGCATTTTCATATGCTTACTTTAAAGCATCATTGTAAGCATTGACAAGGTTCATATTATCTTTAAGCTAGATTCCTTGCATCCATTTAGCATCTTTAAAAGGATAATTCTTAAAGTTAATAAGACATCATCGGATAATCTTACCGTTTCTTAATAACTTGTCTTCATGTTGTAGGATAGACTCATATTGAGGTACTTCTTCTTGATCTTTGATTTTTGGAGGGTCTGCAACTATTGCTTCTTTTGGTGGTGCTCCTTTGTAATACTTACGTAGGCTCTCATGGAAAACATTGTGCATGAGCCAATGGTTGGGCAACTTTAATTGATAAGCTATCTCATTGATTGGCTTAAGAATTTAAAAAGGACCATAGTATCTTTTTGCTAGTTTAGCATAACGCTCTTGGTGGCCCGTAGGATTCTTGCCCATAGTATGCCTTAGATGAGCCTTGAGAACTTTAGCAAGACCCAATCATTTTTCTTAAAGGCTAAGGCTCTTCTATGCTTATAAGCAGTAGCCCTTTTTGCCTTTGCTTTGAGATGGATATAACCTCTTTAATCTTTGGAATAGATTCTTGTGAGTGTCGGCTATATTCATCAGCAGTGAAGATCTTCCCATGTACTTTAAGTAGTAAGGGACTTTTGGATCTTCCCTCTTTAACCTTAAAATGTGCTTTTCCCATAGGAGTATGTACAGTGTCATTGTATGCATACTCCATAAGAGGTAGGTACTTCTCTCATCGAGAACGTTGATTCAATAGGCTTTTATAGATCAAGAATCATTAGATTAGTTATTTTACTTTGGTCATCCGTTTGCGGTTGATAGACCAAAAGAGAACTTTAATCTACCTCCTAGATCTCAAAGAGACCCTTCTAGAAATTAGAGGTTATTCTAGGATCTTTGTCCGACACTATGGATGTTGGAAAGCCATGATACTTGAAAATTTGAGATCTAAAGAGGGTTGCCGTTTGATGTGCCTTAATAGTCTTTTTGACAGGCATAGAGTGTGTTTTCTTGCTAAGCCTGTAGACTGAAACAATCCAAGTTGCTTCCGTCGATCAAATTTCAACATTTGGTATGCCACGCATTTTGAAACATACTCTTGTATGTTTACTAATCATGGTAGACCAATAGAAATACATTTCTGCTCCTTCAAGAGTAGATTATGGATTCCCTTTTTTCCCCGCATAAGGAGAAGTATGGGATTCATACATGACTTTCTTATTGTATGGGTGAGTAACACATAGCCTATTTTCGTTTGGAAGATAACCATCCTTCAAGGTGAATGGTTCTTTTTTCTTCCCTAATGCAAAGGCTGTAATTACATACTTAAAGTCTCGGTCAATAGCATACTCATCTATCATAAAAGATAGATCATTGTGAGTTACTATAGACACCAGATTTACCCTTGCTCGTTGTGAAAGTGCATCGACTACTTGATTGTGCTTGCCAACAACGTGAGCAATGTGAAATTTAAATTGCAAAAGAAAATTTGCCCACCTCATTTGTTTGTCGGAGAGCTTGGTTTGCGTCATGAAGTTCTTGACGTTTTGTGATCCATTCGTAGGATGAATGGAGTCCCCAAGAGATGTGTTTCCACGTGTTTAGGGCATATAGACTAGCTAGTAGCTCCTTTTCGTATTTGCCCAATACTCACTTATCGAAGTTGAGTCTTTGACTCTCAGATGCTACGACATGCCCTTCTTGAAGCAAAATAGCTCGAAGGCAATCACCACAAGCATCACATTGGACCTCAAATGTCATTGAGAGACCTAATAATGTGAGCACACATTGAGAGATAAGCTTCTCCTTAAGCTTCTCAAAAAATTCTTTCACTTTTGCAGCCCATGAATACTTAACATTGTTTTTTGTTAAGTCATGTAATAGACCTGCTATTAGCGAGGATTTTTTATATGAAGCATCTATAATATGCACACATACCTATGAAGCTTCGTACCTCCTGTGGATTCCTTGGATTAGGCCATCCTTTTATTATCTCTAACTTTGTTGGATCCATTCGGGTGCCATATTTAGAGATAATGTGACCTAAATATTGAATCTCTTGTAGGAAAAATTCACTTCTTTTGATTAATGAAAATCTTATTCTCTCTCACAACTTGAAAGATTACCTGAAGGTGTCGCTTGTACTCCTCAAGAGAATTTGAATGGCCTAAAGATTTTTGTCCATCACGAGTTTGCATGTGTCTGGAGCATTTGTCAGGCCAAAACTTGTAAATTATCAAATAGATCTTCTACCCACGACGGCACGGGAAATCTATTTTTGATAGTAATCTTGTTTAGTGCACTATAGTCGATACACATGCGATATGTGTCGTCTTTCTTTTGCACTAAAAGAAATGGTGAACAAAATGGAGAGGAGCTAGACCTCACCATCCCTTTTTACACCAATTCATGCACTTGCCTCATGATCTCCTCTTGTTGAGCTTCTGAAACTCGATAAGGAGGCTTGTTAGGTAGTGAGCTTTCTGATAGGAGATCAATTGCATGGTCATCATCCCTCATTTTACAGGTAGCTCACTAGGGATGTCATCAATGAAAACATCTTGGGATCCATTTAGGAAATTAAACAACTCTAATTCCTCTTGATTCCCTTTATTGCAAAGATATGGTGTTCCCCGACTCATTAGCATCTATGTACATGCTCTCTTCCCTGTAGGTGAAATAGATTCTCCTTTCAAGGAACTTCATGTTGGAAGCCATGTGGTTAAACCATGGTGCCCCAATGATAACTTTCTCATGTTTGAGAGGGGATATAAGGAAATCCTTTTTTTCCACATATCTTTGGACATGAAGCCTTAATTTTCCAATTAAGGAAGTAACTGAGACGTCTTGTCCCTTGATAGCTCCATTGGCTTTCAATGCATATCCCATCTCGTGGTCTTGTATGTCTAGCTTAGTGGTCAACTCCGTGGATATGAAGTTGTGAGTTGAACCAATGTCAAACAAAATAAAGGCATCATGCTCTTCCATCTTTCCCCAAGCATAGGAAAGGAGAAATCCTTGGTAATGAGTATCCTCTTTTGGAGCTTCAAACATAGAGGCTCTAGGAGTCTCATTGCGGGCATTTCTCTTGGGGCAAGAACAATAACCATGGCCTTTCCCTTTACACTTAAAACATTTGTGGTCCTTACAAAAAGCTTCTAGCTCTTTAGGAGAGAGTTTATATTTACCTTTGTAAACTCTCTTCTCCTTGGACCGATTGTTGTTGTTGTTGGAATAGCTTTGGTAATAATTCTAGGCATTGGTTTTCCTCTTCGCATCACTTTTGTCTTTATTTTACATGGGCTTGACATTCCGTCTAGCCCCTTGTTAAAAATTGATGCACGAAGCAACCATGGTGTGGTGGATTACTTCGGTGATAGAGCCAGGCTGTTGAGAGTTGACATACTCAACCATCTCTTTGGGTAATCCCGCACAGAATTGTTGCTTTTGCTCGGCAAAGTCTATCTTTTGAAATATAGTAGCCTTGAGATGTAAATCTCAAAACTTGTTTACATATTTATAGAGAGAAGCTTTAAACTTCACCATTTGGTAAGCACTTTGTCATTTGCATCACTTGCAAGGAATTGCTTCATGATGGAAACTCATAGATTTTTCCATGTCTTTGGGGCTTCGCCGTTGCCACGAAGGCTAGCCCACAATTGACGGCCAATTTTTGGAAGTGCATAGCTACATGGCTTAGCTTGGAGGACTCCGTGAAGCCCTCGTTTCCAAAGGCCGCATCAAATTGTTGGATGAAGGCCAATAATTTGTCAGTAGCACCAAAGGTGCCACCATAGGTGAAAAAAGAGATACTTTTTCCTCCCTCTTTGAACTTCTTGAGCTTTTGTGACCTTCGTGATTTGCGATTTCCTCCCCTCTTGTATTCTGTAGGAGAATAGCCATATCTTTCATCGGTAGAGGAGGATGGTGAAGAAGAAGGAGAAGAGAGTGACCTCTTTCTTGCCCTTTTCTCCCTTTGTTTCCTCTCTTCCCTTTTGCAGTGATGAAGAGAAGAACTATGGGTTAACCATTTCCTCTTGGGAGGAGTTGGCGATCATTAAGTCCGCCTTCTTCGTGGAGCCACATCTTCGGAGGAATTTAGGGATTCATTACCTTCTTGATCTTTGGATTCCTCCTCTCGTATGGGAGAGAGTCTTCTTTTGGGGGTCTCATCAAGAGGCCTCCTAAGCTCTCTCTCCTCTTGGAGAGGAAAGGAAATCCCATAATCACAAAGTTGTTGAGTAACTTTGGCTTACAAAGCGGGGTTGCCCATAGCTTGTTGCAACCTTGTGACAAAATAATTAACAAACATGGGGGCATCATCATTAGCATCTTCATGTGAAAAATCAAAGTTATCAATGTTCATTCTACTCTCTTGGTTATTGTCAACCATGTTAATTAAACTTATGTGTTTACTTAGTGTATGCTTTGGCAATTCAAAACCTTAGTTGCTACTCCTCTTAGCCTTTGAAAATAGGCACTTAAGTATATACACCCACGGCTCGAATTGGTTAATTATAGAGAGTAGTGGAGTGAATCTAACATAGCGAAGTTGCCAAGGGATAGCTCATTTCGGACTTCTTATGGCTCAATAATGGTAAAGCCGTAGGAAAGTCTAAGAAAACTCCATTATTAAGACCAAAGCTCTCGAGGTGTGCACCATATCCCACATAGTGGGTTCAACAAAATCGATAATAGATCGCAGTCCCACTTACCCTAATATAATTAACAAAATCAACCATTAATAGGTTACTTAAGGACTTCTCTTCTTAAGCAAGAAAGAGAAACCAAATGCTCTGATACCAATGTAATGGGAATGGCCTATGAACTTTGAGAGTAGCGGAATTAAGAAATTATGTGAAGCACTTTTGTGAGATTACTTTGTGAGCATAGCGGGTGAACTTAATTGATGGTAGCACATAAACATGGTACTTAGTTAACTTGGCATGAACAATACTTTTGCAAGAGAGAGAGAGAGAGAGAGAGAGAGAGAGAGAGAGAGAGAGAGAGTTTAGAGAACATGACAATAGTTGGGGACCGGATTCATACGGAGCCGGCGGTCCCCCCTCCAATAGGCATTTGTATTATAGTTTCTCCCATCAAGAGAGACTCGGTACAATACAATCTTTGTGTTCCTTGTGACCTAGGTGATGCAATGAAGATGGAAAGCTTCATGCATCACAAACATAACATAAACTTTGTAGAAAGAATTAACTATCCCAAGCCTCAGTCCCAAAGCCTCAAACACCTTCAAAGGTGGAGAGAGCTAGCGGGGAATGAGGGTAGGGAAGAGGAAGAAGAAACATTCCATAGGAGAAAGAAATAGTTTCTCACTTACCATCACTCTTCTTGCTAGCATACATAATAGCATAGTAATGAAGATGGAGAAGATGGCAAGCTTAAGCATTGAAGCATGGCTCTTGGTTGGATTTGCATTCCATAGCCAAGAGTGTTGGTGTAGGCTCTCACTTCTCACAAGCTTGGAGAAGGAGGTGGAGCTCCTCCACTTTCACCAAGTACCCGCCCAACACCCCCCTTGCTTGCTTGGGGTGAGTTGTAGCTTTTACACATGTTTGAAGCTCATTGGACCCCTCTCCCCCCTAGCCAATCACATGCAACATGCATTCAAGTACATGGTTAGTCTTTGGACAAGTGTCCTCCTTACCCTTAGAGAGAGAGAGAGAGCTTGAAAATATCAGGGTATTTGTTGGATGGAACTAGAAGCTCATTGGACCCCTCTTTAGCCCAACCAATACCATTCAAGCACACCAAGTGGTTAAGCATAGGGAGAGTCTGACATGTGTCCCATGTGCCCTTTGAGAAAAGGGGTCCCCTTTGGGTGAGTGGAAGGTTAAGTCAAAGATTCCCCTAACTTTCGGACTTTCATGCATAGAAAGCTTCTCAAGCACCCTCCTCATTAAGTTTGTAGGGTCTCTTTTTGACTCAAGCACCTTACCCCATGCATGTGAAGCTTCTCAAACACCTTTCTCATTAAGTTTGTAGGGTCTCTTTTTGACTCAAGCACCTTACCCCCCATGCATGGGAAGCTTCTCAAGCACCTTTCTCATTAAGTATAACAAGTACCTCAAGTACCTTAGTCATCAAGCATGACAAGCACCTCAAGCACCTTAGTCATCAAGCACGACAAGCACCTCAAGCATAGTTCGGGTTCCCACCTCAAGCTCAGCCTTAGCTTGCCTAAGGTCAAAGGACTTTAACACTAACCATCGGAGGTCTTTAATGAAGCTAACCCTAAGGTCTTTTAAGCTCCATTAGATGCACGTTGCTCTTTGATAGACTACCTCCTTTTGGACCCCTATTGAGATGTAACCATCTCTCCTCTTGGTCCCCTTTGGAGGTAAGTCTAGAAGCACTTATTGCACATTGCTCTTTGGTAGAACATCTCCTTTTGGACCCGTATTGAGATGCAATCGTCTCTCCTTTTGGTCCCCTGCTGAGATACGTCTAGAAGCACACGTCTCAATTCTAACTCTTGTTCCCGTTTATTCTCCCACATTAAATGATCAGTTTAATATGAGAAAATCATTTGGGTAAGTTAGATATTAGATTTTATGACACGATCGATGCACTTCACAATGACAAAGTAGTCCAAATCATTGACGATACTCTCGGATTTCAGCCCTCCAATTCCTTGTACGAGATGAGTTCCATTGATAGGTGCTAACAATGGTAGTTCAGGGCCACCAACTATGGAAAGAGGCATCCTCCTCCGACATTCTCTCTCTCTCTCTCTCTCTCTCTCTCTCTCTCTCTCTCTCTCTCTCTCTCTCTCTCTCTCTGTGTGTGTGTGTGTGTGTGTGTGTTTCAGTTCAGTTATTCAAGTTGTCTGAAGTGATGAAGTGCTCCCAAGTTTTGCAAATTTTGGTTTCTCTGTGTCTTCCGTCATAGCACACGCCGGAAGTGATTAAAATTCTACAAGGAAAGAAAACAATTACCCGCTTATGAGGAAAGAAATGATGTGTTATAAGGGGAGAACTATTTTAGAGAGAAAATATTAGAAAATCGAGTTTAAAGAGAGAAAATAAGCACTCTCTAGACTCTAGAGGAAGGGGAAAAATTAGAATCGAGAGTAAGTGTGTGACTAGGAGATTCATGCTATGACTCAGAGATTGGCATGGACTACCTTTCTAGGGAGAGAGTGAGTCTGTCACTCGCCAAACAAACACAAAAAGGGTAAATATGGTGTCTATAGCAACTCACAATGATCTATCTTTTATGATAGATGAGTATGCTACTGACCGAGACTTTAAGTACGTCATTATAGCCTTTGCAATAGGAAAGAAAAAGGAACCATTCACCTTGAAGGGTGGTTATCTTCCAAACGGCAATAGGCTATGTGTTAATCACCCATACTATAAGAAAGTCATGTATGAATCCCATACTTCTCTTTATATGGGGCTCGAGGGATTCCATAATCTACTCTTTGAGGAGTAGAAATGCATTTCTGTTCATCTACCATGAAAACTAAACATACAAGAGTATGTTTCAAAATGCGTCGTATACAAAAGTTGAAATTTGATTGAGGAAAGAAATTTGGATGTCGATAGGCTTAGCAAGAAAACACACTCTATGCCCGTCAAAAAGACTATTAAGGCACGTCAAACAGCAACCCTCTTTAGATCTCAAATTTTCAAGTATCATGGCTTTTCAACATCCATAGTGTCGGACAAAGATCCTAGAATGACCAGTAATTTCTAGAAGGGTCTCTTTTGGAATCTAAGAATTTGATTAAATTTCTCTTTCGGCCTATCATCCACAAAGGGATGACCAAAGTGAAATAACTAATCTAATGATTCTTTGAATCTACTAAAAGCCTATGTCATGGAAATAGATCAATGTTCTCAATGATAAAAGTACCTACCTCTTATAGAGTATGCGTATAATGACATTGTACATACTTCTATGGGAAAAGCACCTTTCGAGATTAAAGAGGGAAGATCCAAAAGTCCCTTACTACTTAAAGTACATGGGAAGATCTTTGCTTGCTGATGAATATAGCCAAGACTCACAAGAATTTTTCCAAAGATTGAAGAGGTTATATCCATCTCAAAGCAAAGGCAAAAAGGGTTGCTACTAATAAGCATAGAAGAGCCTTTGCCTTTAAGGAAAATGATTGGGTCTTGCTAAAATTTCTCAAGGCTTATCTAAGGCATACTACGGGCAAGAATCCTTCGGGCCACCAAGGGTATTATGCTAAACTAGCAAAAAGATACTATGGTCCTTTTTAAATTCTTAAGCCAATCAATGAGATGATTATCAATTAAAGTTGCCCAACCATTGGCTCATGCTGCACAATGTTTTCCATGAGAGCCTACGTAAGCCTTACAAAGGAGTGCCACCAAAAGAAGCAATAGTTGCAGACCCTCCAAAAATCGAAGATCAAGAAGAAGTACTTCAATCTGAGTCCATCCTATGCCATGAAGACAAGGTATTAAGAAACAGTAAGATTATCTGATGATATCTTATTAAGTTAAAGAATTATCCTTTTAAAGATGCTAAATGGATGCAAGGAACCTAGCTTAAGGATAATACGAACCTTGTCAATGCTTACAATACTGCACTAGAGTAAGCATATGAAAATGCATTTTAAATGAAAATAATTTTTGTCTTATAAGACTAATTCTATTTTTATTGTGTACAAATTTAAATAGTATGCATGCTTAGAATCATGTTTATGGTGATGATGTCTCCCAAACACCAAGTAGAACTTGTCACTCAACTTTGGAAGTATGATATGGACTAAAGAGCCGACATGCTTGCGGCAGCTACGTCTCCCAAGCACCAAATGGATTAGTCATCCATCTTGGAATGATGTCGTAGGGTAAAAAGGGATCATCTACCCGCTAAGCAATATGGACTAACGACTAGGCTTTATCTTCTCTACCTCATAGTCAAGGACGACTATGATTTCAAGAGAGACGTAATGTCATAAAATCTAATATCTAGCTAACCCAAATGATTTTCTCATATTAAACTAGTATGATTAATCTCTTTCCTAGCAAATAGATAGTGCAGATTCACCTTATGCATAGGTGTGATAAAAGTCAACTCTTAGAGACTTAACGATAGATTAATTTTTCCTTAATTACATCTTAATGCATAAGAGAAATGAATTTAATTTAGCTACAATATTAATGAGTGATAGAAAGAGTGTGATTCTCGTCAGTCTACACAATTACCGGCTTACTGGTTAATTATTATGCTATCTAGAGAGAGAAAATTCTATTAATCATGCACTAATCATTAATTAAAGATCATGGATGGTTGATAATTCAGCTATGGTGTAATGATTACATATTAGAATATGGTTAAGGAGAAATTAGAGAGTAATTATAGAGAATTACGACTAGGAGTAAGCATAATAGACGAGGAATTTAGATGATAATGAAAATAATTTACAGAAGGCATTAATTAAACCGTGGTTACCGTGATTAAGGGCTGATAATCTTCTCGATTCTCTGATCTAATCGAGCTTCTTGAGGCGAGAATTCGACAGCACCTCCCTCCTTGCTTCTCCTTCAAAAGGTGTGTGTACCGGCAGCACCTCCCCAAGGTGTGTGTTTGTGCACTGGGTGGGTGTGTGAGCCTGTGTGTGTGTGTGTGTGTGTGTGTGTGAGCCTTTAAATAGGCTCCTACAGGCTGAAAATTGACCAACCTTGCTATTTGCATGTGGGGGAGCACTGAGTCTTTGCATTGGCAAGTCCATTTCCCCTATCCACCAAGTGTCCAGTTGGCTTGGTTAACTGGTTATGACACTTAGTTACTGGCTTGGAAACTCTCCTAGGACTCCCACAAAGAGAGAAGGCGCCCCCTAGCTGCTAAAGCTGAGCTGGAGTGGGCTGAAACCTGTTCCCACACAGCCCCGGGCCCCCGGTGCCTCCCCGACCAATTATGGGACAAATTGATTTTAGGCTAAAACGGGTCATACGAGTCGGAATTTGATGCCGAAAATTGTTATACCAAGCTCTAACTAAGGCGTACTTGCTCGAGTACCTGCCATATTTAGCAGCCCCCGGGTTTCGAAAATGCATTTTTTCAAATTTGGAGTACGGGTGCAGTTTTTCGAGATGGTCAAAATTGGATGGGTCGGGTGACCAAAAACTTACTATTTTTGGAAATTTTTTACAAAAAATATTTTAATTCACATTTCGAAGCTTGAAAATATTCTAAACATCATGGCATTGACAGAATTTGGAAAACTGCTAAAAATAGTAACTTTTTCCATTATATTCATTTCAAGGTACAATGGTGCTCTTTTTGATCGGGGTCAGAGACCTTATAACCTCCCCAACGTGAAAAATTTGAGATGTCCTCATCTCAAGAATACATCTGGATAAACTCTATGCTAACTACTTAGGTACATATATCCTTTGTCTAAAGTAAAGACATTCTTTGATATTAGAATAGTCTTTGGCTTTATGCGTCTTATTTTGTTGAACTTTGATGAGATTCTGGTGCTTGATTTATTGCTCACTAGGATTAGCAGTTGCATCATACATTGCTGCTCTCTCATCGGCTTCATCACCCACAGTTGGTTGTCTCACTGCGGCATTAGCGAAAGCTCCGCTTCCTTGTCCTATGTATCCTCTTCCTCGGCCTCCTCTTCCGTTTGGTTGACCTTGCCCATTGACGTTCAGAGGTACATTATTAGCACCAGATGTTTGGGGAATCCTTTTTGGACATGGAATTTTGTAATGTCCATACTCCTGGCACTCAAAGCATCTTATATTGGAAAACTCGGTAGCTGCCGTAGTAGCTACTACCGGACGATGGTCGTATGCAGGGTTGATTGGTCTGTTACTCCAGTTGTCTGTCCTGGCCCTTTTTGACAAATAGTATTGACTATCTTGGGTAGCCCTTTGAATCTCTTTAGCTAATGGTTTGGCCCTTAGCAAGGCATCCTGTAGTGTTGTCGGCCTGAGAGCTTCTAACCGAGTATTCAAAGGATCGATTAGCCCTTGGCAGAACCTCGCCACCTGTTGTTCCAAAGTCATCTTAGGAGCATATCTCTGAAGAGTGACAAACTTTGCATAATACTCTTCGACAGATGAAGTCAGCTGCCAAAGTGAAAAGAATTCATTCATCTTCAAGGTTTTATACGCAGGTGGTAAATATTGCTCCAGCCTTGATGTCTTCCCATGACTAGGAAGATCCCTTGATATCCAAGTCCCTGCAATGTTGTTTCCACCAGATCTTGGCATCGCCAGACAAGCAGAACATCGCAAGCATGGTTTGGTTCACGGGTTGGGTTCCCGCAGCTTCGAAATAATCGTCCATTGCTTCCATCCATACTTCCGCATCTCTCTCCACATTAACCCCTTCGCCTTTAAAGGTTGGAGGCTGAGCTTGTTTAAGGAGGAGCTTCTTCTCTTGCGCTGCCGAGTAGAGAGCAGCAGGCGGTGCCTATCCAATGGTATAAAACTCATTACTATAGCACTCTTCTCAAATGAACCTAAGATTTTCCATACTCAAGAAGAAATTTAACTTTTGGGCTTAACCAGCCTACTTAATCTGTACATCTATCACAAAGGATTTAACCATTCCACCATTAGTTTAAATTCCATTGAATACATCCAAAATTGTCCGATAAATAATGTTTAAAACTTTACTCGAGAGCTTTGATCCATACTTATAACTTTATGTGCATCAACAGGCTACCTGTCCGCAGCACTAGTCGCACCAACGACTTCTCAAAAAACATCATGTGGAACCCACTGAATCCCGACAAGCTCAATGAGTAAACCTCTTTAACATCACTCAGGAGACAATCCACTAGACAAATCCAATGTCATTAGTCTGGGAAACATCATGCTCAAGCTTTGAGTACGAGCTATCCTACTATCCCTTATTTTTTTAAAATTTCAAACAACATCATTTTCCAGTACGTAAACCTATAGCTTTGATACCAGGTGTGAGGTCCCCACCCCGCCGTATCAAACAACGGATCTGATGGTGAACCTGGTGGCCACTAGATCTATAGCAGAAGCAAACAAAATGGTTCAGGGTTCAACTAGCGGACGATCTCTCATCACAAAGTGAGTCGAGTTCGAGTCTACTAGCAAGGAGATCTAGCTCCACCTCGCAGGGGAAGCGTACTTAAACTATCTATCGATCCTAAGACCCACCTTCCAAGACGAGAGAAATCCCGAGTGCCTTTTTCCCCATGTTTCAGAGGCACGTACACTTGAGATCACTTCGCCGCTCTAGGGGCAATGAGTATCACTAGTGTCGATTTAAACACTAGGGGGACAGAGAGTTCCCGACCAATCGGGACCACCAATCTCATAGGCATTGGCAACCTGAGCCAAGCCCCCACTTTCCACCCCCACACTCACACTTCCTTGTGTGACCTAATTACTACCACAATGGTTGTTCAACATAAACATTCCTTGATTAATTCCGAATCACATTGTTCGTTAAGACAACCTTTCAACCAGTATTGCAAACAACACCAAGACAGTATTCTAGTAAAAATTCTACTCAAACTTATTCATTAAAATTCCAATGTTCTGGAGGTACAACATCCCCCCTCCAGCGAGAGTTTACTCCTCCCGTTGTCGCCTAGCTGCCCATACAACTAGGTTTGTCCACCGCATAAAAAGTACGACATGGACACTCCCACCGCATAGAAAGCAAGACGTGGGTTCCCACCGCTTAACTAGTAGACGTGGGTATCCACCGCTTAACCAGCAATCATGGATTCAAGAGCCCTTAACCAGGAACTCTGCCCCCTGTGATCAGTAGGGGGGTCAGGACTAATTCAACATTGGAAATAAAATGAACATGTCGAGCTAAATTTTCCCTAGCAGACATTCTTTCCTCTTGCAAACAACATACCCATCAATCATTTCCTTCCTACTTTAGAACTTAATGTACAATGAATTCAATGCCGAGGTTTCAGTCGGATTTCTCCAACATGTTTGGGGATATGTTCATTCCTAACTAAACGTGTGCAATGTTAAATTAAACAACTTGAATGAAATTATGACCTACCTCTTCCCTTTCTTCGTCGATGGCCCGTGAGATGGCCGGTATTTGTTCCTCCATGGGAGCTTTTCCCTTTCCATTGACATTGCTTGTTCCCGCCTCGCGGTCGTGGGCACCACCGAAGCGAGTTTTTTTAACCGGAGCCATTTTACTCACTACTTTAAATAATTAGCTTGGAGAAAAAGCTAAGGTTCGCAAGCGTCATAACAACCCAATAGATAGATTAGCAACATTAATTAATCCCTCCTATATGAGAGGTCTAGATTTTTCCATATAGCAATCATTATGGATGACACATAATCCTACGGGAACCGGCTCTAAAGATAATTACTCGGCTTACATGATTAAGAATAATAGGATTTCACTAATGGAATTACTAGAGAGATGAATTAAGTATGATTAATCTCTTTCCTAGCAAATAGATAGTGCAGATTCACCTTATGCATAGGTGTGAGAAAAGTCAACTCTTAGAGACTTAACGACAGATTAATTTTTCCTTAATTACATCTTAATGCATAAGAGAAATGAATTTAATTTAGCTACAATATTAATGAGTGATAGAAAGAGTGTGATTCTCGTCAGTCTACACAATTACCGGCTTACTGGTTAATTATTATGCTATCTAGAGAGAGAAAATTCTATTAATCATGCACTAATCATTAATTAAAGATCATGGATGGTTGATAATTCAGCTATGGTGTAATGATTACATATTAGAATATGGTTAAGGAGAAATTAGAGAGTAATTATAGAGAATTACGACTAGGAGTAAGCATAATAGACGAGGAATTTAGATGATAATGAAAAGAATTTACAGAAGGCATTAATTAAACCGTGGTTACCGTGATTAAGGGCTGATAATCTTCTCGATTCTCTGATCTAATCGAGCTTCTTGAGGCGAGAATTCGACAGCACCTCCCTCCTTGCTTCTCCTTCAAAAGGTGTGTGTACCGGCAGCACCTCCCCAAGGTGTGTGTGTGTGCACTGGGTGGGTGTGTGAGCCTGTGTGTGTGTGTGTGTGTGTGTGTGTGTGTGTGAGCCTTTAAATAGGCTCCTACAGGCTGAAAATCGACCAACCTTGCTATTTGCATGTGGGGGAGCACTGAGTCTTTGCATTGGCAAGTCCATTTCCCCTATCCACCAAGTGTCCAGTTGGCTTGGTTAACTGGTTATGACACTTAGTTACTGGCTTGGAAACTCTCCCAGGACTCCCACAAAGAGAGAAGGCGCCCCCTAGCTGCTAAAGCTGAGCTGGAGTGGGCTGGAACCTGTTCCCACACAGCCCCGGGCCCCCGGTGCCTCCCCGACCAATTTTGGGACAAATTGATTTTAGGCTAAAACGGGTCATACGAGTCGGAATTTGATGCCGAAAATTGCTATAGCAAGCTCTAACTAAGGCGTACTGGCTCGATTACCTGCCATATTTAGCAGCCCCCGGGTTTCGAAAATGCATTTTTTCAAATTTGGAGTACGTGTGCAGTTTTTCGAGATGGTCAAAATTGGATGGGTCGGGTGACCAAAAACTTACTATTTTTGGAAATTTTTTACAAAAAATATTTTAATTCACATTTCGAAGCTTAAAAATATTGTAAACATCATGGCACTGACAGAATTTGGAAAATTGCTAAAAATAGTAACTTTTACCATTATATTCATTTCAAGGTACAATGGTGCTCTTTTTGATCGGGGTCAGAGACCTTACACAAAACTTGTAACTTATCAAATAAACCTTCTACCCGCGTCACGGGAAATCTCTCTTTTTTTTAATAGTGATCCTATTTAGTGCTCTATAGTCGACACCTATGTGATATGTGCCGTCTTTCTTTTGCACTAAAAGTGATAGTTATGGAAAAAGCACCTTTCGAGGTTAAAGAGGGAAGATCCAAAAGTCCCTTAGTACTTAAAGTACATGGGAAGATCTTCGTTGTTACTGATGAATATAGCCGAGACTCACAAGAATCTTTTCCAAAGATTAAAGAGGTTATATCCATCTCAAAAAAAGGCAAAAAGGGATGCTGCTAATAAGCACAGAAGAGCCTTAGCCTTTAAGGAAAATGATTGGGTCTTGCTAAAGTTTCTCAAGGCTCGTCTAAGGCATGCTATGGGCAAGAATCCTACGGGCCACCAAGAGTATTATGCTAAAATAGCAAAAAGATCCTATGGTCCTTTTTAAATTCTTTAAGCCAATATTTGAGATGGCTTATCAATTAAAATTTCCCAACCATTGGCTCATGCACAATGTTTTCCATGAGAGCCTACATAAGCCTTAATAAGGAGCACCACCAAAAGAAGCGACAGTTGCAGACCCTCCAAAAACCGAAGATAAAAAAGAAGTACTTCACCACGAGTCCATCCTACGACATGAAGACAAGGTATTAAGAAACTGTATGGATGCAAGGGACCCAGCTTAAGAATAATATGAACCTTTTCAATGCTTACAATGCTACACTAGAGTAAGCAAATGAAAATGTATTTTAAATGAACAATGTTTTTGTCTTATAAGACTAGTTCTCTTTATATTGTGCACAAATTTAAATAGTATGCATGCTTAGGGTCATGTTTGTGGTGACAATGTCTCCCACACACCAAGTAGAACTTGTCACTCTACTTTGGAAGTACGATATGGACTAAAGAGCAGAAATGCTTGTGGTAGCTAAGTCTCCCGAGCACCAAATGGATTAGTCATCCATTCTGGAATGATGTCGTAGGGTAAAAAGGGATCCTGTACCCACTAAGAAACATGGACTAATGACTAGGCTTTATCTTCTCTACCTTATATTCGAGGACGACTATGATTTCAATAGAGAGGTAATGTCATAAAATATAATATCTAACTTTACCAAATGATTTTCTCATATTAAACTGATCATTTAATGTGGGAATAGAAACAAGAGTTAGAATAGAGACATATGCTTTTAGACCTATCTCAGTAGGGGACCAAAAGGAGAGATGGTTGCATCTCAATACGGGTCCAAAAGGATATGGTCTACCAAAGAGCAATGTGTAATAAGTGCTTCTAGACTTATCTCAGCAGGGGACCAAGAGGAGAGATGGTTACATCTCAGTAGGGGTCCAAAAGGAGATAGTCTATCAAAGAGCAATGTGCATCTAATGGAGCTTAAAGACCTTAGGGTTAGCTTCATTAAAGACCTCCAATGGTTAGTGTTAAAAGTCCTTTGACCTTAGGCAAGCTAGGGTTGGGCTTGAGGTGGAAACCCGACCTAAGCTTGAGGTGCTTGTCATGCTCGATGACTAAGGTGCTTGTCATGCTTGATGAGTAAGGTGCTTGAGGTGCTTATCGTGCTTGCTAACTAAGGTGCTTGAGGTGTTTTTTGTGCTTGCTGACTAAGGTGCTTGAGGTGCTTGTCATGCTTGATGAGGAAGGTGCTTGAGAAGCTTCCCATGCATGGGAGGTAAGGTGCTTGAGTCAAAAAGAGACCCTACAAAGGGGGAGGGAAAACCCTAAAGCTAGGGGAATCTTTGACTTAACCTCCCACTCACCCAAAGGGCACCCCTTTCTCAAGGGGCACATGGACAAATGTCAAGCTCTCCGTATGATTAGCCACATGGTGTGCTTGAATCCTATTGGCTGGGCTAAAGAGGGGTTCAATGAGCTTCTAGTTCAATTCAACAAATATCTAGATATTTTCAAGCTCTCTCTCAAAGAGGTAAGGAGGACACTTGTTCTAATGCTACCCATGTTGCTTGAAATGCATTGTGCATGTGATTGGCTAGGCTTAGAGGGGTCCAATGAGTTTCAAGCTTGAGGTACAAGGAGGGGTCGACCAAAGCAAGCAAGGGGTGTGCTTGGGGGTATACACCCTCTCACAAACTCATTTCTCAAACATTCTCACTTGGTTAAAATGCAAGAACTCCATCTCCTTCTCCAAGCTTGTTGAGAAGTTGAGAGCCTACACCAACACTCTTGGCTATGGAATGCAAATCCAACCAAGAGCCATGCTTCAATGCTTAATCTTGACATCTTCTCTATCTTCATTACTATGCTATTATGCTATGCTAAGTAAGAAGAGTGATGATAAGTGAGGAACTATTTCTTTCTCCTATGAATGATTCTTCTTCCTCTTCCCTGTCCTCATTCCCCGCTAGCTCTCTCCACCTTTGAAGGTGTTTGAGGCCTTGGGACTGAGGTCGGGGATGGTTAATTCTTTTTACAAAGTCTATTTATGCTCGTGATGCATGAAACTTTTCATCTTCATAGCATCACCAAGGTCACAAGGAACACAAAGATCGTATTATACCAAGTCTCTCTTTATGGGAGAATCTATAATACAAAAGCCTATTGGAGGGGGAACCAGCTCCACATAAATCCGGTCCTCAAATGTTGTCAAGTTCTCTAAACACTCTCTCTTGCAAAAGTATTATTCATGCCAAGTTAATTAAGTTGCTACCTCTAATTAAGTTCACCCTCCAAGTTCTCAAAGTATTCTCACAAAAATGCTCTCTTTAATTCTCCTAATTCCGCTATCCTCAAAGTTCATAGACCATTTCCATTACAAGAGGTGACCTTCCCTCCTTGTGCTTGTAAATCCCAAGAATTGTAGCCATTCTCTCTACTCTCTTGTCATGAATGTAGAAGGCTCCGTAAAGAGTGAGTTTAGGAGGTAATTCTCGGGTCTCCATAACCATCTTCCCTTTTGCTATGTTGACTCCATACCTATTGTAATTTTTTGGATCTTTGATAATGAGATAGTGGTTTCCCTCCTCGTTATGGAACCTATCACCATCGTCAGCTACCATGATTACTGCCAATCCTCTTGTTGGCCATGCTTCAATACAAATGCATTGATGTCCTTGAACATCAGCATACATTAGGGCTCCAAGGACATTTGTTTCCTTTAGAAAGATTGCCGTGTATTTGGTATGCTTGAAGGTTTTTGGGAGGTGCTACCCCCCATAGTCCCTTGCTATTGAAAACCTCCAAGTTGTTGGTTAGCCATCCACTAATATGATCCTTCAGAAGAGGTGTCAGTATCACTACCCTCTTCTATGATTGGTGCTAGCGCATCTATCCTTGCTTGGTTTACACTCTCTTTAGTGGACACTAAGCTAACCTGATCTCCTACCACTCTTTGGTCTCTTTGAAGACACCTACTAGATCTCAAATTCATCAAATCATTCACACACAATTATCAACCGAAACCTCTTACCTTAGAAGTCTGCCTCTGACTGCTCTTTGCTCTTATTTTCTTTCCAGCCACTTTCTCAAATGTAAAGTACTTTGCACTCCAAAATGATCATCAACTTGCAGGATCCTTGGTTCTGGCTATTTATACAAAACTTTGACTTTGCAATTCTTTCTCAAACGAGTGATTCTCACTTAAGTACTCTACAATGTTGGTTGGTATAATTACAGGCTTAATCTCTACTAAATAAATGTATATAAGGACTCTATTCCCTCTATGCACTGGTCTGAAAAGACATATGGGGTCCTAGGGTCACAAGGAAGGCTATTGGCGGGTTAAAATCTCTATATGGCCCCTATTCATATGCATATGATGTCTCTAAGATCAAAATCGGCCAAAATTTCAAATTTAGACCCTCCTTGATATGCTCTATTCACCCCAAGTTTTGCTTTGTGATTCTGACGTCCCTTGGCAGGTCTATCCCTCCTAAATCTATCTTGGTTGTTGTCAACTTCTCTGGGAGGTTATCTAAGACAAAGATGCTCCAAATTGGGTGAAACTAGGTCCCTAACCTTGTTTTGTGGTGCTAAACACTCTGGTCTACTCTGATGTCAGCTTTGATCCCTAAAAATGCCCTGCAGCAGACATCATACGCGTATGATGTCTATCTAGTCCAAATGAAGTGAAACTCACTCTAGAGATTTTCCACCACACAAGCAACTCACAACATTTTTCAAAACTCAATTTTAACACTTTTTGTGTCAGATATGATCAATTCTAGGATTCACTTTACCTATATCCGTAAATGCTTCAAATTCAATAGGATCTTGCCTACTTGCTTCTTAATCTCTCTAGATCACAATGGTGCACACATATGTATCCTTTGGCTCCCAATCTGGTCTCAAAGACATCATACGCATATAATGTCTCTCTGGTCAGAATCGAGTTCTATTTCTACCCAAGGTGCTCCTTGATGTGTATAACATGCACATGTGCCCACAACAAATTTTGGAAGTCAAACTTGCACCAATTCACCACTTTTTGACAAGGAATCTCCCCGAAAGAGTAAAATACTCTCAATACTAAATCTATATGTCCAAATGAAATGAAACTTGGTGTATGTGCTCTACTCAACTTGCAAAAGATGGGTGTAAAGTCAAAAGTTTACTTTGACTGCCAGATTCACTTCTCAAACATCATACGCGTATGATGTTTGCTGATGGATTTTTGGCCAGAATTTATCCACAAGCATCCCCAAGTCTCCACCACTGGTTTCAAAGCACTTTTACCAATTTTCATGCAAAGATATGCTCGAAATCAAAACTTTCTATCTTTTCTGTTTTTGACACTCTGTCTTTTGTCTTTTGGGTACTAAGTGTTGGTCAAAACTTTAGTCTCAGGGTGAACATAGGGTAAAACACCCCTTTTGGACACTCTAATGCAGTCTATTTTGTCAAATTTGGTCTTTTGTTTAACCCTTAATACATCATACGCATATGATGTCTGAAGTTGTAGAATTACAAAAGTTCTCAACTGGTCTTTTGCATATGCTTTCTTATGCACTTAGCATCATTCAATCATGCACACTTATCCACTGAAACTTGTTTATTGCATTTTTACCCTAAAAATCAACTTTTTAGAGATTGCGGATGCAAACAAGTATACAAGCATACAAGAAAATAATTCTGTGATGGATAGCTCTAGATCATAATCAACATATCCTATCTACAACTACTCCTACACATCATATGGAGTGTTGTACTTATGATTATGAAAATGCTTCACTGCCTCACACGGACTAGCTATCGTTTTTATTGCCTCACAAATCACTCACACACCATCTATCATTTTTAAGCTTTTCAGCTCAAATGTAGACACGCCAAACAGAAACTTGCACACACACAATCAATCAACTATGGCCAAGAACATTAGAATGATGTAGACAAGATGAATAGCTTACTCACATAGAGTAGAAGGAGAAGAAATAATCTACACAAGAATGGCCTACTCTTAGCCCTCAGAGTGCACAACAAAGTGCATTTATACATCCGTATAATGAATTTTATAGGTATAGATTGTGATTAAACGTTGTATTCCCATATAACACATGTTTAATCGTATAAAGTATTTTTTGATTGAACAACTAATTTATAGGGGAAAAAAAGAGAAAGGCATGAACAATTTAAACAAACTGTCATATTTCAGCTTTTATTAACTGGTCAGAGTACTTGGAGAGTACTTGCGGAGCACTTAGAGAGCTACATGAGTTGATCATTCTGCCATTTCTTAATTGTTTTTGTTATTTTTAATTAACTTTTTATTTTATGCTAACCTTAATGCTGTAGAGCATAATCTCACTTTGGAGTTGGTCTGCAAGTTAATACACTATTCCCAACTGTGTAGACCTTCGCATCACACTACAAGAGAGCTAGAAAATTCTCACTTTTTTCCTGACTGTGTAGACCATTGCATCACATTGCAGGAAAAATACAAAGAGGGCTAGATTCCACATCTCTAGCTGTGCAGACCATCATGTCACATTGTAGAGCAGGTTTAGGGTTCAATAATCAATCTATCTCTACCTGTGTAGACCACCGTGTCACATTGTAGAGATGGCACAAAAATTGATACACTTATTTGCAATAAAGTAATTGATCACTTGTTCAGTACAGGGCATTGCAAATTCAATGAGAAATAAAAACGTTGCATTGTCATCACATCTATCATATTTATGCACACATAGATGCTTAAACACTTGTTTTAAGCATGGTTGAGTATGTTTAAATATGAAAAATGTGTCAATTGTGCACGTTTTCTATTCATCATTGAATTTTAGTCGTTCGTTCTGAACAAGTGACTTTACTACAAAGTTCAAATAACAAAACGCTTTGTCATTGTGCAGACCATCGTGTCGCACTGCAGGGAAGGCTTAAATACTAGCGCTTTGTCTTTGGCTGTGCAGACCATCGTCGCATCGCAAAGAGGGCTTAACTAGTGAATTGATGTACAACGAAGTAACTCATCTTATCCAAAACCATTCAATACGACATCATTTAGAAATAAAAGTTGTGTATTATTTGTGCACATCTTCTATTTCTAAATGAGTTTGTAATCGATCGTTTTGGACAAGGCTACATGCTTTACTTTATAGTCCAAATAAGTGTATGTTTTTCTTATCAATGACTGTGTAGACCATCGCATCGCATTGCAGGGAGGACCATGGTTTAAATATACACCTTGTTCTTGACTATGCAGACCTCCACGTCGCATTGTAGGGAGGGTTGTGTTTTTCAAGCATTTTGTTTTGAATTATTTACATCTATTAAGGTCTTTTTGTATTTATGTTTGATGTCATTTATTTTTATGACATTTTCATGCATTAACATTTAGATTTACTTCTTTCATGTGCTTTTTGAAATTCCAATCATGGTAGAAACAAAGATGTCACGTGCTCATTGTAAAGTCATAATTGATGCTCTTGTACTCTATATATATCGTGTTTCAGAGGATCATCTACGATGAACATTTAATCCGTTTGCGTCAAAGTTTGATGATTTCATAATCGAGCTTGTGAGATGCTATTTCCCCGAGATCGAAGCCTCATTTTCTTTGATGGAATTTGACCCAATTCTGCTGACAAATGGAGTCATGCATGTAACAATCAAGCAACTCTTGGGACAAATCATCAGGACGTTTGAGAGCATCCATCTAGATAGAATGCAAATAATTTGTAATGAAAATGGCCTATAACCTTTGAAAATAGAGGAAATAAGAGAATTAGAGTGAGCATTTTTGTGAGACTACTTTGAGAACATAGAGGGTGAACTTAATTAGCGGTAGCGACAAACCATAGTACTTAATTGCCTTGGCATGAAAAATACTTTTTCAAGAGAGAGAGTTTAGAGAACTTGACAATAGTTGAGGACCGGATTTATGTGGAGCCGGTCCCCCCTCCAACATGCTTTTGTATTATAGATTCTCCCATCAAGAGAGACTTGGTGAAATACAATCTTTGTGTTCCTTGTGACCTAGGTGACGCAATGAAGATGGAAAGCTTCATGCATCACGTGCATAACATAGACTTTGTAAAAAGCATTAACCATCCCCGGCCTTAGTCCCAAGGCCTCATACACCTTCAAAGGTGGAGAGAGCTAGCGGGGAATGAGGATAGGGAAGAGGAAGAAGAATCATTCATAGGAGAAAGAAATAGTTCCTCACTTATCATCACTCTTCTTACTTAGCATAGCATAATAGCATAGTAATGAAGATAGAGAAGATGTCAAGATTAAGCATTGAAGCATGGCTCTTGGTTGGATTTGCATTCCATAGCCAAGAGTGTTGGTGTAGGCTCTCAACTTCTCAACAAGCTTGGAGAAGGAGATGGAGTTCTTGCATTTTCACCAAGTGAGAATGTTTGAGAAATGAGTTTGTGAGAGGGTGTATACCCCCAAGCACACCCCTTGATTGCTTTGGTCGTTGACCCCTCCTTCTAGCTCAATCTTGAAGCTCATTGGACCCCTCTTTAGCCTAGCCAATCCAATGCACAATGCATTTCAAGCAACATCGGTAGTCTTTGGACAAGTGTCCTCCTTAACCTTTGAGAGAGAGAGAGCTTGGAAATACCTAGATATTTGTTGATCGAACTAGAAGCTCATTGGAACCCTCTTTAGCCGAGCGAATAGGATTCAAGCACAGCATTTGGCTAAGCATAGGGAGAGTTTCACATGTGTCCCTTGAGAAAGGGGGTGCCCTTTGGGTGAGTGGGAGGTTAAGTCAAAAATTCCCTTAACTTTGGGGCTTTTCCCCTCCTTTGTAGGGTCTCTTTTTGACTCAAGCCTCTCAAGCACCTTAACCCTCATGCACGGGAAGCTTCTCAAGCACCTTACTCGTCAAGCATGACAAGCACCTCAAGCACCTTAGTCGGTAAGCATGACAAGCACCTTAAGCATTAATCATCAAGCATGACAAGCACCTCAAGCACCTTAGTCACCAAGCATGACAAGCACCTCAAGCTTGAGGTGGGAACTCGGGTTCCCAGCCCTAGCTTGCCTAAGGTCAAAGGACTTTTAGCACTAACCTTTGGAGGTCTTTAATGAAGCTAACCCTAAGGTCTTTATGCTCCATTAGCTAGCCTTGCTCTTTGACAAACCATCTCTCATTTGGACCCCTTTACCATTGGCCCCGTGTTGAAATAGATCTGTAAGCACATGTCTATATTCAAACCCTTGTTCTCGTTTATTCTCCCACATTAAATGATCAATTTAATATGAGAAAATCATTTGGGTTTGTTAGGTATTAGATTTTATGACATAATTTCACATTTGCATTCAGAGTTTAAGGGAAAAAGCAAACAACAAGACTCCTCTAAACGTTTAAAGACTGAAGAGGAAGGTCCAATTGCTCATGGAGCAATCGTTGAATCTGAGCATTGGATACAAGCATGCCACCATGATGGGAGAAAACTAGCCATAAGAGAGTTCCAATACACCTCTGGCAACTTGGAACTGTTTGTTGAGAACGTCTTACCAATCACGAATGCCCTCTTGTAGATGCTAAAATTTTTGTACAGCCATGATTTTCTACAAAATGATATGCATGCTCATAACATAATGATACACTTCGACACCAAAGGTGTGTATGCCGACATTGCTGATTGGGGATCAAGCACTTTTGCAAACACTAAAGAGACATTTCCTCGCATAATGCAGCTAAGCCCAGAAGCAAGAGCATAACAAGAAAGAGACTGTCCATGGGTAGCTCCTGAAATATTAGCATAAACCTTCTCCATTCACTAAAGCCTCTGATGTATATAGCTTATGTTTGATTACTTGATGCTTGATTTTGTGTATTCCACAGCCTCTCGAACATGAAAAGAAATCTTTTTTGCACAATCACACAAAAGGCCAGATGCGACAATTTCATCACCAAAAATGAGATCATGAATTGTACATATGTCATCCACAAATTTGACTATGAGACTAAGTCTAGCAAGTGCAGATACAGACAAAACGTTCTTTTTGATCATACAATGCATCAACAAGTGAAAAAAAACTGCCATTTGCAGCAGTAAGCACAATCTTTCCAACTCCTTGAATAGGATAAGAGGCATTGTTGGCACAAGTCACCATATTTCCATGGGGGACAGACTCAATAGAGGTAAACAAATCACAATGTGAGGTAATGTGCTTTGTAGCACCACTGTCAAAATACCACACATGTGAATCTGCAGCCAATTGACATACATGCATCATGGACAATAGGATCATAAGTGCACTCTGCACTAAATGCCGATTCTGCATCAACATCAGCATTACAATCTCCTTTGACAAAAGGTTCTACAATCATTGCACTTGTATTGGACCCTATAGTGGATCCAGTCTCTTTCTTCTTAGCTTCTTTTGCCTTCAATTTTGAACACTTCTTGATCAAGTAATCATTAGCTTTACAATAATGGCAACGCATCTTCTTTTTGCCCTTATCACCAAAATTTCCAGACGAAGTGTTGCCAGCAGAAGCATTAGGAACATAGGTTTTTCCACTCGCACCAGAACCATAAGAAGTGGTTACATTGCTGTTCCCACCTTTTCTTTGAGTTGCAATAAAAGCCTGTTCAATTGCACGCTGCCTAGTCCTGTTTTTCTCGAAAGTGACTCTTACAACAGCAATGTGCATAATGCATCAAACTTGACAACTTCAGGATTTCCTTGGGTCATAAGTCTCGAAGTACTAGCAAAAGTATGGTAAGAATCTAGAAAAGCATCAAGAACAATCTGCACAAGTGAACTGTCAAAAATGATTCCTCCTACAAAAATTAGTTGCTCATTAACATCCTTGACACCAGTAAGGAAAGTGTCCATTTCATCTTCCTCATGCATAATCTTCGATTCCAACTCTTTACACAGCAAAGCAATTTTAGCCTTATTGCGGCTTGCATAAAGACCAGCCAGAATATCTCAAGCCTGTTTTGTAGATTTTGATAAACGGATGTGCAGAGTGATAGTGCGCTTCACAAACAATGCAATCAATGCATCATGCATGAGCCTGCGCATCTCGTACATCCCAATGAGCCTGCTCAGCCATAGGCAAAACAACTTCGACAACAGCAACCCTGGAAGCAAAACCTAGAGCATCCTCAACATCGCCTGCATCCACAGTACCAGGACATACATCAATGCCCTGCACAATGTTCCAAACTCCCTTTGACATAAGTATATGTTGCATCATGTAAGCCCACATAGGGTAATTGTGCCCATCGAATCTGTTTTCAGCAACAAACATCTTGAACACATCTGTGTTGTTGTCAACCATGGAAAATGCTTGCACCTAATGTGAGAACTCCCTGAAATGAGGAGAAACTAAGTGAGACGAGCACGTGCTATATAGAACAACCCGTATTAGACTATATGGGACCTATTATGCAGTAATTGACAACGACAAAATTTTTGCACAAAATGACAAAATTGCTCATGCAGACCTGGCTGTAGTGGAAACGCAGGTCGAAGCTCGTCAAAGCTCGTTGAAATCTTAGAAAATGAGCAGGGCTGTTTTGGCGACTAAGCCCGGGAGGACGTGACCTGCTCTGATACCAATTGTTGGAATTAGGGTTGCATAGAAACACACACAGCTTGAAGAAGACAAAGGAAACTCAAGGCACACAACAGAGAGTGTATTACTTAGTGTGCAATGGAAAGATAGATAGTCCTAGAGTGATGGGCATATATGCAATACACAGGAGGAAAAACCTCCTAAAGAGGGAAAAAATGCTCCGACGGTCCTAGTGTGTTCACACACATCACTGCCACATGTATATGGTAACAATTATGAGAGCGCAAACTCAAAAGGAAGATGTTGAGAATCTAGAGACAGAGAAAACAAAAATTGATGCAAGTCTAGAGACGGGTGAGCCAAAGACCGACACACCTAGTCAAAAAACCAAGAGCAAACAGAATAGTTGAAAAGCTAGAAAGGCTAGAATGAAATCACGTAGGGAACGAGAGCAAAAACCCCTAGCTGAGGAGCTTACCCAAGCTAAAGAGAAGATAAGACAACATGAGGAGAGGGTTTTGCACCTTCTCTTATGCAAACGTCTCAACCACTAGAAGAATTATCCACGGAGGAGAAACCGAGAAGTGCTAGTTCAGGAGGATCAGTCTTGGTAGAAAAAGTCAATGAACCCCTAGACGCCCTCTTGAAAGCCTATGAAGTACGGCTCAAAAATAACCAAACCCAAGAACAAAGGTGGATGACATATCGATATGTGGAACTAGAAAAGCAAAGGCTTGAAATGTGCCAGAAAATGATTCAAGTAGCCCAATCTTTACTAGAACCACTAGTTGGAAAATGTGAGGATGTGATCCTTGTCCCACCTACACCAATAACCCCACCAAACCAGGAATGGAAAGAGCTAGATCCTAGTCATGAGCACAGACCAAAGCTCAAGGACCCAACATCAGAACCAAGGATAGTGTTGAATACCACGGATAACTCTTTTGAGGGATTTAACATAGCTTACCTAAGATTTCTAAAGAAATAGATGGTCTTGACGAATTGTGGAAACAAGTGAGACAGGCCAATGAATCCAGTGAGCTAGGCCGATGAGTAAACCAGTCTGGTCATGGAAATGGAGTGTTTCTTCCTGAAGTCGCGGAGCGGAGCGTGGGTCTCTCTCACACACACACAGTGAGCTTACACAGTACAATACGCAAAGAACTGTTAGAAGGGTTATCTCCAAATAACTTAGTATTCACAAAGTATAAGTTAGTATATACAAAGAGTTAGAGGGAAGTGAGTTAGGCGGGCGGCCAGCCATATCCGCATAAGAGGCCACTTGGGCTTTAATCCCAAGAACCTCCCACTTAAAGTCCAATGTGGCACTTTAAGTAACTGTAAATCTATGAACATAAATGTACAAAGATTTACATGGCTGCCATCTATCCAATGCCCAATAACTCACGACAATGCACAAAGCCCTCTCCTGGAAGTCCCTTTGTGAGTAGATCAACAGGATTGTCCTTGGTGTGGATCTTCAGCAGTTGTATCTGCTTGTCTTCAAGTACTTCCCTAATGAAGTGATATTTGACATCAATATGCTTAGTCTTCGAATGGAACACTGGATTCTTTGCCAATTGTATAGCACTTTGACTATCACAATATAACTCTGGCATATCTACTTTGATTCCCAAGTCTGCAACCAATCTACCAAGCCAAATAGCTTCTTTGCATGCCTCATTTGCTGCCACATACTCAGCTTCTGTAGTAGACTGCGTAACACAATCTTGTAATCGAGATCTCCATGATATGGCACCTCCAGCCAATGTAAAGACATAGCCTGATGTAGATCTCCTCTTATCCAAGTCTCCTACATAATCTGAGTCAGTGTATCCTCTGACACTCAAATCCTGACTACCATAGCATATGCGCATACTCTTTGTATGTTTTAAGTATCTCATGATACCTTTCACTGCCTCCCAATGTTTCTTGCCGGGATTTGACATATATCTGCTAACCACTCCCACTGCAAATGCAATATCCGGACGTGTAGCAATCATTGCATACATCAAACTACCCACTGCAGACGCATATGGAATCTTATCCATTTCAGCCTTTTCTTCCTCAGACACAGGACAATCTTGTTTGCTAAGTTTCACATATGGTGGCAATGGAACACTCAATGCCTTTCCCTTCTCCATATTGAAACGTTGCAAAACCTTGTCAATATACTCTGTTTGAGATAACCAAATCAACTTCTTTGATCTGTCTCTCTCAATGCGCATACCAAGTATATGACTTGCCTCACCCATGTCTTTCATGTCAAACGATTTTGCCATCTTTGACTTCAAAGCTGAAATTTCTTCCAAGTGTTTGCCAGCAATCAACATGTCATCCACATACAAAATAAGGATCAGCCAACTGCCATCCTTAGCCTTCTTTGTATATAGACAGTGATCGAACTCACTACGTTTGTAGCCTTGAGAAAGCATAAACTGGTGGAACTTATGGTACCATGCCCTCGGTGATTGTTTTAAGCCATAAAGACTCTTTAACAACTGGCATACCAAATGTTCCATGCCTTTCTCAACAAACCCTTCTGGCTGCTGCATGTAAATTTCCACATCTAAATCACCATGCAAGAACGTTGTCTTGACATCCATTTGGTGCAACACCAAATCCAATATAGCAACCAATGCAAGAAAGCATCTCAATGTAGTCAACTTGACCACTGGAGAGAAGACTTCATCAAAGTCAATGCCTTGTTCTTGCTTAAAGCCCTTGGCAACAAGCCTTGCTTTGTACTTTGGCTGACTATCATGAGCGGTGATCTTATACCTGTAAACCCATTTACAAGGTAGAGCCTTTTTGCCCTGTGGTAATTTAACCAACTTCCATGTCTGGTTTTTATGCAGAGCTGTCATCTCTGACTGCATGGCCAACTGCCATTTTTTCGAGTCAACCACTAGTAATGCTTCCTTGTAACAAGATGGTTCTCCGCAATCTGTGAGCATGACATAATTTAGAGATGGCACATAACGATCAGGTGGTTTGGAGACACGCTCAGAACGTCTCACCACAACTGATTCTGCCTCTCTAGCCACTATAGGCTGTTCCTGAGCCTGACCATGCTGTCTTGATGTGCTAGCACTAGGTCCATCTTCCCTGAAGACAACTCTTCTGATCTCCTCTGTCTTCTCTGGCTTAGCGTGAAACTTGGCTTCATTGAAATGCACATCATTGCTACGAATAAGCTTTCTGGACTCAGGATCCCAAAGCCGGTAACCCATCTCGCCCGATTCTCCGTAGGCAAGAAATATACACTTCTTGCTCTTTGGTTCTAACTTATTTCTGAACTCCTTAGGAATATGGCTATAAGCTTCACAACCAAAGACTCTGAGATGCTTATACGAAGGTGCCTTGCTTGTCCATAGCATCTCGGCCACTGCACTCTTATCCAGAACCCTACTAGGAGACCTGTTGATCAAATGGACTGCTGTAGCCACTGCTTCCGCCCAAAATCCATCAGGCAACTCAGCATTTGACAACATGCTTCTGACCTTCTCTTGTATGGTCCTATTCATACGTTCTGCAACCCCATTTTGTGAAGGATTATATGGTGTAGTAAGTTCCCGCTTAATCCCTTTTGCTTCACAAAAGTCTTGAAAAGCTTTGGAAACGTACTCTCCACCATTGTCAGTTCTCAAGCACTTCAGCTTCTGACCACTCTGATTCTCCACCAGCTGCAAGAATGTCTTAAAGACCTTGAGCACCTCATCCTTGTGCTTCAAGAAGTAAACCCATACTTTGCGAGAATAGTCATCTATGAATGTACAAAAGTACGTTGCTCCCCCTAGTGACAAACTAGGCATTGGTCCGCATAGATCACTGTGTATAAGAGCTAACCGTTCGTCCCTACGATTCCTCTTTGATGTGTGCGGTTCCTGTGTTTGCTTACCATAAACACAATGCTCACAAAACTCAAAATCTTGAAATGAAAATCCAGGCAAATAACCATAATGAGAAAGTATTTCCATTCCTCTTTTTGACATATGTCCCAACCTACGATGCCACAGTGACACACTTGGCTGCTCAATCACATTAATTACATGGTTTTTAACCTCTGAAACATGTAAAGTGTACAGAGTTCCTGACTTGCTGCCATGTGCTACAGTCATCGAACCTTTGGAGATCTTCCAAACGCTGTTCCCAAAAACTGTCACATAACCCGCATCATCCAACTTCCCTGTACTAATCAAGCTCTTTCGGATTGCTGGAACATGTCTGACATTCTTGAGCCATAAAGAAGAGCCATTCTGAAACTTCAACTGCACATCTCCCACTCCAAGTATGTCACAAACCTGCTCATTGCCAAGTCTGACATAATCTTTAGTAGCCACATATGATGTAAACCACTCTTTGTGCGGAGAAACATGTAAAGATGCCCCTGAGTCGATAATCCAATCACTCATAGCATGTCCATCCTCTGCAGTCAAGAAAACAGAATCAAGATTGCTTGTAAGGAAGATGTCACCAACTGCTATACCAGAATCACTGTCTGAACCAGATCCTGTGACATTCACCTCTTCAATCTTCACTGAACTCTTCTTTTCATCTTGCTCAGAACTCTTTGTTTTTCCTTTTTCTTGTTTCCACTTCGTACAGTCTCGCTTCATGTGACCCTTCTTGCCACAATGGTAGCATTCTATGTCATCCTTTGACTTCGAATCACGAGACTTACTTCAGTTTTGTGCCTTCTTACCCTTCTTCTCTTTAAACTGTTGTCTCCCTCGAACGACCAAAGCACTATTGCCTTTGCCTTTGTCAATGTTCTTCCTGTTCACTTCCTCTGTGAGCAAGCTGCCTTCTACATTGGCACTTGTAAGACCTTCTGGCGCGACAGAATTACTTAACGCTGTACGAAAAGTATCCCAACTGTCTGGCAAAGTGATTAAGAGAAACATAGCCTTCACTGAATCTGGAAAGACTATCTCCTGTGCTGTTAACTGGCTGAAAATTGTGTGAAATTCATTCAGATGATTTGACATGGCTGTCCCTTCCTTCATCTTCAAATCCACCAATTTTTTGAGCCAGTAAATCTGAGAAGCAGCACTTTGTTTCTCGTACATACCACATATCTTTTGCCATACGCCATATGCTGTAGTCTCTTCTGCTACGTTGAAGTAAACATTTTCTGCCAGTGTCAGCATGATTGTGGAACAAGCTAACTCGTCAAGCTCTTCCCACTCATCTTCGGCCATACCTTCTGGTCTCTCCCCTTTGAGCTTCAGTGGCTTCACTTGTTTTTTCTGCACCAAAACCTGCCAAATCTGCTTCTTCCAGAATGGAAAGTTTGTGCCATCGAGCTTCTTTATGTTGTAAAGAGTCTCACTTTGAGAAGATGCCATATCTGCCAAACTGCTTACTCCTGAGAAAAATCCGGCAGAGTTTCCCCTGTAAACTGGCCTCTGTACACAGTAAACAAGCTGTAATCAACAAGCTGAACACCTCTCCTCAGGAACTGTCAGTATTTTGAAAATTTTTGACAGAGTCTCCCCTGTAAACTGAGCTCTGGGAACCAAAAGATAGCTCAAAAAACAATCATAAATAGCTGACCAGTGACAAATCTAAAAAATCTCTGTAATATGCTGTCCTGTAAGCATACACTGTCTCCTCTCTGAGCGATGACAGAACCTGTATCTGTCTCAAGACTGAACCCTGAACAATGCCTCAACGGCCTGACGCATAAGATGCAATCCAGTGTCTACACAAAGTCATACATCCTAAGGGATAAAAGTCGCCGAAGAGGATGCGTGTAGAGGGGAACTCCAGCAACCTAATCCACCTCACACTGGGTAGCCCAGCCCCCAGTGCTTGGCTTCAAAAAACCTCACACACGACCCTCTCAGATGGCTCAGCAAACTGCCCAGAACTAGCATACATCCTATAATAGACCAATCACTGTCCTATGACCGCTACGGCGGTCTATCTGCTAGCGTGACTCACAACTAGCAGACCCACAATCACAGTACATCAATCTGCAATACATGCCAGTGGTGTCAAGCCGTCGTATGGCCACACCTCCCCTAGAACCTGGCAAGCACAAGAAGTAGCAATGCAGACTGCAATATATATTCTGATGATATATATGTGTACCTGGTCTATAGATGATGCTCTGAAGACGAATAAGTGATGTATGTCGATGTCGATATTGATGTCGACCACCTCCTGCTTGCCAATCTACACAAGACGGATTTCTTTGCGGCTGAAATCTATCTTCTGCTGTAGTGCTCAGAACGAAATTTTGAGGGCATAAACGGCTTCGAAAGGGGGGTAAAACCCCAGGTCGCCCGATGAAAACACTCCCGGAACGCCGAGTGTGAATTTTCGAACTCCGGATCCAGAATCTGCCGAAAAAGTGCACGCGCGCACGATTGCGCAAAACCGCACTAAACCAAGGCTCTGATACCAATTGAAGTCACGGAGCGGAGCGTGGGTCGACTCTCTCTCACACACACACAGTGAGCTTACACAGTACAATACGCAAAGAACTGTTAGAAGGGTTATCTCCCAATAACTTAGTATTCACAAAGTATAAGTTAGTATATACAAAGAGTTAGAGGGAAGTGAGTTAGGCGGGCGGCCAGCCATATCCGCATAAGAGGCCACTTGGGCTTTAATCCCAAGACTTCCACCAATAGAGGAATTTGAGATTGGATCTCAAATGAATCTAGAGGTGCAATCGTATCGGGGAGACAAAGGATTTGTACACTCTATGGACAGTCAACCCCGTTCGCTAAGAACACTACCAGCCTATATGGGAGAGCACAAGGCCAAGGTAGATGTTATTGCAGTCCCACCATAGAGATTGACTTCCAACAAGGTCATCGATTCAAAGGGGTTGATAGACATTTTGTCGACACTACTGACCTGTACAAGAATGTTAGCCGAGTTGCTCATAATAAGACCAAACATGTGGACTAATGTGGGAAAATTCCTAGAGAAATCTGGCGTGAAAGACCCAACAACTTGTTACCATATACATGTGGTAGTGATGTGTGTGAACACACTAGGACCGTCGGGGCATTTTTTCCCTCTTTAGGAGGTTTTTTCCCCCGAGCATTGTATATACGCCCATCACTCTAGGGCTATCTATCTTTCCATTGCATACTAAGTAACACACTCTCTATTAAGTGCCTTGAGCTTCCTTCGTCTTCTCCAAGCTGTGTGCATTTCTCTGCAACCCTAATTCCAACAATTGGTATCAGAGCAGGTTGCGTCCTCCCTGGCTTAGTCGCCAGCTGCTCTAGCACATGCCTGCTCACTTTCTCCGATTTCAGTGAGCTTTGGCTTGCGTTCGCAGGTCGACAAAAATTTTGGGGGAACTCGTAGAGCTTAATCTGCTCAGATTTTTGATTCGGGCTCATTTCGGCCTCCGTTTCCACTACAGGTAGTATTGCACAGGCTATTTTTCGTCATTTTGTGTAGAATTTCTGTCAGCGATGTTTCCTGCATAACAGGTGCCTCATAGTCTTCTACGGTTTGTGCTATATAGCACGTGCTGTTCCCGCTCCGTTTCTCCTATTTTCGGGCAGTTTTCACAGCAACTGCAACATTCACCATGGCTGACAACAACACAGATGTGTTCAAGATGTTTGATGCTGAGGACAGGTTGGCTGGGGACAACTACCCTATGTGGGCTTATATGGCTAGGGACAACTACCCTATGTGGGCTTATATGGCTAGGGACAACTACCCTATGTGGGCTTATATGATGCAACATGTTCTTGTGTCAAAGGGCGTCTGGAATATTGTGTAGGGCATTGATGTACGTCCTGGTTACGAGGATGTAGGCGATGTTGAGGATGTTGCAGGTCTTGCTGCAAGGATTGCTGCTATTAGAGTTGTTTTGCCTACGATAAAACAAGCTCATTGGGATGTAAAGGATGTGCAGGCTCATGCATTGATTGCATTGTCTGTGAAGCGCACCATTGTTCCTCACATCCGTTCAACAAAATCTACAAAACAGGCTTGGGATATTCTAGCAGGTCTTTATGCAAGCCGCAATGAGGCTAAAATTGCTTTGCTGCGTAAAGAGCTGGAGTCGAAGATTATGCATGAGGAAGATGATATGGACACTTTCCTTGCTGGTGTCAAGGATATCAATGAGCAACTTATTTCTGCAGGTGAAGTCATTTCAGACAATTTCCTTGTGCAGACTGTTCTTGATGCCTTACCAGATTCCTACCAGACTTTTGCTAGTACTTGGAGATTGATGATCCAAGGAAATCCTGAAGTTGTCAAGTTTGATGCGTTATACACACTGCTGTTGCAAGAGTCACTTTCCAGAAAAAACAGAACTAGGCAGCGTGCAGTTGAACAGGCTTTTATTGCTTCTCAAAGAAAGGGTGGTAACAACAATGTAGCCACTTTTTATGGTTTTGCTGCGAGTGGCAAAACTTCTGTTCCTAATGCTTCTGCTGGCAGCAATTCGTCTGGCAATTCTGGTGATAAGGGCAAAAAGAAAATGCGTTGCCATTATTGTAAAGCTAATGATCACTTAATCAAGTCGTGTCCTAAGTTGAAGGCCAAAGAGGGTAAAAAGAAAGAGGGTGGTTCCACTGCAAATGCTGGTTCCACTACAAATGCAACCATTGTTGAGTCTTTTGTGAAAGGATACTGTGTTGCTGATGCTGATGTAGAATGGGCTTTTAGCGGAGAGTGCACTTACAATCCTACTGTCCATGATACATGCTTGTCAATTGCTGCAGATTCACATGTGTGGTATTTCGACAGTGGTGCTACAAAGCACATTACCTCACATCGTGAATTGTTTACCTCTCTCGAGTCTGTCCCTCATGGGAATTCGGTCACTTGTGCCAACAATGCCTCTTATCCGGTTCCGGGAGTTGGAAAGATTGTGCATACTGCTGCAAATGGCAGCTCCTTCACACTTGTTGATGCACTTGATGTACCTGGGATCAAAAATAATCTCTTGTCTGTATCCGGACTTGCTAGACTTGGACTTGTAGTCAAATTTGTGGATGATAGATGTACAGTTCATGATCTCAGTTTTGGTGATGAGATTGTTACATCTGGCCTTTTGTGCCGTGGGCTGTATAAGCTCACTTTGTATGACAAGTGTGGACAAAATTTTGCAAATGCTATTGTAGATTTAGGGGCTATTTCAGATGCAAAACTTTGGCATGCACGTTTTGGTCATCTGAATTTGCCAGTTTGCTGCGTTTGCAGAAATATGATATGGTTGCTTCTTTGCTGCCTCTTGAAGCACCTGTCAAACATGTTTGTGAAGGCTGTATTTTGGGTAAGATGCAACGTTCTAAGTTTCCATAGGATGGTTCAGTTCGGGCCACATGCAGGTTGTAGCTTGTGTGGGCCCATGCAAAATCCGTCCTTGGGCAATTACCTTTCCTTCGTGACTTTCATTGATGATTACTCCAGGCATGCATGGGTATTTCCGCTTGAAACGAAGTCCGAAGTTTTTATGTGCTTCAAACAATTTCTAGCTATGGCTGAAAATGTCTCAAAATGTACTATGGGCACCCTCCGTTCCAATGGAGGGGGGGAGTATAAGACTCATGAATTTAATGCATTTCTGGCTAGTCGTGGGATAAAACACCAATGTACAGTGCCTATTACACCTCAACAAAATGGTGTTGCTGAGAGGAAAAACAGGTCACTTACGGAAATGGCACGATGTATGGTCAAAAGTCAAGCTTTGCTGCATTGTTTTTGGCTTGAGGCCATCATGTGTGCCACTTAAGTACTTAACAGGTGTCCTACGAAAGCTTTGCAGTCTATTACTCCATATGAAGCATGGCATGATAGAAAGCCTTCTATTGAGCACATGCGTGTTTTTGGTTGTTTGGCATATGCTTTGGTGCCACAAACACAACGCAAAAAATTGGATGATAAGGTTGTCAAATGTATTTTTGTTGGTTATAGTGCTGAAAGCAAAGGTTATAGGTTATATCATCCGCAAACAAAGCGTATTCTAGTTTCACGGGATGTAGTGTTTGTGGAAGATTCTGTTCAGCCCTTGCTGTCATGTACTAGAGACGGTAATGTAAGCTCACAGGATATTTATGACACTTTGTTGCCTCTTTTCAATGGTGGAAATACAAATGTAAGTTCCAATGAGGCAAATGTACAGCCTATGGGGGTTTTTGAAAATGTTACAGATCAGCCTATTGCTGATGCAGATGTACATGATGTAATTGATGAGGAAAGGGCTGAAAATGAACAGGCTAGAGGTATGCCAAAATGGTTGGTGCACACTTTGCGTGACAATAAATTGGATGCACCTTTGTTTAGTCGTACTCGTTCAGGCTATCGCCATGCATCTTATGCATCAGATTGTTATGCTTTGGCTGTGTCTAGCTTACATGATGCTGAGGAGCCTCTGTCTTTTGATGAAGCAAAGAATTCAAAAAATTGGATGGATGCCATGCAATCAGAATATGATGCACTTATAGAAAATGACACATGGACTTTATGTGATTTGCCTCCTGGCAAAAAGGCCATTGGTACAAAGTGGGTTTACAAGTTGAAATGCAAGCCGGATGGTGAGATCGATCGCCATAAGGCTCGACTTGTTGCAAAGGGTTATGCATAGGAAAAAGGCATAGATTATGAAGAGACTTTTGCTCCCACTTGCCGTATGACTACTGTGCGTTTTCTATGTGCATTGGCAGCTCATTTTGGTTGGGATGTACATCAATCAGACATTGTTACTGCTTTCTTGAATGGTGACATATTTGAGGATGTTTATGTAAGGCAGCTTCGCGGTTTTGTCATAAAAGGACAAGAGGACAAAGTGTGCAGATGTGAGAAGGCTTCATATGGGTTGAAGCAATCTCCTTGGGCTTGGTATGAGAAAGCTCACACTCATTTGGTTAAACGAGGCTTTCGTAACAGTCCAACAGAAATCACATTGTATGTAAAGCGTGAGGGTAATGTACTTGTCATTGTGGTTCTTTATGTCGATGATTTGCTGATCACTGGACCAAATGAGAGACATATTGCTGAATTTAAGGCTGATTTGAATGCTACTTTCAAGATGAAAGATTTGGGGCTGTTGCATCATTACTTGGGTATATAGTTTAAGCAGTGTGATGGTGGTATTGCCTTGTGTCAGAAAAGTTACATAGAGACATTGCTATGTAAGTTTGGACTTGAGGATTGCAAACCTATTGCCACTCCCATGGAGACAGGTTTGAAGTTGAGTCTACATGATGCTGGCGATCCTGCTGATGTCACTCTTTACCAAACTGCTGTTGGCTGCCTCATTTATGTATGCAACACGAGGCCAGATATTCAGTTTGCAGTCTCACAGGTCAGCAGATTTATGCATAGTCTAGGGCCTAAGCATTGGCAGGCTGTCAAGAGGATTTTCCGCTACCTTAGTGGCACTTTACATGTTGGCTTGTTTTATCCCAAGGGGGGATCATTGCAGCCAGACTTGCATGCTTTTTCGAACTCAGATTGGGCTGGTTGTTTTGACACGCGAGTGTCCACAAGTGGTTTTTGTTTCATGCTTGGCAGTTCATGTATATCATGGTTGAGCAAGAAGCAACCTACTGTGGCCACTTCGAGTTGTGAGGCTGAGTACAGGGCAGTCTTCACAGCTACGATTGAGTGTGTATGGCTCAGAACCTTTTGGATGATTTGGGTGTTGGACAGGACACTGCCAACACTATCTACACTGACAGTCAGAGTGCATTGGCAGTTGCGAGGAACCCAGTTTTTCATGCTCACACAAAGCACATTGAGGTGCATTACCACTATGTCACGGAGAGGCTCTCAGCAGGAGAGATCAGCTTGGCTTATGTGCCAACACAGGACAACCTTGCAGATCTTTTCACAAAGGCATTGTCTCGTGAGAAGCTTGAAGCTTTCCACAAAGCTTTGGGCTTACTCCCCTTTGTGGACTGATCATGTCCTCAGGGCATGGCACTTCCCTTTAGTCGTGTGCCAGCTCTCATTCACCGCATCACTCCAAGGGGGATTTGTTACCATATACATGTGGTAGTGATGTGTGTGAACACACTAGGACCGCCGGGGCATTTTTTCCCTCTTTAGGAGGTTTTCCCCCCTGAGCATTGTATATACGCCCATCACTGTAGGGCTATCTATCTTTCCATTGCATACTAAGTAACACACTCTCTATTGTGTGCCTTGAGCTTCGTTCGTCTTCTCCAAGCTGTGTGCGTTTCTCTGCAACCCTAATTCCAACACAACTCAGATACAAGAAGGATCAAAGAGCTTGATATGCCTCATCTAAACACAAAGCCAATGTCATCAAACAAGGTAGGTGAGTACTATGAGGGAGAAGATGGAAACACCACTCTTCCTGTGGAAATCCAAGGTGTAAAAACCATGGAAATCCTTTGCAGCGGAGCTGGCGTTGCCATCACAACAAAAGAGATCTGTAAAAAATGGGGAAAACCAGCAGTAGTGAGGGCTACTAGGATGAAATTGCAGCTTGTAGTTGGACACACAGAAAGGCCCATAAGATTGCTAGAAAAAGTAGTTGTTACTTCTTGTGGCATTGAGTATGAGTATACCTTTGCTACTGTTGACTTTGGCAAGAAGAACAACTATGATATCATTCTAGGAAGACCATTCATGAGGCAATTGAAGATGGTCCAGAATTGGGGTTATGACCATATCTACCTGAGACACATGGAAACCACGACGAGAATAAATCTTAAGGACCATAGTTATCAGGACATGAACCGAACCCTTGTGGAGGAGTTTGATTCCGCTCTTATAGCAGGATGAGAACTTCCAGCATGGTTGCGCAAGCTTAAAGAACTGTGGATGTGTGGAGCTTTGCAATGTGGAAGTTTAAAGGCAAAGGAATGTATCCTAGAAAGGGAAATCAAAGATAAGGATCATATCCCAGAACCCTTTCATGAGGAAGTTTCAGAGCCACTCAAATGTCAACACATCTTGGAAACTCTGGATATGTGTGCTATTCAAGACTTTCCAACAACAAAGTTTTGTGATTAAAATGGCTTTGATGTCGTTCCTTACTTTGCAGTGAGTGTAATCTAGGAAAAGGAAGACGAAGAAGAATACAAGTTCTATGATTCCGTAGAACACTTGGAGCTTCAAGAAGATGCCAACAATGGGAATCCAAACAACCCAGCAGGTGACATAAACGACACTTTAACTAATGCATGGTTTTATGATTGTCCAGATCAAAGACCCAGAAACCAATGTCACTGCTACAAGAATAAAGTGCATCAAAAGTGGGTTCCAAAATACTCACTGGTAACACAACCGCTACGAGCTCCTATACAAGAAGAAAAGACTCAACCAAGAAGAAGACGGCCATGTCAATGGGCTAACAACGCTCTAATCAATTGGGTAGAAAGACATTACTACAGAAACAACAATCCAAGAGAAAATAGATAGCAACTTCTCATAACCAGCCAACCTACCAAGGGAAAGTGTCAGAATTCAACCTTGATGAGGAAAGTAGCGACAGTGATGATTCTTATGACATCCCCTACCAGGGACTCATGTCACCACTATCACTAGCAGCTTTTGTAATAACCAAGGAAGGCCAAAATAAAAGAACAAGTCAAAGACAAAAAGTTTGACAAACCTGGATACCAATGAGCCAACTCGACCAAAAGCAGGTATGGATCAAGAAGATGAAGATCTTTGATGAAAAATCATAAGATCCAATGCCAAAGGGAAAACAATCGAAGCCTGCAAGAATGGCTAAGAAAATCACAAAGTTGCAAGCTTTTGCAACTCAGATTTGGGTTCCAAAGAAGTTGATTCAAGCACAAAGAGGTCAAGAATTTATTTGGATTCCAAAACAATTAAAATATCAACTCCCAAAGTCTGTATATCACCCCCAACCAAGCATACAAGGACTAAAGCAAAGACCACTGCTGACTCACACAAAGACAAGGTGGATCCCAAAGAAGTCTCTTCAAACACAAACGAAGCAGGGACAAGTATGGGTTCCCAAATGAGTAGCATCAACGCAACAGCCAGTACTCACAAAGAAGTGGGTCCCAAAGGAAACCAATAAAACTACTGTCACTGCACCGTCGGTTGAATTCTTTCAATTCCTCCTACGGTTACATTACAGTTAGAAGAGAGCTCACTTCAAGCTAGAACCCACTACTGAGGAACTATGCCAAATACAACAACCAAAAACAAGGCTAAAATGGATTCCAAAAAAGTATCAAACAGATAGATAAGCCTTCAAAAAATCTCTACAACTTTCAATCAAGCAAACGACACAGGAGCGTCAAAGACCATCACATTGATTAGAATAAGAAGCCTTGCCAGCAAATGCCCATAAGCAAATTGCTTATACCCACATCTTGCACAACATAAATTTTTTCCATGCATTGATTGTGTATGCATAATAGGGCTACATCACAAGGCCTGCACATGCACAATTTTTAATTGCCCAAGCACATCACATACCTTTCACTATACATTGTCATCAAGGAGGACTCCAAATAGGAGGGGGGGAGGCATTCTAAATGTGCACCTAATATTATCAATATTAGAGGGCTATGTTTTGTGAGTTGCATTGAATTTTTACGTTTGATTGTGCTAATTTTTTAACAAAATTCAGAGTATATGCCCTCATAATAGCGTTACAAGAGGAGTAGGGAGAAAAAAGCCATACATGAGCCCCTAGGGATAGGTGTATAGTGTACATAGCATTCAAAATTCTATTCGAATGATTTTTCTTTTTGTTGAGTTGATTTTTGGTTTTATTTAGTTGTTTTTTAGATTTTCTTAAATTTTTTTAAAGGGGAAAAATTTATAATCCAGGTGAAGAGCAGATTGAAAAAGGTACATGAAAATGACGAAGCTTCACAAGGTATGCCTCAAAATCCATATGCACAAGGCTATAATGTCAGAGGTAAGAATAGAATGTTGATCAATCTTCAACAACATATGAGGCCAAAAATGACTAAGAATGGTCATAAAACTCTAGGATGGCCTACAAGGACAAAGAAATTTGGTGATGCGACTAAATGAAAGCATCCATCACGTGTAAAGTTTCCTATCAAACACTTCATGCGACTACAAGGCCGTATACAAGAAGTAGACCTTTATAGTACTGTAAATCTTCTATGTTGTAAGTGACTTAATGAATCCTAACAAACCAAAGGGACTAATAGTACTGACAAGAACAAAAGGGACATAAATGATAATTCAATCATCTATCATGATAGATATCTGCAGGAGCAACCAGGGGTCAAGCCAAATTCTGGTCATCATCATTGGTTCTACATGTGTTTGGTAGCCAGAAGGTGGTAGAATGCCCATCAGACGTTTTCAAGACTCAAATCCAAAAAGTGACAAATACAAGTTCAAATCAAGCCAAACTTTGTCATTGGGCTATGAATAGAGAATACAAGCTCAAAGGGGAAAAAATGGTTTAAAAGCCTAACCCCTGGCTAGCAATTCAATTTTCCAAATTTGGAGCTATGATAGCCATCCACATACCCTGTATATCATGTATATGAGCTTTGGGGACAAATGGACAATGATAGCTCATAGATGGTCATCTATCGTGAATGATGTCGAATACGGCCCTTTTGAAGCAAGTCACTAACTTGGGGAATTAATTGAGGTTTGTCAGGCTTTAATTAAGTCATGTATCAAGTAGAAGCAGTATAATGATTTACACAGTACACAAATTCTAACAGTGGCAAATGCGACTTTGATCACCTTGATGTAGGAACAAAGGAGTCACCAACAAAAAAGAGCAAACACAAATGGTAGACAAACCAACCTTAACAGGGCTACATATCTTGTCCTTGATGAGACGGATTGAATGCTGGACATGGGTTTTTGAACGTCAAATCAAAAAAATTATCTCCCAAATTCAACCTGACAGACATACTTAGCATTGAAGTACAACTTGGCCTCAAGAAGTTGAAGGTTTAGCCAGACAATTTCTACAGAATCCTTACAAAGTTGTCATTGGCTCACAAGATCTGAAAGCCAATCATTCAATTCTACAGATTGTAGAAGTTGTTTCTGAGAATGAGAAATACTCAAAATTTGCAGATTTACATGACTGAATGATGGATGGAAGTAAAGTGATCGTTTTTATATGAACAAAAAGAGATCTAACGATAGCCCTATAATGACAACAACAGATGTTGTAGCTTGAGTCTTGGATGTGAAGGACATAAATTTGATCTCTAAAAAGTCTTATTCTTGAGGAAAAAAATGCAATACACAAGTTTCTGTTGACATTTTTTCACGACTGATTAGTGTTGAGCATATGAAAGGGCATGTGTAAGAGGTCTGTGTAGAAAAACTACAATTCTGTAAACTTGGACATCATACGCATATGATGTTTCAAGAGGCATCTGCAGACCAAATTTGACAAATCTGACTGCACCAGAGCGTTCAAAAGGGGTGTTTTACCCTAAGTTCACATTGAGACTAGAGTTTTGACCAACTCTTGACACCCAAAAGACAAAAGACAGAGTGTCGAAAACGAAAAAAAGAGAAACTTGTGATTCTGAGCACATTTTTGCATGAAAATTGGTAAAAGTGCTTGAAAACCAATGTTGGAGACTTGGGGATGCTAGTGGTTAAATTTTGGCCAAAAATTCATCAGTAGACATCATACGCGTATAATGTTTGAAGGGTAATTCTTGCAGCCAAAATAAAATTTCGACACTATATCCATCTTCTACAAGTTGTGTTGAGCACATACACCAAATTTCATGTCATTTGGGCATATAGATTGAGAATTGAGGGGGTTTTACTCTTTCGAGGGATTTTCTTGTCAAAAAGTGGTGATTTTGTGCAATTTTGACATCCAAAATGTGCTATGAGCACATAATCAAGATCTACACAAAGGGCATCTGGGGTAGAAATAGAAGTGCATTCTAACTAGTTTTTAGGCTTGTAAAGGCCCATAAGATGGATCTAGGCAAGTGAATGCTTGAATTGATCATATCTAGCACAAAAAGTGTTGGATTTGAATTCGGAAAATTGTTGTGGGTTACCAGTGTAGTGAGGTACCTCAGGAGTGAATTTCACTTTATTCTGACTAGTCAGATATCATACGCGTATGATGTCTAAAGGAAAATTTTAGGGACCAAAGTTGACATCAGAGCATACCAGGGTGTTAAGCACCATAAAACAAGCTTAGAGACCAAATTTGGGCTAATTCTGAGCACATAGACATCATACGCATATGATGTCTCAGGTCAAGGTCTGAAGGTCCAATTGCACTTTTGACCACATAGGAGGTTTGAAAATGATGTGTTAAACTTGTTTGCAAAATTTCAACTCATTTAGATACATATATTTGAATCTAAGGAGATTTTTGCAGATTCAAGATGGTAAAGGTGAAAAAGTAGTGATTTGAGCAATTTTGGCATCCAAAATTTGCAGTGATCACATATTCTTGTTGTATGCATCAAGGAGTACCTTGGATAGAAAAATAAGTGAAATCTGAGCCAAAAGACATCATACACGTATGATGTCTTATACACGTATGATGTCTTAGATGTCTTAGAGGCCAGATCTGGTTAAATCAGACATCTTAGTATGCCCTAGTGTCCTAAAGCATAAAAGAAGTCCCTAGCCAAAATTTTATTGCATTTGGAGCACATTTGGGCTAAAAAGTTTCAAAAGACAAAAATTGGGCAAGATTCATGCTTGTATTGACCATAAATTGCACAAAACGTGTTCGGATTGAATTCTGAAAGTTGGCGTTGAGAGTTGCTTGAGTGATAAAGAGTCTTGGGGATAAAACTCACTTCATTTTGTCACAAAAGACATTATATGCGTATGATGTCTCAAGTGCCAAATTAGAGGTCAAAACTTACATCAGAGCTCACAGAAGTGTTTTCCATCACAAAATAAGCCTAGAGACCAAGTTTCCTTCAATTTGGATCACTTTTGACTTAGCTAACCTCCCCGAGAAGCTGCAAGAAACCAAACAAAAAAAGGAGCGACAGACCTGTCTAAAAGTGTCAGAATCACAAACTGAAACTTGGAGTGGTTAGAGTACATTAAGGAGAGTTTATGGTTAAAGTTTGGAGAAATTCTGAGTCAGTAAACATCATACGCGTATGAAGTCTCCAGGAGCTCTCAATATCGGATTCAAAAACTTTTTTTAAAATAAAAACGAAGCTCCAGAGTAGCTCTACAAGATTCAATGTAACCCCTGAACAAGAAGTCTCAGAGACTTTTTCAGACTCAACATCCGAAATGTCTTCTTACTCGATTCACTCGAAAACCGGAATGAGAGTGTGCTATAAGCATATACTATCTTTTTACAAGACTAACTGCCATGGAGCCCAGGTTTACTTGGACCCTAACGAAGAGTATGCTATTCGCATTGATGACCATGGTATTGAGTTCGAAGAAAAGATTAGGACAAACAAACAAGGAAAAATGTACATGGACAGAAACGGAACTCAATATGTACAAGTTGAAAACCTTGATGTGGTAGACAAATGGGGGTTCGAAGTAAACACCATAATCCTAGATATGTCAGCAAAAGAAGGACCACCAACTTTAGAATTCGAGGGATACGATCAAGTAGACTTGAAGCCTTTGAAATGGCTTTGTATGGATAATCCTAGGATCGGGATCTATTGTCGGGAAGATAGAAACATAAAAGATCTTTTATGGACTTTGCATGCCAAACCAGGACAACTAACAACCATGAAGATCATCTATATATCTTCAAGATCAAAGATAAGGGATCAGTAGACCTACCAACTTACCTGTCTAGGGATTTTTATAATAACAACTTTGTTATGATGACTCCTGAGGAGGTAGAACAAACCAAATACCAAGGGTATTCCATACGGGATTGGATATTGGGGCAAGGACTAAAAACAATTCTAAGAGATGAACACCATGAGAGATCATCTGAGAGTAATGTGAAGAAACCAGAAACCACCTCATCATGTAGAAAACCGGGTGACACTAAGACCAATCCAGGGCTACATGAGTCACTATTTCCAACAGACTGGTTTGAAGGACTCGAAACGGGACCAACTGCCAGAAGACCTGGTGTTGAACCAAACAAACGCATCAAACCAGTTGATTTTCAGAAATGGGTCAGAAAATACAGTGGATCAGGGGATCCATACAATCACTTAGGAAGCTTTAAGCAAGTGCTAAGAGCAGAGCGTATATTCGATTTCCATACTCAATTCGAGGGGTTTGGAATGACATTAGAAGGAAAAGCATTGACATGGTTCCAAAACATTCCACCAAGGTCAATCATGGAGTTGAACACATCAGCTCAAGGATTTGTAGCTGCTTGTTTCAAAATAGGGGTCAAACATAATACGGTAGCTCAAATCTACAACTTTAAACAGAAACATGGTGAGTCTGTTAGGGATTGTGCAACTCAAATGAAACAATACATTGCCAGACACCCAGAGCTGGAGATACCTGCAGAAGAACCACTTGTATCTTTGTTTCTGGAGGGACTGCTAAACAAAGAACTTCATGCTATACTCTATAGTAAAAAGCATACAACCCTAGAAGTGTGTACGTCAGATGCTATTGACTTAGGAGGCAATTGCAAAATTTTCAACGAAGAAGATGTCCCTAAGGATAACCAAAGAGAGAAAACAACATCCACTAAACCAGCACAAGTGGGAACGGCTGCTGCAGCACCACTCTCAGCCATAGAAGATATGCTTAAAAGGATGAATGGCATGATGAACAACATGCAAAAAGCACCGATGAGGGGACCAAGACAGGGGATACCTCAATAGGGACAACCACTTAGGCCACAAAAATGGTGTGCAGTCAAGGCCAAATGGACCAACCACGAGACCCACAAGTGCTACTTCAGACCAAAGTAAATGTTCAGTATGTGCCCACGAGGCCACAAGGACAACCCATGTGCAGATATCAACCTAATATGGCCCACGCTCAAAGACCACCAATGGGTATGGGAAGACCTCAACCTGTGTTGGGACAACAACCTCTGTATCCAGGACATAATGCAGTGCCTATAAAGTACATGCACTCTGAAGGAGTCATAGATGAACAAGCATTAATGCCTGTTACACCCTATGTGGAGCCTAGTCTATCTACAGTAATGGTAGAAGGAGATTGGTATAATTCACATCCACCACCAATGGAAGAAACTTTGACTTATGCTCTACTAGAGCTCACACCAATGTATTACGTAGCTAATCAAGGTGTTAGACCTCCCATGGTAAGACCCATGATGAAGCCAAGAACAAGAAACTGTCATAACTGTGGTGCTGATGATCATTGAAAAAATGAATGTCCAGAGCCTGACAAAAACCTCAAACCAATTGAAGCCTATTGCATACAATGTTGCAAAAAGGGAGGACATTTTCTCGAAGATTGTTCTAAAAATCCTATAAACAAGGGTAAAATCGTAGTAAATGTAGTCCAAGTGATAACTAGTAGCTCATCAGAGAGTGAACCGATTGTTCCAATCAAGGTAATCACTAGAGCCCAGGCAAAGAAAAAGAAACACAAATCCTCTGATGATTCGGAAAATACGAAAGTTTCCTCTCAAAGAATCAAAAGAAGCAGAAGCAAATGATATGAGATGAGAAAACAAAAACAATGGGTTGAAAGCGAGGAGAAAGAAAAAAAGCTATTCCAGGAAAAGTTGAAAGAAACTCGAAGTGAATTTAAAGAAACAACCGTGAAATCTGAAGGATCCATTTTGGTTGATAAAATTTTTGAGCCTATTAATGCCACCCTAGAAGCCTACCAAGCAGGACTTAAAGCAGGCCAAAACATGGAAAACAAATGGAAAAACTATCCTTCTCCAGACATGGAAGCAGCAAAGCTGGAAGCTTATCAAAATTTGGTAAGAATCACGCAAGAAATGCTGGAAAAACAAAAACCCAAGCTTGAAAGTACCGCAAAACCTGAGGAGCTTGTGGTAAGAGACACTAAAGAAAAATTCAATGTGCTGGTAGAACCCCACCTTGAAACAAAAGAACCAGAGCCTATAGTGCTTGACAGCGAAGATGCCTTAGATGGAATTCCATTCGTAGAGGAAGACTGGCCAGGATACTTATGGGAAAAAGTGAGAGAGATCAATGATGGGAGCCTAACTCTAAAGTCAGCTCCTATAGAGGAAGTATGGTTGGATAACTCACATTTTGATGTGAACATGGAGGTACAATCCTTGTACGGGGATTACGGATCGGAATCTTCAGGAATGTTGAAACCATTGACGTTGAAAACATTACCTTCCTTGGGAGATAACGAAGATGAATCCATTGTGTGTAAGACAACTCAAGTAAAAAGGGATGAACAGACCCTAGAAGTAGACAGCATTCATTCAATCATGTCTAAACCTATCCAATGCACTCTTACCTTGGGAGAAGTGTTAAAACTCAGACCATACTTATGGAATGATTTATAGAAAACCCTAGAGAAGGTGGGGATAACGGGGTTAATCTCAAAAAAATTGGAAAATTTGAAAAATGAAATGGACAACAAAGAGATTCGATCTGTTCCCATGAACAAAGTCGGAGAATATTATGAAGGGGAAGAAGGAAACACCACCCTCCCATTGAAATATGATGACATTGTTTGGACTTTGACCTAAAGTGGGGTTTGAGACCATATGTGTGCTTAGGTCTTATAAACATGTCCTAGAAGTTTCGTTACGTTTAGATGTCATTTGATGCTGTAACGGATGTGATTTGTTTGCCAATGAGCGATTGGCTTTTGGTGATTTCAGTCACTTGAGTGTAGCTTGAGTTAGATGCGAGTTGTTAGTTGTTTTCCGAGATATTGACACCCTCTTATAGCCTCTATGCACTAGTCGAGTCAGCTTCATCCCATGGATTGACAAATTAATCGTGGTTCTTGCTAATACTGCAATAAGATAGGATAGTGAGGTCAGCCATGCGTCCCACAGTCTTCTTACATAAGGCTAGAGATGTTAAGCCCAGAGATCATGTCTACTTTAGATTCAAACTCAGCTTACACAAGCTCCAGGATCCCAACAATAGAGGAGCATCCGCCCAGAATGGATCTTCCAAACTCTTATTTGTCTATGCATATGGAGTTGGCTGTCAATGGAAATCTATAGTTGTTGACAAGTATGGATGAGAATGCGGAGCTGTACAAACCACAAATCCATGGCCTGCATTCAAAATAGGTGGATATTTGGTCAATGAAGGACCACATATATCTCCCCACCAAACACGAGAATTCATATGAGAATTCCAAAAGGGGAATTGCCTGAATTCCCTTCTAGAGCGATAACAAGATGTTAAGTATGGAGCTTGATTTACCCCTTGTATTTTTTTGTATTGAGAACGCACATTTATAAGGCCCCTGCTATTAGGAGAAGCCATCGTGCGTGAAGAAAAATCACTCATCAAAAGCCAATTGTTTTGGGCTTCGTTGGAATATTCCTTTTTGTCGAAATATTATGGTCAGATGGCCGGTGGCCGCTGGTCAATGGGCGGTGTCCGATGGTCAAAAGTCAATGACCGATGGCCGATTTCAAAGGCAAACTTGTCTTCTCAAGGGCGACCACACATGGGCGGATTGGAGAGTCCATTTGGACTTGTCTACACAAGGGTGGCTACACACTGCTGCCTCTCATAAGAGAGGGAAGCCCTTTTGGCCTATAAAAGGAGGCCATTTCTAAACACATTTTGGAGTGTGAAGTTGATGCAGCAAGATGGGTGTGAGGTGGTGAGAGTGAAGCAAGGCGGGAGCTCTATTAAGGGTATAATCCCTTTGTAACCTACTTCTTGTTTGAAGTATCAAAGCTATTGAGTGACTGCTTTCTTGTGGAGTAGCCCACATTGGGTGAACCATGTATATTGTGCTCTCTCTCTCTCTCTCTACTCTATAATCTCTCTGTGAAAATCTGTCTCTCTCCATTAAGTAAGCTACTCAAATATCTATTTAGCTCCATCCTATTTCCTAACAATTGATATCAGAGCAAGGTTTGCTCGTAGCTAAAGTATCTCAAGGAAAGGACTCCTTGAATTGAGTGGGAGTAATGGCGGAGGAAGGGAAGCTCAAGCTCGAGAAGTTCAACGCCAAAAACTACCAACATTGGAAGATGTAGATTGAAGATTATCTCTACCAGAAGGACCTTTATTTGCCACTAGGCGGTCTTGCAAAGAAGCCCACAACTGTTACCATATACATGTGGTAGTGATGTGTGTGAACACACTAGGACCTCCGGGGTATTTTTTCCCTCTTTAGGAGGTTTTTTCCCCCGTGCATTGTATATACGTCCATCACTCTGTTAGGAAATAAGATGTAGCTAAATAGATATTTGAGTAGATTACTTAATGAAGAGAGATAGATTTCACACACAAGAGATTATAGAGTAGAGAGAGAGAGAGAGAGTACACACGATATACGTGGTTCACCCAATGTGGGCTACGTCCACAGAAAAGCAACCACTCAATGGCTTTAGCACTTCAAAAGAAGAAGTAGTACAAAGGGATTAAACCCTTAATAGAGCTCCCACCTTGCTTCACTCTCACCACCTCACACTCACCTTGTTGCATCAACTTCACACTATGAAATGTGTGTAGAAATGGCCTCCTTTTATAGGCCAAAAGGGCTGCCCTCTCTTATGAGAGGCAACCATGTGTAGCCGCCCTTGTGCGAATAAGTCCAAATCGGACCCTCCAATCCGCCCATATGTGGCCGCCCTTGAGAAGACAAGTCTGCTTTTGAATTCGGCCATCGGCCACCGGCCATTGACTTCCGACCACCGGCCACCGACCATTGACTACTGGCCATCGGCCACCGGATATTGGCCACCAGCCAACCGACCGGTTGTTTTCCGACCACTTTCCGGCCGCCGACCGACCATAATATTCCGGCGAGAAAAAAAAAGTCTCAGAGGGATTCCGTCCCCCAGGCCCCTAAAGTTGCCCCCGATTCTTGTACGTGAAAATTTTGGTTTCCGGTGAGTGATTTTCTTTCACGCACGATGGCTTCTCCTCATAATGGGGGCCTTACAAATGTGCGCTTTTACCACAGAAAATTACAAGGGTAAATCAAGCTCCATACTTAACAATCTCCCACTTGGAGACTGATCTCCAAACCAAACCTGTGACTGCTTTCCATTTTGGCTTCTTATCCTTGAATGCCGATTGAAGATGAGCAAAAGCTCAACTTCTCCTTGTTGACCACCTTTGAAAAACATGTCTGCAGGATTTTCACTTGTATGCACCTTTCCTAGCTTTAGCTGTCCCTCTTCCAAAAGAGTGCGTATGAAGTGATATCTCACCTCAATGTGCTTTGTCCTTGAATGAAAGGCTGAGTTCTTCGCAACATGGATAGCGCTTTGGCTATCACTGTACAAGACACAATTGTCTTGTTTGAATCCAAGCTCTTCTAAGAATCTGTGAAGCCACAAAATTTCTTTGCTTGCCTCCGTCATTGCTACATACTCTGCTTCCGTGGTAGAAAGTGAAACCACTTTCTGCAGCTTTGAAGCCCAGCTTACTGCTGTGCCTCCAACTGTGAACACATAGCCAGTAGTGCTCCTTCGAGTATCTTTGTCACCTGCCATATCTGTATCAGCATACCCTTCTAGAAAAATATCAGTTCCTCCAAAATACAAAGCATTTGTTGTTGTCCCTTTTAGATACCTAAGAATCCACTTCACAGCTTGTTAATGCTCTTTACCTGGGTTGTCCATGAACCTACTCACAACTCCCACTGCATGTGCAATGTCTGGCCTTGTCCAGACCATAGCATACATTAGAGAACCTACCGCTGCAGCATATGGAACTTTAGACATATAGACTATCTCCTCTTGTGTCTTTGGACACATATCCTTCGTTAGTTTAAAATGACCAGCCAAAGGTGTAGAAACTGGTTTTGCATTTTGCATTGCAAACCTTTCTAGTACCTTCTTGATGTAATCTTCTTGAGATAGCTTTATTGTCTTCTTCGTCCTGTCCCTTGATATTTTCATACCAAGTATCCTCTTTGCAGCACCTAAATCTTTCATTGAGAAAGATTTAGACAGCTCCTCTTTTAGGTCTTTGATGTCCTGCATGTTAGCACTTGCAATTAGCATGTTATCAACATACAACATTAGGATGATGAACTTCCCATCTCCCAAATTCTTCGTGTAGACGCAGTGATCCGAGTTGCATCTTGTGAATCCATGATCCAAGATCCATCGATCAAACTTCAAGTACCATTGTCTTGATGCTTGCTTTAAACAATACAAGCTCTTCTTTAATCTGCAAACCATTTTCTCCTTACCTTTTACTTCATACCCCTTTGGTTGAAGCATGTAGATTTCCTCCTCTAAGTCACCGTGAGGGAATGCCGTATTTACATCCATTTGCTCGAGATTTAAATCATGAGCAACCACAAGGCTTAAGACGAGCCTAATTGAGTTTATTTTTACAACAGGAGAAAATATTTCATTGAAGTCAATACCTTTATTTTGAGAAAACCCTTTTACCACAAGCCTAGACTTGTACCTTTTCTTCCCACCTTCTTCTTCCTTCACCTTGTACACCCATTTGTTTTGAAGTGCCCGCTTACCTTTAGGCAACTCAACCAATTCCCATGTTTGGTTGCGATATAGTGAGCCCATCTCCACTTGCATGCTCTTCGTCCATTCTTCTTTGGATTCATGTTGCATAGCTTCTTCGTATGATTCCGGCTCTCCAGAATCTGAGATCAAGAGATGGTTGAAGGAAGGAACAAACCTTTCTGGAGGTCTACTTGCTCTTGTAGATCTTCGGGGAATAGGTTGAGGCTCCTCATTTGGTTGACGTTGTTGCACATTGTCACCGTTTGGAGTCCTTGAGTCTTCACTGTCCTCAAGCTCCATGTACTCATCACCTGTTTCTTTTGTTTGTTTTCTTTCGAAGTAATCTTTGTACATATTTTGTTCGTTAAAAATTACATCCCTACTCCTTAAGATTTTACCATCTTTAGGATTCCATAGGCGATACCCAAAGTCACCTTCTCCATAGCCAATGAAGAAACACTTTTTGGACTTTGTAGCTAGCTTTGATCTTAGGCTTCTATCTATGTGCATGAAAGCCTCACACCCAAACACTTTGAGAAATGCATAATTCACCGGTTTACCTGTCCATGCCTCTTCTGGAACTCCCCCATCCAATGCTGTTGAGGGTGACCGATTGATTAAGTACACAAACATACTTACAGCTTCCTCCCAAAGCTCAAGCGGTAGGCCTGCATGTAGCCGCATGCTTCGTGCTCGCTCCATGATTGTCCTGTTCATCCTTTCCGAAATCCCATTTTGTTGAGGTGTCCTTGGGGTTGTCCTTTGCCTCCGAATGCCATTGCTAGCACAAAAGATTTCAAAAGCTTGGCTGCAATATTCGCCTCCATTGTCGAATCTAAGGCATTTAACCTTGGTACCTGTTTCATTCTCCACAAAGGCTTTCCACCTTTGAAATATGGAAAATACATCGGATTTATTCTTCATGACATAAACCCATGTTTTTCTAGTCGCATCGTCTATGAATGTTACATGGTACAATGAGCCACCAAGTGATGGTGTACTTGCAGGACCCCAAACATCAGAATGAACCAACTCAAGTTTTTTATTTTTTCTTTCATTTCCCGATTTTTGAAATTTTACCCTCTTTTGTTTACCATAAACAAAATCTTCACAGAACTCTAAGTCCACTTCTTTCAAACCTAGTAGAAGCTTCTTTGTTTGAAGGATTTGCATTCCTTTGGCACTCATATGCCCAAGTCGGTAGTGCCACACCGCACTGTCAACTTCTGTAGTTGTTGCACAAGCTGAAGGTTGCGTGCTAAGGGAGAAAAGGTCGGTGCACTTTACTTGTGTACTGTTGGCAACCACCAAAGATCCCTTTGTGATCTTCCACCGTTTGTTTCTGAATGCAATGTTGTGACCTTCATCGTCCAATTGTCCTGTAGAGATCAAATTTTTGCGAAGAGAAGGAACATGCCTAACATCTTTAAGCTTCCATTCATTTCCATTAGCAGTTTTGACAGAAACTGTACCTTTGCCGACAATCTCACAAGCTTCATCATCTCCCAAGTATACATACCCAAAATTACCTTTGGTGTAGTCTTGGAAATGTTTCTTGTGTGGTGTCGCATGGAATGAAGCCCCGGAATCTACTATCTAGGACTTAGACACATTGTCTAATGAGAGAATTAGAGCATCTTGCTCTACTTTACCTACCATATTGGCCTCCGATGTTGGCTTGTTGTCTTGAGACTCTGTCTCCTTCTTCTTCTTGGACCAACAATCCTTCTTGACGTGGCCCTTCTTGTCGCAGTTCCAATATTCAAGAACTGACTTTGTGCGTGACTTGCTCCGCCTTGAGCGATCACGACCCTTTTGGTTTTTGAACCTCTCCTTAGGCCTTCCTCTTGTTTCCACTGACAGTGCAGCACTTGATGATTCTCCTGTGCTTCTCTTTCATATTTCCTCGCTTAGGAGAACACCCACAACATCATCAAACTTAAGAGTATTTGCGCCAGAAATAGGATTACTTACAGCCATCACAAGGCCGTCCCAACTATCCGGTAGAGATGATAGTATAAGGAGAGCTCGCACTTCGTCATCGAAATTGATTTTCACCGATCGAAGTTGACTTATGTTTGTGTTAAAGTCATTAAGGTGTTCTGCAACTGAACCATTCTCTGCCATCTTTAGATTGAACAAGCGCTTCATAAGATATACCTTATTGGATGCCGATGGTTTCTCATAGAAGTCGTCAAGTGACTTCATCAAGTCCTCTGTGGTCTTCATCTCCGAAACATTGAAGGCCACCGTTGACGCCAAACTTAACCCGATTGTTCCCAGTGCCTTTCGATCAAGGACAATCCATGCTTCATCTGCCATTGTTGCGGGCTTCTTCGCAAGACCGCCTAGTGGCAAATAGAGGTCCTTCTGGTAGAGATAGTCTTCAATCTGCATCTTCCAATGTTGGTAGTTTTTGCCGTTGAACTTCTCAATCTTGAGCTTCCCTTCCTCCGCCATAACTCCCACTCAATTCAAGGAATCCTTTCCTTGAGATAATTAAGCTACGAGCAAACCTTGCTCTGATACCAGTTGTTAGGAAATAAGACGTAGCTAAATAGATATTTGAGTAGATTACTTAATGGAGAGAGATAGATTTCACACACAAGAGATTATAGAGTAGAGAGAGAGAGAGAGAGTACACACGATATACGTGGTTCACCCAATGTGGGCTACGTCCACGGGAAAGCAGCCACTCAATGGCTTTAGCACTTCAAAAGAAGAAGTAGTACAAAGGGATTAAACCCTTAATAGAGCTCCCGCCTTGCTTCACTCTCACCAGCTCACACTCACCTTGTTGCATCAACTTCACACTATGAAATGTGTGTAGAAATGGCCTCCTTTTATAGGCCAAAAGGGCTGCCCTCTCTTATGAGAGACAGCCATGTGTAGCCGCTCTTGTGCGAATAAGTCCAAATCGGACCCTCCAATCCGCCCATGTGTGGCCGCCCTTGAGAAGACAAGTTCGGTTTTGAATTCGGCCATTAGCCACCAGCCATTGACTTCCGACCACCGGCCACCGGCCATTGACTACTGGCCACCGCCCACCGGCCATTGACTACCGGCCACTGACTACTGGCCACCGGCCAACCGACCGGTTGTTTTCCGACCACTTTCCGTCCGCCGTCCGGCCATAATATTCCGACGAGGAAAAAAAATTCTTGGGGGATTCCTTCCTCGAGGCCCCTAAAGTTGCCCCTGATTCTTGTTCGTGAAAATTTTGGTTTCCGGTGAGTGATTTTCCTTCATGCACGATGGCTTCTCCTCATAATGGGGGCCTTACAAATGTGCGCTTTTACCACAGAAAATTACAAGGGTAAATCAGGCTCCATACTTAACACACTCTAGGGCTATCTATCTTTCCATTGCACACTAAGTAACACACTCTCTATTGTGTGCCTTGAGCTTCCTTCGTCTTCTCCAAGCTGTGTGTGTTTCTCTGCAACCCTAATTCCAACAATTGGTATCAGAGCAGGTCACGTCCTCTCGGGCTTAGTCGCCAGCTGCTCCAGCACACGCCTGCTCACTTTCTCCGATTTCAGTGAGCTTTGGCAAGCGTTCGCAGGTCGACAAATATTTTGGGATAGCTCGTAGAGCTTGGTCTGCTCAGAATTTTGATTTGGGCTGATTTTGGCCTCCGTTTCCACTACTGGCAGTACTGCACAAGCTATTTCGTCATTTTGTGCAGAATTTTTGTTAGTGCCGTTTTTTGCATAACATGTGCCTTATAGTGTTCTACGGTTTGTGCTATATAGCACAGGTTGTTCCCGCTCCGTTTCTCCTATTTTCGGGCAGTTTTCACATTAGGTGCAACATTTACCATGGCTGACAACAACAACACAGATGTGTTCAAGATGTTTGCTGCTGAGGATAGGTTGGATGGGGATAACTACCCTATGTGGGCTTATATGATGCAACATGTTCTTGTGTCAATGGGCGTTTGGAACATTGTGCAGGGCATTAATGTACGTCCTGGTTCTGAGGATGTAGGCGGTGTTGAGGATGTTGCAGGTCTTGCTGCAAGGATTGCTCCTGTTAGAGTTGTTTTGCCTACGACCGAACAAGCACGTTGGGATGCATGCATTGATTGTGTTATCTATGAAGCACACTATTGTTCCTCACATCTGTTCAACAAAATCTGCAAAACAGGCTTGGGATATTCTAGTAGGTCTTTATGCAAGTCGCAATGAGGCTAAAATTGCTTTGCTGCGTAAAGAGCTGGAGTCGAAGATTATGCATGAGGAAGATGATATGGAAACTTTCCTTGCTAGTGTCAAGGATATCAATGAGCAACTCATTTCTGCTCGTGAAGTCATTTCGGACAGTTCCCTTGTGCAGACTGTTCTTGATGCCTTACCAAACTTTTGCTAGTACTTGGAGACTTATGACCCAAGGAAATCGTGAATTTGTCAAGTTTGATGCATTATGCACATTGCTGTTGCAAGAGTCACTTTCTAGAAAAAACAGGACTAGGCAGCGTGCAGTTGAACAGGCTTTTATTGCTTCTCAAAGAAAGAGTGGTAACAGTAATGCAGCCACTTCTTATGTTTCTGCTGCGAGTGGCAAAAATTATGTTCCTAATGCTTCTGCTGGCAGCAATTCGTTTGGAAATTCTGGTGATAAGGGCAAAAAGAAGATGCGTTGCCATTATTGTAAAGCCAATGATCACTTGATCAAGTTGTGTCCTAAGTTGAAGGCCAAAGAGGCTAAGAAGAAAGAGGGTGGTTCCACTGCAAATGCTGGTTCCACTACAAATGAAGCCATTGTTGAGTCTTCTGTGAAAGGAGACTGTAATGCTGATGTTGATGCAGAATGGGCTTTTAGTGCAGAGTGCACTTACAATCCTGATGTCCATGATGCATGCTTGTCATTTGTTGCTACAGATTCACATGTGTGGTATTTCGACAATGGTGCTACAAAGCACATTACCTCACATCAAGAATTGTTTACCTCTCTCGAGTCTGTCCCTCATGGGAATTTAGTCACTTGTGCCAACAATGCCTCTTATCCAGTTCAAGGAGTTAGAAAGATTGTGCTTACTGCTGCAAATGGCAGTTCTTTCACACTTGTTGATGCACTTTATGTACCTGGGATCAAGAAGAATCTCTTGTCTGTATCCGCACTTGCTAGACTTGGACTTGTAGTCAAATTTGTGGATGACAGATGTACAGTTCATGATCTGAGTTTTGGTGATGAAATTGTTGCATCTGGCCTTTTGTGTTGTGGGTTGTATAAGCTTACTTTGTATGACAAGTGTGGACAAAATTTTGCAAATGCTGTTGCAGATTCAAGGGCTATTTCAGATGCAAAACTTTGGCATGTACGTTTTGATCATCTGAATTTTGCCACTTTGTCGCGTTTGCAGAAATCTGATATGGTTGCTTCTTTGCCACCTCTTGAAGCACCTGTCAAACATGTTTGTGAAGGCTGTATTTTGGGTAAGATGCAGCGTTCTAAGTTTCCAAAGGATGGTTCAGTTCGGGCCACATGCAGGTTGCAGCTTGTGCATAGTGATGTTTGTGGGCCCATGCAAACTCCGTCCTTGGGCAATTACCTATACTTCGTGACTTTCATTCATGATTACTCCAGGCATGCATGGGTATTTCCGCTTAAAGCGACGTCCTAAGTTTTTATGTGCTTCAAACAATTTCTGGCTATGGCTGAAAATGTCTCAAAATGTACTATGGGCACCCTCCCTTCCGATCGAGGGAGGGAGTATATGTCTCATGAGTTTAATGCATTTCTGGCTAGTCGTGGGATAAAACACCAATGTACAGTGCCTTATACACCTCAGCAAAATGGTGTTGCTGAGAGGAAAAACAGGTCACTGACAGAAATGGCACAATGTACGGTCAAAAGTCAAGCTTTGCCGCATTCTTTTTGGCTTGAGGCCATCATGTGTGCCACTTATGTACTTAACAGATGTCCTACAAAAGCTTTGTAGTCTATTACTCCATATGAAGCATGGCATGATAGAAAGCCTTCTATTGAGCACATGCGTGTTTTTGGTTGTTTGGCATATGCTTTGGTGCCACAAGTGCAACGTAGAAAATTGGATGATAAGGTTGTCAAATGTATTTTTGTTGGTTATAGTGCTGAAAGCAAAGGTTACAGGTTGTATCATCCGCAAAAAAAACATATTCTGGTTTCTCGGGATGTAGTATTTGTGGAAGATTCTGTTCAGCCCTTGTTGGCATGTACTAGAGACAGTAATGTAAGCTCACAGGACATTTATGACACTTTGTTGCCTCTTTTCAGTGGTGGAAATACGAATGTAAGTTCCAATGAGGCAAATGTACAACCTATGGGGGTTTCTGAAAATGTTTTAGATCAGCCGATTAGTGATGCAGATGTACATGATGTAATTGATGAGGAAAGGGCTGAAAATGAGCAGCAGGCTAGAGGTATGCCAAAATGGCTGGTGCACACTTTGCGTGATAGTAAATTGGATACACCTTTGTCTAGTCGTACTCGTTCAGGATCTCGCCATGCATCTTATGCATCAGATTGTTATGCTTTGGCTGTGTCTAGCTTACATGATGTTGAGGAGCCTCCTTCTTTTGATGAAGCACAAAATTCAGAAAATTGGATGACTGCCATGCAATGAGAATATGATGCACTTATAGAAAATGACACATGGACTTTATGTGATTTGCCTCCTGGCAAAAAAGCCATTGGTACAAAGTGGGTTTACAAGTTGAAACGCAAGCCAGATGGTGAGATTGATCGCCATAAGGCTCGACTTGTTGCAAAGGTTATGCACAGCAAAAAGGCATAGATTATGAAGAGACTTTTGCTCCCACTTGTCGTATGACTACTGTACGTTTTCTATGTGCATTGACAGCTTATTTTGGTTGGGATGTACATCAATGAGACATTGTTACTACTTTCTTGAATGGTGACATATTTGAAGTGTGCAGATGTAAGAAGGATTTGTATGGGTTGAAGCAATCTCCTCGTGCTTGGTATGAGAAAGTTGACACTCATTTGGTTAAACGAGGCTTTCGTAATAGTCCAACAGAAAGCACATTGTATGTAAAGCGTGAGGGTGATGTACTTCTCATTGTGGTTCTTTATGTTGATGATTTGCTGATCACTAGACCAAATGAGAGACATATTGCTGAATTTAAGGCTGATTTGAATGCTACTTTCAAGATGAAAGATTTGGGGCTGTTGCATCATTACTTGGGTATATAGTTTAAGCAGTGTGATGGTGGTATTGCCTTGTGTCAGAAAAGTTACATAGAGACATTGCTATGTAAGTTTGGACTTGAGGATTGCAAACCTATTGCCACTCCCATGGAGACAGGTTTGAAGTTGAGTCTACATGATGCCTCTTTCCAAACTGCTGTTGGCTGCCTCATTTATGTATGCAACACGAGGCCAGATATTCAGTTTGCAGTCTCACAGGTCAGCAGATTTATGCATAGTCTAGGGCCTAAGCATTGGCAGGCTGTCAAGAGGATTTTCCGCTACCTTAGTGGCACTTTACATGTTGGCTTGTTTTATTCCAAGGGGGGATCATTGCCGCCAGACTTACATGCTTTTTCGAACTCAGATTGGGCTGGTTGTTTTGACACGCGAGTGTCCAGAAGTGGTTTTTGTTTCATTCTTGGCAGTTCATGTATATCATGGTTGAGCAAGAAGAAACCTACTGTGGCCACTTCAAGTTGTGAGGCTGAGTACAGGGCAGTCTTCACAGCTACGATTGAGTGTGTATGGCTCAGACGCCTTATGGCTGATTTGGGTGTTGGACAGGACACTGCCAACACTATCTACACTGACAGTCAGAGCGCATTGGCAGTTGCAAGGAACCCAGTTTTTCATGCTCGCACAAAGCACATTGAGGTCCATTACCACTATGTTAGGGAGAGTCTCTCAGCAGGAGATATCAGCTTGGCTTATGTTCCAACACAGGACAACCTTGCATATCTTTTCACAAAGGCATTGTCTTGTGAGAAGCTTGAAGCTTTCCGCAAAGCTTTGGGCTTACTCCCCTTTGTGGACTGATCCTGTCCTCAGGGCATGACACTTCCCTTTACTCATGTGCCAACTCTCGTTCACCGCATCACTCCAAGGGGGATTTGTTACCATATACATGTGGTAGTGATGTGTGTGAACACACTAGGACCGCCGGGGCATTTTTTCCCTCTTTAGGAGGTTTTTCCCCCCGTGCATTGTATATACACCCATCACTCTAGGGCTATCTATCTTTCCATTGCACACTAAGTAACACACTCTCTATTGTGTGCCTTGAGCTTCCTTCGTCTTCTCCAAGCTGTGTGTGTTTCTGTGCAACCCTAATTCCAACAACAACAATGGTAGATGAAGCATGGACTGTCCTTGATCAAAAGGCATTAGGAACAATGGCTAAGCTTTGCATCAACGATGGCCTTTAGCATTTCGGAGATGAAGACCACAAAGGACTTGATGAAGTCACTTGATGGCTCTACGAGAAACCATCGGCATCCAATAAGGTATTTCTCATGAAGCACTTGTTCAATCTAAAGATGATAGAGAATGATTCAGTTGCAGAACACCTAAATGAATTTAACACCAACATAAGTCAACTTCAATCGGTGAAAAACAATTTCAATGATGAAGTGAGAGCTCTCCTTATACTATCATCTCTACCGGATAGTTGGGAGAGCCTTGTAATGGATGTAAGTATTTCTATCTCTTGCACAAATACTCTTAGGTTTGATGATGTTGTGGGTGTTCTCCTAAGCGAGGAGATGCGAAGGAGAAGCACAAGTAAATCATCAAGTGCCGCACTGTCTGTGAAAACAAGAGGAAGGCTAAGGAGAGGTTCAAAAACCAAAAGGGTTGTGATTGCTCAAGGCGGAGCAAGTCACACACAAAATCGATTCTTGAATGTTGGAACTATGGTAAGAAGGGCCATGTCAAGAAGGATTGCTAGTCCAAGAAGAAGAAGGAGACAGAGTCTCAAGACAACAAGCCAACATTGGAGGCCAATGTGGCAGGTAAAGTAGAGCAAGATGCTCTAATTCTCTCATTAGACAATGTGTCTAATTCCTGGATAGTAGATTCTGGGGCTTCATTCCATGCAACACCACACAAGAAACATTTTCAAGATTAAACCAAAGGTAATTTTGAGTATGTATACTTGGGAGATGATGAAGCTTGTGAAATTGTCGGCAAAGGTACAATTCGTGTCAAAACTACTACCAAAAATGAATGGAATCTTAAAGATGTTAGGCATGTTCCTTCTCTTCAAAAAAATTTGATCTCTACAGGACAATTGGACGATGAAGGTCACAACATTTTTTTCGGAAACAAACGGTGGAAGATCTTAAAGGGATCTTTGGTGGTTGCCAAAAGAGAAAAGGTCGGTACAATTTACTTGTGTACTGTTAGCACGCAATCTTCAACTTGTGCAATAGCTACAGAAGTCGACAATGCGATGTGGCACTATCGGCTTGGGCATATGAGTGCCAAAGGAATGCAAATCCTTCAAACAAAGAAGCTTCTACTAGGTTTGCAAGAAGTGGACTTAGAGTTCTGTGAAGATTGTGTTTATGGTAAACAAAAGAGGGTAAAATTTCAAAAATCAAGAAATGAAAGGAAAAATAAAAAACTTGAGTTGGTTCATTTTGATGTTTGAGGTCTTGCGAGTACACCATCACTTGGTGGCTCATTGTACTATGTAACATTCATAGACGATGCGATTAAGAAAACATGGGTTTATGTAATGAAGAATAAATCTGATGTGTTTTTCATATTTCAAAGGTGGAAAGCCTTTGTGGAGAATGAAGCAGATACCAAGGTTGAATGCCTCAGATCCGACAATGGAGGAGAATATTGCATGCAATATTTTGAAATCTTTTGTGCTAGCAATGGCATTCAGAGGCAAAAGACAATTCCAAGGACACCTCAATAAAATGGGATTTCAGAAAGGATGAACATGACAATCATGGAGCGAGCACGAAGTATGTGGCTACATGCAGGCCTACCGCCTGTGTACTTAATCATCCGGTCATCCTCAATGGCATTGGATGGGGGAGTTCTAGAAGAGGCATGGACATGTAAACCGGTGAATTATACATTTCTCAAAGTGTTTGGGTGTGAGGATTTCATGCACATAGATAGAAGCCTAAGATCAAAGCTAGATGAAAGTCCAAAAAGTGTTTCTTCATTGGCTATGGAGAAGGTGACTTTGGGTATCGCCTACGAAATCCTGAAGATGGTAAAATCTTTAGGGATGCAATTTTCAATGAACAAAAGATTACTTGGAAAGAAAACAAACAAAAGAAACAGGTGATGACTACATGGAGCTTGAGGACGATGAAGACTCAAGGAGTGCAAATGGTGACAACGTGCAACAACGTCAACCAAATGAGGAGCCTCAACCTATTTCCCAAAGATCCACAAGAGCAAGTAGACCTCCAAAAAAGTTTTTTCCTTCTTTCAACCATCTCTTGATCTCAGATTTTGGAGAGCCAGAATCATACAAAGAAGCTATGCATCGCGAATCGAAAGAAGAATGGATGAAGAGCATGCAAGTGGAAATGGACTCATTACCTTGTAACCAAACATGGAGGTTGGTTGAGTTGCCTAAAGGTAAGCGAGAACTTTAGAACAAATGGGTGTACAAGCTGAAGGAAGAAGAAGGTGGGAAGAAAAGGTACAAGTCTAGGCTTGTGGTAAAAGGGTTTTCTCAAAAGAAAGGTATTGACTTCAATGAAATATTTTCTCTTGTTGTAAAACAAAACTCAATTAGGCTTGTCTTAAGCTTTGTGGCTGCTCATGATTTAAATCTCAAGCAAATGGATGTAAATATAGCATTCCCTCACGGTGACTTAGGGGAGGAAATTTACATGCTTCAACCAAAGGGGTATGAAGTAAAAGGTAAGGAGAAAATGATTTGCAATTTAAAGACGAGCTTGTATGGTTTAAAGCAAGCATCAAGACAATGGTAATTGAAGTTTGATCGATGGATGTTGGATCATGGATTTAGAAGGTGCAACTCAGATCATTGCGTCTACGCAAAGAATTTGGGAGATGGGAAGTTCATCATCCTAATGTTGTATGTTGATGACATGTTGATTGCAAGTGCTAACATGCAGGACATCAAAGACCTAAAAGAGGAGATGTCTAAATCTTTTTCAATGAAAGATTTAGGTGTTGCAAATATGATACTTGGTATGGAGATATCAAGGGATAGGATGAAGAAGTCAATAAAGCTATCTCAGGAGGATTACATCAAGAAGGTACTAGAAAGGTTTGCAATGCAAAATGCAAAAAAGGTTCTACACCTTTGGCTAGTCACTTTAAACTAACCAAGGATATGTGTCCAAAGACAGAAGAGGAGATAACCTATATGTCTAAAGCTCCATATGCTGCAGTGGTAGGTTCTCTTATGTATGCTATGGTATGGACAAGGACAGACATTGCACATGCAGTGCGAGTTGTAAGTAGGCTCATGGACAACCCAGGTAAAGAGCACTGGCAAGTTGTGAAGTGGATACTTAGGTATCTGAAAGGGACAACAACAAATGCTTGAGGAACTGATATTTTTTTGGAAGGGTATAGTGATGCAGATATGGCAAGTGACAAAGATACTTGAAGGAGCATTACTGGCTATGTCTTCACAACTGGAGGCACAATAATAAGTTGGGCTTCAAAGCTGCAAAAAGTGGTCTCACTTTATACCACGGAAGCAGAGTATGTAGCAATGATAAAGGCAAGCAAAGAAATTATGTGGCTTCACAGATTCTTAGAAGAGTTTGGATTCAAACAAGACAATTGTGTCTTATACAGTGATAGCCAAAGCGCTATCCATCTTGAGAAGAACTCAGCCTTTCATTCAAGGACAAAGCACATTGAGGTGAGATCTCACTTCATATGCACACTTTTGGAAGGGGGACAACTAAAGCTAGGAAAGGTGCACACAAGTGAAAATACTGCAGACAGGTTTACAAAGTGGTGAACAAGGAGAAGTTGAGCTTCTGCTCATCTTCAATTGGCATTCAAGGATAAGAAGCTAGGATGGAAAGCAGTCACATGTTTGGTGTGGAGATCATTCTCCAAATGGGAGATTGTTAAGTATGGGGTTTGATTTACCCCTTGTAATTTTTTGTTTTGAAAACGCACATTTGCAAGGACCCTGTTATGAGGAGAAGCCATCGTGCGTGAAGAAAAATCACTCGTCGAAAACCAATTATTTTGCCTTTGTCAGAATATTCCTTTTATTCAAAATATTATGGCCGGACGACGATCGAAAAGTGGTCGGAAAATGACCAGTAGTTTGGTTGGTGGCCGGTAGTCAATGGCCGGTGGTCAAAAGTCAATGACCAATGGCCGGTGGCCGATTTCAAAGGCGGGCTTGTCTTCTCAAGGGCGGCCACACATGGGCGGATTGGAGAGTCCATTTGGACTTGTCTACAGAAGGGCGGCTACACACGGCTACCTCTCATGAGAGAGGGTAGTCCTTTTGTCCTATAAAAGGAGGCCATTTCTACACACATTTTGGAGTGTGAAATTGATGCAACAAGGTGGGTGTGAGGTGGTGAGAGTGAAACAAGGTGTGAGCTCTATTAAGGGTATAATCCCTTTGTAACCTACTTCTTGTTTGAAGTACTAAAGCCATTGAGTGGCTGTTTTCTCGTGGATGTAGCCCACATTGGGTGAACCGTGTATATTGTGCTCTCTCTCTCTCTCTCTCTCTCTCTCTCTACTCTATAATCTCTTGTGTGTGAAAATATGTCTCTCTCCATTAAGTAAGCTACTCAAATATCTATTTAGCTAAGTCCTATTTCCTAACACAAGAGATGAAATGATCACAGATATGGAATACGTGCCTCCTCAAGTGAATCTCCCTAATAGACCAATCTCCAATAGAATGACCAATACAAACCTAACCATAGTAGAAGGCCTAAAATGAGAGAAGGATTGGGAGAGTCTATGATTATACTTGTAGACAATCGACGAGTTAGACCATCCCAGATCCATAAATGGATAAACAAGAAATTCTCCGGAGATAAAGATCCGAGAGATCACGCAACGGCTTTTTAAAGAGTAATTAGAGGAGAGGAAGTTTCAAATTTTGTGACACAGTTTGCAGGTTTCGGACCGACTCTAGAAGATGACACAGCTACATGGTTTGGCTCAATGGAAAGATGGGATTTTGAAACTCTAGACAAGCTGTTTGAGAAATTCAAGAATTCTCGCAAAAAGGAATAGCTTACAATACGGTCTCACAAATTCACAGATTCAAGAAGAATGAGGGTGAATCAGTACGCAAGGAAGCATTACAATTCAAGAGATATGTCAAGTTCTATCCAAGAGCAAAACTACCTACGCAGGCACGACTGATGTTGATCTTTATCCAGGGAATAAGACATGCGGGTCTTCAAAAGGATTTGCATATGATAAGGAGCATGACAGCCATGGCAACGGACTAACAACACGCTAATCAATGGGCTAGAAAATTCCTTTCAAAAATTGCAATCCAAGAGTGAACAGATAATAACTTTCCATAACAAGTGCCAAAATTCAACCTTGATGAGGATAGTAGCGACAATGAAGATTCTTATGACATCCCCTACTAGGAACTCAGGTAAACACTATCACTAGCAACTTCTGCAACCACTAGAGAAGGCCAAAGCCAAAGAACAACAAGCCAGAGACAAAAATTTTGACAACTCTAGATATCAGAGAGCCAACTTGACCAAAAGCAGGTATGGATCAAGAAGACGAAGGTCTCTGATGAAAAATAACAAGATCCAATACCAAAAGGAAAATAGTCAATGTGCAAGAACGGCTAAGAAAATCACAAAGTTACAATCCTTCACAACTCAGATTTGGGTTACAAAGAAGTTGATTCAAGCACAAAGAGATCAGGAATTTATTTGGATTCTGAAATGGTTAAATTATCAACTCCCAAAGTCTGAATCCAATCCCTGGCCAACAAGCGTACAAAGGTTGAAGCAAAGACCGTTGCTGACTCACACAAAGACAAGGTAGATCCCAAAGAAGTCTCTTCAAACACAAACAAAGCAGGGATAAGTATGGGGTCCCAAATGAGCATCACCAATGAGACAACCAGTAATCACAAAGAAGTAAAACTACTGTCACTGCACCGCTGCTTGAATTCTTTCAATTCCTCCTACAATTATAGTACAATTAGAAAAGAGCAAGTCACTCACTTCAAGCCAGGACCCACTTTGAGGAACAATGCCAAATATGACAACCAACAACAAGGCTAAAATGGATCCCAAAGAAGCATCAAACAAATAAGTAAGCCTTCAAAAAATCTCTACAACCTTCAATTCAAAGATCATCACATTGCTTAGAATAGGAAGGCTCGCTAGAAAATGCCAATAAGTTGATTATACCCACATCTTGCACATCATAATTTTTTTCCATGCATTGACTGTGTATGCATAATAGGGCTACATTACAAGGCTTGCATAGGCACAGTGTTTGATTGCCCAAGCACATCACATACCCTTGATGATACCCTGTCGTCTAGAGGACTCCAAATAGGAGGGGGTGTTGGGGTGTAGGCCAGGTGGCCGTGGGAAACCACCCTTATACACTTGCTTTCCCCTATTCAATATAGGGAGAGAAAGAGGAAGAGTTGACTTCACTCTTTCTTCTCCACTAACCCACACAGTGGCTGCCTGTGCATCTTCCCCTTCCCCATTTCTCTTCTTCCCCTCTCTTGCACACACTCCGTACACGCACACGCGCACTCATCAATTGGTATCAGAGCTATGGCTAGGCGGCAGCGGTGATCTCTCGACGGAGGCGGAGCTCGATTGGAGCTCGACGCTTCACGGCACCGGATCAGGCTGATTTGGGGCGGATCCGACACGGATCAGAGAGATCGATCAAGGTCGACGGTTCCTCACTACCCGACGCGCGCAACCCCTCTTGGCTTGGAGGGAGATCTTGGAGATTCTAAGGAATCAAAGCAAGAAAGGAAGAGTCTAGGAAGCTCTGCAGACAGACAGTCAAATTTTTTCATTATGAGCAAGAATTGCAAGCTTTGGAATCTCGGGAGCAAAACAGTAGCTCAAATCGAAGGCTTGAAGGGCATTCAGCAAGTGAATCGAGGTAGCTCGGAGGTCTACTCATGAAGCATTCAAAGGCTTGAAGCCTTGACAGCTAGAGCATTCAAGGGGGAAGCATCGGGCAGGGCCAGCATAGCAAGTTATGTAGGAGCCGGTTCTTTCAAGAAATTGAAGCCATTGGCAGGCAAAACACACACACACACACACACACACCACACACACACACACACACACACACACACACACACACACACACACACACACACACACACACACACACACACACACACACACACTGTGTGTACAGAGCTATTGAAGGAAGACAAATCGGGCAAGACGCGAAGCTGAACAGTAGGCAATTGCGGGATTGCAGTTGCAATTGGGGAGCCACAACAAGGTTGAAAGGGTTCCGACCAAGCTGCAGTAGACTCGAGGAGCAAGAAATCGACAGTGAGTACCCTCAGTTGAGTGCAGAGAAATCGGCAACATCGAGCAATAGGCAGACAAAGAAGCTTGGAAATTGAGAGAGCTTGCAGTCGAAGGCAATCGAGAGGAAAAAAAAAGCCTTGGAAGGCAAGCCGAGCAGTAGAATCCTCGACTGCCATGAGCAGCAGAAGCCCGGCACCAAGCTTGAGAGCATGTAGTAGAGTTGTAGCAGAGCGCTAAGCGAACAGAGCCATTGAAGCGGAATTGGGTGCAACTGCAACCGAGTGCAATCATGTAGACATTGGGGCATTTTGGCATCGAAGGCAATCGAGCAGGATCATGAGATCCACAGCAGGTCCAACATACGAGGGCGAGGTCTCGTTAGCGCTGTCACAAGCAGTAAAAACAAAAAAAAGCAATAAGAAAATCGATTTACTTTTTTTTTGAGCCATACAACTTCTTTGTGTGCAAGGGGCTATTCCCGCCCAAGGCCCTTGACAGCCTGATTATTTCCCGATTATAGCCTTGACCCGGCTTGGACCTAGGGTTCAGCAGAGCTACGCGGCTCGTAAGAATCAAAAAGAGAGAGAGAAAGCTTGAGATAGAGCGAACACATTGTGTTCGGCTACAGGCGGCGACTAAGCCCAAACGGCACCGACATCGGCCCATTTTCCTCAGCATTTCTCGAGACCAGAGACTCTCGCCCGGCGGCGGGAGGCAACATCGGCATCAGTTTTCGACACTGATTTGACGATTTCCTAGCATTTCTCCTCCACGGCTTCGAGCACCGGCTATTGGCATCATTTTATGACACCATTTCCAGCGCATCGGCTCGGCATTACTTACTCATTGCGGCGGATCTCTGACATCCGACCCAGACACCGGGCGTTTCCCCACACGAGCGTGTTCTTACGATCGACGACCGTGCTTGCGACATGCGCGGGTGAGGTACCTCTATCATAGAGGAGTGACACCCGGCATCGGCACCGAGCGCACCGATCGCCCTGTACGACACAGTTTACGGATACGACACCTTTGGCGGCTATTCGACTAGCATATTTCTGCCCGGCGGTAGAAATCGGCACATAGCGACACTGACACGCAGGTTACATGCTACATGAGGGTTTTTCAGCCCATTCACTCACAGATTCTCCAGGTTACCAGACACAGCGCTTTCACAGGCGATTTGGCAGTCATTTTGACAGCAGATTCTCTGCGGACACATGCGTTGACAGATGCATTTTGTTGTGAGCACACCTATTGCTACTGAGCTCTTTTGAGAGCAGATATCCCCGCAGGGATCACTTTCACTACATGCAGCAGTTCTTGGTGCCTGTTTGAGCGCGGTTTTACTCATGTACGTTGAGTTGCGGACACTACCCGCTGTACTACGTGTGGAGCCATTTTTGGCTATTTTGGCAGTTTTTCCCGGCCGTTTCTGAGACTCGGACCGGAAGAGCCCTTTCTGAGGCTGTGGCTAGTCCATTTGTGTCTGCATTAACCTTTGCAGGGTCGATAGCGTGAGGTTTTCTTTGAGCTGGGGTGTGCTCGAATGTTGAGACACTTTCGGTGATACAGGTAGCTGGAGTTCCCCTTTTCGGTACCCTCGCCATAGGATATGTATCTGGATGGTTATTTATGCTTTTGACGCCGAGTTGGCACTCACATAGCAGTTGTTTTGTGCAGCAGATGCCCAGTTAGTGCAGTTGGCACATTTATACGCATTTTGAGTTGAGTTTTGACTCCTCATACAAAGGAAACTCTGTCGGTTTTACTTCCCGCGAGTCGTGACTTCCATAGTTGGAACTTTTGAGTCTATTTCGGTTGAAATTTTACTCCCGATACAAAGGTTACTCTGCCCAAATTTCTACAGCGTCTCGCCATAGTTTGGCACCTCTCAAACCCTCTTATCAGCGATGGCTTCTTCTTCAGAAAAGGAGGAGTATTTCATTCGGAAGTTCGATGGCAGCAACTTCACCATGTGGAAAGAGCGCATGAAAGATGTTTTGATAAACAAAGGCCTCTCAGAACCGTTGAAAGAGCGCGCAGAGGATGATGATTATACACAAGCTCAATGGGAGCTTTTGGATGCAAAATCCATGGGTACGATACGTCTACATCTAGCCGAGTCAGTCTTCTTCACTATCATCGAGAAGAAAACAACCAAGGAACTTTGGGATAGCTTATGTTCAGCATGGGAGAGCAAAAGTGCATCCAACAAAGTGTTTCTCATGAAAAAGCTTATGAAGCTCAACATGAAAGAAGGTACCACAGTTTCCAGTCATTTAAATGAGTTCAAGTCCTTGTTCAGTCAGCTGACATCTCAGGGCTTTAGGAGTTTGACGATGAACTCAAGTCTATCTTCTTATTATGCTCTCTACCCAGTTCATGGGATATCTTTTGCACACCCATTAGCAATTCAGCTCCGAATGGCAAGTTAGAATTCAATGCTGTCACAGATGCGTTGCTCACTGAAGAGATTCGTCGTAAATCTCTCGATAATGCTAGTCATGGAGATGCATATATGGCTGGCAGTTCAACAAAGGCAAGAGGCCTTGACAGGTACTAATACAAAAGCAAAAGTAGAGAGCGGAATCCTTGTAGTCCTAGCAGACACAGGAACCAAAGTAGAGACCGCAATACTAGAAATGTCGAGTGTTACTATTGCCACAAGAAGGGTCATTACAAAAAGGATTGTCGCAGTTTCCTAAGAGATCAAAAAAACATGCAAAAGGATAATTCTGGTAAAGGCAAAAGTACAGTAAAGATTGAGGAGCTCAATATTGTTGAGTCTCCCATGCCTACCACTGCAGTAGAAGATCCTCCTCCAGTGATGCTCATTATGCCCACAGAGATTCATGCTGAGGTGACAACAGATGCCTCCGATGTTCTCATTTTCACTTCAGATCTCACTCCAGATGCTTTGGTTGGACAGGATGAGGGTTATGCACAGAATTTGATCCTTGATTCTAGTGCAAGTTTTCATGTCACACCGCATAGAGAATGGTTTTCCTCTTATGCACCCATGCATGGAATAGTCAAGCTTGGTGATTCCTATGAGCTTGACATTATTGGCATTGGTGATGTGAAACTTCAGATGCATAATGGCACTACTTTTGTGCTGCAGAATGTCAGACATGTGCCCAAGCTTACGAAAAGCTTGCTTTCTATAGGGCAATTGGATGATCTTGGCTACACTACAGTTTTTGGTAATCGTTCTTGGATGATCCGCAAGAACAACCTTATCATGATGAAAGGCAATAAAAACGGATCCCTGTACTCTTTGTTTGTTTCGAGTGTCGACGAACACCCTATCTATGTAGCCGAGCTGCCGTCTCCTGAGTTGTGGCATAGCCGGCTAGGGCATATTAGCCAAAAGGGAATGAAAACACTTCAGCATTTTGGCTACTTACCTATGTTAGATTACACGGACTTTCCATTGTGTGAGCATTGTCTATATGGCAAACAAACTAGATTGACATCTTCGCCATTGAATAAGAAACTAGGCGAACCTCTAGACTTGGTGCACAGTGATTTGTGTGGTCCAATGCCACATAAAACTCTAGGGGGAGCGAGCTACTTTCTCACGTTCATAGATGATTCCACCAGAAAGGTGTGGGTGTATCTCCTTAAGCGTAAGGAAGAAGTCTTTTCGACATTCCAAAAATTCCTCGCCATGGTTGAGAACCAATCTGGAACAAAGCTCAAAGCTTTTTGCATGGACAATGGTGGAGAATACGTCTCCACAAAGTTCAAGGATTTTTGCAATAGAAGAGGCATTCGGCGGCAGTTTACTGCTCCATACACACCTGCACAAAATGGGATAGTTGAAAGAATGAATCATACGATTCAAGAGCGAGTTGTCTCTATGATGTCTATGGCGAAGCTTACTCCAGAGTTTTGGGCGGAAGCTGTTCTAACAGCAGTGCACATCATCAACAGGTCACCTAGTTCTCCTTTGCATTTCAAAATTCCAAAGGAATTATGGACTGGCAAAAGGCCAAGCTATGAGCATTTACGTGTATTTGGATGTGAGGCATATGCACATGTGCCCAAAGAACTTCGTCGGAAGTTAGATCCCAGATCACACAAATGCATCTTTATTGGCTATGGTGCAAACGGAGAGATGGGCTATCGTCTCTGGCACCCAAAATCAAACAAAGTCATTCGTAGCTCACATGTGATTTTCAATGAATCAAAAATGCACAAGAAGCCCATCAAAGATGTTGAGTAGAGACGTGTTCGTTTTGAGGATGTAGCCTCCGAACCAACTCAGTTCAGTAGTGTTGCACCCACTCCTCAAGTGCAAGACACTACTATTGCTCCGGAGAGAGCGGAGTCCAGCAGTCAGGCACTAAGACGCTCTAAGAGAGTATCACTTGCGCCCGAGCGGTTTGAGCCGGGTATACACCACATTTTGGTCACTGACAGTGGAGAGCCAACCTGCTACAAAGAAGCTATACAAATGGAGGATAGCTTTAAGTGGGAGCAGGCTATGCAATCAGAATACAATTTGATTGTGGCTAATGAGACATGGGATTTGGTTGAATTACCAAAAGGCAAAAATGCTTTACCTTGCAAATGGGTATACAAGAAGAAGTATACAGCGGAAGATCCCGAGCCTAGATACAAGGCTCGTCCAGTTGCCAAGGGTTTCAAGCAGCAAAAAGGTGTGGATTTTGATGAGATTTTCTCTCCAGTAGTCAAGATGACTACACTTCGCACCGTGCTTGGCTTGGTTGCTATCCAAGACATGGAACTTGTCCAAATGGATGTGAACACAGCATTTCTTCACGGGGATCTAGATGAAGATGTCTACATGAAACAACCAGAGGGCTTCGTAAGTGAAACCCAAACATCCGCGAGATTCGAATTGGTTTGTAGACTTAAAAAGGCACTCTATGGCCTCAAGCAAGGTTCAAGACAATGGTATCAAAAATTCAACAAATTCATGCAGTCTCATGGTTACATTAGAAGTCAAGAGGATCACTGCTTATACACAAAAAGGTTGAACGATGGTTCTTTAATCATCTTGATCTTGTATGTAGATGATATGCTTATCGTAGGCAAATCCATTGATGAAATCAATCAGTTGAAAAAGATGCTAAACACTCAGTTTTCCATGAAGGATTTGGGAGATGCCAATCACTTTCTTTGTATGCACATCAAGACACACAGGCAACGTGGAATTCTTAAATTATTTCAAGAAAAGTACATTCACAAAGTATTGCAACGTTTTAGAATGCAGGGGGGGAAGTCATTGAGTACCCCAATGCAAGCATACTCCAAACATAGCAAGGAAGACTCTCCCAAGACAGTGGCTGAGAAAGAGGAAATGGTGAAGGTACCATATTCTTCAGCAGTTGGCAGTTTGATGTACGCTATGGTAGCCACAAGACCAGACATTGCACATGCAGTGGGAGTGGTTAGTAGGTACATGGCAAACCCTGGCAAGAACCATTGGGAAGCAGTGAAGAAAATCCTCAGATATTTGAAAGGTACAGCTAGCAAGTGTTTACGCTTCGGAAACAGTGATGCATCTATTGTAGGTTACACGGATGCGGATTATGCAGGTTGCGTGGATCGTAGAAGATCCACATCTGGCTATGTGTTCATGTTTGCTGGAGCAGCTATCTCTTGGAGATCGTGTCTCCAAGATTGCACGTCTTCATCTACCACTGAGGCAGAATATGTTGCTGCGTATGACACCATCAAGGAAGCCATATGGTTGGCTCGTCTAGTGGGAGATTTGGGCATTCACGGTTTTCAGTACTACATTGTGATAGTCAGAGTGCCATTGCTTTGGCAAAGAATCCAGTGTTTCACTCAAAGTCGAAACACATAGAGGTCAGATACCATGTCATACGAGATGCATTGGCTGGCAAGCGTATCGATCTTGTCAAGGTTCACACTGACGGCAACCCCGCAGATGCACTTACAAAGAGCCTAGCCTCGGAGCGATTTACACATTGTATAGAACTTATGGGTGTAGGATGAAGCCTCGGCAATGCTTCATCAATTTTGTATAGAATAACTATACTAATGCCACTATTGGCCACCATGACCTTCAAGTGGGAGGTTGTTGGGGTGTAGGCCAGGTGGCCGTGGGAAACCACCCTTATACACTTGCTTTCCCCTATTGAATATAGGGAGAGAAAGAGGAAGAGTTGGCTTCACTCTTTCTTCTCCACTAACCCACACAGTGGCTGCCTGTGCATCTTCCCCTTCCCCATTTCTCTTCTTCCCCTCTCTTGCACACACTCCGTACACGCACACGCGCACTCATCAGGGGGGAGGCATTCTAAATGCGGACCTATTATTATGAATATTACAGGGCAATGTTTTGTGAGTTGCATTGAATTTTTGCGTTTGGTTTATGATAAATTTTTGACAAAATTCAGAGTATATGCTCTCACAATAGCATTACAAGAGAAGTATGGGGACAAAAGTCATATATGAGCCCCTAGGGACATGTGTATAGAGTACATAGCATTTAGAATTCTATTCAAATGATTTTGATTTTTGTTGAGTTGATTTTTTGTTTTATTTAGTTATTTTTGAGATTTTCTTGAGAAAAACAAGGAAAAAATCTATAATCCAAGTGAAGAAAAGACTGAAGAGATTCCTGAGCAGTACAAAGAGATGAAGGTACAGGAACTTCACGTGGTATGTTTCAAAAGCCATGTGCACAAGGCTATAATGTCAAAAGTAAGAAAAGAATGCTGACCAGTCTTCGACAACAACATGAGGCCAAACATGACTGAGAATAGTCATAAAACTCAGGATGGCCTTGAAGGACAAAGAAAGTTGGTGATGCAACTAGACAAAAGCAATCATCGAGTGTAAAGTTGCCTATAAGACACTTCTTATGACTACAAGGCTGTGTACATGAAGTAAATCTTTATAATGTAAATCTTCTACCTTGTATTTGACTTAATGAATCCGAACAAACAAAAGGGACTACAGTACTGACAAGGACAAAAGGGACAGAAATAAAAGTTCAGTCATCTATCGTGATAGATGTTTGCAGGAGCAACCAAGGATCAAGCCAAATTGTGTGCTTTGTCACACATGTTGGAGGCTGGGAACTTGCTTGTGCACTGTGTGCAAGCCTCGGAAGGCTGCAAGCACACAACTAGACACTCCTAGCAAGCTCAAAGAAACAATAGTATGCCACTCACCGCTCAATGCTTCCCTCATGAAGGATCCTATGCTGCAAAGAAGAAGGAGCTGCTACTGATGCCGCACTCAACTGCCTGACCGCCGGTGATGTCGCCGCAATGCTCTCTCTCTCTCTCTCTCTCTCTCTCTCTCAAGCCTACACACACACACACACACACACACACACACACACACACACACACACACACACACACACACACACACACACACACACACACACACACACACACACACACACACACACACACACACCCGTGAGCACACGAAGGAGAAGGAAACAGAGATGGAGCAAGAGCACTTCTTAGCTTACACCTCAGAGAATGGGGATTTTTAGGTCAAATGGACCTTTTATAAGAGTTTGACCCATTCACACATGGGCGCCCATAGTGGTCGATCGTTGCAAAACTATTGTAAAAATAAAATAACTGGTGCTCCTCTCATCGGCAATCGCCTACACACCTATTGGACCAACAAGCCCGATCCATGACTCAATCAAATAAATAATATGCGTCTGTCGAAGGTGATAGGGTGTCCGTGAGGGTTACCATGCCCCCCTTCCTGATGTAGATTCCGTCCTTGGAAGCTATTGAGATGAAGCCTGTTCGTCGAGGTGGAAGAGCATAATAGATTGAATATCCTAAGCCTTCTTCAATCCCTGCCAAATCAACCAAAATTGGCAGAGTAATTGCATTCTCATATACAATTCAAAAGCATATGCAGTTGTAGGTATACAAATTGATTATTAACAGAATATTAAACAATTTGTGAGCAGTAAACATTAAACTGTAATGTCATCTAATGCATAAGCAGTTGTAAAGGTCAAAAACTAAATAAGTATGGGGTCGCTAATTTAACGGTGGAAAGGCACTAGAGGTCAACTATAAATACCACGGACAAGCTTCTCAATTTTCTCTGGTCAACTAAGTTGTTTAATCACGAGAGCCATGTATTTCATGTTCGAGGTCTGACTAGAGGCGATACCTAGAAGACCTTGTAGTTAAGCTACAAGAAAAGGAATTTCTCATGAAATCATCACTTGACTTATTCCCTTTTCTTTAACCCCCAAAGTCTTTTCACATTAATTCAATTTTGATGTGTGTGCTTATTTTGTATGCCTTGGGTTTTTTGCTTTTCAAGGAAAAGCGCCGTGACACTGGGAACCTCTAGGGCTCTAGTACCATAGGTGATACATGTGAGTGAAGTACCAAATCAAGCTGGGATTTTTCTTTTAGCTTAAGATTTTACATTGTGGCACTTTTGATTTTTTTTGTTTGTTCGATTCAGCATTTTAATTTTGTAACTTTGGGGGGGGTCATATAACATTGTTATACCAAATCAAGCTGGGATTTTTCTTTTAGCTTACGATTTTACATTGTGGTACTTTTGATTTTTTTGTTTTTTCGATTCAGCATTTTAATTTTGTAACTTTGGGGGGGTCATATAACAATGTTACCCTCCCCAGGCTCATCACACTAGTAAACTCCCTTGATAATACTTAAGCTAAAAGTCAATAGGGACTAAGCACACTAGAAAGCCCTAGTACATTGCACACAATGCTTCCTAAACCGGATTAAGAACCTAAAGTAACCATTGATTATTAGGAAGGCATTCCCCATGGCATTAAGAGAAGATCTCTAATGCCTTACTTTGTCAAACTAGCTTAGTCAGATTGCTTGATTCTTGAACCTAGACAACGGATTATGACAGAAAATTATATAGGATCTACTGTTTAATCTAAGCAAATGTGCTGAATATTGTGCTACCAATCACATTTAAAGCAGACAAACATGGATGCAAAAACAAAGGAAAAAGGCAATGCTAATGGTTAAGAAACACCTGTTCGTGTTGATGATCGCGCTTGATTTAAAGAGTGAACGAGAGAAAGATTCTATGAAGCTCCAAATCATAACCACAGCAACATGTTCATGTACACACTAGAAAACATAAGAAATACCTCTAGGAGACACATCAGTGGGAAGAGGCACCAACCTTTATTGAACACAATCAAACAACATAAGGAACCCTAACCCAATTATTTGAGGAACAATGCCAAATATGACAACCAACAACAAAGCTAAAATGGATCCCAAAGAAGCATCAAACATATAAGTAAGCCTTAAAAAAATCTCTACAACCTTCAATTCAAAGATCATCACATTGCTTAGAATAGGAAGGCTCGCCAGCAAATGCCAATAAGCAAATTGATTATACCCACATCTTGCACATCATAATTTTTTTCCATGCATTGACTGTGTATGCATAATAGGGCTACATTACAAGGCTTGCATAGGCACAGTGTTTGATTGCCCAAGCACATCACATACCCTTGATGATACCCTGTCGTCTAGAGGACTCCAAATAGGAGGGGGGAGGCATTCTAAATGCGGACCTATTATTATGAATATTACAAGGCAATGTTTTGTGAGTTGCATTGAATTTTTGCGTTTGGTTTATGATAAATTTTTGACAAAATTCAAAGTATATGCTCTCACAATAGCATTACAAGAGAAGTATGGGGACAAAAGTCATATATGAGCCCCTAGGGACATGTGTACAGAGTACATAGCATTTAGAATTCTATTCAAATGATTTTGCTTTTTGTTCAGTTGATTTTTTGTTTTATTTAGTTATTTTTGAGATTTTCTTGAGAAAAACAAGGAAAAAATCTATAATCCAAATGAAGAAAAGACTGAAGAGATTCCTGAGCAGTACAAAGAGATGAAGGTACAGGAACTTCACGTGGTATGTCTCAAAAGCCATGTGCACAAGGCTATAATGTCAAAAGTAAGAAAAGAATGCTGACCAGTCTTCGACAACAACATGAGGCCAAACATGACTGAGAATGGTCATAAAACTCAGGATGGCCTTGAAGGACAAAGAAAGTTGGTGATGCAACTAGACAAAAGCACTCATCGAGTGTAAAGTTGCCTATAAGACACTTCTTATGACGACAAGGCTGTGTACATGAAGTAAATCTTTATAATGTAAATCTTCTACCTTGTATTTGACTTAATGAATCCGAACAAACAAAAGGGACTACAGTACTGACAAGGACAAAAGGGACAGAAATAAAAGTTCAGTCATCTATCGTGATAGATGTTTGCAGGAGCAACCAAGGATCAAGCCAAATTGTGTGCTTTGTCTCACACGTTGGAGGCTGGGAACTTGCTTGTGCACTGTGTGCAAGCCTCGGAAGGCTGCAAGCACACAACTAGACACTCCTAGCAAGCTCAAAGAAACAATAGTATGTCACTCACCGCTCAATGCTTCCCTCGTGAAGGATCCTATGCTGCAAAGAAGAAGGAGCTGCTACCGATGCCGCACTCAACTGCCTCGCCGCCGGTGATGTCTCCGCAATGCTCTCTCTCTCTCTCTCTCAAGCCTACACACACACACACACACACACACACACACACACACACACACACACACACACACACACACACACACACACACACACACACACACACACACACACACCCGTGAGCACACGAAGGAGAAGGAGATAGAGATGGATCAAGAGCACTTCTTAGCTTACACCTCAGAGAATGGGGATTTTTAGGTCAAATGGACCTTTTATAAGAGTTTGACCCATTCACACATGGGCGCCCACAGTGGTCGATCGTTGCAAAACTATTGTAAAAGTAAAATAAGTGGTGCTCCTCTCATCGGAAATCGCCTACATACCTATTGGACCAACAAGCCCGATCCATGACTCAATCAAATAAATAATATGCGTCTGTCGAAGGTGATAGGGTGTCCGTGAGGGTTACCATGCCCCCCTTCCTGATGTAGATTCCGTCCTTGGAAGCTATTGAGATGAAGCCCGTTCGTCGAGGTGGAAGAGCATAATAGATTGAATATCCTAAGCCTTCTTCAATCCCTACCAAATCAACCAAAATTGGCACAGTAATTGCATTCTCATATACAATTCAGAAGCATATGCAGTTGCAGGTATACAAATTCATTATTAACAGAATATTAAACAATTTGTCAGCAGTAAACATTAAACTGTAATATAATCAAATGTATAAGCAGTTGTAAAGGTAAAAAACTAAACAAGCCTGGGGACGCTAATTTAACGGTTGAAAGGCACTAGAGGTCAACTATAAATACCATGGACAAGCTTCTCAATTTTCTCTGGTCAACTAAGTTGTTTAATCACGAGAGCCATGTATTTCATGTCCGAGGGCTGACTAGAGGCGATACCTAGAAGACCTTGTAGTTAAGCTACGAGAAAAGGAATTTCTCATGAAATCATCACTTGACTTATTTCCTTTTCTTTAACCCCCCAAAGTCTTTTCACATTGATTCAATTTTGATGTGTGTGCTTATTTTGTATGCCTTGGATTTTTTGCTTTTGAAGGAAAAGCGCCGTGACACTGGGAACCTCTAGGGCTCTAGTACCATAGGTGATACATGTAAGTGAAGTACCAAATCAAGTTGACATTTTTCTTCTAGCTTAAGATTTTACATTGTGGCACTTTTGATTTTTTTGTTTGTTCAATTCAACATTTTAATTTTGTAACTTTGGGGGGGTCATATAACACTGTTACCCTCCCCAGGCTCATCACAGTAGTAAACTCCCTTGATAATACTTAAGCTAAAGGTCAATAGGGACTAAGCCCACTAGAAAGCCCTAGTACATTGCACACAATGCTGCCTAAACCGGATTAATAACCTAAAGTAACTGTTGATTATTAGGGAGGCATTCCCCATGGAATTAAGAGAAGATCTCTAATGCCTTACTTTGTCAAACTAGCTTAGTCAGACTGCTTGATTCTTTAACCTAGACAACGGATTATGACAGAAAATTATATAGGATCTAATGTTTAATCTAAGCAAATGTGCTGAATATTGTGCTACCAATCACATTTAAAGCAGACAAACATGGATGCAAAAACAAAGAAAAAAGGCAATGCTAATGGTCCAGAAACACCTGTTCGTGTTGATGATCGCGCTTGATTTAAAGAGTGAACGAGAGAAAGATTCCATAAAGCTCCAAATCATAACCACAGCAACATGTTCATGCACACACTAGAAAACAAAGAAATACCTCTAGGAGGCACATCAGTGGGAAGAGGCACCAACCTTTATTGAATACAATCAAACAACATAAAGAACCCTAACCCAATTATTTGCACCCCCTCCTAGAGAGGCAAGGGAACGGGATATTGTAGAGATGGGGAGGTAACCCTAAGGCTAAACCCCTATGCTCATCGTCAAGAAAAACAAAGTCATCATCCGTGAGACCATATGTGCCATCTGTGTAATCATGTAACTCCTTCTCATCATTAGAGGCACAAATGTTCACTAAGAAGGTCACTCGACGTCTACATTTATCTTGGTCAAAAGGGTAGGCTTGTGCAATGGGAGAGATGATCTCTACTAAGTATGGATCAGTCATGGTCAAGAGACGTATCAGCCATTCTAATTCCTCCAAATTCCTCTCGCATGCTAGCGTATCTACCATATCCCATTCACAGGCAAGCATCGAGTAGACTATGTGAAAGACTTGCAAAAAGTAAGGAGGATACCTCTCACCCAAGGTAGGAGTGGATGACTCTAGAGTACTAGACATATCTGTACACACATATAGATGATAAATACTGTGAAAGTATTATAAGGGTCATGTCCTTGTGCATAATGTGTTTTTATGATTTGGTGTCATATATAGAACTTATAGGTTTCAAGATTTTTGTTTAGTGGCTCTTGCTCTTTTACTTTTTTGTTTTTGTTTCTATGAGTATAAAGCTATATATATAAATTTCGTAAAATTAGGAAATTGAGAGGTCAGGGAGGAAGGTTAAGAGGGGAGCAAGTAAATGATGGATGTCAGCAAACACTCTTCCCTTCCTTGGATAGATCATACCTTTTGGAATGATGTCGTCACCTTTTGAAACCAATTGTTCCAAGTTGTTATGGGGGAAGACTTTGACCAATAGTTTTCGATCGCCCTAGGCATTTCATCTAGTTGCAAGGGTGGTAAGATACTCTCCCATGATTTTATTTGCAACATTGTTGTAGGTGGTGACCTTACAACGGGAGGTGCAAACTCTTTCTTGTTTGTATGGATATGTACAATGGTAGGTGGAGGTTGTGTCGAAGCTTCTATTTCCGTATATGAACTACATGAAGAGTAAGAAGCTTCATTTGTTTTTCTATGGTTGAGCTGAGCGAAACAAGCTTCTATTTCCGTATATGAACTACATGAAGAGTAAGAAGCTTCATTTGTTTTTCTATGGTTGAGCTGAGCGAAACAAACCTTTCTCGCTTGGGTACCCAAACTAGCTCTGGATTAGATGTATAGTGCTCTGTGATCTTTCCTTTCCCACGATCTTCAATCGGCTTTATCATCACAGGATTTGACTCACATGGATCAAGTGATAGGTAGAACACAATTTATGTTTTGGCACCTAGATTTGATCATTTCCTTGATAGTAGCCTTGGGCTTCCAATCGTTGTTTATGAATCCAATGCAACATTTTCTTACATTTTTGGGAGCGAGTGGGACGTCTCTTACAAGGTTCCTATTTTTTTAGCATCAACAATGGTTGCTAAAGAAGCTTTAGGGACCCACTCGTATGTTTTCTTTGTTATATTAGGATGGGTCTTGTGTGTCTCAAGCTTTGTTTCAACCACAAATTTGGAAGGTCTAGAGAGTTGGGCTATAGGGACATATGGTTCAACCTCCTAGACATGTAATGTTTTGGGTTTCATTTCCTCCAGAGGCAATATCTCAAGGACTATGGCTTGAGTGGTAGGGTTAAGAGTTGGTTTCTATGTTGTGACACTCCCAGTCCCCCAATCAATAGTGCATTTGGTGGCTATCATCCACGTGTGTCCTAGGTTTATATTACCTTCCATAGTTCCAGTAGGGATGACCAAAAAGTCTTGAGCTACAATCCCATTGTCATAATGATAGAAGTGTGCCAGATTCCAAAAACCATGGTTTTTTTCTTGTTGACACCCTTGACTTAGATAGTACTCTCAGATAGAGATGGCTTTCCTAATTGACACCACACCCTAGATGACAACACATTATATTTAGCACCTGTGTCCAATAAGGCGTTATATAGCACTTTCCCGTAGGTGCTACTTAGCTCAACAGGGTATCGTAGAGGTGTGTCAGAGTCCAACCAATCACCCTCCGTTTCAATGTGAAATGCATGTGTAACTCCAAGGTTGGCCTCTCGTTGGCGTCTTATGCATTATTGTCGCTCCTTAGCCTCAGATTGAGCTTATATCTTCTTCAATTTTGCTTGTGCCTTGGCTGCTTTTTTTGATGGATGGCACGTAGCTCCTCTTGGCTTAAAGGATCGTAATATCTCTTAAAATTACTTCCATTGAGGAATCCAATGGTTTCAACTCCATTGAGAGTTTCCATACAAATGGTACCTGGGGTGATTTCACATACTCTATATGGTCCTTTTGCCACATATTACAACTTTTTCTTCTTGTTACGCACTCCATACATAAGGACTTTATCACCAACATTGATATCTTTGTTCTTTAGATGACGGTCAAACCATTTCTTTCTCCTGTCTTTCTCCACGAGTGCATTTTGCATAGACAATTGTCTTTCTTCGTATAACCTTTCAAGGATGTATAAACACTCAACTAATGGGTTACCATCCCAACCTTCTTGTGAAGCTATGTGCCGACTAGGAATTACAAACTCCCATGGCACAACTCTTTCTTGGCCATATACTGTTTTCAATGGTGTACAATTAATAGCCACTTTGTAAGAAGTACGATAAGCCCATAGAGCTGATGTCAGCTTCAAATCCCAATTTGTGCGATGAGCTTTCACTATTTTGGTTAAGATAGAAATCAAGGTCTTGTTAGTACTCTCAGCTTGGCCATTTGCTTGTGGATAATAAGGCGACTTATGGTGGGCTATCATGAAGTTTGTCGTGAGTTCCTTTATCACTTCATTTATAAAATGAGTACCATGGTCACTCACAATCTCAAAGGGACAGCTAAATCACGTAATAATGTTCTCAAAGAGAAACTTGGCAGTTGACCTTGTATCAGCCACTCGTGTCGCCTTGGCTTTCGCCCACTTTATCACATAGTCAATGGCAACAATAATATATCGAGATTGAGTGTTATGAGCTGTCGGAATAATTGGGCGTACAAAGTCTTAACCCCATTTTTCAAATGGTTGAGTCACTTTAACAGGATGTAAGGGCATCTTATCCTTTCGTTGTGTGATCTTGTAATGTTGGCATTCATCACATTCTTTTGCAAAAGTGATGCATCCTTGAATAAGGTAGGCCACCATAGCCTGATTGCAACACCTTTCTAGCAGTTTGTTCCCCTAAGAAATGTCCTCCGGCTATACCCATGTGGGCTTCTTGCAGTATGTATAAATACTCATCCTCACGAGCACAATGTCTAAGAGTATTGTCCTTCTCTAGCTTGTAGAGAGTTCTTGCAATTAGAGAATAAGGTTCACATTCTTTTAATAGTTTTCGAGCTATATCCTTACGAAGCTCCTTGGGTGGAAAACCATTAACTAGAAAGTTCACAATCTTCTCACTCCATTCAGGCATGGTCTCGACTAGGAATAGAGAAGTATCGAGCAATTCATCATCAATTCCAATAGGGGCTTCACCATTGGGTATGCGAGACAAATGATCCGCCATGACATGTCTTTTAGTAGGTCTCACCACAATGGTAACATCAAACTCAAGAAGAATTAACAACCATCGTGTAATTCTTCCAGTGGAACAAGGTTTATTCAGTAGATACAACAAACTTTTTGGCAAGAAGGTAGTAGCAAAATTTCTTCACTGCGTAAATCATAGCTAAACCTTCCCTCTCTGGAGAGGTGTAGTTTCTCTCAGCATCATTTAATTGACGACTTGCAAAGCTAATGGGGTAGTCCAATTGAGCTAGAACACACCCAATAGCAAAGTTCGATGCATCAATATGCACATGGAAAATTACATTCCAATCGGGCACTCGTAGAATGGGAGGGCTTGTCAAGGTCTTTTCCAATGACTCATAAGCATGGTCACACTCCGCGGTCCAGTGGAACTCAATAAGAAGCTTGTACAAAGGACGAGCTATCTCGACAAAGTTTAAAATAAACCGTTGGTAATAATCAACATGGCCCATGAACCTTTGAACTCCTTTATAGTTTGTAGGTTGTGGCAAATCAACAATGACTTTAATTTTGCTCTCATATGTGGAAATCCCATTTTTGGACACTATATGTCCTAAAATGACTCCATGTTTAATCCAAAATTGGCATTAAAAAGGGTTTAAGGAGATGCGATACAATCTACATTTCTCAAACACTTTTCATAAACATGATAGATGTTCTTTCCAAGAAGAATAAACACAAAGGTCATCTAAGAAAGCTTCGCAAAACTCCCAAAAATATTCTTTAAAAGGAGTGTTTATTAATCTTTGAAAGATAGCGAGAGCATTGGTTAAGCCAAAAGCCATAACACGAAATGCAAACACTCCAAATTTGGTTATAAAAGCCGTTTTAGCGTGGTCCTCTAGTGCAACTGTGATTTGATTGTATCCAGAGTACCCATCTAAAAAGCTATAAGCTTCCTTTCCTGCAACTCTTTCAAGCACATGCTCTGAATATGGCAAGGGGTAATGGTCCCTCCTAGTGGCGGCATTGACCTTCTTGAGATCCACTCACACTCTAAGTTTTCCATTCTTTTTTGGCACAATCACTATTGGAGACACCCATTCTGAGTGCTCAATAGGGTATATGAATCCGCATTTGACAAGCTTTTCAATCTCTTCTTGAACAATTTTTGCATACTTAGGATTCATTGGGTAGGGTCGTTGCTGGATTGGTTTAGCCATGCTATTCATGGGAATTGTGTGTTGCACCACGGAAGGTGGAACACCTTTCATATCATGATATGTCCAAGCAAATAAATCCTTGAGTTCCTTGAGAAGTTCTTTAAGTACACACTCCTCAGTCTCTATGAGATCTTGAGCAATGAAGTCGGGTTTGGACTCCTCATCTGGGTCTGCTAGCTCTATTTCCTTAACTATCATTGGACTATCATAGACTCCATTGCTTCCATCGATAGGTTTTCTTTGAGCCTTTGTATACACAACCTTACACTCCTGCGTGGTGTAGGATTCAAAATGATCAGGTGCAGGGTGTAAGCCTGTGGGGTCTTTTTGTTCTGTGGACTGTGATTTCACTTCTGCTTCCTTTTGTTGTTGAGCTAACTCTCGATTTTGTCGTCTCCTTACAGTGCAGCTCAACTTTGGCCTCTTTGTAGCCTCTAGCTATGCGATGTCAGTGGGTTGTGGACTACACCACATAACGCTTTGAAGGTATTCACCCCAGTTATCTACCAACTTCCAATGAGCATCACATGCCCCTATATAATTAACCCATTCCGCGGTAGATTTCTTTTCATTTATTCTAGTACACACATTTGCTCGATATCGTCGCCTCTTATATCTCTTACTCTTCTTGTCTAATTTTTTTATTATGGTCGATCTCTAGTGAAGAGTCACTAGATGAATCACTACTTGTGTCTTCTGCTCTCCTGGATAGATTGTCATCTCGGGTACCACTGGGTCTTGAGTGGTTTGTCCCCACATTTGCACCAATATTTAACTCAGATTCTTCGTCTTCAGAGTCAATTTCAACTGATGATGCTGACTCCGAATTGTGTGGACTATAGACTTGTGAGATGCTACTGGTTCCAATGTTACTCAAGCCTTCATCTTGTAGGTCATCAAAAGCTAGATACATTGCTCCTATCATATTTAAGAGTACGAGTTGTAGAATTTCATCCCCCTCACGTGTTACCTAGGTCGTCCACCTATTTTTCCAAGTATCCATGGTTACTGCTAGGTGGACCCAATCCACATTGTTAGCCTTAGTCATCCCAGGCTAGAGGGACAAAAGATAAAAAAAATTGGGTTATAAACACCTAAAAAACTAGGTGAGCGGCCTCCACGGGCACTCACCAACACCTCTAGAGTGTCAAGGTGACATGCACCTACGCTCTGGTCGTGTGCTAGAGGATGAGCACATCGAGAGTGTCTCCATTTATGCGGGCACTCATTATTCCTCTACCTTAGGCTCTAGACCCTCAACGGGAACCCAAGGTAGTACCACTCAGGACCCGTATATAGCGTCTAGTGACTCTTCCTCTGACTACGACCTCATGGAGGGCTACCCAATGCCTAATCCTGATAGCTCAAGCCAAGACATGCATGCCATGGGTCCATGGTCTGGGTCGAGCGTGCTTAGCCCCTTGAAGGAAACCTTTAGTAGAGCCACTCGCTACGAACATGGAGCTAACGATGTAAATGAGGGGGGTGGGGAAGTAAATTCTCCATTCATGATCAACGTAGACCCTATGCCCTTAGAGAATGTGCACGTGAATACTCCATTCACTGCACCCCCTGACTCTTCAGAGCTATTTCCCTCTGAGGTTATATTACCTGATTGTAGAAGCCTTGCCAAAGTACAAGAAGTTAAGCGCTATATCATCGCGGCTTGGGAAAAGGAAATTAAGAGCTTACGCAAGGCAGATCAATGAAGAGAGTTAAAAGCAAAAGCCCCTATGTCAATATCTTTGCTAGGAGAGCAATCTAGTGCTCCTGAATTCGCGACCACTAAGGGTCAACCCATAGAGAGCCACATTGCATCTAGTTCAAAGGATACCCCTAGCACCTCAAGTCTAGATGGAGTGTTACTAAATGAGAATTGGGAGTACAAACTACAAACGAAAACTCTAACGGAACTATACACAGGTCACACCTATCACGTGGGTTGGTTAGATGTACTACTAGTGTGGAGGATCAACAACAAAGAGTTTGTGAGGTCATCCATAGGGTTATTGAGCTAGAAAGAGAGAACAAGGGGATCCACATGCTATCAACGAGTCTCATGAGATTTTTTGATACATAGAAGACTAAACAACCAACCTTATCACAAATGGAGACTCCCTCGGCAAGTCCGATGGATCCTCCATATGTTGTTTTGCCAGGGGTCCCAATGCAATCTGAGCCCATAAGTGATAGCTTTACTTTTCCAAGTCTAGCTCATCTTTCCCTTGATGACACTATGGCTATCATCCCTACCCCAATGATGGACATGCCAAGAAACATGCCATGGACCTCGTTTGTTAGTAAAGCACCACTACATGGTAGCTCAATGCCGACAATGGCCCCTAGAAGTGTGTACCAATCGTATGCACATATGGGTCATCGCACTCATGTAGCCCCTACCCCTCCCATTGTTTCAACAACCTATGCTCCACAACCACAACACCCAAGTTCTTATTTCCATGGTACCATACCGGCTAGCGTGAGCATGTCACATCCGACGTCTGCTATGCCTAGGGCCACACATATGAACTTTGGGCCGCCACATGGCACAACACCATACCAAACGTGGAACCCAAGGGCTTTCTACGCACAAAGCCCAATGCCAATACCTACTCCACATGTAGTCTCTGGAGCGCTTTCACCCACGGTGCCTGCTCACTTAGGTGACTTGGTAACATTTGCTCAAGCTATTGGTCGATCTATTGTTGAGAATATGCGTAACACGCCTGATAGAGAACCTAGAAGTAAAGCAGTTCACACAAAAATTTAGTGGAGATGGGGATGTGAGAAAGCATATCGAAGTGTTTGAACAAATATTCGATTCTCTAGGAAAACACAATGACCTGCATAAGAGTAATGCTTTAAGCCTAACCTTAAGTGGGAAGGCTGGGGATTGGTATAGAACCCTAAGGGTGGAAGAAAGGAAAAATGATTTACCCTACTCTTGGGAGACTGTTCTTGAAAGAATACATATGAGAGGGAGTGCTTTGGGGTGTAACCTCTCAACTCCAAAAAGCCCAATGAGAGGAAGGAGAGTCGGTGAGAAACTTTATTAGTCGCTTAAAGCATTTGAATTCTCGTTGTAATCCAAATGAGCGCTTCAATAATAATCAATTGCTAGAAAGATTCATTAGGGGATTACAACATGAGAATATCTACAATGGCCTAGTCATTAGAGGTATCACCACTTGGGAAGTAGTCACCACCAATGCGATCCAATTTTAGGATAATTTAATGATTCAAGGAGAAAGAGTGTCTGTTGAGCCTAAATCTATTAGCTCGCAAGCATTGGGGCATCAACCAATGACCCTAAAGCCTATTGCTAAGGAGCCAAAGATATCTGAGATGACTTTAGCAGATCTCACAAAGGCCATTCAAGAGAGTCTTAGAGACAATCGTGCTCCGCAAAACAATCATATGTATCCAAGAAGGGAGCAACAATGGTGCTCAGTATGCTATGGACCGCATAGTACCAGTGAATGCCCTACTTTTAGAGTAAAATTCAATGGGAACTGCAATGCCTGTGGGAGGTATGGTCATCAAGCTAAGGATTGCATAGTATTTAAGCGCGCGATGGCCAACCTTAGCATGGACAGACACACCTCGATTGCCTGCATTGATGTCGGCCCCACCTCTTGAACAAATGTCACAACACATCGTCCCTAGGGCCCCGAATGTTGTTCAAACAACACTCTTACCACCTCCAGTGCTAGGACCACAACCACCACATCCGCAAATCACTTCAGTGAATCAAGTCGGTTGTAAGTCATCTATTGCTTGTTTGGAAGGCTGTGAGGAAGATATAGACCCTAATATTGCCTATGGGATGGATGCGCTTGAAGAATGTCCACAATACTACATGGAGGACTATTGGGAACAAGTCAAACCTGTATATCAAGTAGTTGCTCTTGCGACAAGAGGCCAAAATATCAATTACACTGCTAAGAGACCGCCTCTTCAATGCTATGAGTGTGGAGGTCCACATTGTGTGGCTGAGTGTCCTATTAGGCTACAAAAGAACGCCACACTAATGCAAACCAATCAAGCAAGCACGTCTACAATGCCGATACTCATGTGTAATTGATGTGGCATAGATCATTTGATTGCCCAATGTCTGAATAATCCAAATGCACCGAAGATCACACCATTAAACTTGATTGAGGTTACCGAGGAGCCATCACAAAGTACACCTGTGGTACCAGTAAACGTACTCACACGATCGATGCTCCAAAAACAAAATTATATTCTTGAGGAAAGAGACACATCATCAATTGCCCAATCTCAGAAAAAGAAGAAAACACAAAGGAAGAGATCGCAAAAAGCAGTGAAGTCAGACCTCCATATCAAAGACCAACATAGGGACTGGTGACGACCCCGTATATATGAACGACACTGAAGAGGATCTGATTCAGGTGACCATGGAGACCATAATGACCACTAAGATAGAAACCAACAAGGAAGATCTTTATGAGCCACAATGGCCAGGATCCAAGAAGAAGATAGGAACTTATCCAAACCCTACAGAGGAGATCGAGCGAGTCAAGAAATTAAGGAGTTTGGTAGAAGATACCCAAAGGGATCTAGAACCAACACCTAGGAAGATCCAGATTACAGACACAGTGTTCCCTACGCAACAACAACCTCATCAAGTCCATGGACCCTTAGCCATACCTAGTGTCATCCAAGAAGAAAGTGACTTAAAGTCATGGGATGTGTATACAAAGGCTCAAAGAACACCTATCGATGGGAGCAATGGAGTTTATGACAGTCCAACGATAGTTAAGAAATAGAGTTAGCAGACCCAGGAGAAGAGTCCAAACCTATTTTCATTGCCCAAGATCTGACAGAGACTGAGGAGTGTGTACTTAAAGAACTTCTCAAGTAATTCAGGGATATATTTTCCTGGACATATCATGATATGAAAGGTGTTCCACCTTCCGTGGTGCAACACACAATCCCCATGAATAGCATGGCTAAACCACTTCAGCAATGACCCTACCCAATGAATCCTAAATATGCAAAGATCATTTAAGAAGAGATTGAAAAGCTTGTGAAATGCGGATTCATATACCCTATCGAGCACTTAGGATGGGTGTCTCCAATAGTGATTGTGCCAAAAATGAATGAGAAACTCAGAGTGTGGGTGGATCTCAAGAAGGTCAATTGCGCCACTAGGAGGGACCATTACCCCTTGCCATATTCAAAACATGTGCTTGAAAGAGTTGCAGGGAAGGAAGCTTATAGCTTTTTTGATGGGTACTTTGGCTACAATCAAATCACAATTGCGCTGGAGGACCAAGCTAAAACAGCCTTTATAACCAAATTTGGAGTGTTTGCATTTCGTGTTATGGCTTTTGGTTTAACCAATGTCCTTGCTACCTTTCAAAGATTAATAAGCACTGCTTTTAGAGAATATTTGAGGGAGTTTTGTGAAGCTTTCTTAAATGACCTTTGTGTTTATTCCTCTTGGAAAGAACATCTATCATGCTTACGAAAAGTGTTTGAGAAGTGCAGATTGTATCGCATCTCCTTAAACCCTTTCAAATGCCAATTTTGGATTAAACATGGAGTCATTTTAGGGCATATGGTGTCCAAAAATGGGATTTCCACAAATGAGAGCAAAATTAAATCCATTGCTGAATTGCCACCACCTACAAACTATAAAGGAGTTCAAAGGTTCATGGGCCATGTTGGTTATTACCGCCAACGGTTTATTTTAAACTCTGCCGAGATAGCTTGCCCTTTGTACAAGCTTCTTATTGAGTTCCATTGGACCGCGGAATGTGACCATGCTTATGACTCATGGAAAAAGAGCTTGACTAGCGATCCTATTCTACGAGTGCCCGATTGGAATGTAATTTTCTATGTACATATTGATGCATCGAACTTTGCTGTTGGGTGTGTGTGCTCAACCAGGAGAACATAAGCTAGATTACCCCATTAGTTTTGCAATTCATCAATTGAATGATGCCGAGAAAAACTACACCACTACAGAGCGAGAAGGTTTAGGTATGATTTATGTAGTGAAGAATTTTGGTACTACCTTCTGGCCAACAAGTTTGTTTTCTATGTTGATCATCAAGCCTTGTTGTATCTACTAAATAAACTTTGTTTGTTACGAGACTGGGCACCCTCTTGTTGTAGTGGTTAGCTGCAATTGGGATAGCTGGGCGTAATGGTTAATTATGTGCTGTCTATTTATTTTACTAATTGAGTTGATGATGATTTTGTAGAGTGGAATGCGGGGAGTTGATGAAGAGACGACGGCAACTACTCTTGGCCACTTTATATTTGCACAGTATCTTAGAACATCATTTCAATAAGCCACTATGGCTCTGTAAATAGTTGTAGTGGGAACTCCCCTTATGGGTTATGCCAGAACTAATGAGCTTCACTCATTTGCAAAAGTAAAGTGGTTGTAAAAGAGGGGCCTCAATTTTTGGCACCTTAAACTCAAAGTAATATATTAAATACCAACTCCACAAAAGAGGTGCCGTGGAGTTTGGGGCTAGATTTAGGCCTTTCTCTTGCAGATTCTCTTCTCTACTCTCTTATGCTATGGTTATTTTGCTATGTACTCTCTAATCTAGTCTCCATCCCTTACACATCTCTTACACTCTCTTACAAGCATGTCTATGTCAATTCTATGTTTACTGTGTGTGTGTGTGTGTCATAGTCTAGGTGTGAGTGTGTGTGCTTGGAAATTGGAAGAAGAGGTGGACAGGTTGATGGTGATGTTTGGGAGCTTGTGTTGAATAATTTAAGCGGTCGTTCTCCCCCCTCTTCTCCCAACAGTGGTATCAGAGCTTCAGGTTCAAGGAAAAATTGGCATCAGATTTCAAGCTCAAGAAGGGATTCTTGGACTCGACAAAATTCAAATTGCAATTCATCGACTTGCAATTCTCAGATTCAAGGATTCGTGGCAATTCAAAGATTAATCGATCGAGTTTGCAAACAAAATTTTGCTTGGTCGTTAATTGGCGGCAAATCGGCTACTAATCGGTAATCACTTTTCAATTTCGGCTTCAAGACGATCAAGAACGGGTATGTTCAACTGTTAAATTTAAGCACTAGCTAAGCTTGCGTATACATGAAGATACGGACGAGAAAGTGAGCCGACGCATAATTGAAAGAAGTCGGAACGCTTAATTACAACTTTGGAAGCGAAGTTGAAATTGGGAACAAGAAGGCGGATTATGGCTTGCTAAAGGAAAGAGAGAGCAAGAGTCGAAGCAAGCAGGGAAATTTGAGTCACGTCGATTTGGCTTGTCATTGGAAAGCGGCATCGGAAGGCGTGAACAAAGAGAAGGAACAAGGCGTGACAATTCTGTGGAAATCCTTGCTTACACACAAAAAGAAATTCCTTCTCGACCTGCTCGAAAAAGCTCGAAATTGCCATCAACACGGACATCCGGACTGTGTGAGTATTATTGCCTCCTTGCACGCGGGCCAAAACGGCACCCTTTACTCACCATCATCTCCAAAACAAATAGGCTATGTCGTGCTGAACCTGCACGCTGCCTTGCTATATTGGTGAGTGGAAATACCTTTTAATTAAAAGGAGTGGCTTAAAAGCCTTTTGGTAAATTGGTCGACGGCCCACTCTAGCCTTCAATTCTACTTTAACCTTCATTTCTATTTTAACATAAGCCTCCAAAGGCTTTCCATTTCTCCGTGGCATATTGGCGTTTCAACTTAAGAACCAAATTGGCTTTTATTAAGGATTTGTTCACCCTTCTCTAATTCGCTTGGTCGGTCTTCGCCAACCCCAACGCACCGACTCCATTGGCCGCACAAGCTTTCTCTCTTGCTGTTCAAGGGAGATATTGCCTGTCCATTCCTCGCCGATCATATCCGACAACATTTGGTGCTTCAACTTTCTTCATTATAATTTCCAGAGTTCCGCTCTCACCAAAGATAGCCGACTCTATGAACTGAATTTTACAGCGAAAGCTAAAATTACGTTTTGGGATACGGGAGATTGGGTGCTACGAAATTGGATCGGCTCGCTGACGCACCGTCGGAGCACTCCCTTTTTCTGGAAATTTCCTAGCGCATCACCATTCCGGATTGGACGCCACCGCAAATTCGCAGCTAAGTACATTTCATTTCTGTTATTTATTTTACTCTCTTTTATTTATTCCGCATAATGCATCTATAAATATCACTATATAGCCATTTTCAGCATTATTATTTGAAAAAAAAAAAACACACAAACACACACACACACGCAATCATGGCACACCTTCCTCAGGCACCCACGATTGCAGAGCAACTTCAAAATTTGCAGCAGTCACTCACATATGAATGCATGCGAAGGCAAGAACTTGAAGATAAATTATTGCATTCTGCGCGCACCGAATCTGCACCGGCACCCAAGAAAAACAAAATTAGCAGAAAAGCCTTCACTTTCAAAGATTTTGATGGCACTAAAGATGCTAGCACGGTTCTAGCATGGGTTAGTCAATTAGATGACTATTTTCATGATGAAGACTTTTCCGAGCGTGAAATGGTAAAGTGTGCATCCAATCATCTCACTAGCAGTGCTGCATTGTGGTGGAACGCAACCAAACAACACGGTAGAAGACCACGCACATGGAATGCATTCAGAAAAGTGTTTTTACCTCAATTTTTGCCCACACAGTACAAAGCTGAAGCACGACGTCAATGGGATTTAATTCGATAGGGTTGAAATGAAGATGTACAGGGTTACACTGATCGTTTTTGGAACTGTTTAATTCAACTGCAAGCTATTGAACATGTTAGTCGCAGGAAATTGAAGCGTAAGTACATATTAGGCTTGGCACTGCAAATTGGTGTTGAGGTAGATATGTTCGAACCAGATTCTCTGTCAAAGGCCATTAATTTGGCTCTCAACGCATAAAAGAAGAAAGGTGGATCAACCTGCTAACACTAACCGCAACAAGAGACCTCCTTTCTCTACTAACTGTTACGTAACTCCACCCACGATGAATTTCTCTCACAATTTAAAGATTGTTTCATGCATGATCTGCCACCTGGAATTCCACCATCACGTCCAGAAGACCACAAAATTGACATCATACCGGGTAGTGAACCTCCTTGTAGAGCACCTTATCGTGTAAATCCTACCGCACACAGGGAAATACAAACTCAAATCACTGATTTACTTGACCGAGGCCTAATCCGACCTAGCAGTTCACCATACGGAGCTCCAGTACTTCTTGTCAAGAAGAAAAACGGAACCTTTTGTATGTGTATCGACTACAGAGATTTAAACAAGATCACCATTAAGAATAGGTTTCCTATTCCTAGAGTGGATGATCTATTAGAAAAATTGAAAGGGGCAAACATCTTTAGCAAAATTGACCTTAAATCAGGGTATCACCAAGTCAAAATGTTTGAACATGATGTCTACAAAACTGCTTTCAGAACACAAACTGGACACTATGAATTTCTTGTCATGCCATTTGGTTTGACAAATGCACCAGCTACATTTACACGCATGATGAATCGCATTTTCATTGACCATCAAGATTTTGTGATTGTATTTTTTGATGACATTTTGGTATTCAGTAAATCTGAAGAAGAGCATAAGCAACATTTAACACGTGTATTTGATTTGCTTGCACAAAATCACTTGTATTTGAATCCTGAAAAGAGTTCATTTTTCCAATGTGAAATTGAATATTTGGGACATATTGTATCGGGTAAGGGAATACATATCGATCCAAAGAAAATTGAAGCCATTCAATCCTGGCCTAGACCCAAAAACTTGCATGAGCTACGATCTTTTATTGGTCTTTGTAGCTATTACAGGAAATTTGTTCGTAATTTTGCTTACAAAGTACATTATTTGACTCTCTTGTTGAAGAAAAACACGCCTTATGAATGGATTGATTTGCAAGAAAGCTCATTTAATGCACTTAAACATGCTTTAACTAATGCAACTGTATTGCAATTGCCTGATTTTGAAAGACCATTCTTTGTGGTAGTCACTGATGCTAGTGGAAAAGGTAATGGGTACTGACTTGATCATTAAAACTGATCAACAAAGTATCAAATATTTACTTTCTCAACCCTTAATAGATGATAGACATATTAAGTGGGCCGCTTTTATTCAAAGTTTCCAGCCCAACATTCAATACCAACCTCGTAAAGAAAACATTGTAGCTGATGCTTTGAGTAGAAGACCCTCACTTAATCATCTATCAACCATTACGGGAACTTCCTATGACACTATGCCTGACACTTATGCACATGATGATGACTTCAAAACGACATGGTTGCACATGCTTGATAATTCTGTACACACATTTCTCGAATACACAATTCAAGAAAACTTTCTTTATTTCAAACAAAAATTGTGTGTGACTAAACCTTTTCGTACATTAATTATTGAAGAATTGCACAAACCACCTTATGCTGGACATAGAGGATTTGCCGCAACTTTTCAAAATTTATGTCGTGATTTCTATTGGCCTGCTATGAGAATGGATGTTAAACAGTATGTGTCAAGTTGTTTGATTTTTCAAAAAATCAAAGCAGCTACAGGTAAGAAATTGGGACTTTTACACCCTCTCCCCATTCCTGAAAGACCTTGGGAACATATTTCCATGGATTTTGTTACTGGTTTCCCACTCACAACACACAAACATGAGATGATATGGACTATTATTGATCGTTTCTCTAAACAAACGTACTTTGTTCCATGTAAGAAAACACTCACAGCACATCAAGTTGCACTTTTGTTTTTGAAGACTGTTTTTCCACATCATGGTTTGCCTAAAGTGATTATTTCTGATCGAGACTCAAAATTTTGTAGTGCTTTTTGGACTACTATATTTGAAAATCTTGGCACTACACTTGAATTCACTTCTCCATTTCATCTTGAATCTAATGGTCAAACCGAAGTCACCAACCGCACTATTATTGACTTGTTGAAGGCTTATGTTTCCTCTCAACCTAAGAAATGGGATGACTACCTACATATTTTGCAATTTGCATACAACAACACCACTCACACTGCCACGGGTAAATCTCCATTTGAAATTGTATATGGTCACTCACTTCCTACTCCTGCTTCACGGGGCACCCTCCTGTTGTAGTGGTTAGCTGCAATTGGGATAGCTGGGCATAATGGTTAATTATGTGCTGTCTATTTATTTTACTAATTGAGTTGATGATGATTTTGTAGAGTGGAATGCGGGGAGTTGATGAAGAGGCGACGGCAACTACTCTTGGCCACTTTATATTTGCACATTATCTTAGAACATCATTTCAATAAGCCACTATGGCCCTGTAAATAGTTGTAGTGGGAACTCCCCTTATGGGTCATGCAAGAACTAATGAGCTTCACTCATTTGCAAAAGTAAAGTGGTTGTAAAAGAGGGGCTTCAATTTTTGGCACCTTAAACTCAAAGTAATATATTAAATACCAACTCCACAAGAGAGGTGCCGTGGAGTTTGGAGCTAGATTTAGGCCTTTCTCTTGCAGATTCTCTTCTCTACTCTCTTATGCTATGGTTATTTTGCTGTGTACTCTCTAATCTAGTCTCCATCCCTTACACATCTCTTACACTCTGTTATAAGCATGTCTATGTCAATTCTATGTTTACTGTGTGTGTGTGTGTGTGTGTGTGTGTGTGTGTGTGTGTGTGTGTGTGTGTGTGATAGTCTAGGTGTGAGTGTGTGTGCTTGGAAATTGGAAGAAGAGGTGGACAGGTTGATGGTGATGTTTGGGAGCTTGTGTTGAATAATTTAAGCGGTCGATCTCCCCCCTCTTCTCCCAACATTGTTCCCCGGGAAGAATTACACAATGGTTGTTAATTCTCCTTGAATTTGATTTTACCATTGTGGTGAGGCCTGGTAAAAGACATGTCATGGCGGATCATTTATCTCCCATACCCAATGGTGAAGCCCCTATTGGAGTCGATGATGAGTTGCCCAGTACTTCTCTATTCCTAGTCAAAACCATACCTGAATGGAGAGAGAAGATCGTGAACTTTCTATTTAATGGTTTTCCACCCAAAGAGCTTTGTAAGGACATAGCTCGAAAACTGTTAAAAGAATGTGAACCTTACTCTCTCATTGCAGGAAATCTCTACATGCTAGGGAAGGATGATATTGTTAGACGTTGTGCCCATGAGGATGAGTAATTATACATACTGCAAGAAGCCCACATGGGTATAGTCGGAGGACATTTCTCAGGGGAACTAACAACTAGAAAGGTGTTGCAATCAGGTTATTGGTGGCCTACCTTATTCAAGGATGCATCACTTTTTGCAAAAGGATGCAATATTACAAGATCATACAACGAAAGGATAAGATGCCCTTACATCCTGTTCAAGTGACTCAACCATTTGAAAAATGGGGTTTGGACTTTGTAGGAACAATTAGTCCGGCAACTTGTAGCACTCAATCTTGATATATTATCATTCCCACTGACTATGTGACAAAGTGGGCGGAAGCCAGGGTGACACGTAAGGCTGATGCGAGGTCAACTACCAAGTTTCTCTTTGAGAACATTATTACAAGATTTGGTTGTCCCTTTGAGAGTGTGAGTGACAATGGTAGTCATTTTATAAGTGGAGTAATAAAAGAATTCAATTGCAACTTTATGATAGCTCACCATAAGTCCACACCTTATTATCCACAAGAAAATGGCCAAACTGAGAGCACCAACAAGACCTTAATCTCTATCTTGACCAAAATCGGTGGAAGCTCATCGCACATATTGGGATTTAAAGCTGACTTCAGCTTTATGGGCTTATTGTACTGCGTACAAAGTTGCCATTAACCGCACACCGTTTAAGATGGTGTATGGCCAAGAAGCGGTTATGCCATGAGAGTTTGTGGTTTATAGTCTTTGACTAGCTTCTCAAGAAGGTTGGGATGCTAACCCCTTAGTTGAGCGATTATATATCCTTGAAAGGCTAGATGAAGAGAGGCAATTAGCTGTGCAAAATGCACTTGTGGAGAAAGATAGGAGGAAGCGGTTTAACCGTCATCTAAAGAACAAAGATATCAATGTTGGTGATAAAGTCCTTATGTATGGAGTGCGTAACAAAAAGAAAAAGTTGAAATATGCGGGAAAAGGACCATATAGAGTATGTGAGATCACCCCACAAGGAACCATTTATGTGGAGACTCTTGATGGAGTTGAAACCATTGGATTCCTCAATGGGGGCAAATTTAAAAGATACCATGATCCTTTAAGCCAAGAGGAGTTGCGTGCCATCCATACAAAAAAGGCAGCCAAGGCACAAATAGAATTGAAGAAGATACAAGCTCAAGCTGAGGCTAAGGAGTGACAACAACGTATAAGACGAAAACGAGAGGCTAACCTTGGAGTCACACATGCATTCCACGTTGAAATCAACGAGGATTGGTTGGACTTTGACACACCTCTACGATACCCTATTGAGCTAAACAATGCCTATGGAAAAGTGCTATATAATGCCTTATTAGACACGGGTGCTAAATATAATCTGCTATCATATGGGGTGTGGTGTCAGTTAGGGAAGCCACCTCTATCTGAAAGTATTATCCAAGTCAAGGCTGTCAACAAGAAAAAAACTACGATTTTTGGAATCTGGCACACTTCTGTCAGTTATGACAATGGGGTTGTAGCTCAAGACTTTTTGGTCATGCCTGCTAGAACTATGGAGAGTAATATAAACCTAGGATGCACGTGGATGATACCACCAAATGCACTATTGATTGGGAGACAAGGGTGTCACAACGCAGAAACCAGCTCTTAGCCCTGACACTCGAGCCATAGTCCCTGAGATATTTCCTCTTAAGGAAATAAAACCCAAAACATTGCATGTCCAAGAGGTTAAACCATATGTCCCCATAGCCCAATTCTTTAGAGCTTCAACCGATGTAGTTGAAATAAAGCTTGAGACACACAACACCCATCCCAATATAACAAAGAAAACATACAAGTGGGTCCCTGAAGCTTCTTTAGCGACCATAGCTAGTGCTAAAAGATAGGAGCCTGGTAAGAGACGTCCCACTTGCCCCAAGAAATGTAAAGAAACATTGCATTGGATTCCTAAAAAACTATTGGAAGCCCAAGGCTATTATGAAGAAAATGATCAAATCTGGGTGCCAAAACGTAAATTGTGCTCTTACTTTTCACCTGGCCCATGTGAGCCCAATCCTGTGGCTCCAAAACGAATTGAAGATCGGGGAAAGGAAAAAATCACGGAATGCTACACACCCGCTCCAGAGCTAGTTTGGGTACCAAAGAAAGAACGATTTGTTCCACCTAGCTCAGAAACAGGGAAGTCAAATGAAGCTTCTTGCTCTTCATGTAGTTCCTATACAGAAATAGAAGCTTTGACACAACCTCCACCCACCATTGTACATATCCATACAAATAAGAAAGAGTTTGCACCTCCCGTTGTAATTTCAACACCTATAACAACGTTGCAAATAAAATCATGGAAGAGTACCTTACCACCCTTGCAACTAGGTGAAACGCATAGGGCGGTCAAAAACTATTGGTTAAAGCCTTCACCCATAACAACTTGGAACAATTGGTTTCAAAAGGTGACGACATCGTTCCAAAAGGTATGATCTACCCAAGGAAGGGGGAAGTGTTTGCTGACATCCATCATTCACTTGTTTCCCTCCTAACCTTCCTCCCCGACCTCTCAATCTCCAATCCTAGGGAATGTATATATGAAGCCTTATGCTCACAAAAACAAGATAAAAAAGTAAAAGAGCAAGAGCCACCAAACAATAATGTGAAAACTTACAAGTTCTATACATAACACAAAATCATAAAAACACAATATGCACAAGAATACGACCCTTGTAATATTTGCACTCTAACCATCATCTATCTATGTGTACAGATTTGGCTAGTACGCTAGAGTCATCCACTCTTGCCTTGGGTGAGAGGTACCCTCGTTACTTTTTACAAGTGTTTCACATGATCTTTCCGGTGCCTGGGTGTGAATGGGATTTGGTAGGTACGCTAGCATGTGAGAGGAATTTCGAGGAGTTAGAATGGTTGATACGTCTCTTGACCATGACTGATCCATACTTAGTAGAGAGAGTTTCTCCCATTGCGTCTAGTGACCCTCTTAGTAAACATTGGTGCCTCTGATAAAGAAGAAGATTTACATGATAACACGGATGTCACATATGGTCTCACAGATGATGACTTTGTTTTTGTCGACGACGAGGATAGGGGTTTACCGTTAGGGTTTCCCCCCAATCCTATTCCCTTGACTCTCTAGGGGGAGTGCAAATAATTAGGTTAGGGTTCCTTATGTTTTTCCATTGTGTTCAATAAGTGTTGGTACCTTTTCCCACTGATGTGCCTCTGGAAGGTGGATGTTTGGTGGTGACTATTGTGCAGTTTATGACTACATAAGGATTCCTTTGAAGGACAACGACAATGGATGTTTACATGTTACAATGGATGTTCTCCATTATATCAGGTGTACTACTTTCTTTTATCTATGCTTCCACATTTACATGTTTGCATCTTGTCATTTGAATTCTAACAATGCATAAAATTTATGAAGTTGTGACATTGTCAATTTAGATGCTATAATTTTTTCAAACTTCTAGTACCTTGTTCTTCTCTTTGAGTTTGTTCTATTAGTTGGCTTTAAGTAGGTATCAGGACCTTAGGCTAAACTACGCCACTTAATTGCTGACTTTAATTCTAAAAAGTCTATTAATTGTAGTAACGTTAGTAATGTTTTAGGCTATGAGGATATAGTTCTCTCTAGTTTACTCCACCTAAGTGTGACTTGTGTTATGGAAGCGCATGTGTTAAGCTGGTATTTGAGATCTCGAGTCTCCCGGCTAGTTTATGCTCAAGTTGGTATTTGAGACCTTGAGTCTCCGAGCTGCTGGTATTTGAGACCTCAAGTTCCCCAGCTACTTGTAGCAACTATGACAACAACAAAAAAGAAAACAAAAAAAAGAGAGAAAAAGAAAAGAGAAAGAAAATAGCATAAACTTCCTTGTATTTTATGTGGATCACACTTAAGTAATATAAGTGACAAGACCACTAGTCCGTAGACCCCGACGAGCATTCTTAGGGTTAACTACTCTTTAGTCGATATTTTTTAATTAATGATGGTCAATCTAGTTTTTACTTTAGTCCTAGCTCTTGTGTACTTCTCTTAAAATCGACCTAGTAGACCCTAACTCAATTGCGTTTTCTTCAGGTACTACGCTTGTTCTAGTTGGCAATGTTACAATTGATGAATTTGTTTTTGCATTTCCTAGAATATCATGTATGCATCTCACTTATTGCTCACCTGTACATGCTGCCTTTGAGCTTTCACAATGTTGTTTTTCTTATGACACAAGTACTTCTATCGTGGATCTCGATGCTGCACTATTATATTTCGAGGATGGAACCTACATCAGGAAGGGGGTCATGTTTGTTGAAGATGATGAAATAGGAAACATAAGGAAGATAGCAACTCAGAGTAGGAAGAAGATGGAGAAGGAGAAGACATAGAGCTTGCGTACCAGATCTCTGTAGTCTCTCTCTCTGTATTAGAATAATAGAGTATATACAAACTCAGAGCTACAAAGCTTATATGAGACCCTAAGAGATAAGGTGTCCTTTCACACCAGATGTCCACGGGGAAAAACCCAGTGGGAGAAAAGTGCCCTTGGTGAAGCGCGTATACACACTAATCACTACTACATGTCTACAAATCCCCCCTGTAGTGATAGTGTGAATCCGTACAAGGTAGCAGATCATCATGTGTATGAGAGTAAGCCCAAAGCTTTTCGGAAAGCTTCAAAATTTTCTCGTGATAACGCCTTCGTAAATAGATCTGCAATGTTATCCTGTGTAGGACAGTAAGTTAGTGTGATCTCCCCTGCATGTAGCCTTTCCCTGACATAGTGGTAGTGAACCTCTATGTGCTTTGTTCTTGCATGAAATACTGGATTCCTTGCAACTGCCATAGCACTCTGACTGTCAGTGAAAATGGTAGTGGGTGCCTGTTGACACTCACAAAGATCTGCCAATAACCTGCGTATCCATACACAATCAACTGTTGCCGTGAAAGCTGCCCTGTACTCAGCTTCACAAGTTCATGTAGCCACTGTGGGTTGCTTCTTGCTTAGCCAAGATATACATGCATTTCCCAAGAAAAAACAATTTCCACTTGTGGAATGTCGTGTGTCAAAATCACCAGCCCAATCTGAATCGCTGTAACCAAGAAGCTGCATAGAATTGTGCTTTCCATACATATCCCCCCTTGGAAAGAACATGGAAAGATTACCGGTACCTGAAAGGTAACGAAGTATGCACTTCACAGCCTGCCAATGATGCATACCTGGGTTGTGCAGAAATCTGCTTGCTTGTGAAACCCCAAATTGAATGTCTGGACGAGTGTTGCCTGCCAAATATATCAAGCAACCAACCGCTGCTGCATAAGTATGTACATCAAAAGGTTCTCCAGCATCGTGCATGCTCAACTTTGATCCAGTTTCTACGGGTGTAGAGATTGGTTTACAATTTTGCATACCAAACTTGTCCAAAATTTTATGCAAATATTTTTCCTGCAACATGTATATGCCATCCTCTGATTGCACAAACTGAATACCCAAGTAATAATGTAGCAAACCAAGATCAGACATCTCAAAGGTTTTTCTCAAAGCATCTTTAAACGCTTCAATTCATCTGCAGTATTGCCTGTAAGAAGCATATCATCCACATAAAGTATTAGCATAATGAGAACTCCATCTCTCTTTTTGACATACAAAGTACTTTCTGTTGGACTATTCTGAAATCCCTGGCCAATCAAATAAGTATGTATCTTCTCATACCATGCTCTTGGAGCCTGTTTGAGACCATACAAAGCTTTACGCAATCTACATACCTTTTGCTCTTGACCTTTTACAACAAAACCACTTGGTTGACTTACATAAACTTCTTCCTGCAAATCACCATTCAAAAAAGCAGTTTTGATATCCAACTGATGCACTTTCCAACCATGATGAGCAGCAATTGCAACTAGTGATCTAACTGTGGACGCACGAGAAGTAGGAGCAAAGGTTTCATCATAATCTATGCCTTTCTGTTGCGCATAGCCTTTTGCCACAAGCCTTGCTTTGTACCTGTCAACAGTACCATCTTGTTTCCTTTTTACCTTAAAAACCCACTTTGTACCAATAGGCTTTTTACCTGTAGGCAAGTCCACTAGATCCCATGTATGATTCTTATGAATAGAATCAATTTCTTGCTGCATAGCATCTTTCCACTGAACACACTCTAAAGCTTGTTCAAATGAATCAGGCTCATCTACATCACAAAGAGTGCTAAAGCAAGCCAAATCTACTTGCTCTCTGTCAAAAGTAGTACCAGCACGTGTTTTTTGTGGCAACGGTGCATCCAACTTGCTATCTTGCAAAGTTTTTTGAACCCATTTAGGCAAGGTTCTTTCTTCCCTGAGAACTTCTTGCTCTTCACGCACAATTTCCTCTACATCATGAGGTGTCACATGTGAAGGGGATCGGGGAGCACCACAGACGGAGAGTGAGAGAGAGAAGGAGACACACGACACACAGATATGGGTGGGGAGACTCAAAGAGTGTGCAGCCCCCTATACACTTATGCTATGTATAAGGTATACAAGTCAGTGGGCGCCCAAACTCTGGGAGGCCGGGCAAGGCACAGACGCCTATACCCCAACAACCTCCCACTTAAAGGTGACTGTGCCTTTAAGCAAGAGAACCTAGTCTAAAGACTACAAAAGGCGAGAGAAAATCGCTCTCAACCGATACCCACTGGCTGGCTTTGATCGTGTGCATCCGACTGTCCTGCTCCCGTGTAAGTCCATACACCACTAGACGTACCGCACACGTACTGCAAGTATGTACACAATACCTGCATATCTCCCTCGTGCATTATGCCATCATCAGTCAACAAACGACTGACAACCCCAACTGCAAATGCTCCCACTGCAGCTGCGATATCCGATCTCAAGATCAACATCTCATACATGAGACCACTGAATGCCGATGCAATGCTAGCGGGCCCTGCTAGCTCTACGGAGCATACATCAACATATATATCCCTGGCAATAGGCATCTCTAATTGACAAGGCGTGTCAGCCACATGCATCTCCTGACTGTCCACAAAAGACGCATCAACCTGTCGTGCAACCTCAGAGCAAACCAGCTGCTCTAGGTGTCTGCTGGAAGACATATCCTGCACAACTATATCCCCATGCTCACTGTCGAGCATAGAAAGGAATGACTGCATAATCGCTGACATCTCAGCCTCCTCTGCAATCATCCATTGCAAACATGACCACTCAATCTGCTGTGACTCACTAGAGCTCTCATGCTCTAACTCCGTATGCATAGACTCTTGCACAAAGTCCTCCTGTCGTGACTCACTAGAGCAAGACCGCTCTACCTGTCTATCCTGCATAGAAGTATCTCGCACAACTGACTCTCTGCTTTGCTCAGTCACTAGCAAAGCATGCATGTCTGACTCTGTCACCTCTCTATGTGACTGCTCAAGTCGTGCCCCAACTGTGTGCACAACGAGCTCACTACTCTGCACTCCATGCAAAGCATCCTGCAACCCACAAGCAAAAGAGACTCGCCTGCTCTCTCACTGTCTACCTGACTGCATGATCACAGAGACAACACCGTCTCTCGCGTGATCCACATGCAATGGGTAACCTGTACCACTCCTGGCACCTCTCGCAATCACTAGCGAACCCAAATGCATCACAAAATCTCGCTCTCGTAGCGAAATCTGACATCCACTATTCCGTAACTGTCTGACTGAGATCAAATCTCGTCTTAGATCTGGCACATAACGCACATGACGCAGGGTAAATCTCATACCACTGGGCAAGGACAAACATACGTCTCCTGTACCCTCAATGTCATACACAGCACCATCAGCCATGTGCACACAACCAAGTCTCCCACTAGAAAACGTGCTAAACCACTCACGATGCGACGTGACATGGAATGTAGCATCTGAATCTAGTAACCAATGTGAAGACAATGTGCAATCCGATATGCAATCCGTAGACATAAGATTGTCTGAAGACAAGCTAGATGTAAATGTGACATCGCCGTCACAAGCATACTCAATAACCACCGTATTGATCTCACTAGCATCTGTCATGCCCAAATCTGCATCACGCATCTGTCGCCTCCGTTGTCTCAAACGCCTGAAACATCGACGCCTAATGTGCCCTCTATGTCCACAATGCCAACATGTCAAGTCTCTATGCCGTCGAGACTTGCGTGTGGGACCAATCTCTCCCATGGACATAGAAGTGGGACTAGACTCCCCTGTAGGCATGGATGTCGTGTACATAGCATGTAAACTCGGCCATAAAGCATGAGTTGTAGTCTCCCTCAAGACCTGCCAGTCAATAGACTCAACCAGATGCAAACGAATTGTAGACATTGCTAACTCATCAAGATCCTGCCAATCATCATCACGCATAGACTTGGGCTTCGCCGATAAACCACGCAAGGGTTTATCCTGCCCCAAATCCGCCAATGCAACAAGCATATGCTCCTTCCAAGCAACAAAATCTGCACCATCAAACTGTGTCAGACCATAACGTTGGAAGTCAAATGAAAAATCAGCCATAATGCTCGCAAAAGAGCAACCAACAATGAGTAGAAAATGTCAACCAAATCAGACCTAAACTGGCTCGAATCGCATCAACAAAAGTCTGCAAATATGGCTGTAAATCAGCCCCAAAACAGCCCCAAAATTCAGCTCTTAAACAGCTGCATAAACAAGTCACAAACGTGTCCCAGATCAGCCTACAACTGAGCCATACATGGACACCTGCAAAGAGGAAACAATGGCTGAAAATTCAGCGCCCAAATAAGACCTCAAACCTGCCTGTAAACTTGTAAACCTGTAGCTGAAACCTGCTGAAAAAACTCAAGCCATTAGTGCTCGAATCCGGCTACCTAGCTCGTAGCCACACAAGCATACATCACAATACTCACTCCTGTGAGTGTGCCAAGATAACTGTACGCCTGTCAAACCATGAGCAAATCACCAAGCCCACACTGTGCGATATCGATGCATACACACGCACAAATCTCCCACCTGCAGAGAACACCGCACGCAAATGCTGAGTGCAACCCGCAATCTCTACCTAGATCGCATAAATGATGCGCATAAAACTCCTGGGAAAATTTCACCAGAGTTTTGACGCACAATGGCTATCAACACAAAATAACCATTGTCCTGCAAGCTCAATACAATGAGCAATCAATGCGCATCAAACTACACTCAATATACATGCATAAGCTCTGCAAAACTATGGCAAACAATGCTCGAGATCACAAGACTCTCCCACCTGAGAGCAAACCATTGTCTCAAGCAAAGAAAGATACACAACTCCTCACTCTTGCGAGAGTGGATACAAAAACACAAAACTGTGTCCAAAATGACAAAACTTGTCAAAGTGAGAGTAAACACTCGATCACAAACTATGGCGAGAATCTGGGAAAAATCCGACAGAATTTTCCCTGAAAACTGAGCAAAAAACTCAAGTACAATCTCTACCATAAACCATAACACTACTCAATGCCAATGAGTAGAAATGCTAAAATGGCTCCACATTTTCACATACAATGGCAATCCGCACTCAACGTACATCAATGGAGTGACTGCGCATAAGCAAACGCCAAAAGATTTGCAATCCGGAAACTTGATCAATGCGAAAACAATGCTCTCAAGAGAGCTTACCGGCACTTGAAAGTGCTCGCCAAAATGCATATAGAATGGGCATCAACCATGTGCCATAACCATATGCAAACCATCCGCAAAGACCATGAATCCAAGCACAAAATCACTGCCAATGTATCCTGTGAAAACCAGTGAAAGAAGCTCCACCTGTGTGCTCCAAAAAACTGCGTCTCTCAAGAGACCGCCTCGATGGTGTGTAAACGCCTCCGTACTTCGTTGCCCAAGTCTACCAAAAAACCCTCAAACCACAAGCTTAACACAAGCTGCAATTGCATCTTCAGCTCAGAATTTATGCACTCAACATCAAGCATCTCCCGTGCTTCCAAAAGTGCATCAAACTCGCACACAATGCGACAACAGAAAATCTGGAATTTCTGTATACAGTCAGTCTGACCTGAAAATCAGCAAAACGGTGACGAATTTGCAAAAAGTTTCTTCTGCAAAGTTGTAGACCACGTCGAAACGGATGGGTGTGACGGACAGAATTCTCAGATCTGCATTCTACAAGGAGAAAACGAATCTGAAAACAGTGCTGCTGCGCACACAGTTTTAGGGCAGCACCTTCACTTACACACAATCTTCCACACTCCTTTTTGAGCTTCTAGCTTTCTTAATCTCTCTACCGTCGAGAGCGAGCGAGCTATCGCCTCGAATCTCTCAAAGCCGTCGTGCTCTCCGCGGTCACCATAGCTCTGATACCAATTGAAGGGGATCGGGGAGCACCACAGACGGAGAGTGTGAGAGAGAGAAGGAGACACACGACACACAGATATGGGTGGGGAGACTCAAAGAGTGTGCAGCCCCCTATACACTTATGCTATGTATAAGGTATACAAGTCAGTGGGCACCCAGACTCTGGGCGGCCGGGCAAGGCACAGACGCCTATACCCCAACAACATGCTGATCAAAAGATTGATCAAGATTATCAACCTGTTGTGATTCTTGATTCTCCACAAAAAAAGCAAGCAAACCTTCAAATACATCATGTGTCTACATATGAGGTACATTAAAAGCAACCATAGGTTGAGCAGTAGTTTCTGCAAAAATTACATCACGACTTTCAAAAATCTTGTTTGTAGTAGGATTGTAAAGTCTATAACCTTTACTTCCACTATTGTACCCCACAAGTATACATTTGATTGCCTTATCATCAAGCTTCCCACGTAACTGATGAGGGATGTGAGCATAAGCAAGACAACCAAAAACACAAAGATAATTGACTGAAGGTTTTCTGTCATACCAAGCTTCATATGGAGTAATGGTCTTCAAGGCACGAGTAGGACACCTGTTCAAAACATGTGCTGCACAAGCAACTGCCTCCATCCATAGCTTATGAGGCAAACTCTTAGCCTTGAGCATACATCTAGCCGTCTCCATTAAAGACCTGTTCTTCCTTTCTGCCTCCATCCATAGCTTATGAGGCAAACTCTTAGCCTTGAGCATACATCTAGCCGTCTCCATTAAAGACCTGTTCTTCCTTTCTGCAACACCATTATGTTGTGGTGTGTATGGCATAGTGCATTGGTGTTTAATTCCTTTCTTTCCCAAAAAATCCTTAAATGCACCTGACATGTATTCACCTCCTCGATTGGTACGAAGAGTATGTACTTTGCAACCTGTTTCATTTTCAACCATGGCGACATAATGTTGAAAAATTGCAAACACTTCTGACTTTGCTTTGAGTGGATACACCCAACAAAACCTGGAAAAGTCATCAATGAAGGTCACAAAATAAAGGCTGTTTCCCAAAGATGGCGTCCTCATAGGACCACATACATCACTGTGTACAAGCTGCAACTTTCGTGTCCCTCTAACTGAACCATCCTGTGAAAATGCAAATCTGTGCATCTTTCCAAGAACGCAACCTTCACATGCATGTCTTGGTGGCATCTCCAATAAAGAACAAACATGCACCATATTATGACGTTGTAAAGTCATCAAACTGCCATATCCAACATGCCCAAATCTAGCATGCCACAACTCAGCATCCTGCATGGCCTGAGTCTTTGTTTCTGCAATACATACCTGAATCTGCTTTTCATAACGATCTAGCACAAATAGTCCATTTTCCAGCGTACCTGTAGTGATAAGAGAATAACCATTCTCTCGATCTCGTACAACACATCTGTCATCCTCAAAAATGACCCGAAGACCATTTTTTGCAAGAGAGGATACAGACAAAAAATTCTTCTTGATCCCTGGAACATATAAGACATCTCGCAAGCATAAATCTGAACCATCTGAAATAGTAATCAAAATCTTACCAACGCCTCTGATTGGATAAGAAGCATTATTTGCACATGTCACTTTCTTTCCGGCTGGAGCTGCATCCAATGAACAAAACAAATCCTTCCTTGAAGTAATATGCCTGGATGCACCACTATCAAAGTACCAAATCATTTGTGTATCATCAACACTGTAAGCAAAAAAATCTGAACATACTACGAAAGCATAAGAATCCTGCACAAAGTTTGCAGACTCTTCTTTAGCTGTAGAAGAATCACCCGAAGCTGAAATAACCAAACTTGACTCTTTCTTCTTTTATTCAGAAATTCTCTTTTTACACTCACTAATGTAGTGACCAGGTTTCTTGCAGTAGTGACATTTACCTTTCTTCTTGGACTTGTCGGAATCACCTTTAGACTTCTCTGAAGACTGTCCTGCACCAGACTTGGAGTGATGAGCACTCTTTTTACCCTTGTTTTTGTTCTGTACAACAAGAGCATGATCCATACCATCCACCTGTAAAGACTTGTTCTTACGTGATTGATCCTCCTGCAATAGCAAAGCCACTAACTCTTCAAAACGAAGAGGCTCAGGATTAGCTCGCAAAGACAGAGTCAAAGAAGTCTGAAAAGTCAAATAAGATGGTGGTAGTGAATTGAGTGTTTTGGAAACCAAGTCCTTCTCTGGAATCACTTCATCAATGCTAAGCAATTGCTCTTTAAGATCCTTGATTTTTGTAAGATGCTCGACGATATCGTCACCTTCGTCCATTTGTATTTTGTCAAGTTGTTTCTTCAAAAACTCTATTCTGGCAGCGTTTCTTCCTCCAAACATAGCTTGCAGAGTGTCCCAAGCATCCTTAGAAGTTTTGCAAGATCTGATATGTGGTGTGATTGTCCTCTTTATGGTTAAGGCAATCACAGCCATAGCTTGTGCATCTTTAGTATCCCATTTCTTTTGGTCTGGAGTGACTTGTGAGGGTCCTGCACCAACAACTGCACCACGACCAGGCATGGCAGGTGCAATGCTACCTGGACGAACTTCATCTCCAGATACATGATCCCACAATCCTTTACCAACCAAAACATTTTTGGCCATAAAAGACCAAAGAGAATAGTTGGTACCATCCAATTTGTCTTCGGATGTAAACGCACCAAAAATCTCTTTCTCCGTAGATTGAGCCATACTGTGGATGCACACAAGAGAGCAAAAGAGCCTCCAAGAGATTCACAAATCTCCTCTCCAATGCAAGCAAAACTCTACACAAAATCTCAGCACAAAGCTAAGACAAGCTGCTTCCCAAAAGAACTGTTTACCTGAAGAAAATCTGTCAAAAAACACACCCTCTTGATCTAAACGCCTCCGAAAAGTAACTTCTGCTACGCTGCTCAGAACAAAATTTTGAGGGCTCGAACGACTTCAACAGGGGGTAAAACCGCAGGTCACCTGCTCAGAATACTCCTGGAACGTTGAGGATGCTCCCACGAGCAAATTTTCCGAAAACTGCATGAAAATTGCAATTGCGCGCGTGGACGCAAAAACGCAAGTAGAGGCTCTGGAAATCACCTTGCTCTGATACCAATTGTTGAAGATGATGAAACAGGAAACAGAAGGAAGATAGCAACTCAGAGTAGGAAGAAGATGGAGAAGGAGAAGACATAGAGCTTGCGTACCAGATCTCTGTAGTCTCTCTCTCTGTATTAGAATAATAGAGTATATACAAACTTAGAGCTACAAAGCTTATATGAGACCCTTAGAGATAAGGTGTCCTTTCACACCAGATGTCCACGGGGGAAAACCCAGTGGGAGAAAAGTGCCCCTGGTGAAGCGCGTATACACACTAATCACTACTACATGTCTACAATGTTAACCACTAGCGTCCACTTCTAGTAGTCATGGGCCGGGCTTGTTGGTCCAATAGGAAAAGGGTAAGAGTGATCGCTGATGAGAGGCAAGAACATTCAAGGGTTAGTTGGCTAAGTATGGGCGTCCAAGTGTGAATGGGGCGAGCTCATATAAAAGTCACCTAAACCTAAAAATCACTCATTCTTTCATTTGTGCAATTGAAGAGTGCTCTTGCTCCATCTCCATCTTCTTCCTCTTCATCTCCTTGTGTGTGTGTGTGTATGCGTGAGAGAGAGAGAGAGAGAGAGAGAGAGAGAGAGAGAGAGAGAGAGAGAGAGAGAGAGCATTGTGACAATGACACGGTGGCGGTGAAGCGGTTGAGCGCGGTGCAGCGGCGGCTCCTTCTTCTTCGCGGTGAGGAATCCTCCACGACAGCAAGCGTAGATCGGTGAGTGACACACCATTGTCATTTTTGAGCTTACTAGTTTAGGCTAGTTGTGTGCTTGGAGCCATTTGTGGTTCGCACATAGTGCTAGGCAAGGCCCTTGCTTCAATACACGCGGTAGAAGCCCACACAAGCACACTAAGATGTTGTTGCTGAGCACATTTTTTGCCACTTCTCAAGATGCTATGAAGCGATTTGTCACCAATGCCATTTCTTCCACGGCATTAGCATCTCAAAATTTAGATTTCTTCAATAACTCCATGCTAGTTTCTTCTTCTTTGTTCCCCCTTCTCTCCGTGTGGCAATTTCTCCCAAGATCAAAAACCCAGAAGCCTTGATACCATGTCAAAATCGACGATGCAAAAGTGTAGAGAAATGGGAAGAATACACGAGAGAGAGAGAGAGAGAGAGAGAGAGAGAGAGAGAGAGAGAGAGAGAGAGAGAGAGAGAGAGAGAGAGAGAGAGAGAGAGAGTTGAACCAACCAGTTGGTCCTTATATTAGCTTTTGGGCCTTAAGTACCACTTTAGCAAATTTCCCTACCCAAGACTTTGAAAAATAATAAAAAATAATACTTAAAGCCAAAATAAATATTGGGATCACATTGAGCTATTCACTTAAGATGCTATAACTCTAGCAGATACACCCTACAAGCGAAAGAAAATTTGAAGAAGGTCATACAACAAGATAAAGATGAAGTCTTTGTTGAAGCCATTGAGTGGTAGAAAAGAATTATTGATAGTTTGAATGTAGCCATGTTGAAGCCATATACAATCACAACAGATTAGCACAAGAGAGGACTCCCTTATTCGAGATGTTGTCCAATTTTTTTGGGTTTCTTTTTGGTTTTTGTCTTACAAATAGGATCAAATTCCTTCTTAGTTAGATCAGTGATACTTTTGCAGTCCATCCCCTATTTCCATTGAATTTCCTTTTGAAACATTTATATGCCTCCACTTGATGCATGTATTTTGTTTTGTTTCCACACTCCCTTGGTTGTTTTATTCCCTTTAAGAGCATGCATTTTTTTTCTGTACCTTTGTCATCCCTCGAAACCCACTATAAAGTGGTGTTTCATTTGGGTGACCTCATCATCAATGTTTATCTGTTTGTTTGATTTGCCTAGGCCATAAAAGCTTTCAAATCCACTATATAATGCCTCTCTCCTATCAATTTTAGGCATTCTCACTCGTTCTTGTAGGTGCTCTTCCATCTCTAACTCCACCGGGTCTTTAGTAAATAACACAATCCTTAAGGAAACCATGTCATAGCCATCTTCGTTACAAAATTGAGTTTGTGGCTCTAAGGCACATGTGTCTAAAGTGAATACAACATGCATCCACCCTCAATTGACTGACTTGGAGTTAGAGAAGTCTTAATAAATGTAGTCATCATTTGTGGTGACTATGACATCACTTTAAGCCACTTGGTCCATGAGGACATCACTATCTTCTTCTTGGAAAAGAAAAAGATTGTCGTATCCTTCATAGCCTTCACTTTCTTCACTTAAGGGTAATGTAGTAACTAATTAAAATATAATATCGGCATGCATGCTATAGCCATGCAATCGTGTATTGTAAGGTTTACTCCCATAGTCACCACTTCGTGTTGCAAATAGAGATACCCATAACTCCATTCTTGAACCACCATAACTTGTTGCATAAATGGTTTAATTTAGTATGAAATGGTATTTAGAGTCTCTTCCAAATTATACAATGCCAAAGGTATGCATGTACTGCTTTTTACAACTATTGACTTGGACATTTTGTCAAAATCCCATGGATTTTTTGAGCCTTCCAATGGATGGGTGGAGGAACATCCTTGTTTTTTGGAGGACCAATCTCCCCCATTTTCCCATATGGTTTTTGTTGCTATACTCACTTTTGCCTTGGTATCTAAGATTGCCAAAAATAAATGGCCTTTTTATTCCACTGTCAAGGTGGTATTGCCCTTTGTTGTTGATGGTGGTAGTTCCCTTTGTGGCATCATGAGATCTTATGGGCAAGTATAAGTCTTTACTTCCATTTAGGTGCAGGTTTAAGGAACTCCTAATCTAGCCTATGCTCCATCCAATAATTCATCGTTGGAATTATTTGGGTTGTATCATTTAGTAGTGCAGGATGGATTTTAAGCAAATCCTTGGAAGGAAGTATGCGAGTGACCGGAGTCGACATAATGTCTAAAAGGTTGTCAGGTTCCTTTTCGGAGGTTGGGTTTCCATGAGAAAGCGAGTACAAGGTTGGGATAGGCATGATTTTCAATTTGGTCTCAAACTCCCCCGTGTAGCTAGGCAAGGCTCTCGACCTTATTTTGCTACTAGTCTTGCTACTGCTCTTCTCCTACAAATTTCCTATGGAAGACCCCATTTCTATTGTCTTCACATTCCTTGAGAGGTGCTACAACTGAGAGAGAAGAAGAGATTACCTTTTCCTCACATGATACTACTCACACACTTCTTCCCATAGTTGAGAAATGAGTTGCTCTTTTGGTTCTTTTGTTTTTGAAAAGGTCTCAAAGGGTGCATTTTCAAAGTGGAATCCTTCAGAATACGAGACCACTAGATCATGCAAATTTTGTGGCTCACTCCGTTTTGAGATGGTATCTAAGGATTTGGTGATTGGTGGCAACTTGTATTATGGTTGTAGGAATGGCTCTAAGGTAGCCTAGACTAGCTCTATGAGTTTTTGATTGTAGGGGAAATGTGTTTCTTTCTCCAAATCATAAGGGTACTTTGATAGGGAGATACTTGGTTAAAGCCACTCAAAAATCCATGGCATTTTGATGGAATTGAGGCCATCATCTGGCTTGTCAAACATGATAGATCTTGTTGAGGGAACATACGAAGCTTTAGAAACTTCCCCATCAGCTTCCTACTCAATCCCTCCTTAGTTTTTCTAGTTTCTATTGGCTTATCCCTTAGAGGATTGTGTGGCTTTGTGATGGATTCTCTAGACCTATGAACCCTCCTCGTTTGTTTCTTCTTAGAAGATTGGGAAGATCCAACTTCAAGAGGAATCTTAGCTGTATCTATCTCTTATTGAGCTCTAGTTTGAGCTCTAATCACTATGCTTAATGAGATTACCTATTTTTCTTAGGAGAAAGGAGGTGACCTCAGAACTTGCATTAAGTTTAAGCTTGCCTTGAAAGGATTATCCTCCTTTGGTTTTAAAGGACAAGTTTGGCTTAAGTGGTTGATATGGCACTCCCATAGTATCTCTAGACACTATGCACCTATCATTTCCATTGTCATAGGGGTAGTCTTTCATCCAATGGTTACCCTTGCACTTAAAACATGCATCACTTTTTATAGGTGTTTGTGGTTGGGGCCTCCGAACCAATGGAGTTATAGCCCTCACAATGTTCATAATCATGATAGGAAGAGGCCCATTACTAGAGTACTCATAGTAGATACTATTCTCCCCATAATCCCTACACACATAGGCCGAATTGTAATCCACTTCCTAGTAATTGGTCACTAGAGCTAAGTCTCTAGGTTTACTACCCTTTTGCTAAGGAATGATGTCCACATACCATATTATAGGTGTAGCTCTAGGAAGTGATGGTTGTGCCCCTAAAAGTAGTATGGATTGTGCACAACGCCCCCCTATCGATTGATCTCCCTGTCCTTGTACAAGTGGTGGGTATGGCCTTCTTTTAAAGGGCATTTATGTGATTTTAAAGAGAATTTTTGTGTGTCATGATTCTTGCAAACATTATATCGTAACATATCACAAGCTCCTTGAGCCACATTTGTACCTAGTTGGCAATTCCGAGAGGGATGGTTAATTCGCAATTCCCTAGTGGGGTGGTTAATTGCATAAATTTTGTATATGTAGGCTCTTCAGTAGAATGGGTGATTCTACATGTAGTGGCTTGGCCCTCATGTTTCTTGTCGCATTCTCCACATCACTTCATCTACTATGGCCTCTAAGTTGAAAGGATCATATGTGCGGGCGTGCGCTTATGTCGCACGTGTCAATGCAAGGAACTTGTCGATACACCGTGTGCGAGCCACAAATGGCTCCAAGCACACAACAATCCTAAACTAGTAAGCTCAAAGAAGGCGATGGTGTGTCACTCACCGCTCTACTCTTGCTTCGTGGAGGATTCCTCGTCGCGAAGAAGAAGGAGACGCCGCTACGCCGTGCCTCACCGCCTCACCGTCGTCGTGCCACCATCGCAATGCTCGATCGCACACACTAACTCTCTCTCCCTCTCTCTCTCTCTCTCACGCATACACACACACACAAGGAGATGAAAAAGAAGAAGATGGAGATGAAGCAAGAGAACTCTTCTATTGCACAAATGAGAGAATGAGTGAATTTTAGGTTTAGTTGACTTTTATATGAGCTCACCCCATTCACACTTGGGCGCCCATGCTTAGCCAACTAATCGCTTGAATGTTCCAGTTAGAGTGCGCCTCTCATCGGCGATCACTCTTACCCTTTTCCTATTGGACCGACAAGCCCGGTACTTGACTCTACCAAGTGAATAATACAACATCTGTCGTAGGTGATATGGTGTCCGTGAGCCGTGAGGGTTAACATGCCCCCCTACCTGATGTAGATTCCGTCCTCGGCAGATATTGAGTTGAATCTCATTCATCGAGGTGGAAGAGCATTTGAGATGAATGTCCTTAGCTTTCTTGAGTCACTGCAAAATCAAACAACATTGGCACAGTAATTGCATTCTCATAAGCGATTAAAAAGCATATGCAGTTTTAGGCAAACAAATTGATTGGTAACAGAATTTTAAACAATTTGTCAGCAATAAACATTAAATTTCAATATAATCAAATGCATAAACAGATGTAAAGGTAAAAAATGAAACAAGTCTGGGGTCGCTAATTTAACGATCGAAAGGCACTAGAAATCGACTATTAATACCATGGGTACGCTTCTTAATTTTCTCTGGTCAATTAAGTTGTTTAATCGCGAGAGCCAAGTATTTCATGTTCGAGGGCTGACTAGAGGCTATACCTAGAAGACCTTGTAGTTAAGCTACGATAAAAGGAATCTCTCATGAAATCATCGCCTGACTGATTACCTTTTCTTTGACCCCCCAAAGTCTTTTCACATCTAGTACCATAGGTGATACATGTGAGTGAAGTACCCAATCAAGTTGAGATTTCTCTTCTAGCTTAATATTTTACAATGTGGGACATTGATTTTTTGTTTGTTCATTTTCAGCATTTTAAGTTTGTAACTTTGGGGGGTCATATAACACTGATACACCTCCCCAGGCTCATCACACACGTGAACTCCCTTTATAATACTTAAGCTAAAGGTCAATAGGGTCAAGTCCACTAGAAAGCCCTAGTACATTTTACACAATGCTGCCTAAATCGGATTAAGAACCTAAGTAACCATTGATTATTAGGAAGGCATTCCCCATGGTATTAAGAGAAGATCTCTAACACTTAACTTGGTCAAACTAGCTTAGTCGGACTGCTTGATTTTTAAATCTAGACAAGTGATTATGACAAAAAGTTCATTGAATTTAATGTTTGGTACTAAGCAAATGCGCTGAATATTATGCTACCAATCACAATCAAAGCAGACAAACATGGATGCAAAAAGATAAGGGGTAATGCTAATGGACAAGAAACACCTGTTTGTGTCGATGGTCGCGCTTGATTTGAAGTGTGAATGAGAGAAAGATCCCATGAAGGTCCAAATCCTAACAACAGCAACACGTTCCTGTACACACTAAGAAACACAAAGAATACCTCTAGGAGGGACATCAGTGGGAAAAGGTACCAACACTTATTGAACACAACAAAAAAAACATAAGGAATCCTAACCTAATTATTTGCACTCCCCCTAGAGAGTCAAGGGAATAGGATATTGTAGAGATCGGGGGGAAACCCTAAGGCTAAAGCCCTATCCTCGTCCGTCGAGATAAACAAAGTCATCATTCATGAGACCATATGTGCCATTCTTGTAGTCATGTAAATCTTCTTCTTCATCATACGTACCCATGTTTACTAAGAAGGTCACTAGACGCCTATAGTCATCTTGGTCAAAAGGATAGGCTTGTGCAATGGGAGAAACGCTCTCTACTAAGTATGGATCAGTCGTGGTCAAGAGACGTATCAGCCACTCTAACTCCTCAAAATTCCTATCACATGCTAGCGTACTTACCAAATCCCATTCACATGCAAGCACCGGAAAGACCATGTGAAACATTTGTGAAAAGTAACGAGGGTGCCTCTCACCCAAGGCAGGAGTGGATGACTCTAGCGTACTAGCCATATTTGTACACGCAAATAGATGATGGTTAGAGTGCAAATATTACAAGGGTCGTGTTCTTGTGTATAATGTGTTTTTATGATTTTGTGTTATGGCTCTTGCTCTTTTACTTTTTTATCTTGTTTTTATGATTATAAGGCTTTATATATACATTCCCTAAGATTGGCGATTAAGAGGTCAGGGAGAAAGGTTGAGACGGAAGCAAGTGAATGATGGATGTCAACAAACACTCCCTCCTTCCTTGGGTAGATCATACCGTTTGAAATGATGTCGTCACCCTTTGAAACCAGTTGTTCCAAGTTGTTATAGGTGAAAGCTTTAACCAATAGTTTTCAACCGCTCTATGTGTTTCATCTAGTTGCAAGGGTGGTAAGTACTCTCCCATAATTTTATTTGCAACATCGTTGTAGGTGGTGAACTTACAACGGGAGGTGTAAACTCTTTCTTGCTTGTATGGATATGTACAATGGTAGGTGGAGGTTGTGTCGAAGCTTCTATTTCCGTATAGGAACTACATGAAGAGCAAGAAGCTTCATTTGCTTTTCCTGTTCCTCAGCTAGGTGGAACAAATCGTTCTTTCTTTGGTACCCAAACTAGCTCTGGAGCAGGTGTGTCGCATTCCGTGATTTTTTCCTTTCCACGATCTTCAATTTTTTTTGGAGCCACAGAATTGAGCTCACATGGGCCCGGTAACAAGTAAGAGCACAATTTACGTTTTGGCACCCAGATTTGATCATTTCCTTCATAGTAGCTTTAGGCTTCCAATAGTTTTTTAGGAATCCAACGCAACATTTCTTTACATTTCTTGGGACGAATGGGACGTCTCTTACCAGGCTCTTGTCTTTTAGCATTGGCTATGGTTGCTAAAGAAGCTTTAGGGACCCACTTGTATGTTTTCTTTGTTATATTGGGATGGGTCTTGTGTATCTCAAGCTTTATTTCAGCTACATCAGTTGAAGCTCTAGAGAGTTGGGCTATGGAGACATATGGTTCAACCTCTTGGACATGCAATGTTTTGGGTTTTATTTCCTTAAGAGGCAATATATCAGGGACTATGGCTTGCGTGGCAGGGCTAAGAGTTGGTTTCTGTGTTTTGACAAACCCTGTCCCCCAATCAATAGTGCATTTGGTGGCTATCATCCACATGCGTCCTAGGTTTATATTACCCTCCATAGCATTAGGAAAAATATGAACCCTCTAGGGGCCCTTTGGGATTAAGGTTAATTAGAGACCAGCCAATGAGAAGAGGGTGGTGGACACACTCTATGCCGTCAAAAATGTAGGGGGACAAAGTAGTCTTACACTTCTTAAATGGGCTCTTACCTAGTGAGAAGGTGGGGTTGGGGGGGGGGGGGGGGGGGGGGGGGCTGGGCCATATGGAACCTCCAACTTCCCTCCTTTTTGATCCGGTTTTGAAAAAATCCCAAAAATTTGAAATTTTTCAAAAATTTCAAATTTCATCTTCTGAAAACCCCCCTAAAACTATTTTATGGTCAAAAAAGCATTTTTTTATCTCAAAAAGTCAAAACGTGCATCCAAAAACCCTAAAATTCAAAATTTTTTAAAAACTTCAAAAAAATATTTTTTTGCTATCCAGAGCTCCCCCAAAAGTAGTTATTAGGCAAAAAGTGATTTTCTCTCTCTAGAACCCCTTTTCCAACCCCTCCTTGGTTGCAACCATCACACTCATCCTCTACTCCAACACACTCTCTCTCTCTACACCATCTCCATTGCTGCAGCAAGGAAGCTCCTATCTCCTCCCCTACCACCTTCTATTGCCACACCAAGCAAGGGTTATCCACCTTCTCCTCCCAGTGCCACACCAAGCAAGGGTTGTCCACCTTCTCCTCCCATTGCCACAAGGGTTAACCACTTTTCCATTGCAACAAGCAAGGTTCTTCTCCTCCTCCTAGTTTGCTTTGCTCAACCATGGCCAACTCTACTTCGCAAAGGCGGCCAAAGGATGAGGTCACAGCACTTGCATGCCACAACACTAGAGGTGTAGATGATGAGTGGGTGCCACAAGAGTTCACCAAAGGTGCTTGGGTATACATGCAACCATCTGCTGTTGACCCTCACCGTGTGCGGAATCGTGCAAACTTGGATCTTCATTGGAAAGGAAAGCTCCTTGGCTTCAAGAACCGCAAAGACAAGGGGACCGTAGCCATTGTGCAGCATGTTTTCTCAATGTCAACCATGCACTTGCAACAACCACCTTGATTTCCAACACATTGTAAGTACATGTTTTGAGAATACAAAGCTAGGTGTGAAATCACAGTGTAATGTTATTATGGATTCATACTTAACATTTGTCATGCATTTATAGTCATATTTCCATCCATGTTGGTGGAGGAGCAGCCACTACATAGTCTCTCCGGCACATTCAATGCTATACATGCGGATATTGGAGCAATAATGTTCCCACATCTTTGCCCAACCAAACTAGTTCAAAGAAGGATTTTCTTCTATTCTCACTCCTATATTGTCCCTACTTCTACACAAGCATTTGGAACGCTTGAACCCATCAAAGTAACTTCCTTATTAAGTATGGAGTGGCCGGTCCCAGATTTGTGGTCGGTAGCATCTTTCAAGCAAAAGATGATAATGGATGTCCAAAACTCTTTGAAATACTCTAAAGCTTCTAGGTCTGTGGGCTTGAGTTGGTGTTTGCCTATTCATTGTTTTGTGCACATTTTTAAAGAGTTTGGATTTGTGGAGACTACCACAATGCTTGTATGTAAAGATGCGCATTACGAGGAATTAGGAAGGCTTTTAGAAGAGGACTGGGGTTTTGTGGAGGGCATGCACAACGGGGATCGGTACCGTTGTAAGGTTGGAGCTTCAGGTATCGGAATGCGCTATTTGAAATCCCGCACCTCCTTGTACATACGATTTCACTATGATCGTTGGATGTGCAAGCTTGGAGTGTGGACTCCCTTACAGAGTGTAGACGGCGCTATTGCAAGCTTTGACATTGCAGTGAAGATGCCCAACGATGCTTTGGAGGCAGTCCAAGTGAACAAGCATTGGACTCTCAGTAATGTTCGAGAACATTTGGTTATTATGGGTTTTGAGGCCCTTCAACAAGCACAATTTCGTTTACAAGGTCACAAGGTGAGAATCCTTCCACCACATTTTCAATACATCATGGTTTGTCGATCATTAGATGCTTATTGTAATGAATGTCCACAGATTGGGAAGAGAATGGAAGACAAATTGAAGGTCGAGGAGGACTGGGGGATAGATGGAACTATGCTATCGATCTTATAACTTTGTAACTCTTGCAATTTTCATATTGATCCCCGCTGTAATCAACATGATTTGCTTCGGCAAATCATGCCTTTGAATATAATTTTTTGCATTGGGATGAGAAATCATTTTTTGGTGAAAGTGCCTTTTTTTTTAATGTCTTAAAAAAAGGGTCCATTATAAAAGGGGGGCCACCTAACTCATTCACTATTTTCACTTTTGCAACTCTTGAGCTCCTCCACTCTCTATCCACACCCCAGGCTAGACATGGATGCTGCCACAGCCTCTGCATCTGCACCCACATCCACCCCTTTGTCACGCTTCATCCTCTTCCTTGAGGACACCAAATACAAAGGGAAGTTGGACCTCCACACCTTTTTTACTCGTCTCCCTGACCTTGACGCCACAGTTGCCCTTCACATGGATGCATTTGAGGAGATTTCTGCGTTCATGGAGGAGCACATCATAAAATATTCTGTATCTATCCCCCCACATGCAGGGATCTGGGTGCCTTGCGATCTTTTGCGCAATATACACAAAGGTGATTGCCCATTCTCCAAGAGGTTGCAACGATTCCAAGAAATTGCAACCGATGCAGGCCATTACTTGGACGAGCAAGCCCCTAGGGTGTCAGCGCTCAAGAAGTGCAAGTTGGGGGTGGAGTACCTTTCTCGGCTCGCAACATTTATCTTCTTGGTGAGTGAGGAACCTGATTTGGAGGAGCTCCGCTTACCACACCTTCAAGTTGGGTCCTTTATCAAGGACACCAAGGAGCAACAGGTTATCCCCATGAACCCTACAGCGGAAGGAAAAGCACACCGGCTCGAGTACCCTAGGGGTCTTGAGGAAGTGGTTGAGAAATCCATAGTTGCGGCTGGCCCTAGTGACACTCCAGTGCCACTACCACTGACGGATGTGGCAATCCCAGAGGTAGAAATCAACCGCTTCTCCTCAGTGTTAGTGGATGGGGAGGAGTATGTGTTCCTGCATGATTTGGAAAAAGCATTTGGCCTGCGCATGGATGAATGCTTGAGCGTGCTATGCAACAGCAGCAAATGTCTCTTAGACAATACGCCAGATGCCCTAGAAAGCAAGCTCTTGCCAGATGGGGACTTTGTTGCTGACACTATTGCAGTTGTATGTGCGGAGGTCCTAGCAGCAGAGCAGTTGCACGTGGCTGAGGAAGATTTCCAAGCCACGCAAGCCAAGGTTGAGGCTGCTAGGATGCCTATGCCATTATGCGACCTCCCATCTGATGATCCAAAGCTTGTATCTGTGGTGCATGGGAGCATTGACTTGGATGCAAAGGGCAACAGGGAGGAGGACGACAAGGAGCAGGAGGTAAACTGTATCCTAATTTTCATGTTACTATTTTATCCTTCATTGTCTTTTTTCTCAACCTTCATCGGTTTATGATAGAATGTTGTGGAGGTTGATGATTTTGCTGCAAGGACGGGTGGCAAGCGGACGGGCTTCGGACCTCAAACTTCCCTTGCGCATTACCTAGGACAACTCCCCCCTGGCGATGTGGTTATTATCCATAATGAATTTACTCCCCAAGCCCATTTTATGACTTGGTCGTTAAAAGCTTTGAGCAAGTTTTTGTGTTTGAGCACCATTGCTCAAACTGCGCATCAAGTGTTCCTAGTGCGTAGATCCCTTGTATGCACAACGTTTGGCACTGGCTTTCATGGTAAAGTGCTTGCCCAGATAGGGATACATGCTTCCATTGGCTCAACTGACCCAAATGCCATAGCGCAGTCCCTCTTGACTGGGGAGTTGCCTTACGCGCAAAATAGGCGCCAGGAAATGGTCAAAAAAATTATGAACTCCTCAGATACATGATGTAAAATCACCGTGCTGGAAGGAATAAAAAATATTTGAAATTGTCTCTCTATATTGCAAATTCTTTTGAATCTGATTTGTCAATCTTGAAAATTGTTTCAATTGGTGATATGAATTGTTTTTTGATTGGTGACTTTGTTATTTCAAGTTCTGTATGTAATTGCAGTCAATTTCAATATATTTGTGCTTTTTAAGTACCCTAGGGGGTAGATTAGCTTATAAGGGGCAAAAAAATGCCTGGCCACAAGGGCGCGCAAATGGCCCATCCAACAGTTTTGGATGGGCCATTTGCGCGCCCTTGTGGCCAGGCATTTTTTTGCCCCTTATAAGCCAATCTACCCCCTAGGGTACTTAAAAGGCACAAATATACTGCAATGGATTGGTTTTGCATCATTCATTTAAATGCACCCTTTTTATGGCAATTCCAGCATATGTTCAGACTCAAGGACACTAGAAAAGCTGAAATCAATTATGAAATGAATTTTCCAGCACACTATCACCTGCTTTAGCTCCACCAAAAAGTCCAATTACATTGGACATTTGAAAAATCCAAATTAATGTTGCATAGACACTTGGTATCACAATATGTTATTTGTTTTGATATCCTATAAGGAATTCAAAGCTTGAAATGACCAAAAAAAGGTGTCCACAAGGATCCATATAAAATATTGATGCAAAACCAATAGGTTTTAGTAAATTTGTGCATTTTAAGTACCCTTGGGGGTAGATAAGCCTAAAAGGGGCAGAAAAAAGCCTGGCCACAAGGGCAGGCAAATGGCCCATCCATCAGTTTTGGATGGGCCATTTGCACGTCCTTGTGGCCAGGCTTTTTTTGGCCCCTTATAGGCTTATCTACCCCCAAGGGTACTTAAAATGCACAAATTTACTGAAATTGACTGCAATTACATATAGAACTTGAAATTACAAAGATAATAGACAGAGTAGACACAACTGTTGATCATATTGTCATTGGAAAGTCAAATCATTACAAAGATAAGGGTGTGCAATACAAAAAGAGGGGTAACTTCGGCTAATGCTCAAAGTCTCGTCGCAATCGACGTGCAAGTTGCATATCTTTTGGCTGTATTGTCACTCGCTTTGCATGAATGGCGCATAGGTTGGTATCTTCCAACACCGAAATGATGTGGGCCTCTGCAGCTTCTTGAATAGCCTCTAGCGCTATTGCTTGCATTCTATACTGATTTCCATAGCTTTGAAGCACCTCCTTCACAGTGCGAGCAAAGGGGGCGCGTCGAATCAAGAGCTCCGTCGTCTTCTGGTAGTGGCGGATTTCTGCAAATGCCCTTGCTATTTTTTGGCGCCGCTGCGGTTGTCTTGGGGGCACTTGCACATTTGCTGGTGGGCGACGTTTAGGCTTCTTGAAAAACTTAGACTTGCGCCTATTTACATGCTTAGGGGCTGGTTCTGCAGCCTCTTTTGATTCTTCTTCTTCCCTTGGTTGCCGATCTTGTCGTGTGGGGAGACCTCCATGGCCTTGAGGCAATGTCTTCGCCCCAACGGCCACCCGGTGTGTGCGCGGTATTTTTTCTCGCAGCCATGGTGGCTCACTCTCTAATTCGGTCCTGGATGGTCCTGCTTGTGATTGGGGGTGCGACGGTTGCTCCCTATCGGACTCTGATGTTTGCTGTCCCACTGCTTCTCTCCAGCGCTGGGCACGTTGCTTCATTCTCTTTCTAGGTGTTATATCTTGAGGAGGTGGAGATTCAACAGTCCTTGATGACTCTCGTGCCCTACCACCATGCCCACTACCAGAAGACTTCCTGGAACGGCCAGGTGTTCGTGGCCGTTTTCTTGTGCCTTTAAGCCATGACGGCTTCTCACATCCTTGGAGGGTGTTTTTGTTGGCAGGCGGATGCTCTTTCGCGGTTTGTTTGGTGCGCGCCATTTCGTTGGTAAGAGCTCACCTGTTCTTAAGAAATGAGTGATTTATGAGAGCATGCAATATTTATAAGGGCCCATTTAAAAAGGGCCCTGTTCACACTAATTTTTTTAAAAGAAGTATTATTTTTTAAATAAACATGTCGCTAAGAGTTGGACCCTGCGTTCACGTTTAGTGACTCGCGCAGTATCCACTTTGATCCTTGTCGCACTCTGCATCGCCGCCATGCAGCATGCTTGGTGGGACCTTGCGACATTTGCCACTTGTTGCTATGCTCTTGACGACTCTATTTGCGCACTTCAATAGCAATCTTGGATTGTCGCGCACGCTCCATTGTGAGCTTATGAGCAAATGTTGTGCGAAAAAACCACTTGAACATCTCCTCCAAATAATTGGATTGCACCATTCCACCACCATGTCGAGTATTTTTGAAGTACACTCCCCTTGCTCGATAATGGGACTTCTCCATGCCTTGAGTGCTAAAAATTTCAAGTGATCCATACTTGTGCATAAAAAATGCACCATGCGCAAACAAGATATGTTGTTCACATGAGTAAATGATTCACATTATTAAATAAAAACAATCCCTTGTAATGAATACACCATGAATGACTTACCATGTAATGTGTGATGTTATTTTCACCCCAAGAAAGGGTGAAGACCTTGGTAAAATCCGCCAAAGCTTCTTGAAATGATTGACGTTGTTCTTCTGTTGTGCTGTTAAGGCCCATAAGCTTGACCATTTTATCAAAATGGGCCCAAACTTGCTTGTGCTTGTTTGCAAGCTCGCCATTTGAATTATTGTCAGTAGTAGCTTTGCATAACTCCTTCCAAAGCTCCCAAAGGTTACTTGCCTGCTGGTTGGAGCTCTTTTGAGCATCATATCGACTTGGCTTTCCTTGGGAAACTCTCTTCAAAAAGTGTCTAGCTTTTTGTCCACTCATTGACACTTGTTGAGAAATTTCATGGGCTTCCCCTGTGTTCTTTGCAGCAACTATAGACACATTTCCACCGTGACAGCCAATGGAATTCAAGAGTACCTCCACTCTTTCGATCGCTTCCTGGGACTTTTCCAACGGTTTCATTGTGAAAGCATAGTCAATGTGGAGCTTCAATAGCCTATCAAAAATGTGCATGAATGCGTGTAATGTACAAAAATGTACATTCGATAGAGGAAATCGAAAGATTGGATTCCAAGCGTGGTCCTTTTTATCACGGTCTGGGGCATTCAGCATGGGACATCTTAGAATAGACGCTTCCCATTCTCTACCTTCATCTCCGACATCACGACAATCTAACCCTTGTTCTCCATGCCCTTGCCATGGAAGCATGTAACCGGCCTTTGCAATGCTCTTATGTGATTTTTGTCCATTAGGTTTGTACCCTCGAGTGCAAAATGGACAAGGCATGAGAGAAGAAGCCCCTTGTTTGCATCCAAGCAAACACTTTATGGTCTTCAAATCCCCACCTAAGTGCCACTCCACATCATAACTACCAAAGCCCTCAATCTCCAACTTCTGACCTGAAATTTGGGAGTGTATTACTTCTGTGATCCATGGAGTTCTCTCAAAAATCCATGAAAGTACTCCATTGGTCTCTTTGGGCACCTCAATAGCACCCAACCACCAAATGTCTTTCTCTGATTGCACGCTAAAAGATAGGGTGGGATATGGCTCTACCGAATCCCTTCGCTTGGTTTGCAGAAGGGACTCGTTCATTAGAGTGACACTTAGCCTCTCTAACCTTTGGCCTTTCACTATTTGACACTCATTGAGTTTCAACACAAAAGCGACTTTTATGCCAAGCACTACAAAATAAATAGTGCTAAGACCTTAAACTTCAGCGTCTATGATAAGAATAATACCAAAGAAAAAAGTAAAGTGTGTCACCTTCTTCAGGTAACTCGTAAAATCTAAGCATGTCTTCTTGAAGCCTTCTAAGATCCACGAAAATATTGTTCCACATTGTGTAAGGAAAGCCCTTCTCCGAAGGTCTTATGGATTGTTTCTTACCTTTTCCCCCTCTCTTTGTTGCGCACGAAGCATAAAGGGAAGTTGGCATTGTGTCCTCAATGTGTAGGTATGTCCCAATGCGGGAGAACACATCTTCATTTGTGGCCTTCTTTGCGAGCTTGACCTTGTGAGGAACGGGAAATAGGTTTTCCACAATGCCATGTTCTTTGAGGGCATCCTTTAGGAGTTGCAAAATAGCCTGATAGGCTTTGGTGCTGATTCCAGCCTCATCACAAGCTTGTTGAACATCATCATCACTAACCACATTTCTTAATTTACGCATAAGGCCCTTGGTGACTGCATCCTTAATGTGCTTACCTCCAGGTGATTGTAAGATAGAAATCACGTCCTCAGTATTGAGACAACTAGTGAGAAGGTTGACTCGATTATCTTGGCTTGTTCCACCGCATGCCTCCTGGATGAAGTTTCTGGCAACAAACAAACATAAATGTTAGAAAATAGTGTGAAGTAAGAATGCATCATGCAAGGAAAGACCAAATCACCTTGTGGCTGTAACTCGTCGTTTGCGTGCTCCTCCGGAATGTGCAAGAGTTTCAATGGATGAATACAAGCGTTTGCGTTCCCTTGCACCAAGGGGTGTTTCTTTCAAGTATGTGATGGTGTTGGTAAGCTTCTAGATGTGGGACTCCTTTTCTTGCATTTGTTGTTCAAGACTTTTAACTACCCTCTCCGAAGAGACAACACTCTCTTGTAATGCCGTCGTCTTGAGGTGAAGAGCTTGACATTCGTGCATCCACATATGCAAAGAAGCACCTGCACCCATACACAGCCGCTTGCAATAGCCTAACAAGCCTGCTTCTCCCCTCCCAAGAAATTGAAGAAATGTGGAAAGGCTATTAAACGGTGGATGGAAGCGGCTTATAGGATCGTAAGGGTACAAATGGCCATCCACCCAAATGTCAACATTGGTCTCACAAGCGGTGCGACGTTTCTGTGATGACCTTTGATCACCCTCACTAGTGGTCTTCGGTGCAAATGCCGTGGGTAAGCGAGTATGTATGCTCTTGGTGTGCGGAGTACATGGTGGTGGAAGCAAACCATTTGTGATGTCCGTGAGCACCATGGAAGCTGTTGCGTGAGGAAGCAAATGATGAAAAGATAGAGGGGGAAGGGTAGAGAGGCCGAGCAGGATGGGAGGAGAGAAGGAGGGAGGAGGGGGAGGGAGAGATTGGGGAGGAGGAGGGAGGTAGGGGCAGAGAGGGAGAGGAGAGGGAGAGGGAGAGAGGAGGGAGAAGGAGGAGAGAACAAAATGTTTATTACTTTTTGGGGGAAAAGATTTTTGAAAAAATGGACTTTCTAAGCTTCTGGGTTAAAAAATGGGTCAAAAAATGATTTTTAGATATGTATATATGTTGGGAGGGAGTTTTAAGTAAAAAACAAATAAAAATGAATTTTTTTTTTAAAGTCAAATTTTGACTCTTTTTGACCCACGGAATTGCTGATGTGGACACACCCCTATGCTTCCTTCACTTTAACAAAAGCTAGAGAGAGAAAGCAACCCTTTAGGTCCACATCCTATATTTGTCTAAAAAAAGGCTAGAAAAGCCTACTCAAAACTACCTTCTTCAATGCCCTTGCCCCCTAAACCCCACACAACATTAGCCTTAATCCCTAAAAATTAGGATTCCTTACAAGGCCCATGCAAGGTTCATATTTCTCCTAATGGTTCCAACAGGCATGACCAAAAAGTCTTGAGCTACAACCCCATTGTCATAACTGACAGAAGTGTGCCAGATTCCAAAAACTACAGTTTTTTTCTTGTTGACACCCTTGACTTGGATAATACTCTCAGATAGAGTTGGCTTTCATAACTGACACCACACCCCATATGATAGCAGATTATATTTAGCACCCGTGTCCAATAAGGCGTTATATAGCACTTTTCCATAGGTGCTGTTTAGCTCAATAGGGTAACGTAGAGGTGTGTCAGAGTCCAACCAATCCTCGTCGATTTCAACGTGGAATGCATGTGTGACTCCAAGGTTAGCCTCTCGTTTTCGTCTTATACGTTGTTGTCGCTCCTTAGCCTCAGCTTGAGCTTGTATCTTCTTCAATTCTATTTGTGCCTTGGATGGCTTTTTTGTATGGATGGCACGCAACTCCTCTTGGCCTAAAGGAGACATAGTATCTTTTAAATTTGCCCCCATTGAGGAATCCAATGGTTTCAACTCCATCAAGAGTCTCCACACGAATGGTTCCTTGTGGGGTGAACTCACATACTCTATACGGTCCTTTTCCCGCATATTTCAACTTTTTCTTTTCGTTACACACTCCATACATAAGGACTTTATCACCAACATTGATATCTTTATTCTTTAGATGACGGTCAAACCATTTCTTCCTCCTATCTTTCTCCACAAGTGAATTTTTCACAGCTAATTGCCTCTCTTCATCTAGCCTTTCAAGGATATATAATCGCTCAACTAAGGGATTACCATCCTAACCTTCTTGAGAAGCTACTCGAAGACTAGGAACGACAAACTCCCATGGCATAACCGCTTCTTGGCCATACACCATCTTGAATGGTGTGCAGTTAATGGCAACTTTGTACGCAGTACGATAAGCCCATAGAGCTGATGTAAGCTTTAAATCCCAATCTGTGCGATGAGCTTCCACCGTTTTGGTCAAGATAGAGATTAAGGTCTTGTTGGTGCTCTCAGCTTGGCCGTTTGCTTGTGGATAATAAGGTGTGGACTTATGGTGAGCTATCATAAAGTTGGTAGTGAGTTCTTTTATTACTTCCTTCATTAAAATGAGTACCATTGTCACTCACAATCTCAAAGGGACAACCAAATCTTGTAATAATGTTCTCAAAGAGAAACTTGGCAAATGACCTCGCATCGGCCTTATGTGTCGCCCTCGCTTCCGCCCACTTTGTCACATAGTCAGTGGCAACGATAATATATCGAGATTGAGTGCTACGAGCTGCTGGACTAATTGGGCCTACAAAGTCCAAACCCCATTTTTCAAATGGTTGAGTCACTTTAACAGGATGTAAGGGCATCCTATCCTTTCGTTGTGTGATCTTGTAACGTTGGCATTCATCACATCCTTTTGCAAAAAGTGATGCATCCTTAAATTAAGTTGGCCACCAATAGCTTGATTGCAACACCTTTCTAGCTGTTAGTTGCCGTGAGAAATGTCCTCCGGCTATACCCATGTGGGCTTCTTGCAGTATGTATAAATACTCATCCTCACGGGCACAACGTCTAAGAATCTCATCCTTCCCTAGCCTGTAGAGAGTTCCCGCAATGAGAGAGTAAGGTTCACATTCTTTTAACAGTTTTCGAGCTCTGTCTTTACGAAGCTCTTTGAGTGGAAAACCATTAACTAGAAACTTCACAATCTTCTCACTCCATTCATGTATGGTTTCGACTAGGAATAGAGAAGTATCCTGCAATTCATCATCGACTCTAGTAGGGGCTTCACCATTGGGTATGCGAGACAAATGATCAGCCATGACATGTCTTTTACCAAGTCTCACCACAACGGTAAAATCAAACTCAAGGAGAATTAACAACCATCGTGTAATTCTTCCCGTGGAACAAGGTTTATTTACTAGATACAACAAGGCTTGATGATCAACATAGAACAAAAACTTGTTGGGCAGAAGGTAGTAGGGAAATTTCTTCAATGCATAAATAATACCTAAACCTTCTCGCTCTGTAGTGGTGTAGTTTCTTTCGGCATCATTCAACTGACGACTTGCAAAGCTGATGGGGTAGTCCAGTTTATGTTCTCTTGGTTGAGCTAGAACACACCCAATAGCAAAGTTCGATGCATCAATATGCACATGAAAAATTACATTCCAATCGAGCACTCGTAGAATAGGAGCACTAGTCAAGGTCTTTTTCAATGAATCATAAGCATGGTCACACTCTACAGTCCATTGGAACTCAATAAGAAGCTTGTACAAAGGACGAGCTATCTCGGCAAAGTTTAAAATAAACCGTCGGTAATAATCCCATTTTTGGACACTATATGCCCTAAAATGACTCCATGTTTAACCCAAAATTGGCATTTGAAAGGGTTTAAGGAGATGCAATACAATCTACACTTCTCAAACAATTTTCGTAAGCATGATAGATGTTCTTTCCAAGAGGAATAAACACAAAGGTCATCTAAGAAAGCTTCACAAAACTCCCTCAAATATTCTCTAAAAGCAGTGTTTATTAATCTTTGAAAGGTAGCCGGGGCATTGGTTAAGCCAAAAGCCAAAAGCCATAACACGAAATGCGAACACTCCAAATTCGGTTATAAAGCCATAACACGAAATGCGAACACTCCAAATTCGGTTATAAAGGCTGTTTTAGCTTGGTCCTCCAACGCAATTGTGATTTGATTGTAGCCAGAGTACCCATCTAAAAAGCTATAAGCTACCTTCCCTGCAACTCTTTCAAGCACATGTTCTGAATATGGCAAGGGGTAATGGTCCCTCCTAGTGGCGGCGATGACCTTCTTGAGATCCACGCACACTATGAGTTTCCCATTCTTTTTTGGCACAATCACTATTGGAGACACCCATTCTGAGTGCTCAATAGGGTATATGAATCCGCATTCCACAAGCTTTTCAATCTCTTCTTGAACGATTTTTGCATATTTAGGATTCATTGGGTAGGGTCGTTGCTGAACTGGTTTAGCCATGCTATTCATGGGGATTGTGTGTTGCACCACGGAAGGTGGAACACCTTTCATATCATAATATGTCCAGCAAAATATATCCCTGAATTCCTTGAGAAGTTCTTTAAGTACACACTCCTCAGTCTCTGTCAGATCCTGGGCAATGAAAACAGGTTTAGACTCTTCTCCTGGGTCTGCTAACTCTATTTCCTTAACTATCATTGGACCGTCATAGACTCCATTGCTCCCATCGATAGGTTTTCTTTGAGCCTTTGTATACACAACCTTATGTTCCTTTGTGGTATAGGATTTGAAATGTTCAGGTGCAGGGTGTAAGTCTGTGGAGTCCTGTTGTTCTGTGGACTGTGATTTCACTTTTGATTTTGTTGTTGAGCTAACTCTCGATTTTTTCATCTCCTTATAGTGCGGCTCAACTTTGGCTTCTCTGTAGCCTCTAGTTGTGCGATGTCAATGGGTTGTGGACTACACCACATAACGCTTTGAAGGTATTCAACCCAGTTATCTACCAACTTTCGATGAGCATCACATGCCCCTATATAATTAAGCCATTCTGCAGTAGATTTCTTTTCACTTATTCTAGCACGCACATTTGCTCGATATAGTCGCCTCTTATATCTCTTACTCTTCTTGTTTAATTCTCGATTACGAACGATCTCTAGTGAAGAGTCACTAGATGAATCACTACTTGTGTCTTCTGCTCCCTTGGATAGATTGTCATCTACCACTGTGCCCTGAATGGTTTGTCCCCACATTTTCACTAAGATTTAACTCAGATTATTCGTCCTCAGAGTCAATTTCAATTGATGATTCTCACCCCAAATCGTGTGGGCAGTAGTCTTGTGAGGCGCTACTAGTTCCAATGCCAGTCAAACTTTCATCTTGTAGATCATCAGAAGCTATATGCATTGCTTCTAGCATATTTAAGGGTACAAGTGGTGGTATTTCATCCCCCTCAGGTGTTATCCAGGTCATCCCCCTATTTCCCCAAGTGTCTATGGTTGCTGCAAGGTGGACCCAATCCACATTGTCTGACTCAGTCATCCCAGGTAGTACATCCATATAAGGAGAATCTTCCCCAACATCAGTGTCCGCTTTACACGTGTAACAATACTGTAATGGGGCCGAGTGAATTGTGGTGTCAGATCTATGATCAATTATAAACCTATTTTCAAGAGGATGTGCTCGACCAGTTACAAGATCCACTCGAATGACAGAATCTTGGAACTGCAAGTAGACATGGTTTTTAGACCAGTCATGCACCATTTTTGCTTCCCTCATGAAAAGACGTCCTAAGATCATCTCCGATGCTATAGTGTGTTTGGAGAAATCCATAACAATAAAGGTAATCCTTATTTTATGTCCAAGACCTTGATCTTGAGATCTTCTAGCATCCCAATTAACAATAGACCCATTGGCCATCTTCACTACTATGGTTGTGGTCGCAAGGTGAGGTCTTCCCATAGTTTCCTAGCAATTTTTAGTCACAATGTTAACCCCAGCGCCACCATCAAGGATTCCCTTCACAGTTAATCCCTTAGTAGTGATTGATATGGTCGCATTGGATTCATCACCCTCAAAGTATTGTCCCAACTTGTTAACAGGTATTTCTATAACAAGGTTCTCATCTAGGTTGGGTTGTGGATCTAAGTGTTCCTCCTCTATTGGCATCTCCCCAGCTCTATCCATCTGTGAAAATTGTGGTAGCCCAAACTTTAGTTCTCCATTGAGGAAGGCTCGAAGAGCTGAGACTAGCTCAGGGTCTTTATATAGTTTGGACATGATGGTGGTTCTAACTTCTAAAGACATGAAATCCATCAATTTGGCAATGTTTAACGGCACCTTTTGGCCTTGAGTCCCTTGACGTGGGGAAGATGGGATCTCCATTTCTTCGATAGGATCAGGTAGTCCCTTTGTAAACATTCTTTCCATCAAGAAGTGAGTACGCCCACTTTCCCATGACTTTAAGTCAGTTTCTTCTTGGATGACACTAGGTATGTCCAAGGGTCTATGGACTTGGTGAGGTTGTTGTTGCGTAGGGAACACGGTGTCTGTAATCTGGATCTTCCTAGGTGCTGGTTCTAGATCCCTTTGGGTATCTTCTACCAAACTCCTTAATTGCTTGACTCGCTCAATCTCCTCTGTAGGGTTTGGGTAAGTTCCTATCTTCTTTCTGGATCCTGGCCATTGTGGCTCATGAAGATCTTCCTTGTTGGTTTCTATGTTAGTGGTCATTTTGGTCTCCATGGTTTCACCTGAATAAGAATCTTCTTCAGGGTCGTTCATATATACGGGGTCATCACCAGTCCCTATGTTGGTCTTTGCACTGGGGTTTGACTTCGTTGCTTTTTGCGATCTCTTTCTTCGTGTTTTCTTCTTTTTCTGAGATTGGTCAACTGATGCCGTGTCTCTTTCCTTATTTGGAGCATTGATCGTATGAGTACGTTTACTGGTACCATGGGTGTACTTGGTGATGGCTCCTCGGTAACTTCAATCAAGTTTAATGGCGTGATTTTCGGTGCATTTGGATTATTTGGACATTGGGCAATCAAATGATCTATGCCCGGCATTGTAGACGTGCTCGCTTGATTGGTTTGCATTAGTGTGGCGTTCTTTTGTAGCCTAATAGGACACTCGGCTACACAATGTGGACCTCCACACTCATAGCATTGAAGAGGCGGTCTCTTAGCAGTGTAATTGATATTTTGGCCTCTTGTCGCAAGAGCAGCTACTTGATATATAGGTTTGACTTGTTCCCAATGGTCCTCCATGTAGTATTGTGGACTTTCTTCAAGCACATCCATCCCATAGGCAATATTAAGATCTATATCTTCCTCACAGCCTTCCAAACAAGAAATCGATGACTCACAACCCACTTGATTCACAGAAGTGATTCTCGGATGTGGTGGTTGTGGTCCTAGCACTGGAGGCGGTAAGGGTGTTGTTTGAACAACATTGTGGGCCCGAGGGACCATGCGTTGTACTGTTTGTTCAAGAGGTGGGTCCGGCATCAATGCAGGCACTCGAGGTGTGTCTGTCCATGCTAAGGTTGGTCTATTGGCCATCGCGCGCTTAAATACTATGCAATCCTTAGCTTGATGACCATACCTCCCACAGGCATTGCAGTTCCCATTGAATTTTACTCTAAAAGTAGGGCATTCATTGGTACTATGCGGTCCATAGCATACTGAGCACCATTGTTGCTCCCTTCTTGGATACATATGATTGTTTTGCGGAGCACAATTGTCTCTAAGACTCTCTTGAATAGCCTTGGTAAGATCTGCTAAACTCATCTCAAATATCTTTGGCTCCTTCGCAATAGGTTTTCGGGTCATTGGCTGATGCCCCGATGCTCGTGAGCTAACAGATTTAGACTCAACAGACACTCTTTCTCCTTGAATCATTAAATTATCCTCCAATTGGATCACATTGGTGGTGACTGCTTCCCAAGTGGTGATACCTCTAATGACTAGGCCATTGTAGATATCCTCATGTCGTAACCCTCTAATGAATCTATCAAGAAATTGGTTATTATTGAAGCACTCATTTGGATTACATCGAGAGTTCAAATGCTTCAAGCGACTAATAAAGTCTCTCACTGACTCTCGTTCCTCCAGTTGGGCTTTCTGGAGCTGAGAGGCTACACCCCAAAGCACTCCCTCTCGTATGTATTCTTTTAAGGACAATCTCCTAAGAGTAGTGTAAATCGTTTTTTCTTCCACCCTTAGGGTTCTATACCAATCCCTAGCCTTTCCACTTAAGGTTAGGGTTAAAGCATTGCTCTTATGTAGGTCATTGTGTTCTCCTAGAGAATCGCATATTTGTTCAAACACTTCGATATGCTTTCTCACATCCCCGTCTCCACTAAATTTTTGTGTGAGCTTGGCTATTTGTACAGCCTTACTTCTAGGCTCTCTATCAGGAGCGTTACGCATATTCTCAGCAATAGATCGACCTATAGCTTGAGCAAATGTTTCCAAGTCACCTAAGTGAGCAGGTATCATGGATGAAGGCGCTCCAGAGACTACATGTGGAGTACGTATTGGCATTGGGCTTGGCACATAGGAAGCCCTTGGGTTCCAAGTTGGGTACGATGTTGTGCCATGTGGTGGTCCATAGTTCATATGGGTGGCCCTAGGCATAACAGACGTCCGATGTGACATGCTAATGCTAGCCGGTATAGTCCCATGGAAATAAGAACTTGTGTATTGTGGTTGTGGAGCATAGGTAGTTGAAACAATGGGAGGGGTAGGGACTACATGAGTGTGATGACCCATAGGTGCATACGATTGGTACACACTTGTAGGTACTGTTGCAAGCATTGAGCTACCATGTAGTGGTGCTTTACTAACAAATGAGATCCATGGCGTGTTTCTCGGCATGCCCATCATTGGGGTAGGCATGGTAGCCGTGGTGTCATCAAGGGAAAGATGAGCTAGACTTGGAAAGGTGAAGCTATAACTCGTGGGCTCAGATTGCACTGAGACCCCTGGAGAAACAACATATGGGGGATCCATCGGACTTACCGAGGGAGTCTCCATTTGCGATAAGGTTGGTTGTTTAGCCCTCCTTGTATCCAAGAATCTCATGAAACCCGTTGAAGGCATGTTGATCCCCTTGTTCTGTATCTCTAACTCAATGACCCTATGGATGACCTCACAACCTCGTTGTTGTTGACCTTCCACACTAGTAGCACACATCATGGATTGTAGGACATCTAACCAACCCACGTGATAGGTGTGACCTGTGTATAGGTCGGTCAGAGTCTCTGTTTGTAATTCGTACTCCCAGTTCTCATTTAAGAACACTCCATCTAGGATTGAGGTGCTAGGGGTGTCCTTTGAGCTAGATGCAATGTTCCTTTCTAGGGGTTGGCCCTTAGCGGTTGCTAAATCAGGAGCACTTGATTGCTCTCTTAGCAAGGATATTGACATAGGAGCTTTCGCTTTTAACTCTCTTTGTTGCTCTGCCTTGTGTAAGCTCTCGACTTCCTTTTCCCTCGCTACAAGGATATATCGCTCAACCTCTTGCACTTCGGCAAGGCTTCTACCATCGGGTAATATGACCTCGGAGGGAAATAACTCTGAAGAGTCAGGAGGTGCGGTGAATGAAGTACTCACGTGCACATTCTCTAATGGTATAGGGTCTACGTTTGTCACGAATGGAGAATTTACTTCCCCAACCCCCTTATTTACATCATTAGCTCCATGTTCGGAGCGAGTGGCTCTACTAAAGGTTCCTTCAGGCGGCTAAGCACACTCGGCCCGGACCGAGGACCCATGGCATGCATGTCTTGGCTTGAGCTATCGGGATTAGGCATTGGGAAACCCTCCATGACATCGTAGTCAGAGGAAGAGTCACTAGCCGTTATGTTCGGGTCTTGGTTTGTACTACCTTGGGTCCCCGCCGAGGGTCCAGAACCTAAAGTAGGTGGATATTGAGAACTCGTGTAAGTCAAAATTCTCTCTAGTTGCTCCGTCTCTAGCACACGACTAGAGCACAGATGCATGTGCCTTTGGCACCCTACAAACGTCGGCGAATAACCTCGAAGGTTAACCACTTACCTTTTTTAAGCGTCCGTTTTCACTCGTGTTTTTTTACGTTTTTAATGTTTTTTTAATGTTTTCTTTTTTTGATTAAAGTGTGTGATAGCTCTAAATGAGCGTATCACTTAGAGGATCGCTGTGTGCTTTACAGCACAATTTTCGGGCATCTGAAGTTTTGTTGGTCCTCAAAAATTCGATTTTAGCTACGTGTGAAGCTAAATTATTTTTTTTTTAAAGGCGACTGAGGCCTAGGCCTGAGCATGAGCTTGGGATTGGGTCTGGGCTTGGGTCTAGGAGATATTCCTGATCCCGGTCCTACCTTTAAATTTTATATATATATATATATATATATTTATTTATTATTATTATTATTATTTTAGTATTTTATTTTATTTTTTAATTTTAAGGATAAGGTCGTCGCGGCCTGCACGAGAGCACACACACACTCTATCTACCTACTTCTAATTAATACACCTACTGTTACACACTGATAGCCGTTTTTCGGCTCTCTGTAATTGCCATAGTGAGTTATCTCACCCTATCAAATCACTCAAACACTGTGGTTACCCTCACCCTTTCACTTTATATAGGTGCGTGTGAGCTAGGGGACTTTTCCCATATCTCCTTACTGAAATAAAAAACCCTCAATTAGCTAGTCATTGGGCTAGTTGAGCCAAAAAAATAAAAAATATAAGTATATTATGGCCCATGCGTATGTAAATATTTCTTTGTATATAAGGCCTAAATAAAAGATTTTTTCATAATTATTTTGGTATTTATTTAAATATTTCTACCTAGGTGTGTGTTATTTATGCTCTGTACATTACCACAATTTTTCTTACCATTTTTCATACTCTTTATTCCATATAGAAATATTTTCATGTAAGCTTCTCTTATATTTGGTGTAACTCCACTCCAACAAAAATCCAAAAAAACTAGTTTTATTTATGTGTATATTTTTTCACTATTGTGATTTTTCCCTTCCTACATCTATTTTGTTTTTTTTCTAAAAAATTAGAACACCAAAAATATTTATCTTTTTATGGTAGCCTCATAATGAGAGAGATTTCTTTTGACCCCTTTATATTTTTTCCACTTATATTATTTATATTTGACATGTACATATTTTTTAGACCCCTCAATATTTGATTTTCTTAGTTGTACTATTCACTTATATCATGATCTCAACAATATCTTCAATTATAGACCTACCAAATAAGGTCAAGGGTAGGTGGCATGAATACATGCACTATGGAGGGCTCACTCTTGGAGGTATTCAAAAGAATCATCCAAAGAAGGACCCCACAAGGACCTTGTGCAGTGGAAAAAAACGGTCGGTTTTGCTGAATTTTTAAAGTTCACTTGCTCTCCGAATTTGAAAAGGTGATACAAACAAAAGTTGTAGCTCGTGGGCTGAACTTTTGCCTCAAATTTTTTCATATTTTTTTGAGCTACGAGATGTGAGCTATGATTTTATTAGTGGACCCCAGTTTTCCCATGCTATGCAACCACACTCTCTCTTCCACTTTATCATTTTCCTCTTTCACACACACTTCTCCACTCATCATCCCCACCTCTCTCACCACTCTTCTCTGCACCCTACTCACCTTCTCCTCAACCTTGAAGAATAAGAGAAACCATGGTGAACTCATACCTCCCACACACAATTCCATTCCAAAATTGACCACCTAGTGTCATTTTTCCTCCTCCAGTCAAGAGTGGAGAAAAAATGTACCGTCAAAGCTAGTGGACCGTCAACAAGCGTCAAAATTGGCCCTACTCAAGACACTTGGAGCATCAACCTTGTAAGAAATCCACCTTTTCTTACCTCTTAAGAGTTTTTCTTCCTTATTTGTATCCTACATGGATACTCCCATTGTAAATATCCAATTCCATTTGTAAATTAATACTAACTCTACTAACACTAACCCACTATGAAAAGTCCTATCACCTCCATTTCTCTCCTCTCTCTTTCCCCACCAACTTCTTGATAATTCCAAGCAAAAGAAATTAGATAAATTGCTGAAAATCTAACCCAACCATGGTTAGAGGAGTAACCCTAGCCTTCAAAATTGCTATAAAAGGAGGGTGTAGCTAGCACAAAAAGGGGGGAGAAGAAAGAGCACTATGCTATAGCTTGAGAAGCCAAGCTCAACCTCTTGAGAAGGAGCTCTTGAGTGGAATCTCATTCGCATTAGGCATATGTATGTGTTGTATTAGGGGTGATTAGCAAGGGAACTCTATGCCATTGTAAGAGAGAGTGATCATTCAATTGAGAGTAGGAAATCTATCATTTCTCCTACTAGTGTAAGCCCAACATTTGCTGAATCAAGGAGGGTGGATTTGGACTAAGCACGGATACCTTGTCTCCCTTCCAACGTGAAGTCATGGACAATAATGATATGTAAGTGTCTTGGTGTTTTATTTAAGTTCTTGATAGATTGTCTCCGGGTATTGTTATCAATTTAGCCATAAATCCCACATGTTGTAAGAGGGCGACAGGGTGGAGAGGACTCTCCCGGCCTTAAGACAGTGATTGGGGTGGCTTTTTTCTTGTGATGTGTTGTGGTGTAATTTAATCAGGCTATGTTGAACAAATATTAATCTCACTTTGATTGGTCATGACAGATTTGTAAGAAGGAATTAGTGCAACAAGCACCCCCTTCTCTCTCTTTCTTACATATATATATTTATGTTTGCTTGATCATTAACGATACACTTCAAAGCAGCCCGAGCACCATCTCTCTCTCTCTCTCTCTCTCTCTCTCTCTCTCTCTCTCTCTCTCTCTCTCTCTCTCTCTCTCTCTCTCGTGTTTTAGTGTGTGAGAGTGTTCCATTGGTGTTAGGGTTAGTGTAAATTCCTTGCTTATTTGTGGGTTGCTCTAACGATTCTCCTCTTTTGCGTCCTAGTTCGCTCTTAAACTAGGTGGTCCCCCTTGTGTAGTTGGGATTTGGCTGGGGGTTTGTTGTTTTGGTTTGTGTTGTGTTGTGCCCCAGCCCCATTGAGCAGCACGAGAGCCTTGAAGGGTGTCTAGAGGTTGCTCTTCTTGTTGCCCGCCCCGGACCGCTTCAACACTAACACACTCTATTAACTCTCATAGATGCACTTCCTACTTACTGTACACAAAAAACTAACTACCTTAATACACAGAGAATAAACACAATACCTTTGAAAACTCCATTAACAAAGAAAACTAACAACCTTAATACACAGAGAATAAACACGGTACCCTTGAAAACTCCATTAACAAAAAAAACACACAGTATAACACCAAATCCCTCTTCTCAACACACACACCCTCCCTCCTTACCTTTCCTACAATAGAAATTGTACCAAGGAGAAGCACAGAGTGCTACTCGAGCTTAATGTATGGCATTCCCCGGCAACGGCGCCAAAAATGTGCGCTTATGTTGCACATGTCAATGCAAGGAACTTGCCGATACACCGTGTGCGAGCCACAAATGGCTCCAAGCACACAACAATCCTAAACTAGTAAGCTCAAAGAAGGCGATGGTGTGTCACTCACCGCTCTACGCTTGCTTCGTGGAGGATTCCTCGCCGCGAAGAAGAAGGAGACGCCGCTACGTCGTGCTCAATCGCCTCGCCGCCGTCGCAATGCTCGATCGCACACACACACACTCTCTCTCTCTCCCTCTCTCTCTCTCTCTCTCTCTCTCACGCATACACACACACACACAAGGAGATGAAGAAGAAGAAGATGGAGATGGAGCAAGAGCACACTTCTATTGCACAAATGAGAGAATGAGCGAATTTAGGTTTAGTTGACTTTTATATGAGCTCACCCCATTCACACTTGGGCGCCCATGCTTAGCCAACTAATCCCTTGAATGTTCTAGTTAGAGTGCGCCTCTCATCAGCGATCACTCTTACCCTTTTCCTATTGGACCGATAAGCCCGGTACCTGACTCTACCAAGTGAATAATACAACGTCCATCATAGGTGATATGGTGTCTGTGAGCCGTGAGGGTTAACAGCGGGAGGAGTGCGCGTACATGCATGTGAGGAAGGAAAAGACGGAGAGACACATGAGGGGCGGATCTTGTACAACAAGAATATGTTGTGCTCCTTACTCTTTTGATAAGATAAAGAATAGGCTAGCTTGGGTTTGTTAGGACATTGCGAGTAAATGCCCGACCAAAGTGGCCAACAACGTCCCACTTAAAGGCCAATGTGGCCCTAATTGGCCCCGAAAAAATAATATGTACAAAACTTGTATAGAAGTGAAGCATGTCAGTCAAGTCAATGCAATGTGAAAACCGCTCCAAAGCTAAGCTCTTCGTAAGATCATCTGCATGGTTGTTATCGGTGTGAACCTTGACAAGCTCTATCTACTACTTCCTGAATGAAGTGATATCTCACATCAATGTGTTTTGTTTTGGAATGAAACACGATATTCCTTGCTAAAGAAATGGCTCTCTAAATATCACAATGTAGCAGTAAATTTTGTTGGCCGTGGTTCAACTCTTCCACTATACATGCCAACCATAATGCTTCCTTGCACGCATCTGATGCTGCAACATATTCAGCCTCTATAGTGGAAGATAAATCTTGATGACATAACTTCAAGAAATAGCCCCTCAGAAGACATATCCAGGATGTAGACCTCCTGTTGTCTACATTCCTTGCATAATCCACATCCATGTATCCAACAATGGCATCATTGTTAGCCAAGCATAAGCACTTGCTTACTATACCTTTCAAATATAAGAGGATATACTTCACTACTTCCCAATGTCCCTTGCCACAATTTCCCATGTAATGACTCACCATTCCCTTTGAAAATGAAATGTCTATCCTTGTTGACATCATTGCATACATAAGACTACCCACAACTGAAAATATATGGTATCTTTGTGATCTTATCTTTCTCAGCATCGGACTTGGTAGAATTATCTTTCCTAAGTTTCACATATGCCACATTGGGGTATGTGATGCCTTCCTCCCTTGCATGTTGAAATATGCAAGACCTTTTGAATAGATAATTCCTAATATAGCTCTAGAATCCTCTTAGACTTATCATGCTTGATACACATACAAAAAAAGTGACTACCTTCTCCCAAATCCTTCATAGCAAGCTCAAAATTTTATTCAAATTGGCAATCTCATGAGTGGACTTCTTGGCGATAAGCATGCCATTGATATATAGAACGAGAAGTATCACTGATCCATCGCTAAGATTCTTTGTGTACAAGCAATGATCCTCTTAACTCCTCTCGTAGCCATGGGATTGCATGAATGTATAAAACTTATAGTACCATTGCTTGGACCCTTGCCTCAAGCCATAAAGATCTCTTTTGAGCTGACACAACAATTCTTCTCTACTTGGCACTTCAAACCCTTTAGGTTGTGTCATGTAAACATCCTCTTGGAGATATCTATGAAGCAAATCCACCTTCACATATATTTGGACCATCCAAATCCTCAATGGTTACTAAGCCAAGCATCATGCACAAAGTAGTCATTTTAAATGCAGGTGAGAATATCTCATCAAAACCAACACCATTTGTTGCTTGAATCCCTTAGCAACTTATCTAGATTTATACTTAGGCTTAGGATCTCTTGATGTAAACTTTTGCTTGTAAACCCATTTGTAAGGTAATGCTTTCTTACTAGCATGCAATTTCATCAATTCCCTAGTCTCATTCTTCACAATCAAGTCATACTTAGATTGCATAGTTTTCTCCCACTGTAGCCTATCATCCATGTGTATGGCTTCTTGGAAGGCAAGAGGGCTCTTTGTAATAAATTAACTTGACATAGTTTACACGTGACATAATCTACACCCTACTTAAACCACTTAGGTGGATGTGAAACTCTACTCAAATGTTGTAATGCCTGACTACTACCCTTTGCTCACTCAAGAGTTTTGCCAATGGAAAGCTCATCACTAGAATCCCAAGTTCTCGTTAACTTTGAGGCAACATCCCCGAAAGTAACTTTTTGATATTCAACCTCTTTGACAGACTGTTTGTACATCTTTGATTTGTTAAAGATGAAATTGGAACTCTTGATTATCTCACACGGTTTTGGGTGCCAGAGATAATAACCCATCCCTCCATCTTCACCATAACCAACAAAAATGCATTTATGTGACTTTGGATCAAGCTTTGAACTAAGATCTTTTGGCACATGAGTATATGCCTTGCAACTAAAGTCATGTAAATGGTCGTAATGCAGCTTCTTACCTGACCACAATTGGTTTGAAATCTTGTAATTCAATGACGTGCTAGGATATTGATGGATAATATTCCATAGAGAGCATAGCTAAAACACATTTTTGTATAGTACGGTTCATACACTAAGCAACTCCATTATGGGAAGGTGTGTGTGGTGCTGTGAATCTCTCTCTTGGCACAAATTTTTGCAATCTCTTTTGCAAGATCTTAAATGTCTTTCCTAAGTGATTTTCAACTAGTGCAAGTTACTTCTGGAACATAAAGATCATCCTTATGTTTCAAAGGGTAAACTTGCACCATCCTAGTAGATTTGTCAGTGAAAGTTGCAAAGTAACTAGTCCTCTTGGAGACTTGGTTGGTATAGGACCATATATATATTTGTGAACAAGCCTTAGTGGCTCAACCCACTTTTTATTATGGGTATCTGAACACTCTTTGTCTGCTTGCAAGTGACCAAAACTCAAGACAAGTAAAAATCAAAACGTGCAAGAGTTTTCATTCCTTTTTGGCTCATATGGCCTAGCTGGTTATGCCACAACTCAATAGAGTATTTGGTGGGCTACAACCTGGCACCAAATCAATCGCATGATCCTCGGGCCTCTCCGGCGGTAGTTGAGACGGTAATGAATCAGAAAAACAGCCATTAAACCTTTGCAAAAATGCTAACATGTCTTTATCTAACACAAATGAATTTGGCTGGCAACTATTTGACACATCATGTGCAAAAACCAAGTACGCAGAAAGATGATACATTATTACAGAACTAATAGCAAAAGCAGATACAATGGGGACTGCCTCTTCTTTTAGCTTTATATCCAAGATGTGAGTTTTGCCCCTATGCTGTAAAATGATCTTTTTGTTGTAGGCATCCAAGACTCCATGCACTCGGAACATCCACAGGATCCCCAACAAGACATCACATCCTTCCAGTGGCATGATGTAGAACTCTTCTGTGTCCACATACCACTGAATATGTAGACGCAGCTTTCCAATGATGGGAGTAACGCACTCTGAGTGGCCAGGACATGCCAATCTTGCCTCTACGGTATACCCCATTTCTTCAGCTCTGATGCCTAGCTTCATAGAAAATTCTGGCGTGATAAAGTTCGCTTTAGCACCTGGATCAAAGAAGATAAGTGCCATCTAGTCTCTAACTTTACCCCACGCTTTGCATAACTCACTGGCATCTGTGCCCAACATGTCTGGCACTAAACCTGTCGAGGGCATAGGCTTCATGTCCTCTTTTTCATCTTAGTCAGTTGGCCTTTTCTTTTGTGGACAGTTGGTTGCAAAATGACCAGTCTGCTCGCATATAAAGCACTTGTTTTCAGCCATCAAGACCTTCTTTTCCTCGGGCATCTTACGCATAAAAGGCTTCCTTTTCTGCTTCCTTGCCTGCGCTCTAGAAGTCTCGACTGAACCTTTGCCTTTATTGAACCTAGTTGGCCCCTGGGATGCTTCAGGAGCTGCTCTCGTAAAGGGCTGCTTTGCTGAATTTTTTTTTTGCTGCCCTCCTTTCTCGTAGCTCGGAAACCCACTGTCTTCTCCTTTCAACAAGGCAAGACTAGTGTTCGCAACTTCCATAAGCTGAGTGAGGATAGCCACTCTATTCTTGGTACAGTAATTGAGAAGCCCTTTAGGCGACCCAAAACAGTACTTCTCTATCTGCTCTGTCAATGGCACAAATCTGTAGGAGGTCACTGAGAGTAACGCTTTACAGAACCTCCTATTGTACTCCAGCAAGCTCTTGCATGTAGCCGAAGTAAGTTGGTGCCAATTTGTCATGACGTCGGCTTCAAATTCATATGACAGCCAAGCAGATGCAAAAATTTGCTTGAAGTAAACCCAAGTGGCGGGTGCCTGTCCTTGTATTAACAATGTCATCCACCATGTGAGCGCATTGTCCTTCAAGAAAGTGGCAGCTTTTCTTACTTTAGAAGCCTCTGTAAAATTCCCTCCTGCAAAAGCTGTATCAAATTGCTGGAGGAAAGTAAGAGCCTTTGCTTTATCCTCGAAGCCACTAAAGGTGCTGAACTTCACAGCTGCACCTCCTTCTTTGAATGGTTTTGGCTTCTCTATTGGCCCCAAATTGTCATAGGGAAGTGTCTACAGCATGGGCACTGTAGTAGGGACCCTCTGTGCCCCTTGGTCATTGAGAGTATGCATCAAAGGTGCCATATCTGGTTGCTGTCCAGAAAAACCAGCCATGCTAAAATTGATATGTGGCACCCCAACCTGATTGCTCTGAAAGCCTTGCTGCATACCAATGTTATCATACATGGGGTTTGGCGTCATGCCATGCATACCCCCAAACACTATTCCCGACATGTATTGCTAGTTTCTAGGTGCATAACTAGCCATACTTTGGAACACGGATTAATACCCAGGATGTATCGTGAGTGGTGGAAACACCTGACGCATTGCCTGGAGACTGGTTCCCTGTCCATTCAATGCAACATTTTGACCCTAAAAGGTGGTGGGCTGAATTGGAAAAACCAATGGAGTAGGGATCCTTGCCACCTGTTCATGGACAGGAGGGACCTGTCTAGGAGCCTGACGTGACTCTACAACATGTGAATGCTCCCTATCCTGCTCAATAGCATGGGGGACCTGGGCTTGAGCCTCAACGGGCTCTATACACTGAGGGCATTCCCTTGCCTACTGTGACTTTAATGGTGCTTGCAGATAATCCATAAACCTGGGATTCTGCACCAACTGAGTGACGACATTCACAGCAGAAGCTAATTGTGTCCTGAACGCATCCTCTTCAAAGTGCCCAATCTTGAACTCTTGAACCTGTTCTCGTTGTGCATTCACACGAACAAAAGGCGTAGACAGTGGCGGTCGTGAACTCTTGCCAACTTCATGCTGTAAAGGAATAGCTTGTCTACCCTGGAAAGAGGAACCCTCTTCTCTAGCATTGTCTGTCCTGTCAGCCATAGTTGTAATTCCAAGTTCCTGTGCCTTGTGTCTTCGTCGCAAACCAACCAAGGCTCACTTCTTAAGGAAAAAGTGATCTTGTCCCGGCAAACGGAACCATGAAACCGGCCCGTAGGGCGGTAGACGTTAGCTTTCACTCGATTCTTTAACACTGACTATACGACACAAGGCAAATACTTAAAAGGAACCTGTAACTGAGACTGGCATTACACTTCAAAACAAAAGCACGGCTAGGAAGCTAGAATGCTCCCAAGCAGACAGCGACACCTGTAGGCCCCAAAGGTTGGTGTCCCTTTCAGTATTTCTTTATGCTTTAACAGATGGAATAAGACCTGTGATTTTCTACAAGCTGCCCCGCACAATCTATGCTGAACTCCATCTGTTCTGGCCCGATTTCAGCAGCATAACTGTACTAGGTCACTTCACAGTCAGTATCCCCACGCAATAGATGACTTTCCCGACGCATATGGACACTTTGCAAAACCTGGCGAGAATCTGCAGGACGCTGATTCTCTGTTTTTTGCCTCGAAAATGCGCCAGATCACCTCTACAGCGGTCCCCTCGCGTCCCCGAACCTCCTGGGGGTATTAGGGACCGTTTAGGGCCGAAACCCTAAACCTACAAAAATACACAATATGTTGTAATTCCCTGTTTCGGGCTCCGTTTCGCGTGTCGATCGCATTCGTAGCAAGTCCTCGAGCTCCCGCACTTGTAGGGCTCCTTGCCCTATGAATCGGACGAGATTTCTCACGTGAAACCTCTCCAAATTCACCTGTACCTGCGGGGGATTAGCCACTAGCTAATCCAGTACCTGTGCAAGAGGCTCTTGCATCGGCAATCGCACATGAACCCACACAACTGTACATTGGTCAAATGAGAAGCCCACTTGAGGGGCATAACATAACTGCTCGTAGGGGAGAGAGAGAGCAGTGCGTAGTGTGCAGGGCATCACTCTTGGCACCATATTGTACATAAGAGGGAAAGGAAGCACTCCATAGCTCTTAACCTATGATAGAGAGCTTGCAAATGAGCCTCCCAACTATAAATTCAGCGCCACTTCTTGTTGCATGAGGAAAGTGCACAGAAATGTGCCACTTGGCGCGTCTACATGCCATTTCCCGTTTCGGGTTTGCCGCCTAAAAGTCTCCCAACCAGTTGCCCAGTTGACTTCGCGACAGAGTAATAAAATGTTCCCCTTGTCATACTGGAGGTAATGACGCAAACACATTTTCAGGTCCAAAATAGCAGTTCCCTAGATTTTAGGAGATGCTTCCATGGCACTCACACTGGTCATCTGTCCATCCATCGCCACTGGAACCACATCAAAAAATGCAATGTCGGCCAGCTATTAGGTGATTTACACTCATAGCCCCACCGTGGCTAGCCTTAGTCCATTTTCCCAACTTTAGTGCTCACTGGCCGTCCGGCCTAGACTCTCACTGTCCGCCTCATACCATGCAACTCGGGCATTGGCATTTCCAGAGGGGTGCTTTAAAACAAGTCAAATAAAGTTCCCCCAAAAAGAAATCAACAAGTAAAGTTGCCACAGACTCGTGACATTATCCATGCTCTTACTCAATGGCGGCATTTACCTACTCAGAGAGGATTTTACTGTCTTTACAGACCATCAGAGTTTATGCTACTTCTTGTCACAGAAGCAGCTATCGAAAAATCAGATGCGGTGGGCGAACATCTTGTCACAGTTTCACTTCTAGATTCTCCATGTTCAGGGACATAAGAATTTGGTGGCAGATGCTTTGTCTCGGAAGCCGTTGGTTCTAGCTATTTCCGCGATACATCATAGGATCTTCGAGGATATGGTCGATCGGGATGCCATGGATACAGGTTTTGTAGACATTCTCACACGGATACGGGGTGGGGAGACAGTAGCGGGATGTTCCATTCGGGATGGCTACTTGATGAGGAAAACCATGTTGTGTGTTACACAGCCGTCGAGGAAAAAACTTATGACCAAATTCCACTGTCCACCTTTTACGGGTCGCCGCGGCATTGCTACCACCTTGAAAGGGGGTAGAGAAATACGTCTTTTGGCCGAGACTCAAGAAGGATGTGGACAAGTTTGTGCGCAGTTGCTTGGTATGCCAAAAGGTCAAGTTTGACAGGCATAAAGCACAGGGATTGTTACAGCCTTTACCCATACCCACCGGTCCCTAGGAAAGTAGTGCAATGGATTTCATTTTTGATCTCCCGAGAACTCAAATTGGCCACGATGTTATCTAGACTGTTATTGACAGATTTAGCAAGCAGCCTCATTTTATTTCAGTGAAAAAAACAATCAAGGCGGATCACTTAGTGAGACTGTTTGTGGCCCAGATCTTCAGATTACATGGCATGCCCGAGACGATTGTCCCGACAGGGACCCCATATTCACGAGTTTGTTTTGGAAGGCAATTTGGGAGAACATTGGCACGAGGTTACAATTCTCGTCATTTTTCCACCTGCAGACTGACGGGCAATCTGAGATTGCCAATTCAGTGGTTTTAGATTTTTTGAAGTCTTACATCTCATATCAGAAGACTCAATGGAAAAAATATCTACCTTTGGTGGAATTTGCCTACAACAATACGATACACTCTTCGACGGGGAAGGCACCATTTGAGATTATTGAAGGTGCTGCGAAGGTTCCACCCGTCCCAAGTACGAAAGATAAGATTTTTGAAGCCGGTGAGTACACGCGCGACTTGGACACGGCTTTTGCCAAGGTCCGCGAGGCTTTGCAAAATTCTCAGGAAAGACAAAAAAAGGTAGCGGATCGCCATCCTCGCGATTTGAAATTGAAGGAGAATGATTGGGTGCTCTTACGTTTTGAGAAGGCACGTCTGAGAAAGAAGAAGGGAAAGGAGAGGCTTTTTCCAAAGCTTAGTATGAGATACTACGGACCTTTCCAGATCTCCTAAAAGATAAATGATGTCTCCTTCTGACTGAAACTGCCTAGCACTTGGAGGATTCACAATGCATTTCATGGGAGTATTTTGAAACCTTTTAAAGGTGATGTGACTGAAGACGAGGAGCCTGATGAGCAACCGGAAGTGGAAGAAAATGAGGAGATCCTTGTTGCTGAACAGATATTGGCACATAAAGATAGAAAGAATAAGGGTAAAGTGAGAAGGCGGTTCTTGGTTTAATTCAAGAACTATCCTGCATTGGATGCGAAGTGGATGGAGGAGGAGGACCTAGCAGATACTCTTCAGATTGTGAAACTTTACCTTGAAGCTTTTGGTTTAGCTTAGTCTACTCCAAATGGAACCCCGAATTCAGCTTGGCCGGAGATCTGGTGCAGTGGGTTTGCACAAGAGGGGAGTTACTCCGCTCATTTGTCAACAGATGCCTCGATTTTTGAATACTAGAGTCACTGATGTCTCTTTGAGCTTCAGGGATACTGAGAGCTGACAGTATTCTGCTGTGTGACTTTATCAAATGCAATTCCGGATAATATGAAACTGATTTGTTCTTGACTTGTTTAAGTGCAGGAACTGATAGACGAAATGACTGCAGCATTTTGGTCTGATTCATCTCAATAGACATGGTTGCAATAGGGATTAGTCAATCGGGCATCTATGCGGTCTTTAGTGGATCTAGATGTGATTGCTAATTGCACTGCCGATGAATCATGGTCTGAGATCCGAATGAATGTTGAATGTGATTTGTCATGTGATGTCTTGTGATGTTGTCTGATGTGACTGTTGATTGGAACATGTGCTAGATGTGTGTTCTTAGTGCATCAGTACTAACAGTCAGTGTCTGCTAAGACAGTTTATGGCTTCTGTCTATTTTGCAGGTGTAATCGAGGACAATTACAATGCTTTCAAGAGGGGGATATAACACAACTTTGTGAGGTGGCAAAACCCTGACACACACACACTCTCTTGCAGCGGGGCAGCACTCAAAAATTACGACCGCTGAAGCTGCTGACGTGGCACTACCGTACGGACAGGCTGTCGTACTGCTGATGTGGCGTCCCGCAAACCGCGGCAGTTTGGCGCAGCTTTGGACTTGCTTTTTGCTACGCAATTGGAGAGAGAGAGAGAGAGAGAGAGAGAGAGAGAGAGAGAGAGAGAGAGAGATTGATTGTGAGAGGGAGAAAGCTTTTGCTTTATTTTACAAGGCTTTTGATTTTAGCTATTGGGCTCTGCTTTTGGCATCCCTTGTAAACCTTTATATTGGTAGTTTGGGCTCTCACTTCTCAGAGCATCTGGACGCAGAGTCTGAGAGTGAGTCCCCGCTACTGGCTTGTACTTTGAGTTGCAGATTAATAGAAAAAGAACTATCAAAAGGGGCTCCAGTCTTTGGGGCCAACATCTCTAGGCACAGAACTCCGTCGGGCGAGTGTCGAATCAATTGTGAACTATGAACTGTTTTGAAGTGATTATTTGTGGTGTCGCGATAGATTCTCAACTTGGAGTGTCCAAGTCTGTTACAAGAGCCATGAGTTAGCTTAGCTCTTTGTGGAGCACTTATGTAAAGCTGTATGATTTGCATGAGGAGATTGTTAGTGACTGTGATCCTAAGTTCAGTGGCAATTTCTAGCAAACGGTCTTCTTGAATTGGAGATCCAATTAGCTATGTTGTCCTAAGACTGAAGGACATACCAAACGCACCAACCAAACTATCGAGGATATGCTCGGGCACATGTCTCCTGCCGACAATCTGATTGTGAATGTTATCTTCCGTAGATTGAATTGCGTATAATAGCACTAAGCGCTTGGGGTTATAGCCCGTCCATGCTTCTGTATGGTTATGAGCCGAAACCAATGAAAGGGGATAAAGATACAATCCGTAGCCGATTTCTTACGTGCAAGAAATGCTCATGATTGCTAAGAAAAGCATAAAGACCGCCCAAGATAGGGCTACCTTTTATGCTGAAATACCCGACGGGGGCGCTAACAGTGGCAATGCAGGGTCACCAACTTTGTAAATAGGGGCATCTTGCTGTGACATCTTATCTCTCTCCCTTCACTTTTTGTTTAAGTTTATTTATTCAAGTTGTTTGAAGTGATAAAGTGTTCCCAAGTTTTGCAGATTATGGTTTCTCTATGTGTCTGGTCGGAAGTCATTATTCCTCATATTCTATTCTCTTATTTATGGGTCGTGGGGTTTTAGGAACAGAGTGGGGCATCCAGGTTGAACCCCCATATAGGGAGAGGGGGTTGCCTCATTTTGGCAGATTGTACGTAGCTTTACATCTCTGTAGTGATAGTAGAGATTGCTACCGCAGGGTTTGGAGCGCCCCCTCCTCTCTCTCTCTCTCTCTCTCTCTCTCTCTCTCTCTCTTGCGTGCTCCCTTGTCACCACACCTTCCGTTGCACGTTGACATGGTATCAGAGCCTAGGCTTGTCAGCGCCTAGTGTATTTGGAGCGCGTGAAAGGCTGATTTTGGCTGTGTTTCTCAGCCAGCAGGAGGGCGACTTGTGGCCGTGTTTTCGTTGTGGAAACCACTCTTGGACCAGTGTTTTTACACCAAGAGGGGGACTGACTGTTGTCTGTTGCATTTTTATTGTGAAGAACTCCTCTTGAGAATTTGCAGCTGATGATGTGTTCGCGTGATTTGCGATGGTTTTACCAGGGCTGTACGAGATGTTGGGCTGCACATGCTTTCACCAGATAGTAATCGTCCGCTTGATGGACGACCCACTTGAAAACACAAGGTGCAACCGAAAACTAGAATAGGACTCAATAAGTCACACTTGCAAACTTTGAGAAAACACGAGAGAGGCGTACTTGCCCTCCAGAGAAGGCTGGCCTTCAAGCTAAGAGCCCGTGGCAATATTTCTTTATTTATTAGCCCACAAAATTATTATCCTTCATGCAAAAATCACTCGACACTAGGCCTTAATGTACATACTGGTAGGTTCTCCAATTTATTGGTTAGAATCTGCCTAGATGCCATTTGGTGCAAGCTCTCTCTTCAGAATTATCCATCAAAACTGAGAAGCATGGATTTGAACCCTCAACAGATCGTACATTAACCCTATGGGTTCTGGCCTAAGCCATCCGAATGCATGCCCATGTTGCAACAAACGATTTCATTTACTTTAAAAAATATATATTCCCCTCCTCGTGACCTGTCACTCACAGCTCGCTCTGCCTGTGTAGCTCCTGTGGCTTCCCTCCGTGTCCCAAGCCCCCACGCGTTCTACTCCCTCCGCCTTGTTGGAGAGGATGACTCTGTCGCCAATGCATCCCAACTATTGCCTGAGCGTTCTCAAAAACCTTCCTCTACCGTTTTAATTGTTGAGGGCATCGCCTCAGATTCGTGCTATTAACGCTTTTTTTTTAAAATCGTTGGCACATACTAGAGGCACTGTTAGAAGCTGGATACACCCCACGGCAACTAACAACTCGGAGGATTATTATTTTTGTAATTATTCATTCATTGAGAAAAACCTGATTTTTCACCTTGTAAATATTGGGACTTACAGAAGTTTCCGGATTGTATCCCAGTTCTAATAGTTAGATTGAGTAGATGGTTGATTTTGGAACTTTAGGGTTTGAGAATTGTAAGGTATATATATCACTTTTTGACCTTAATGGGAAAACCTTTTGTCATTTTTAAAACAAGTTTTGAAGTCTGTGAGTGAGCGTATTGTGTACGAGAGACAGAGTGTGAGCTTCATCTTGACGCTGCGTGTGCTCCAGTGGTCGGACTCAAGTGCGGAGAAGTGCAGCGTGTTGCTCCCGACGAGAGCTACGCGCTGATACCTACATTGCGCGCGTACGGTCCGGTTTTGCGAGCTCCTTCTACGAGCTTCATCGGGAGTTTGGGTGAGCATACATCCTCCGATTTTGCATTGCAGCATATCCACGCATTCACATTGAGTAGAACTACACATTAGGCACTTTAGATTTCGGAAACGAAGACCTACAGATTTTGGCCAGACATCCTACGTGTTTCTGCACCAGGTGTTTTGGGTTGGGATTTTGGTTCATAGACCTTAGGGAGAGCAACCTAGTGGTATTAGTAGGGTCTCCTTCAAGTTCTATGATGTTTTGAGATTGTTTGATGGGTGTTCGGCTCTAGAAAGCGTTGTACGAAGTTTCCTCTTATGCACTCTTGAAGGCTGTGACTGAGACAATTGGTAGAGACCTATGTAGGAATTAGTTAGGAGTCGGTCGAGTGTAGGTTGACACCTTATGCTTGCTTCCACGTACCTATGGGTCGAGCTTCGTCCTTAGCTGACATTACATGTTAGGTGAGTTCTCGATGTGCTGACGTCCGTCGCGGCGTATCCGTCCAACATTGGCGCCGCTGCCGGGGACGAAAACCTTAGGTAGGTGACCGAGACTAATCCTTGAGGATTGGGATTTTTGGCTTGCCAAGAGTCTTGTTTTATGTTTAGATAGGATCAGAGGGTGGAGGACTCTCTAGGTCTTAGAGCGAGTCTAGGAAGCGTGTGTCTGACCTAGATCCTTCGACTTAGGTAGAGTAGGTAGACCAAGATAGGTTTAGGTGGTAGTCGAGTTCTTGAGTAGGAGTTGGAGTGGTAGAAGCGGTGAGAGGAGAGCTTGAGAGTCCGGAGAGGCCAAAAAGCAACCAAAACACCATTATCACCATTTCACATGATAAGTAGAAGTAGAGTAAGTAGGACATCATGATTCAAGATCTAGAGCATTTCATGCATGTACACTTGCTTGGTACAGTCATCACAAGTTTGTAAAAGACGCAAAAAGACGCAAAAGTGTGTTTGAAAGCCTAATTGAAGTCCAAAAGTTACTGTGAGTGTTTCTGATAGATCTACAGAGCATTAGGAGCATTCCTGTCAGAAAAAAATTTAAATTTAAGTAAGGAGACATCCTATGCGTAGGATGTCTACAGGCTAATCTGGTGGGAATTTTGGGATTTTGAGTTGACCAGTGTGTTCAGAAGGTAGGGTTTACCCTTATTACAACTGAAAAGTGGAAATTTGGCCATATCTTGACAGGATAAGGCCAGATAGATTGATATTGCCAGACATCCTACCCAAATAGTGCTAAAACATTATTTTGAGACCAAAACCATAAGATGGCTGCATGAGCATGTCTTGCATGATATATTGAGTGGCTGAAAGGGGTTTCACCTCATTTGGGTGAGAAAATTGGGTCCAAAGCGGACTTTAGCACTTTTGACTGAAAAAGGCAAGAACAACTGAAATTTGGGACTTTTGAAATCCAAACCAAAATCTAAGCATACCACTGGGTTACTAAGATCAAGGGGAAGATGTGGGACAAGTCTGGGGTCAAACAGGCCAAAAAGACATCCTACCCGTAGGATGTCTTCTGAGTGATTTTGGACTCCAAACCAAATTTTGAGTCTACCAAAGTGATCAGCAACTCAAGGGGAGCCTGGGCTTTGAGTTTGAAGCCATTCTGATGAATAATACATCCTAAGCGTAGGATGTCTAAAGCAAGAAATTGAAGCCAAACTTTGACAGAGAGCATAGTAAGGTGTTGTATAGCCTAAGGCAAGCCTCCTAGTCAATTTTGGTCCAAATTGGAGTTGATTAGACTGATCAATATCAACAACAGGCTGTCGGAACAGATTTCTGACTCATTGACCAGCTAATAGGTGTCCAAATCAAAAAGTAAAAGCAGCTGTAGACTCAGAACATCAAGGGGAAGCAGCTGTAGACTCAGAACATCAAGGGGAAACCACAATGCAAAAATCCGGGCAAAACAAAGCAGAATACATCCTACGCATAGGATGTCTATTGAGGCCTACTGAAGAGAAAATTTGACCTGGCATAGACAGTGAGATTCCATTTGGCTTAAGGGTTCCAGAACTTCTTTCAGAAGTGAATTTGTACCTTGTTTGCCCATTTGACGGAGCAAAGTCTGAATTCAGACTCTGTCGCCTAAATTGACCAACATCTGAGGGAAGTACAGTTTCAAATTAGCAGACCTAATCCAAAACATCAATAGTGTATAAAATACAGTAGTGGTTGAGATCAACTCTCCAATTATACCAATCGTTACTAAAATATCCTCTAGCAGATAAATACTTTGATTCGATTGCCGAAATTAAAATGCTTGTGTATAGGTATATTCAGCAACAAAGCAAGAAGTTGTGCAGAAACTAACCCTTTGCCCGGTGAGTGGTTGGATTTGTGATAAATTGCATTGATAAGTTTAATGAATTTAAGATCAGGAAGATACATTGTTAGAGACCAGAAGGTGGCAGGTGACCAAGGTAGCTTAGTGTCCACCGAAGAGAGTGTAACTCAGGCAAGGCTAGATCCACTAGCACCAATTATTGAGGAAGGTAGTGATACTGAAGCTTCGTCAGACAAATCTTTCTTCATGATGGGTAGTTAACAGCCAGGAGGTTTCACCTATGATGGACCTATGCGAGGAGGAAGCACCTCCCAAAATCCTTTGAATGATTCCAAGCTCATTGTGATCTTCTTAGAGGGAACAAACTCGAGGGGAGCCCTAGTCTATTCTGACTATCGAGGACGCAAGTGCATTTGTATCGAGGAGAGGCCAGCTCAAAGATTGGATATAATCCGAGTCTATGATGATGGAGATAGATTCCGAGACAAAAAGGGGAACCACTATCTGATAGTTAGTAACCCTGAAGATTACAACAGATATGGAGATAACGTGGAGAAAGGAAAAATGGTTTCAGAAGCTCAGGAACCGCTACCAAACATTGATCGACCCAGAGCTAATTTTATGTATGACAAGAAAACAACCAGGATTCCAACTTATAACGAGAACGTGGGAATCTACAAGCATGAGAGTGAGGGTATCGTCTCTTACTTTCGTAGCAAAACCATACGTAAACGAATCAATCAAAGACAAGGTTCTTTACTTATTCTCTTATGAAACTGCTACGGGGAAGGGTATAGTTTTCTTTGATAGATACGGCAACGTATTCTCCCAGAGGAGGTAGAAAGGGCAACAGGTCCAGGAGCATCAACATATGCCCTTGAGGAAGTGCCAAGAGCCACCTACACCCCAAGCAAGTCAACGAATCCTTTTTCAGATGAGTATGACGCTACCTCACATTCCACCCGACCGCAAGCATTCAACAACCAAGACCAACTGGCAAACCAGCCATCATTGCAGGCACGGCTTCGACAAAGTGCAACAATGGAACAAGACCAAAACCGAGATGGTTATCAAGCCACACGAGGGCTAAGGGATTTGCAAGAACCACCACTCTATTCAAGGTATCAAGGAGAGAGTAATCCAAAGACTCAAGGGTCAACAGAGCTTGGAGGACCAACCGTAGAGCGAGTTCGAAGAGATGAACCACCTCCAGCAAGAACCGTTAGAAATTACGGCTTAGGAGCACCACTGGGAGAGGAACCAACCTATTACAGAAGACCTGAGGAGGTATATCGATTAGGACGTGGAGATCCAATGATGAGGTTTGTAGATCATCGGAGAATTAGACCTTCTCAAGTACAAAATGAGTAAACAAGAAATACACAGGAAGCAGAGACCCAAGGGATCATGTAGCAGCCTTTGTGCATGTAATTAGAGCCGAAGAGGTGTTAGATTTTCCTACCCAATTTGCAGGGTTTGGACTAACCCTAGAGGATGATGCTGCCACTTGGTTTGACTCTGTAGAGTGTAGAGACTTTGAGTCTATGGAGGAAGTGTTTGACGAGTTTATCGAGGAATTCTTGCAAATGGGAATAGCTCATAATACCGTCTCACAAATCCATAAATTCAAACAGAAAGATGGAGAATCTGTACGAAAGGCAGCCCTAAGACTAGAAAGACATGTTAAGTTCTGTCCTGTTGAAGAACTGCCAACTCGGTCCAGACTTATGCTGATATTCATCCAAGGACTAAAGAACGCAGATCTCCAGAAAACTTACATATGAAGAGGAGCACGACGTCGAATGAGTTGACCAAGGAGGCTCTTTACCTTGTGGACAATTGTGCGGTCTACAAAGAGGGGGAGTTCAAGGACCTTGATGACGATTCGTCTTCACAACAAAGTGAAAGCAAGTCTTCTAAGACAACACCGAAAGGAGAAGTAGCTGTAAACCAAGAGCAGCTTGTAGATGAAGTGCTAAAAAAGATCAACTTGTACGCCAAACCCCAGGCTAAACAGCCCAAGTGGTGTGCTATTGAACAAAAATGGACAAACCATGGGACCGAGGAATGTTATTGTCATAATAATCAATATCTAATTCTCCTAAATGATTTTCTCATATTAAACTGATCATTTAATGTGGGGAAGTGCCAGGGGAGAAAAGGCTAGAATATTGGTTAAGCTAGCAGACCGGCCACAGTAGGGATCCAAAGGAGGGAAAATAGGGATCCAAAGGGGGGGCCATCTGCAAAAGAGCCATGTGCAACAATGGGCTAAAAAGACCTTAAGGTTCATCCCATTAATACTTCCAAAATGCTAAGGTTCCAAAATTCAAAGGTTGTGTCCAAAGGGTTAAAGCTTAGGGGGAATTGGATGCTTTGTGTGCTCTCCAAAGTCAACACATATCCCTACATGGGAGGGGACAAGCCCTTCTTCTAGGGGATGAGAGAGGAAGCCACACACACACACACACCGGCTCCCTTTACACAAAGGAAATGAGGGACACATGTCAGCTCCCTAGGCCAGATGCCCACAAGGTGTGCCCAGTTTCTATTGGATGACCCTTGAAGTGGACCAATGAGAATTAAGCTAGACTAAATCTAGTTTAATTAATTTAAAAACATTTAATAAAAGAAACCAATGAGAATTAAGTCTCCTAGAAGACTATTGGGCAGTCTCACAAGGGGTCCAATGAGCATTCAGGAGCCCAATGGCTTGCCTGATTCCTATTGGCCAGGAGGCAAAGGGGTCCAATGAGAGTTTAGTTTAATTATTTAATTACCTAAAGCTCTCACAAAAGTGGAAAGGGGGACACATGTCAGAAGGCTATCACTTATGCTGCTTAATAGTCATTGGCTTGACTTGGGGAGAGCCAATGAGGGCTCAGCGAGAGCAAATAGCAAGAGGGCTCGCCCAAGAGAGAGAGAGGGGGCTGATTTTTGCAAGGCATTATCACACACACACTCACACAATCTCATGTGAAAAGAAAGAGAAGACTATCTCTTCCCAAGCTTTAATGGAGAGCTCATCAGCTACTCCAAGCTTGTGAGATAGAAGCCTACAACGACACACTCTTGGCTTGTGGATGCAAATCCAACCAAGAACCAAGCTTCAATGCATGCTCATCTCCTCTACCAAGCTAATTACTAAGCCAAAGCTATGCTAATATGAGTGATTATGTGAGGAGATGTACATCTTTCTCGTAAGATACTCCTTCTTCCTCTCAATCTACTCTCATACCCTACTAGCTCTCACCATCTTCGAAGGTGTGTGAGGTCTTGGGTCTGAGAACGGGGATACTTAAAGTTGTGTTTGTTAAGTGTTTTGCTTAGTGCATGAAGCTTTCATCTTCATTGCACTAGCTAGTCTTGAAGGAACACAAAGAATTGTATTGTACAATGTCTCTCTTGATGGGAGAAACAATAATACAAAGCCTTTTGGGGGGGGGGGGACTGGCTCCATGCAAATCCGGTCCTCAACTGTTGTCAATAGCTTAATTTCTCTCTCTTATGAAAGTATTGTCGATGCAATCTAGCTAGGTGTTATGCTTTTTGTTGCTCTCTCCACCCAAGCACTCTTGTAATTCTCATTAGGAATCTATTCTAATGAAATGCCCACTATGTTCATGCTAATTTCCGCTACACATAAGTTTTTAGACCATTAAATGTTACATTGGTATCAGAGCTCAAGGTTTCTCTTTTCTTGCTCAAGAAGGGAGGTCCTCAAGCTAGCTACAAATGACCTTGGTATTATTAATTGCCTGTGAGTAAGTAGAATAGGAATTTTTCAGCCTTGCAGTGCGCCTGCCTTCGTGCAGTTAACGGGGCATCACCGTCAAGAGCTATGGTCATAATAGTGGAGTCCTACGGGGCTTGCCTATGGCTTAACCACTATTGAGCTATTAGAAGCTTGACAGGAGCCGGTGCTGTTTTGGTGTCGAAAGACCCTCTCTTCTATTCCTTGCAATTAATGGTATTCGAGCCGTGGGTACAGTAGCTTGAGTGCTTTTTCTAAAGGGGTAAAGAGGAGTAGCAACTAGGGCTTGAAGTGCCAAAGTACACCTAAAAAGTTTACACCTAAAGGTTGTTAGAATGGCTAACAATAGTAAAGAGAGTGAAATTAATGTTGATAACTTTGATTTTGCTCATGAGCAAGCTACTAAAGATGCTTCAATGCTTGTTAACTATCTTGTTACTAGGCTTCAACAAGCCATGGGCAATCCATCTCTCCAAAGTGAAGTGCAACGGCAGCTCCGTGCTCACGGGATTCTCCAAGCTCATCACCATGACGAGAGAACACCTAGGAAGCCTCCTTGTGAGACTACCAAAAGAGGTCTCTCTCCGATTCGGGAAGAAGAAGAGAATCCATATGAAGGGCTCAAGAATTTACTTCTTGATGATGCATCTCCTTCCCAAAGGAGAACTCAAGAGCCTCCACCGAAGGAATGAGAAAGAAGCGAGTCTCCCGCCACCTCAGCGGAGATGGCTCCACGAAGACGGCGGGCTAAACGCTCTCCATCACCACCAAAGAGGAGAAGACCATCACACTCTTCTCCATGCCATAATTCAAAGAGGGATGATAAAAAGCAAGAGAAGAAAAAGGCGAGAAAGAGAACACCCTCTTCTCCATCTTCTTCATCCTCTTCCTCTTATGAAATCTATGGTGAAGACGACGAAGATCAAGACAAGAAAAAGGCGAGAAAGAGGTCACCCTCTTCTCCACCTTCTTCAAATTCTTCACCTTCTGAAGAAAGTGATGGTGCAACCTTTGAACCATCAAAAAGAAGAGGCCATAGGAAATCCTATGCCGCATGGAAGAGGTCGTCCAAGCTGAAGAAATTCAAAGAGGGAGGGAAGAGCATCTCTTTCCTTACCTATGATGGTACCTTTGGTGCTACGGACAAAGTTTTGGCCTTTATCCAACAGTTCGATGCGACGTTTGGAGATGAGGGCTTCACGGAGTCCTCTAAGCTACGCCATGTAGCTATGCACTTTCAAAAGTCCGCCAGGCAATGGTGGTCTAGCCTACGAGCCAACGGTGAAGCTCCACGAACATGGAAAGCTTTAAGAGCTTCCATTATGAAGCAGTTTTTGGCCACCGATGCCAAAGACAAAGTACTCACCGAATGGCGAAGCTTAAAGCTCTCTCCCAATGAATCCATCCACAAATATGTAGACAAGTTTTGGGACTTACAACTCAAAGCCACTGTCTTCAAAAATTGGATTTTGGAGAGCAAAAGCAACAATTTTGTGCGGGTTTAACCGAAGAAATGGCGGAGTATGTCAACTCCCAAAGGCCACGTACCATATCGGCGGTAATACACCATACTATTGTGGCCTCTCGAATCAATTTCCAAACGGGGGCTAAAAGAAATAATAAGCCCCCGGAAAACAAGGGTTCCAATGAGCCTAAGGGGAAGGACAATGTCCAAAAGTCTCCTAAGGGCAACTCCAACAAAGCTAAAGAGAAGGGAGTTTACAAAGGTAAGAATAAACTCTCTCCTGAAGAGCTTGAGCGTTATCGTAACGATAACCAGTGTTTCAAGTGCGGCGAACAAGGGCATACGTACCGCGCTTGTCCCCAAAAGAACAACCGCCAAGATCCTCCTAGAGCTTCCTTGGTTGAAATCCAAGAGGAGGAGACTCACCAAACTCACCACAAAGGATCTCCTCTATGCCAGGCTTGGGGAAAGGTAAGAGAACATGATGCTTTTATTCTCTTTGACCCTGGTTCTACTCACAATTTTATATCTATAGAGTTGGCCACCAAGCTAGGCATACAATCCTACGAGATGGGAGATGTCCTACCCGCAGACAGTGCCTTCAAGGGGCAAGAAGCTTCAGTCACTCCCTTAATTGGGAAATTGAGGCTTCATGTCCAAGGCTATGTGGACAAAGAGGACTTCTTTATCTCTCCTCTCAAGCATGAGGATGTAATCCTAGGGGCACCATGGTTTGACCGCCTGGCTGCCGATGTTAAATTTCCTGAAAGGAGAATCTCCTTTAAGTTCAGGGAAAAAGACATGTATATAGATGCTAAGGAAATGGGTAACACTATCCCCATTGTACATACTCCAGCTTTCAACAAGTCAATAAAGAGCTCTATTTCCGTGTACATGATTTTTGTTAAAGACTCTCAAAATGAACCTAATGCTTTAGCAAAAGAAAATAAAAGCAACCAAAAGGAATTAGAGTTATCCAATTTTCTCAAGGGGTTTCAAGATGTTTTTATTGACAACATCCCTTGTGAGCTACCTCCTAAACGAGGTAATGATGACCATGCAATCGAACTTCTTCCAGGAAGTTCACCGCCTAACAAACCTCCTTATAGAGTTTCTCAAGCTCAACAAGAGGAGATTATGCGGAAAGTGCATGAGTTAGTTGAGAAGGGTATGGTTAGGCCAAGCTCATCTCCATTTTTCCCACCTGTGCTATTAGTGCAAAAGAAAGATGGCACATATCGTATGTGTGTCGACTATAGAGCACTAAATAGGATCACTATCAAGAATAGGTTTCCCGTTCCACGGGTAGAAGACCTATTTGATAAGCTACAAGGATCGACCTACTTCAGTAGGATTGACTTAAAAAGTGGCTATCATCAAATAAGGATAGTTGATCAAGACATTGTAAAGACCGCATTTCGCACCACATTTGGTCTTTACGAATACATTGTCATGCCTTTTTGCTTGACCAATGCACCAACTACATTCAACCGCTTGATGGAGAAGTTGTTCAGGCCTCATCGAACCTTCACTGGAGTGTTCTTTGATGATATTATCATCTACTCTAATTCATTGGAGGAACACAAGCAACACCTCCAAGTAATATTTAAAGTTTTAAGAGAGAATAAACTTTATGTTAATCGAAACAAAAGTGAATTTTTCTTGCAAGAGATTCAATATTTAGGTCATATTATCTCTCAAGATGGCATCCAAATGGATCCATCTAAGTTAGAGGTAATAAAAGGATGGCCTAAACCAAGGAATCTTCATGAACTAAGAAGCTTTATAGGTATGTGTGCATACTATAGACGCTTCATAGAAAAGTTCTCACAAATTGCGGGACCATTACATGACCTAACAAAGAAAAGCGTTAGGTATACATGGTCTGCTAAGGAGAACAATGCTTTCGAAAAGCTTAAAGAAAAGCTTATCTCTCAACCTGTGCTTACACTACCGGATCTCTCAAAACCATTTGAGGTCCAATGTGATGCTTGTGGTGATTGCCTTGGAGTTGTTTTACTCCAAGAAGGGTATGCCATAGGCTATGAGAGTCGAAGGCTCGACCCTGTTGAGCAAGCTCTAAGCATATATGAAAAGGAACTCCTTGCAATTCTACATGCCTTAGACTCATGGAAGCACTATTTATTGGGGACTCCTTTCATTCTGCGAACGGATCACCAAAGTCTTAAGTACTTCATGACGCAGACCAAGCTCTCCGACAAACAAATGAGGTGGGCAAATTTCCTTTCGCAATTTCATTTTCATATTGCTCACATTGCTGGCAAGCATAATCAAGTAGCTGATGCACTCTCAAGATGGCCGAGAGTGAATGTGGTTTCCATAACAACTCACAATGATCTATCTTCAATGATAGATGAGTATGCTATTGATCCCGATTTTAGAGATGTGATTTCAGCCCTTGCATTAGGAAAGAAAGAAGAACCATTTACCTTACAAGATGGGTATCTTCTCTATGGCAATAGAATATGTGTTACTAACTCACTACGTGAGAAAGTAATGTATGAATCTCATGCTCCACCTTATGCGGGGCATAGAGGGATTCAGTCTACCTTAAAGGGAATTGAAACATATTTCTATTGGCCTACCATGAAAGTGAACATACAAGAGTATGTTTCTAAATGTGTGGTATGCCAAAAGACAAAATTTGATAGAGGGAAGCAACTTGGATTGCTTCAACCCTTGACAATCCCTAATTCACCATGGGAGAGCATATCCATGGATTTTATCTTTGGATTGCCTAAGTCTATCCATGGGAATACGGGAATATGGACAATAGTAGACAGGTTCAGTAAACAAGCTCATTTTATACCTGTCAAAAAGACTATCAAAGCCCATCAAATGGCAACCCTCTTCATTTCAAAAATTTTCAAGTACCATGGCTTGCCAATGTCCATAGTGTCGGATAGAGATCCTAGAATGACCAGTAATTTCTGGAAGGGTCTCTTTGAGAATTTAGGAACAAGGCTAAACTTCTCTTTGGCCTATCATCCACAAACGGATGGCCAAAGTGGAATAGCTAACCTAACAATTCTCGATCTAATAAAAGCCTATGTAACGGAAGTAGATCAAAGATCCCAATGGGAGAAGTACTTACCCTTAGTGGAGTATGCCTACAATAACACTGTACATACTTCCACGGGAAAAGCACCTTTCGAGGTAATTGAGGGAAGATCAAAAAGTCCCTTGCTACTTAAGGTACATGGGAAGATCTTCGTTGCAGATGAGTATAGCTGAGACCTACAAGAATCTTTTCAACAGATTAAGGATTCTATCTCTATCTCATAGCAAGGGCAAAAGGCTGCTGCTGACAAGCGCAGAAGAGCGCAAGCCTTTAAAGAAAACGATTGGGTCTTGTTAAAGTTTCCCAAGGCTCAATTAAGGCACACGACGGGCAAGAATCCTACGGGCCACCAAAAGTACTATGCTAAACTAGCAAAAAGGTACTATGGTCCCTTCCATATTCTTAGGCCAATCAATGAGATGGCCTATCAACTCAAGTTGCCCAATCATTGGCTCATACACAATGCTTTCCATGTGATCCTATTAAAGCCTTACAAAGAAGAGCCACCTCAAGAACCACCAACTATTGAAGACCCACCGAAGATCGAGGACCAAGAGGAGGTGCTGCAGCCCGAGTCCATTCTCCGACATGAAGACAAGGTATTAAGAGGCAGTAAGACTATCCGACGATATCTTATTAAGTTTAAGAATTATCCTTTTGAAGATGCTAGATGGATGCAAGGCATACAATTAAAGGATAACCTAAACCTTGTCAATGCTTACAATGCTTCCCAAGAGTAAGCAAATGTACAAAATGTTAAAAATGAACAAAGTTTTTTTTTGTCTTATAAGACTCTCTTTTTCTTTATTGTGCACAAAAATGAAGTAGTATGCATGCTTAGATCAAATTTGCAGAGACGACGTCTCCCAAACACCAAGTAGAGCTTGTCACTCTACTATGGAAAATTGATAGGACTAATGTGCAGACATGCTTGCGGCAGCCTAAGCCTCTCAAGCGCCAAATGGACTAGTCATCCATTATGGAATGATGTCGTAGGGTAACATAGGGATCCTCCACCCGCTAAGAAAAGGACTCATGAATATGCTTTATCTTCTCTACACCATAGTCGAGGACGACTATGATTTCAAGAGAGAGGTAATGTCATAATAATCAATATCTAATTCTCCTAAATGATTTTCTCATATTAAACTGATCATTTAATGTGGGGAAGTGTCAGGGGAGAAAAGGCTAGAATATTGGTTAAGCTAGCAGACCGGCCACAGTAGGGATCCAAAGGAGGGAAAATAGGGATCCAAAGGGGGGGCCATCTGCAAAAGAGCCATGTGTAACAATGGGCTAAAAAGACCCTAAGGTTCAGCCCATTAAGACTTCCAAAATGCTAAGGTTCCAAAATTCAAAGGTTGTGTCCAAAGGGTTAAATCTTAGGGGGAATTGGATGCTTTGTGTGCTCTCCAAAGTCAACACATATCCCTACATGGGAGGGGGCGAGCCCTTCTTCTAGGGGATGAGAGAGGAAGCCACACACACACACACACACACACACACACACAGGCTCCCTTTACACAAAGGGAATGAGGGACACATGTTAGCTCCCTAGGCCAGATGCCCACAAGGTGTGTCCATTTCTATTGGATGACCCTTGAAGTGGACCAATGAGAATTAAGCTAGACTAAATCTAGTTTAATTAATTTAAAAACATTTAATAAAAGAAACCAATGAGAATTAAGTCTCCTAGAAGACTATTGGGCAGTCTCACAAGGGGTCCAATGAGCATTCAGGAGCCCAATGGCTTGCCTGATTCCTATTGGCCAGGAGGAAAAGGGGTCCAATGAGAGTTTAGTTTAATTATTTAATTACCTAAAGCTCTCACAAAAGTGGAAAGGGGGACACATGTTAGAAGGCTATCACTTATGCTGCTTAATAGTCATTGGCTTGACTTGGGGAGAGCCAATGAGGGCTCAGCGAGAGCAAATAGCAAGAGGGCTCGCCCAAGAGAGAGAGGGGGCTGATTTTTGCAAGGCATTATCACACACACACTCACACAATCTCATGTGAAAAGAAAGAGAAGACTATCTCTTCCCAAGCTTTAATGGAGAGCTCATCACCTACTCCAAGCTTGTGAGATAGAAGCCTACAACGACACACTCTTGGCTTGTGGATGCAAATCCAACCAAGAGCCAAGCTTCAATGCATGCTCATATCCTCTACCAAGCTAATTACTAAGCTAAAGCTATGCTAATATGAGTGATTATGTGAGGAGATGTACATCTTTCTCGTAAGATACTCCTTCTTCCTCTCAATCTACTCTCATACCCTGCTAGCTCTCACCATCTTCGAAGGTGTGTGAGGTCTTGGGTCTGAGAACGGGGATAATTAAAGTTGTGTTTGTTAAGTGTTTTGCTTAGTGCATGAAGCTTTCATCTTCATTGCACTAGCTAGTCTTGAAGGAACACAAAGAATTGTATTGTACAATGTCTCTCTTGATGGGAGAAACCATAATACAAAGCCTTTTGGGGGGGGGACTGGCTCCATGCAAATCCGGTCCTCAATTGTTGTCAATAGCTTAATTTCTCTCTCTTATGAAAGTATTGTCGATGCTATCTAGCTAGGTGTTATGCTTTTTGTTGCTCTCTCCACCCAAGCACTCTTGTAATTCTCATTAGGAATCTATTCTAATGAAATGCCCACTATGTTCATGCTAATTTCCGCTACACATAAGTTTTTAGACCATTAAATGTTACAGTTATTATAACAAGGGGTATGTGAGAGAGAGACCTTACGCTCCTCAAGCTCCGGTAGCTTCTCCTCAAGTTCCACCGATGCCTATATATCAAGCAGGCAACCTACCAAGACCTATAGGTGTAGAAAGACCACAACCGGTGTTGGGGCAACAACCACCCCTACCAGGATTATGACCAGTTGGTATAAGATATACACCAACCGTAGCTGAATCAGAGGATAAGGCTTTTGTGCCTTTGCATGCATATTATGAAGATCCCAATGGATATGCGACAAACCTTGTCTATTATCCACCTGAAGAACCCTCGACACCAGAACCATGGAGCATGATAGGAAATACATGACCACCAACTGCTGCACAGGTAGCAGGAGAAGGAAGATATAGCTTAGATGAACGAACATTGTTGTTCATAGCCAATGGAGGCATGGGCGGACAAAGACATGCATACCAACAAAGAGGAGCTCAAGGGAGCACCTCAACAACCCAAGGGACCCTGCTACAAGTGTGGTGGAGACCATTGGCTGAGAGATTGTCCTCATGCTGAAATCATTAGAGTCAATGCGTATTGCCCAGAATGTGGAATTACTCATTTGATTCCCGATTGCCCTAAAAACCCGAGCAAAGGAGCAAAAACCACCTTGAACATGCTAGAAACAGTACCTTCCAGTGGAGGATCGGAAAATGAAACAATCATACCCATCCAGGCGGTAACACGAGCCCAAGCTCAAAGAAGGACGAATGAACCCATAGTTGAAGAACCAAAAACCGATGCCCAAAGTTCAGAAACGAAAAATCAAAGAAGCACTTGGAAAGCTAGAAAAGCGCATAAGAAAGCCAGGAAGGAAAGAGAGCAAACAGCTCTATCCGAGGAGTTAAAACATACAAAGGATAGATTGGAACGGTTAGAGGATCTAGCTAGCTTAAGCTCACACACCACAGCAACCATCGCACCCAAGGAAATAGCAAAGCCCAAAAGTGCAGGATCAGGAGGATCTGTACTGGCGGACAAGGTAAATGAGCAGTTGGATGCACTTCTAAAAGCTTATGAAGCTAGACTCAAAAAGAACCAAACCCAGGAGCAAAGGTGGATGACTTATCCATATGCTACCAAGATGAAACTGCAATTGGCAGATGGGTTCATGGAGAAGCCTCTAGGACTCTTAGAAAAAGTGATTGTCACTTCGTGCGGAATCGAGTATGAGCATACATTTGCAATAGTCGATTTCGACAAAAAGAAAAATTATGAGATCATCTTGGGGCGACCATTCATGCGACAATTGAAGATGGTCCAAGATTGGGGTTATGACCACATATACCTCAGACATGGCGAGACAACAACTAAAATACACCTGAAAGACCATAGTTACAAAGATGTGAACCAAACACCTGTGGAAGAGTTTGATTCAGCCACAGTAGCAGGATCAAAACTCCCGGCATGGTTAGGGCAACCAAAAGAGCTATGGATGTGCGGAGCTTCACATTGTGGAAGCTTAAGAAGAGAGGAATGCATCTTAGAAAGAGCAATAGAGGACAAAGAGTATATTCTGGAACCTTTCCCTAAAGATGCCTTGGAACCTCTAGAATGGGAACACATACTAGCAACATTGGATGTCAGTACCATTACAGATAGTCCAACAATAAAATTCTGCGACAAGGATGGTTATGATGTGTTACCCTATTACATGGTAAGCGTTATACCAGGAGATGAGACGGTAGATCCACCAGAACAAGAAGAGTTTTATAACTCCTTTGAACATTTGGAAGTAAATGACGATGCAGATAATGAGTGTTCAGACACCTCAAGTGAGCGTGGAAATGAAACCGAGAATATCAAGTTTTATGATTTTGCTAATCAACACCCTAGATGCCAGGAACGCTATAGGAGGAAAAGAGCAGGAAACAAAGCAAGAGAGAACCTGATGCCTAGGATAAAAGGTAAAACTCACTATTTGATGCTTGTAAAAGCAGAGGATTGCGTTAAAGATCAAATATCAGGAAGATTCTCAAAAGATAAAAAAGAAAGAACGTGAGAGGAAATAAAATAGGTACGAAAAGCTAAAACAAAAACAAAATCACAAAAATAAAAAAAAGAAACAACAAAAGACCAAGAGTGGACCAAATCGGAGCGTAAACAGAAATACCAAGAACTGAAACGGTCTTTACGTGAGATATGGACTACTGAAGAAGATAGTGATGGTAAAGGGGAGTCAGAAAAAGGAAACATGAATGTACCATCACACTATCGGAAATTTACTATCCATGACAGAAAAATCATCATGACACCACCAGTCAGGGAAAGAACAAACCAAGAATCTTACGATGGGCCTGAAAATGCAAAAAAGATAGACCTTGCAGAACCACGTGAAAAGCTTCAGCCGGTCTATATAGCCAACGATTTAGAGCCTGAAGAGAAAGAACGGCTGACACAACTTCTCAAGAAGTATAAAGATGTCTTTGCTTGGTCCTATAAAGACCTCAAAGGAGTTGATCCATCGATATGCCAACATACAATTCCTTTGAAATCAAATGCAAAACCTAACAAACAATGTCCTTATACATATAATGACACATTTGCTAAACGAATCAAAGAGGAGATTGATAAACTGATGGAAGCTGAATTCATCTATGAAATTGAACATACATATTGGGTGTCACCCATTGTGGTAGTTCCCAAAAAGAATGGAAAACTACGAGTGTGTGTAAACCTCAAAAAGGTAAATGCAGCCACCATAAGGGATAATTATCTCTTGCCAATCACAGAACATGTACTTGAGCGGGTGGCCGCAAAACGGGCTTATTCCTTTCTGGATGGGTTTTCAGGATACAACCAACTGGCAATAGCAAGGGAGGATCAACACAAAACAACTTTGCCACAGAATGGGGAATTTATGCGTATCGAGTTATGCCATTTGGCTTAACTAATGCCCCAGCCACTTTCCAGAGGTTAATGACTCACGCATTCAAGGAATACCTAAGAATATTCTTAGAAATTTACATGGATGATCTTTGTGTACACTCTCTTTTACGAGAGGAACATATTGACCATTTGTAAAAAGTCTTTGAAAAATGCAGAACATATCGAATCTGTCTTAACCCGGAAAAGTGTGTATTCATGGTTAAGCAAGCACGCATCTTAGGACACATTGTCTCAAGAAATGGCATAACCATAGACCTAGACAAAGTCAAAGTCATTGTAGACCTACCCAGGCCTACTAATGGGAAACAAGTGCAATCCTTCATGGGACACTGCGGATATTATCGAAGATTCATATACATGTATGCGATTATCGCACAACCTCTGTATCGGTTTCTAGTCAATTTCAATTGGACCGAGGAGTGTGAAACTTCATTCCAAAAGCTGAAGGAAAACCTTATATCAACACCTGTACTGAAGGCACCAGATTGGGAAAAGATATTCCATGTTCACATTGATGCTTCAGCATATGCCATTGGAAGTATTCTAGCTCAACCTGGAGACGGAAGAATGGATTTTTTCGGTTTGCTATGCGAGCCGACAGTTAAACAGTGCGGAAAATAACTACACAACCACCGAGCGGGAAGGGTTAGGAATGATTTATGCTGTAAAGAAATTTCAGCATTATTTGCTTGCAAACAAATTTGTGTTCTTCACAGATCATCAAGCTCTTTTGTATCTGGTAAATAAACCTTGCAATATAGGGAGAATTGTACGCTGGTTTATTATATTGCTAGAATTTGACTTCACAGTGGTGGTCAAAATGGGTAAAACCCATCTACGAGTGGATCATCTTTCAAGGATACACAACGGGGAAGCTCCTGAAGGAGTAGATGATGACATACCAGATGCTTATCTTTTCAATTTTGAAACGGTACACAAATGGTCACAGGAAATTGTTATATTTCTTTCATTGGGAAGTGGGTTTGATAATACGGAATACAAATCAAAACAACAAACAATTCGACAAACAAAAAACTTCCAGTTGATAGCAGGACGGCTGTATCATTTTGGATCGGACCAAATCCTACGATTATGTATAAATCCGGAAGAATTCGAGTGCTACCTTGAAGAGGCACATGTCCAGGATTGTGCATTTCATTGCTCAACAGTGAAAACACACCAGAGACTGAAATAGTTAGGGGTTTATTGGCCAACTATGTATGCGGACACACATTCTTATATTACCAATTGTACTATATGTAGTGCCAAACGACCAGTGGATCACGCAACTTTGTTTTAGGTAAACATAGCACCTGCATGGAGTCAATATATCATTGACTTCTTAACCACCAGGATGTTCCCTGAGAACATCACAAGAGCACGGAAAAAAGCTATAGAGCTGGAAGCTTGTGACTTTCAGTTAATTGGGAACCAACTCTATAAGCGAGGAAAGGACAATCAACTTAGAATCTGTGCAAGTGAAAGCGAATACCTACTAATTCTAGAACATACACATAGCGGAATAAGTGGAGGCCATTTTTCGGGTGATAAGACGGCAAAAATTGTCTTGACTGCAGGAATTTGGTGGCCTACATTACGCATGGATGCTGAAGAGTTTGTAAAGCGTTGTGACGCATGTCAACACACCAAGGTGCCAATAAAAAGAGATGAGATGCATTACGGCCAATGATGGGAGCAAGAGCATTTGCAAAATGGGGCATTGATTTTGTGGGACCTATATCACCACCTGCATATCGCACCCATACCCAATATATCATTGTGGCTACGGACTATCTCACAAAATGGGTCGAAGCCAAGGCAACAACACAAAAAGCTGATGCACGCACCACTGCACAATTTTTGTATGAGAATGTTTTTTGTACGTTACGGGTTACCAATAGAAATTGTCAGTGATCGTGGGACACATTTTCTCAATGAAGTCATTGAATATCTGCTAGAGGAATTCATGGTCATACATAGGAAATCTGCACCATACCATCCACAAGCCAATGGACAAGCTGAGGCCACAAATAAAACACTATGCACGGTTCTCACTAAAATAGTGTCAGAATCGAGAACAGATTGGGATCAGCAGCTACACTCAACACTATGGGCATATAGGGTAGCTTACAAAACATCAATAGGAACAACACCATACAGTATGGTGTTTGGACTAAATGCTATACTACCCATAGAGTTTTTAATTCTAACTCTACGAGTAGCAAAAAGCTTAGAATGGACAGGGCATGAGCTCTCTTCAAGAATTGATGATCTTGAAAAGCTAGATGAACTCCGCGTACGAGCTGTAGCTTCAATCTATGTTAAAAAGAGAAGAAAAAAAGAATTTTTTGACAAACATGTGCGTACTAAAGAGTTCAAAACAGGTGATGACGTACTTGTTTATACTTTGAAGCAACATGCCAAGAAACTTCAAAAGCGAGGAATGGGACCATTTGTGAATGATCTATGACAAAGTGGAGTTGTCAAGCTTGCTACATTAGCAGGTGAAGAAATGCCGAACTGGATTAGTGGATGTCGACTGAGGAGGTATCATCTACCACTCACACAGGAGATGCTCCAACAAATTCATCAAGGAAAACAAAGAATGAAGGAAAAACAGAGAGTACGAGAGGAAGCTCAAGCAAAAGCACAAGAATGCATTGCAAAAAGAAGACTTCTGCGACAACAACAACAAAGTGGACTACCATTGCGAATCAATGCCATTCGACTGACGAAGTTGGGTTAAGAAATAGTGGAGCCAATAATTTCGGTCACATTGGGCAGCAATCAAGTTGAATCGATAGCATTGCTTGATTCGGGAGCTCAAGAAAATTTGATCTCTTATGGATTATACCAACATCTCAAAGTCACAGGTCAACTTCATCCTACTCCTCAAGTATTGGAAAGTAGCACATCACACCCGTTGAAAACATTGGGATGGACTATATTGCATGTACAGATACATCAATATATTTACCCACACAAATTCTATGTGGTGGAGAATGAAAGCACACAACACCCAATGATGTTGGGGAAACCTTGGCAAAAAGAGTACAATGTGCAGATAGATTGGAATGCAAAGTAAGTCAAAATTCAGCATGCACATGAACAACAAGAGATAGCCTTTGCTCAGCAAGACAAGAATGATCAACTGCAAGCCATGCAATCACTGGAAAAGAAGCCAGAGGCAAAAATGCCATCAAAGAACAACCTGATACCCGAGACCAACAATTAGGTAAAAGCCAACCATGCTAATTACAGGCATATGAAGTCACCGGCCGCAATGCAAAGATCTAGGTTACCAAAACAAGGGAAACAAGTATGGATGCGGAAGGATAGAAATGACATGGCAGACAAACAACAATGCAACGAAAGAATTCCAACAAAGCAGATGGTTCAACCAAAAACCAAGGGCATAAAACATATATGGATCCCAAAAAAGATGCTTAGCCATAACCCAAATGTCACTCGTATTTGGATACCAAAACAAAAGCAAAAGGAACTCCCTTCAGTACAAGCAACACCGGAAGGCAAACAACTGCATTTGAAAAAGGAAAAACAACTTATGTGGATGCCAATCAACAACAAACCAGTGGCAAACAAGGAAGTGACAAAACATCTAAAAAAACCGGCAGCAACAAAATACCAATGGAAAGCAAAGGCAATATGGCCCATAGCCATTCCGGCCCAGCCAATTCTCTCCTTAGGACCAGCTACGGCTCTATCACCATTGTCGGCAAAACAATTGCCTTTTGCAAAAAAAGAAATTTAAACAAAGAGCAGTAGAGTTACAGCTATTACTTGCAAAGAAAACAGGAAACCTCGATGGCGATTGCCAATAAGCATCTTGCTTAATCCCTTCTCTTGCACAACATTAATTTTTCCATGCATTGATCGAGTATGCATAAAATAGGGCCACATTAATCGGCCAGGCATTAGCACAACTTTTCAACCTATGCACGGCACATACTCCGAGGTGATATCTTGTCGTCCAGGAGGACTCCGGCTAGGAGGGGGGGAGGCATTCTCAAATGCGGAACCAATAACAGAAAGAGCAAAAAAGGACATGATTTTCAACTATTTTAAGGGTTGTTGTTTGATTGCGAACTTTTTTGGAGTAACACAAGTACAGATGCCCTTATATAGCATGTATCTACAGGTATATGGGGCCAAACGCCAAATCAAGCCCCTAGGTGTGTGTGTATATATAAGTAGAAATAGCCATTTTTCGGGCAAAATATTGGTAAAACGGAGAAATCCGGCCATAAAAATTGCATGTGAGTGTATATAATGTTTTGCGGTGATGTTTGTGATTTATTATAGTTTTTGGGAATTTTCTGGGTTTGATTTGCTATTTTTCTTTTAATTTTGCTAATTTTCGGCAAAAAAACTTCAAAAATACAAAAAGCAGTGAAAAACAGTCGTAATGAAAAACAAAAAATATGGGGATGACCAGTGACTATAGGACAACCTATGGTACAGTGGGGGTGCAATTATGAGACTGGAGCGGAAAGCGTGTTTTGGCCAGGTTTTGACCGAAATGCCAAATTTCTGGTAAACAGAGCAAATGGAGTCCAAATCAAGAAATTTTTGAGCCTAAACCGCATCTCGCAAGAAGATAGGAGCACATGTCAAATTTCATGAAAAGTGGTTCGGGGACCTCCATTATAAGAAATTTTCACCTCATTTTTAGCTCATTCTCACTATTGACTTTGTGGAGAGAGCTTCTGCCACATAGAGCGGACCGACCTTCCAGCAGCTTCTACAACGCGCACGACTACCCGACGAGCCCCAGACATGAGAGGTAGGCTCACCACCTTGAGCTTTTCGCGCATGTTTGTCATTATGTCGTGAAAACTAGCGTAGGGGTCACACACAAAGCGGGCGGTAGAGACGGCGGCCTAACGGCTAACCCGAAAGCAACAAGACTTCATCGGCAGCTTACCCTAGCCTAGGAGACTAGTCTTGGATGTTCAAAGGCAGTAGAAAACCATCGGGAAAAACCCTAATTCCGAGAAACCCGCAAGAGGCCACCAAATGGGAAATCAGCGAAACGCCGACCAAATGCTACCAAAATTCATGGGTAGGAGCATCTCGACATGCTCGACAAGTCTATATGACCCGCATAACCAAAAAGTGACCCGATGCGGCACTAAACTTCAGAAACGGCATCAGACACACAAAGCGTCAAATTGCTCTTGCGACCAAACCGCAAGCCCGTTTGCCACCAAACTTCACGAGCGGCTTTCCTAGACCATCAACAACCAAGTCCTATGGTGGTAGACCACCACAAATCAGCGAAGGTATGTAAACACAACCACGGGTACTTCTAGAGCGATAAGTTGCCAAATGAAGCTCCGGTGAAGCCAAAGTCGACAAAAACCATACGGCAAGGATCCCCAAGGGATCGAGAAGCTATGGAGACCAACATCAAGAAATTTCATCACCAAAAAGAACTCCAAAAGTCAGAAAACGGCTCGGAGGCTCTGAAGTCCACACAGGGAGTTATTCTCTATCCATTTGACTTTTTTGTTGAAATTAGGCTCAAAAGGGAGTCAGGGGGACCAAGGGCAAGCACTGGGAGCACCAGCCATGAAAAATTCACCAGAAGACATCCTACGCGTAGGATGTCTCAAGGGCACTTCTGGGCACAATCTCCAACATTTTTCATCATGCAAATTTTTTGAATGACATTTACAAGCTATCCACCAAGTCTCATCACATTTGGACCAAATTTGACCTCATATGTATGAAAAAACGCAAAGTTAGGGCATAGAGGTAATAATGGGCCATAGACCTACCAAATCTTGTTTAAATCCAATGAAACTTGCACAACACATTCACCAACACATCAACAACCAATCTGTATGGTCAGAAGCAAAAAATGATGAAATAGATATCCTACACGTAGGATGTCTATTTGACTTTTTTGACCTGTAGGGGATGTTTGGTCATTCCAGATCCAATCACCTCATCATCAGGATCTCATATATCAAGTTTGAAGCCATTCTAATCATTTTTGACCCCCAACACCCTCAAGATACACTTTTTGAGCCCAAAAACACCACACAGGCCCTTACAAGCATCAATCCTTGTCCAAATCCAAATCCAAGAACATGGCCATGTTCCATAGGCCAAGGACTACCCACAGAACAAATTTCATGTCATTTTGATGAAAAAGACATCCTACGCGTAGGATGTCTCCAGCATAAATTTAGCCTTCTGTGCAAAGAGTGACATCATGGGAGCCAATACCATGGTGCAATAAGCCCATAAACCAATTTTCAACCCATTTGGACATCAATTGCTACCTATGATGGACTTTCTACCCAAATTGTGACCTAAAGCCTGAATCAGCCCAAAAATCCACTTTTTGATATCCAAATCCAAATCCAAGCATATAGCCATGTTCCATGAGCCATACACTACCAGCATATCAAGTATGAACCAATTCTGATGAAAAAGACATCCTACGCGTAGGATGTCTAGATGAAAAATTTTGGCCAGATTTGCACTGTGAGCACATGCACAGCTTCACAAGTTCCTTTTAAGCTTTATTTTCAATTTTCAAGTCATTTGGATAAGTAAAACTCAGTTTCGCGGCTAATATGGAAAAAATGCTAACTTCGGACTACTGAGTGTAATAGGATCTATGGCAGCCGCGAAGTCACTGGCAAAGAAGAAAAGAATGACCATCAAGGATTACCTGGAAGAAGTGGAACCCTTCGTCATTCCAGAAGGAACACTAAAGCCCACCAGCACATGGATACAAGAAGATCTGTTAGAGTCCAACGACCTAAAGATCTACCAAGGAGTGTTCAAAGACACTGAAGGCAATGTTATCGAGCTACCAATGCTGCCGCGAGAACTCAATGAGTTCGTACGAAGCAAGATGGCCGGATACTTGGAGAAGATTGATCTCCACAACTACTTTGAAGCAATACCGGCAGGGGTGGACATCAAGAGAGTCTGGGAGTTTGTGACAAGCATCAAAGAGGATGGAGTGGCCAAAGTAACAGACCTACAAGGCAGGCCCGAAACAGAGATAATCATCACTGAGCAGATTGTAGCAGATGCACTAGACCTCTCTAACAAGGGGGATAGTGTAACAAAAAGAAGGGATGAGGTAAAGGTGTACAATGAGAAGAAAGGGAATTACACATTTGAAGATATTTCCAACCCAAGAGTGGCAATCATGAGCCAGTTATACAACCAGTACTTCCACATGTGCACGAAGAGGCCACAGAAGTACAGGATGCCGCCAGATGCAATTGCCATGACATTCACTTGGGCAATGACGAAAGGCACCCCAAAGATAATCAACTATGCGGCATATATACACTTGGGCAATGACGAAAGGCACCCCAAAGATAATCAAGTATGCGGCATATATACATGACAACCTAGTAAAGATGGGCAACAAGAAGCCAACCTATATAGTGCCAGGAGAACTAATCACCAAGGTGATTTATGGGGCACTACATGCAAAGGGAAGGTGGCCTGACCCCTCGTCTCAGAACGACTGGCTAAGGCTAAAAGAAGACAAGGAAGACGAGCCGCAAAGAGCACCAAGGGTGGCAACAAGACTGAAAAGACGGCTAGAGCCAGTTCAAGAGAAGCAGCCCAAGCAGAAGAAAGGGAAGAAGGAATTTGCCCAGGTGCCGGCCAAAGAAACAAGGTCACAGAAAGCGGCAAGACTAGAGAGGTTGATGGAGAGCTTCCGAGCAGAGAGAGCCCTCAAGGGTGATTTAAGCGAACTCTGGAAACCATCTCTAGAAGCTATGTCAGGATCGTCCCAAAGAGTGCAAAGGGACCGATTTGAGGACTATATCAAGAACTTGGAGATTCTTGATGCAACATCAGAAAATATACCACACGTCCCTTTCACAGAGGAGGAAGTACAGCAAATAAGGCAGAAACTGCTAGATGAGCAAGAGAACCAAGAAAGAGAAAGAAAAACTAAAGCAGACAGGGATTTAAAGGGCAAGCCTGCATCTCTACCAGCCAGCCCTAAACCCAGCCCACAGCCCTCACCACCACCCTCGCCACCTCCTAGCAGCCCTCCACTAGAAGATAAGGAGGCTGAAGACAAAGCAGAAGAATGGCAAGGAGGAGAGCAAGAGCAGAGTCAGGAGCAAAAGCCAAAGGAGGAGGCTAAGCCTCGAGATGAGCAAAAAGAATTAGAAGATTCTTATTATGCATTTTTGGACCTGCTAGCTGCAGGATATACGAAGGAAGAAGCCGCCACAATCGCATTCGACTTGGCGAGGACAGGGCCTAAAGAACAGATGCAAGGCATCAGGCTAGTGGAGTTAAAGGAAATTGCCACAGATACAGTGGACCTACACCCGGCCTCTAACGACTGGGACGTGGTGATGACAAAGCTAACAGAGCTGAGAGCGCAATCCATGGCTTCAAAGAAAGAGATGACAGCTCTCAAGGCCACTGAAGTAAAGATTAAAATGGAAGTAGACGCTCTGCAAGGACAAAGCCAAAGGCAAAAGGAGAGAGAAGCTGAGCTACAGGCCATCCTAGCAAGGGCACTACAAAGCTGCCAGGCAATGGAGGAAGCCGATCAAGCAGCCACAAAAAGAATGCAAGCAGTTGAAGAAGAGTGTCAGCAGCTCAGCAAATCACTGCTAGATGCCGAGAAGGAAAGAGATAACTTGACACTACATCTGGAAGAAGAATATAAGGAAGTAGAAGCCATGAGAAACGCCAAGGAAAGGGTGGAGATAGATCAAGAAGCAAGCCAGGATGAGGTCCTAGAGCTCAAAGACCAACTCAAAGTCAAAGATCAGACCATCCAGAGGCTGCGAGCATCACCTGCTAGAGTCAGAGCTAGAGTCACCTGCGAGCATCACCTGCTAGAGTCAGAGCTACTAGCTCGACTCAAATCACGACTGAGAGTCAACTCTATGAAGAGAAAATGCAAGAACTTCAGAAAGAACTGACTCTAGAGAAAAATCAGAGATTGATGATGGCAGAAGGATCTATAGTCATGCAAACGAGAATGGAAGAAGGCCAAAAAGCCCTACAAGAGGAAGTAGAAAGCATGAAGAGAAAGCTCGAGGAGGCGGAGAGAATAAACGCCGAACTAAATGACCTCCTCGTGAATATGGGCGAAGAAGCGAAACGGAAAAACAAAAACTCCTGAGGCAAATTGAGGAATTGAAAGGACAGCAAAGCAGGAGAGCCAGAGAGCACAGGGCCAGTCGCCAATGAGGGCATTGACCTAGAAAATGTGGCAGATCCGGTGGACACGCCTATGCAAGAGGAAATCCTAGAAGGATCCTCTCAAGAGCCACAGGATCTAACACAGGAAGAGGAAGAAAAATTGCGTAAAGCAATAGAGGTGGAGCTCAGAGAAACCACAAAGGAAGCCTTGGAGTGGGAGCAGAGGGTCTTCAAGTCTATGACCATTCAGAAGATCGACGCCAGCAACCTCATGCGCGAGTGGCTTCAATCCTCTCTCCCATATCCATTGCTGAAATATGAAGCAGCTACCATAAACAAGCGGATCAGAGAAGAGCCAGCCGTACCCCTTTACAATGCAGATACCTCAAAACCAGAAGGGGTCCGGCTCATTGTTGATTCTCAGCCAAAGTGGAGGAAGGCCTGGCTTACAAAGTACCCACAATACCTAATCCACTTGGTAGAGGCACCAAAAAATATCAGAGACAACCTCAGCTTTTGTCCTCTACCAAGGATTAGGACGTGGAAAGCGCAGGAAATATTGCAAAGGAGCCAACCCACTTGGCTGAACTACCCTAAGCTGCCGGGCTTGAAGGCAGGTGAGAGAATAAGTGTCCAATACATGGTGAAAACCCTAACAGGCGCCATCAGGTTGCTCACTGGCTCACCTGACCTTACATGCATTATGATGAGGAAAATCTACAGAACCCTCTTAGCAGTGTTCAAGACTTTCAAGCCAGGCCAGGTGGCCGACAGCATCTTTTTCTTCCAAGATACATACAGATGCGCTTATGATCTGTCTGGTCAGCCTTCCAAGGAGGTGATACATGCAATGTATCAGAGGATAATGTTTCTACCATCCTATCACCTCCAAGATTTTGAAGAAGCTTTCTATACAGGCTTCTTCACCATAAACACTGACATTTTTGGCCCGACAATGATGAACCTGCAGGCTAGATACGAATCTCTGCTAAAGATGCGAGAAACGATACGATGAAGAAGCAGATCAACGGTCATGTCGGGGACGACGTGAGCAAGGAGGGGGGGAGTGTTAGAAGCTGGATACACCCCAGGGCAACTAACTACTCGGAGGATTATTATTTTTGTAATTATTCATTCATTGAGGAAAACCTGATTTTTCACCTTGTAAATATTGGGACTTACAGAAGTTTCCGGATTGTATCCCAGTTCTGATAGTTAGATTGAGTAGATGGTTGATTTTGGAACTTTAGGGTTTGAGAATTGTAAGGTATATATACCACTTTTTGACCTTAATGGGAAAACCTTTTGTCATTTTTAAAACAAGTTTTGAAGTCTGTGAGTGAGCGTACAGTGTACGAGAGAGAGAGAGTGTGAGCTTCATCTTGACGCTATGTGTGCTCCGGTGGTCGGACTCAAGTGCGGAGAAGTACAGCGTGTTGCCCCCGACGAGAGCTACGCGCCGATACCTACATTACGCGCGTACGGTCCGGTTTTGCGAGCTCCTTCTACGAGCTTCATCGGGAGTTTGGATGAGCATACGTTGTCCGATTTTGCATTGCAGCATATCCACGCGTTCACATTGAGTAGAACTACACATTAGGCACTTTAGATTTTGAAAACGAAGACTTGCAGATTTTGGCCAGACATCCTACGTGTTTCTACATCGGGTTGGCCTATAAAGCAACCTTAAAAGCTGGTTTGTTTAACTCTTATCCCTTAACAACATCTACTATTGATTTTCAGCCCATAAAGCTTTAAGCTTAAAAATCTGCCATGTTAGCAAATTCCGTACATATGTCCGTCCTATATGTGACAATCAGCTGACATGGTAGGGGCAGAAGTGAAGGTCCCAACTATGAGCTCAGAACCAAGGGAGTTTGTGTTCAAGTGAGTCATCTGTTTGGCGGGTGATCACACACACCCTACGTGGGCTAGTTTTCAAAAAGCCAACCTTTGTTCTAAGAAGGGAACTTCGTCCCTCTTGCGTCTTGTGATGTGTTGTTCTTTCAGGTGTTATTCAGTTTTGCTGTGAAGTTCTAGTTTGTTCTGTTTATCACCGATTGTGTTTTCAGTAGCAATCTGTTTCAGTGAGGCCAACTGGTTCGCCAAAACAATGAACCGCAACTAATAATGGAATATCAATTCCAGTTGGCCACACTAGGGAGGAAGAAAACATCCCCCCTTTTAAATTCACCATCGGTCATGATGATGAACATCAACCCGTTTATCTGATTCTTTTCGTCAGGTTGGCAAAGACTAAGTTCTTTTGGCTCTCTTAGATCGATGGAGTAGTCATGATACCTTTTCAAACGTAGATATGCATGACATTTTGATCAATGTTATGATGTCTGTAGTTCATGTCATTTTGATATGCCATGGCTGTTTTTTAAAGTCTTAAATACGCGAGTTTGTATTGTGCTCGTTTTCTCCCCTAAAAAGGAATCCTTTTTTACATACAGAAAAAGGCTTGCGCCCTCGATTGGGGCCAAAAATTAAAGAAACATTTGTTGTGCGGATAGATTAATGGTCACGTTCTGTGGTGCTCCTTTTGTTGGAGTCTCTTACTCTCCCCTATCAATAACAAATATGCAGGTATTATGCCACTTCAGCACCAGTTAGCAGAGGTGATTTAATTGGCTGTCATAACGGGTGCAAGATGAGTTCTCGTTTTTGACTGATGTGTGAATAGTGTTTACCTAACTCCTGAGTTAATAAGGGGCGGAACCTTCTCTCAGGTTTTGGTATGCGAAAGTGGCCCGCCGCATCACACAGAACCAGTTCTTTCGCTCACTGCCCACAGTCTTATTTCTCCAGAGAGGGTTGGTTTTATGTCCCAATCCTTAGAAAGCACTTCCGCCTTGAATAAGGGTTTCCATGTCAAATCTGCTCCTGCAGATTAGGCAGCAAGGGACTTGCACTGCACCACTTGTGGAAAAGGCAGTTCCACTTGGTTTCTCATGTACATTATATTGTTAGCTCACAGTTGCTGTAGAGCAGGCCTGTATTTCTGACAATCTTGCTACTCTTGTACTTTGCAGAGTCTGAGTGATAAAGGCAAATCAAAGACAGTACGTACAGTTGATGTAGGCCGGTCATCAAGCGCTTCAAGACCTGATCCTTCAAAGCATCCGCAGGGGAAACTCCTTGTTCTGAAGGCAAACAAAGACGGTGTGCTGTCAACCACTGCTCTGAAATCCGAAGGAAGCACACCACATGGATTGTTGGGTACAAGCACTTTACCCATTCTCGGCATTGGTGGTAGTGCAGAGCGTACAAAGTCTCATGGTCACAGAGGTCAGCCAAGCAATGGAAGTATAGACTCCCCGACTGGAGTGCGGACGAAGGATCTCATCGAAGATAGGCGGCTCATTCAAGCTCAAAATAGAAGGACTTTTTTAACACGTTGCGGAGGAAGGCAGCTGGTACTGGAAATGCTCTCACCAACCCCAAATCTGAGTCACGAAAACTAGATAGTGTAGGGGTACCAAGTGAAGCTGCAGTGCTTGAAGAGGCAGCCACCTCTGATCGCATTTCTGGGAAAATTCTAGGTGGCGGTGGCGGTGGTGCTGGTTGCGATTTCCATTTTCACAGCTATGGGATAACAGATTCTCAAAGAAAGGGCTTGATCACAGAAGAAGTGGTTTGTATAGATTGTAATAGTTCAGGCATTGACTGCACAGAGGAGGTTGCTAGTGTGGATTCAGAAGAAGAGGAGGTCACTTTTATGATGTCTGAGAAACACCAAATTCCCTTCTTTATAACCTAAGGCTAGTCCCGGCATATAGTTATGTAACCCATGTCATCCAGATGTCCTGTAGAAATCAAGCTCTTATGCTAAATCAAGAGCATGTCTAAAATTCTCAATTATGAACTTTGTGCCATTAGAGTGTACCAAATTTATGTCTCCAATCCCAAGAAGTCAAGTGCATAAGAGTCACCCAACTTAAATATAACTTGATAGCCGTTCACATAACAGGAAAACCACTCTCTATGTGGCATAACATGGAAAGTGGCATAATAATCAATCATCCAATTGTGTGCATAGCTGGCTTATGCGTAACAAGAGCATTGGTACATGGCTGGCCTCATGTGTAACAAGAGAATTTCTGCTAAGATGTGATGTAAAGAACAAGATATCCAAAGCATAAGTGGTATCGGAAACATGAGTCTTAGGAGACTCCACAACATTGATCTTTTCCACCTTAGCTTTGCCCTTAGACTTGGCACAATCATGAGTGTGACCTCTTTTTATGAGAATGAGCAACATAAGAATCACTAGACTGTGTAAGCTCAATAGATTTTCTATTAATCTGAGTCAGTAAGAAATCTACTAACAACATCATTGTAGACAAGCTTGCCATTAGGTGCCAAATTGCTTATGGTTGTACCAAACTTATCCCATGAGGAAAGTAAGGAACATAGCAAGAAAATAAAGTGGACTTCCTATCAAAATTAAGTCCCTGCAAAGTCAATTGACTTAAATTGATGTTAAACTCATTTATGTGTCTTCAAACACCACCACCATCCTTCATTTATGAAGCTCGTATAGCTTTTTCATCAATTAAACTTTGTTACTAACAATCTTGCTTTCATAAGTGTTGCATAACTTTTTCCATAGTTCACGAGTGGTGGCTTCACCTTCAATAGTGAAGAACACTAAATTTGGAAGTTGTAAATGAATGGAAGACGTAGCTTTTGCATCAAGTGATCTCCACAAGTGGGCATTTGTGTAGAAGCCACATTCTAATCATTTGCGTATTTTTGGATACGAGGCGTATGCCCAAAGAGCTTCAAAGAAGGCTAGACCCAAATTCACACAAGTGCATTTTCTCCCATTATGGTGCAAAATGGGAGATGGAATATCATCTCTGGCACCCAAAATCTTGTAAAGTTATTCACAATTCGTATGTTATCTTCGCCGAGTCAAAGATGCATAAAAAGCCTATCAAGAGGTTGAGTATAGAAAAGTCACATTCGAGGATATTTCCTCAAAATTTATGAAAATTCAAAAGACTAGTGATGTACCTTCCACTAGTAGTGCTCCAATTGACAGGGTAGGGAGTTGTAGTCAGTAGGCTTTGAGACGATCCACTAGATTCTCACATCCACTTGAGCGGTTTCACCTAGGGTTGGACTATGTCGTGTTGACTACTGTGGTGAGCCATTTTTTTTATAAAGAAGCCATGCAAATGGATGACAAGGTCAAGTGGGAGCAGTCCATGCAATCAAAGTATAACTTGATTGTCAACAATGAGACATGGGACTTATATACATGAAAACTCATTGATGGTTCTTTGGTCATTCTCATTTTATATTAAGATGACATGCTCATTGTAGGAAACTCCAATGAGGACAGTGCCAAATTGAAGCAAATGTTGAGTAAAATATTTGCTATGAAAGATTTGGGCGAAGCAAATCATTTTCTTGGTATGCGTATCAAAAGAGACAAGAAAAAGGGAGTTTTTGAATTGTCTCAGGAATTTTATATCCACAAGGTCTTGCAACTTTTCAATATGCAGAAGGGGAGACAGTGAGTAACTCACTACTGCATATTCGAAACTTAGCAAGGAAGATTTTCCCAAGTCAAATGCTTAGAGAGCAAAAATGGCAAGTGTGCTATATTCTTCAGTTGTAGGCATATGTATGCAATGGTAGCTACGAGGCTAGACATTGCATTTGAAGTGGGAGTGGTTAGTCGATATACGGATAATCATGGCAAGCATCATTGAATAGCGATGAAAAACATCCTCAAATACTTGAAGGATACAACAAGCAAGTGTTTATGCTTTGATAACAACAACGCATCTATTGTTGGTTGCACAAATGCAGATTATGTAAGATGCAAAGAAGGTAGGAGATCTACGTTTGGCTACATATTCATGTTTGCAGGAGGAGCTATTTCTTGGAGATCATCTCTCCAAGATTGTATGTCTTCTTCCACAACAGCTGCTGAATACGTTGCAACATCAAATGTGCTAGCAAGAAAGCTATATGGTTGGCATTTTTAGTGGGAGATTTAGACATTTAGCATGTTCCAATTTTGCATTGTGATAGTCAGAGTGCCATTGCTTTGGAAAGAAATCTGGTGTTTCACTCCAAGTCAAAACAGACTAAGGTGAGATATCATCTCATTCAACATGCGTTGATGGATAAGTGATTGGAGCTTATCAAAGTCCACACCGATGATCACCCAACGGATGCTCTTACGAAGAGCATGGCTACGAAGCGCTTTGCACATTGCATCGAGTTAATCTATGTAGGGTGAGCCCAATCGTACAAGGGTGAAGCTGTTGTGCTTCACTGCTGTACATACTAGCTTTAGTCATAGCCACTTATGACTGCATTGGCCTTTAAGGGAGACTGTTGGGGTAAAGGCTTGTGGTCACTTGTCCATGAATAACTATTGACTTTACTCTTCATATAACAATAAAAGCAACACACACTCATTCTCTTGGTGTGTTGTTTCCCTCAATTGCTTCTCCTTCTTCTTTCTCTTTTTTGCACACATGCACGAGTATATGCCATGCCCTTTAATACAGAAGAAGGATTGCCTACTAACAACTTTTTCTTAAATTTTCAAATCAGATATTTCACTCTGGATGCAAAGATGGCAACAAAATCAGTTGTGGTCAGAATCTATTAGCAATTGCAAGCATTATAGTGAGTCAAATTGGAATAGGTAATTGCCATGTCACTCATATACTTCACATAGCTAGCATGATGGCTTCACATACAATGCAACATACATTGGGTTAGCTATTTCAAAGGCATGTTTTATGCTAAATACATATCAATATCTTGTAAACCCTAAGCTTCATGTCAACAATTCCTTAAAACTTACACTAACAAGAAGATTTCATGAACCCCTTGTAAGCCATGTCTCTTTCGTATATACAAATAACTAACATGAAGAGGGACATCATAGGTACATCTAAAGTACCTATAAAAATAGTTTCTAGAGACAACTTTTGTCATTATAAGCACTCATGGAGTACCTATGGGGATCAACAAAAGTATGTATGGGCATATAGTCTCTCTCAGAGTACATATGGGTATCAAAAAAATTACATTATAGGCACTCCTGAGTGCCTATGGAGATCAATAGTAGGTGCTAAAGATTTCCTATAAAAGTACGTATGGAATACCTATGAAGGTAGAAAAGTACCTTTGACACCACATTGTACTATAGTGGCTATGGATACCATATATACTCATGCACATCATAGGCACCTAAGGGGTTGCCATAAAGACCACAAGTACATATGGACATTATAAGCACTCCTTCAGTACCTATGGAGGTCAACAAAAGTACCTATGAAAAAAAAAACCAATGGAAATTGCATACACTCCTAAAGTACCTATGGAAATTAACAATAGCTCTTGACGACATTCTATAAAAGTACCAATGTACCTATGGAATACCTATGAAGGTAGAAAATGACTTTGACACCACATTGTATTGAAGTGGAAATTGTAGACACTCCTAAAGTACCTATGGAAATTAACAATAGCTCTTAAGGACATTCTATAAAAGTACTAATGTACCTATGGAATACCTATGAAGGTAGAAGATGACTTTTGACACCACATTGTATTGAAGTGCCGAGGGACACCATATGTACTCATGCACATCATAGGCACACAAGGAGTTCCTATAAAGTACACGAGTACCTATGGACATTATATGCACCCTTGGAGTACCTTTGCATGTCGAAAAAGGTAGCTTTGGACATTACAGGATCTCTCGGAGTACTTATGGAAATTAGAAAAAGTACCTATGGAAATTATAGACACTCCTTAAATTTCCTATAGAGATCAACAAAAACTCATGAGGACACCCTATAAAAGTACCTAAGTAACTAAAGACCACTTGTGAGGGTACTTATGGACATCAACAAAGTACTCAAGGGAATTTTGGGATCTCATGGGGATCATCTATGGATATTATAGGCACTCTTGGAGTACCTATGGGAATCAAAACTCTTGAGAACAACTTATAAAAGTATCTATGTACCTAAGGAGTACCCTTAAAAGTAGAAAAGTACCTTTTGGTACCACATTGTCTGTAATAGCTATGGACATCAACAAAAGGATTGCCTATTAAATTTCCTTTCATAGTGCACGAGTACCTAAGGACACCATAGGGATTCTTAGAATACCTATGTACATAACCATAACTTCCTTATTAAAGTACCTATGGACATCAAAAGTACTTTTGGACATCATAGTTTACTAAATACTTCCTATGGACATCATAGGTACTTCAAGAGACTTATGCACATCACAAGACTCTTACAAAAGAAAGTATCTATGCCCAATTAAAGGCACCTTTGAAGTACTTAAGGCCCCTCATAATGCAACTTTTATACTACAATTTAGTTTAGATCATACAAAAAACTTGGTGAGGTAAAATACAAAGTGCCTATGGAGTAGGCAAAATACCTATGCAAGTTTCTATGGTACCTAGAGAATACCTATGGCCCATAGGCAGTTTTGATAGCTTCTTAAGATAGCTTTGAAGGACCTCAAGAACCACAACAACAAAGGGCTTGTAGAACCTACAAAATACTCTTAGCCCTACGACCTAGGAATACAAAGGCACTTATTTTCTAGAGAACCATACGTGCACAAGAGCTACAAATGCCTTCACAACCCAAAACTCTGCAGTGCATGTGAAAGGGCAACAATATGTGCCTCAAGTGCTACCTATAATCAATGGGTTATCTTTATTAGCCATCCCCTTGGCTTTATTGCACTTGTCTTGAAGATAAACACTGTAGATTCCCCCTTGGTCTTCTACATGGATCGTTGCATGCTCTCAAGCTCTCCCTACTTTAATTGAAAAGCCAACTTTACATCTTGTACTCTAGCCACTAATTGCACCACTAATTCCCAAAAGCCACCTCTTCTTGTGCATACTCCATTTGACCTGGTTTGTGGCTTTTTAGATCGTTGTATGTTGGCATGCCAGAGCTTGGCTCATTAACCATATTGGACCCCCCCTCATTTTGTGCCAACCAATTGTTAATCTTTTTTTCTATTCCACTTTCTTGCAAGGGTCCACTACTTGCTCCCCAAAAACTGCCCATGCAACTTTGTGGCCATCGAGGTCTCGAGTGGTAGCTTTACAATTCTCAGATACATACAACATTGCAGACTTGTATGCAATCTCTTTGTTGATTAGAACTGTTAACCCTCACGGCACACGGACACCCATCACCTACGATGGACGCGTATTATGTATTTGGTAGAGTCAGGTACCGGGCTTGTCGGACCAATAGGGAAAGGTAGAGTGATCGCCAATGAGAGGCGCACTTTAACTTGGACATTCAAGGGATTAGTTGGTTAAGCATGGGCGCCCAAGTGTGAATGGGGTGAGCTCCTATAAAAGCCAACTAAACCTAATTTTTACTCATTCTCTCATTTGTGCAATTGAAGAGTGCTCTTGCTCCATCTCCATCTTCTTCTTCTTCACCTCCTTGTGTGTGTGTGTGTGTGTGAGAGAGAGAGAGAGAGGGAGAGTGTGTGTGCGATCGAGCATTACGAAGGCACGACGGCGGCGAAGCGGTTGAGCGCGGCACGACTGCAGCTTCTTCTTCATCGCGGCGAGGAATCCACCACGAAGGCGAGCGTAGAGCGGTGAGTGACACACCCTTTGTTTTCTTGAGCTTGCTAGTTTAGGCTTGTTGTGTGCTTGGAGCCGTTTGTGGCTCGCATACGGTGTATTGGCAAGTCCCTTGCTTCGACAGTGTGGCAAGGAGCGCACATTTTTGGCGCCGTTGCCGGGGATATGCCCTACACTAAGCTCGGTTAGCACTTTACGCTTCCTTGTGGTGCAATTTCTATCATAGGAAAGGCAGGGAAGGAGTGTGTGGAAGATTTCTGTTTTTTGCGTTTTCTGCAATTGCTGTCAAGTTTCAATTTCTGCTATTGTCTGCGTTTTTTCAATTTCTGCAATTTCTGCATTTTCAAGTTCGGCGTTCTCAATTTCTGCAATTTTCTGCATTTCTGTCAATTTGCTGCATTTTCTGCAATTTCTGCATTTTCTGCATTTTTTTCAATTTCTGTATTTTCTGCATCAACAAAAACAAAATAATTAAAAAAAAAATTGGGGAAAAAAAAGTTTTTCGAGAAAAAAAATTTTAAAGGAAAAAAATTCGGAAATTAAAAACGCGAGCGAGTGGGCGGCGATATTTTTCGAAAATAAAAAACGTGACTCTTAAAACGGACGGGTTGGTTTGTATAAAAGATAGATCGGGATCGGGATCATTTGCCCAAGCCCAAGCCCAAGCCCAAGCCCAGGCCCAGGCCTCAGTCCTCAATCGTATGATATATACTAGACTCACTCTTATATATATACCCTACTCCCTCAAGAGAGAATGAGAGCATGTGGGACAAGTCCTCCACTCTCCTCCTTTCTCTTCCCACTTGCACCCTTAGACTTTCTAGTTTGGGCCTAGTTCCCTACTGGAAATTGACAGTTTTAGGGATTCCGAGGGCATAGAGTGACCAAACGGAGGGCTGTAAAGCACGGCACGACCCTCTGACCGATACGCTCGTTTTGAGCTATCACACGGCCCATTCCACGACACGCTCTAAAAAATCTAGCAAAAAAACAAACAAAAAACACGCTAAAAACTAGTCACAAGGCCTCCTAGAGCAGCTTTTTGACACCTTAGGGTATCAAAAGCACATGCACTTACGCTCTGGGCGGGTGCTAGAACACGAGCATATTGAGGGTGCCTCTGTTCATACGGACACCCATTACCCATTCACGATAAGCTCTAGACCCTCAGCGGGGACACAAGGTAGCACCACCCAAGACCCTAAAATAGCCGCTAGTGATTCCTCCTCCGACTCAGAAATCATGGAAGCATACCCTAACCAAAACACTGAGAGAGAAGGCCATGCACCTCCCGAAGCTCCACAGCCTAGTACTAGTATGTTTAGCCGTTTCATGGAAACATTAGGTAGAGCTACTCGCTCGGAACCTGATGCAGATGAAGCACGCGAAGGGGGTGGGGAAGTGGAATCTCCTTTCACATCGCACGTGGACCCCACACCCCCAAAGAGTGTCCATGTGGATATCCTACCAACTTCTTACCAAGAAGGCCCTGTTGAGCTGCCTCCTTCAGAAGTTCCCTCTAGAGTACCGTTGGTGGCAAGTAAAACCACGGGGAGCAACATTGCTTCTACCTCACAAGAAACCGTTAACACGTCGACTCTAGAAGGATTGTTCATTAATGATCATTGGACATACGACCTCCACACTGAGGTGTTGACGGATCTACACTCTGGCCACGCCTACCATGTAGGATGGATAGAGATTGTACAATCCACCTCTAGTGCCACGAGCATCGAAGATCAACAGAAAATGATCTGTAATGTTATCCATGGCATTATTCAATCAGAAAGGCAAAACCGAGGGGTAAATATACTCTCAACTGGCCCCATGAGATTTCTGGATACGAGCAAGGCTCAACAGCCTACTCTATCACAAATGGAGACTCCTCTAATGAGCCCCATGGACCCATCTTACGTCATTTCACCTGGGGTCTCTATGCAATCTGAGCCTCTGAGCGAAAACTTTAGCTTCCCTAACTTGGCTCAACCCTCTATCAAGGAAAACCCAGTGCTCACTCCAGGGATAAGCCTGACAGAGAATGTACCGATGACATCTACGGTTAGCGCAGTGCCACTACCTAGTGTCGTAGTACCTAATATGGGGCCTCGACCATATGTGCCTCTAGCCCCTTATGCACACATGGCCCCCACACCTCCAATTGTACCACTTGCTTAAGCTCCTCGAGTGCCGCTCCCTAGCTCTTATTCGAGTGGACCTATGCCCGGTTATGTTCCATATCCTGCATCATCTACACATATGCCAATACCGGTACCCGTTCCTCTCCCACATATGATTCCAAGAGTACCTCCACCGGCCCTGCCTCCTCACATAGGTGACTTGGCAGCGTTTGCTCAAACCATAGGTCGATCTATCGCGGAAAATATGCGTCATGCATCTGATAGAGAGCCTAGAAGTAAGGCAGTACAAATTGCCAAACTCACGCAAAAATTCAATGGGGACGAAGATGCTAGAAAACACATTGAAGTGTTTGAACAAGTATGTGATTCCTTAGGGGAACGCAACGAACTACATAAGTGCAATGCCTTAAGCTTGACATTAAGTGGGAAGGCTGGAGATTGGTATAGGACCCTAAGGGTGGACGAGAAAACAAACTACCCTACCCTTCGAAGGTTGTTTCTAAAGGAGTACATACGAGAAGGTGTGCTTTGGGGTGTAGCATCTCAGCTACAGAAGGCCGAACGTAAGGAAGGAGAGTCAGTAAGGGACTTCATTAGTCGTCTAAAGCACTTAAACTCTCGCTGCCCTGTAAATGAGCGCTTCAACAATAACCAACTGCTTGATCGATTCATTCGAGGGTTGAGGATTGAAGGAATCTATAATGGACTAGTGATTAGAGGTATCACAACCTGGGAAGATGTCACTGCCAATGCAATCCAATTAGAGGACAACTTGATGATAGCAGGCATGAGGGTGTCTACTGACACGAGATCCACTAGCTCACAAGCCATTGAGTATGAACCCATGACTGCAAAGCCCATTGCCAATGAGCCAAAGGTATTTGAGACATTCTTGACAGACCTCACCAAGGCAATCCAAGAGTCTCTTAAGGATAATCGACCCCCTCAAAATAGTCACATGTATCCAAGAAGGGAGTAACAATGGTGTTCCATTTGCTTAGGTCCACATAGCACTAGTGAGTGCCCTACGTTTAGAGTAAAATTTAATGGAACTTGCAACGCATGTGGTAGGTATGGTCACCAAGCTAAGGATTGTTTAATGATCAAACGTATGATGGCAAATAGACCACCTGTAGCCTGGACGGATGCGCCTCGAGCTCCTGTATTGATGCCTACTCCACCTGTTGAGCAACTACCGCAACACATGGTCCCTAGATCTCAAAATGTTGTACAAGCTACACCGTTACCACCTCCTGTGCTAGGACCGCAGCCCCCGCATCCAAGAGTCGCCCCTATGAACCAAGTGGGTTGCGAGCCATCAAATGCTTATGCAGATGGTTGTGAGGAGGAAATAGACACTAGTATTGCCTACGGACTTGATACATTGGAAGAGTGTCCTATATACTACATGGAAGATTGTTGGGGACAAGTCAAGCCGGTTTATCAAGCTGCTGCTCTCGCATCCAGAGGTCAAAATATCAACACCCAGGCTAGGAGGCCACCTCTTCAATGCTACGAGTGTGGTGGACCACATCGAGTAGCGGAGTGCCCTATTAGGCTGCAAAAGAATGCTGCACAGATGCAAGTGAATCAAGGGAGCACGTCTGCAATGCCAATACTCACATGTAATCGTTGTGGCATAGATCACTTGATTGCCCAATGCCCCTATAACCCAAATGCGCCTAAAATCACACCCCTGAATTTGGTCGAAATTGCTACTGTGACATCGCCAATACCACCCGTCACACCTGCTTATGCGATTACACGGTCCATGCTTCAAGGGCCAGGACATATCCTCGAAGAGAGAGATACCGCGTCAGTTATCCAAGCAAAGAAAAAGAAGACACGAAGGAAGAAGTCGCAGAATACGAAAAATTCAAAGCCAAGTTCCAAAACAAACATAGGAACAGGAGATGACCCCGTGTATATGAATGACCTCGAGGATGATTCAGATTCAGTCGAGACAATGGAGACTAGAACCAATACCACAAAGGGAAAGACCGACAAAGAAAACCGTAACATGGAACCAAATGAAAACCGAATGAGAGAAAACCATAAAGAGCCTTTGAAAACACCACAAGTGTTTCCAAATCCAATCCAAGACCCCCAAGATAAACCGCAGGGGCAAAAAGGGAAAAATCGTAAAAAGAAGATTGGGACGTACCCAAACCCAGTAGACGAGATTAAGCAGGTGAAACATCTAAGAGGTTTAGTGGAGGAGACTCAAAGGAAACTAGAACCAGAACCCAATGCAGGTCAAAATTCATGACACAGTGTTTCCCACGCAAGTTCATCCACCCCACATGAACCATAGACCGTTAGCCATATCTAGTATCATCCAAGAAGGGAGTGAGGACAGGACATCAGAAAGTGAGCATACACCCTTCTTGTTGGAAAGGATGTTTAACGAAGGAATACCTGATCCCATTGAGGAATATGAGATTCCATCCTCACCAGTTCCTAGTCAAGGACCTACACCCTGCAAAACACCAATGAATGTTGCCAAACTAGTGGACTTCATGTCTTCTGAGGTCCGAACCACGATCATAGCAAAGCTGTATGGAGATCCTGAGTTATTCCTTGCACTTCGAGCATTCCTTAACGGAGAGCTACGAACGGGATTACCGCAGTTTGCGCAACCAAATAGGCCTGACTCGATTATGATTGATGAGGAAAATCATGTGCAATCACTTGACTTAGATGGACACGAGTCTGTGATTGAGGTACCCATTAACGAATTAGGGCAGTATTTTGAAGGCGACGAGTCTAATGCGACCCTACCCATCACTACCAAGGGATTAACTATAAAGGGAATTCTTGATGGTGGTGCGGGAGTTAGCATCGTTACAAAAGATTGTTGGGAATCCATGGGAAAACCCCGCCTCAGTGTTACTAACATTGTGGTAAAGATGGCAAATGGTACCATAGCCAAACCTATGGGGATGCTCAAGGATCTTAAGATCAAAGTTCTAGGACACAAGGTACGACATACGTTCATTGTAATGGATTTCTCTAAACACCTTATGTCGTATGAAATGATTTTAGGACGACCATTCATGAGGGAAGCACAAATGGTTCACGATTGGTCTAAAAATCATGTCTATTTGCAATTCCAAGACTCTGTCCTTAGAGTGGATTTGGTGACTGGTAAGGTACACCCCTTAGGGAGTAAAACCATTATTGATCATCGCTCTGACACCACCGTTCACTCGGCCCCACTACAATATTGTTACACTTGTAAGAAGGATACAGACATTGGCCAAGATTCTCCTTATATGGATGTGTTACCGGGTATGACGGAATCAGACAATGTAGACTGGGTCCACCTAGCATCAACCATAGACACTTGGGGAAATAGGGGGACGACTTGGGTAACACCTGAGGGGAATGAAATGCATATACCCTTAAATATGCTACAAGCAATGCATATCGCTTCTGACAAGACTCATCCTAATGTAACGAAGAAAACATACAAGTGGGTCCCTAAAGCTTCTTTAGTGACCATAGCTAGTGCTAAAAAACAGAAGCCTTGTAAGAAACGTACCACTCGCTCCAAGAAAAGTAAGAAAATGTTGCGATGGATCCCTAAACGACTATTGGAAGCCCAAGGCTACTATCAAGGAAATGATCAAATCTGGGTACCCAAACGTAGATTGTGCTCTTACCTATCACCTGACCCAAGTGAGCCCAATCCCGTAGCTCCAAAACGAATCAATGATCGTGGAAAGAAAAAAATCACAGAATGCTACACACCTGCTCCCGAGTTAGTTTGGGTACCAAAGAAAGAACGATTTGTTCCACCTAGCTCAGGAAGGGGGGAGTCCCATGAAGATTCTAGCTCCTCCTGTAATACATCCATAGAGGTAAAAGCTTCTACACAGCCTCCATCTATAGTAGTGGACCTCCATGAAGCTACAAAAGAATCCACACCTCCCAGTGTTCAAGAATCACCTGATGAACCACTTCAAGTTCGATCCTGGGAGAGTACCTTACCACCCTTGCAACTTGACGAGGCACCTAGGGTAATAGAAAACTACTGGCAAAAATCCTCACCTATTACCAACTGGAACAATTGGTTTCAAAGGGTGACAAGCTCATTTCAAACGGTATGATCTACCCAAGGAAGGGGGGAGTGTTTGCTGACAGTCATCATTCATTTGTTTCCCTCTCAACCTTTTTCCCTGACCTCTTAATCACCAATCTTAGGGAATGTACATATAAAGCTTTATACTCACAAAAAAAATAAAATAAAAAAAAGAGCAAGAGCAATTAGCAAACGAGTATGCACATTAAAGTCAAAACATTGACTCAGACCTACACATGTCACAATTGGTACAGTGAAACAGAAACCTATGCCATAAAACACCTTTGATCCTCATCACTTGAGTGATGGAGGGTAGGTAAGATTAGTACGATAGGAGTGTTTCTGTTTTAGAGTTGAGTGATTAGCAAAGATCTCTTTTCCCACTAATGTGCCTCCTGGAGGTATTCCTTTTGTTTCCTAGTGTGTACAGGAGCGTGTTGCTATTGATAGGATTTGGACCTTCATGGAACCTTCAAATCAAGCGCGACCATCGACACAAACAGGTGTTTCTTGTCCATTAGCATTGCCGTTATCTTTTTGCATCTATGTTTGTCTGCCTTGATTGTGATTGGTAGCATAATATTCAGCGCATTTGCTTAGTATCAAACATTTAATTCAATGTAATGTTTTGTCATAATCACTTGTCTAGGTTTAAAAATCAAGCAGTCCGACTAAGCTAGTTTGACCAAGCTAGGTATTAGAAATCTTCTCTTAATACCATGGGGAATGCCTTTCTAATAATCAATGGTTACTTAGGTTCTTAATCCGATTTAGGCAGCATTGTATGAAATGTACTAGGGCTTTCTAGTGGGCTTAACCCTATTGACCTTTAGCGTAAGTATTATAAAGGGAGTTTACTAATGTGATGAGCCTGGGGAGGGTAACAGTGTTATATGACCCCCCAAAGTTACAAAATTAAAATGATGAAAATGAACAAACAAAAAATCAAAGTGCCACAATGTAAAATTTTAAGCTGGAAGAGAAATCTCAGCTTGATTTGGTACTTCACTCACATGTATCGCCTATGGTACTAGAGCCCTAGAGGTTCCCAGTGTGGGCGCTTTTCCTTGAAAAGCAAAAAACCCAAGGCATACAAAATAAGCACACACATCATAATTGAATCACTGTGAAAAGACCTTGGGGGGTCAACGAAAAAGTAATCAGCCAGGCGATGATTTCATGAGAAATTCCTTTTATGGTAGCTTAACTACAAAGTTTTCTAGATATAGCCTCTAGTCAGCCCTTGAACATGAATACTGGGCTCTCGCGATTAAACAACTTAATTGACCACAGAAAATTAAGAAGCTTACCCATGGTATTAATATTCGATCTCTAGTGCTTTTCGACCGTCAAATTAGTGACCCCAGACTTGTTTAATTTTTTACCTTTACATCTGTTTATGCATTTGATTACATTGCAATTTAATGTTCATTGCTATCAAATTGTTTGAAATTCTTTTACCAATCAATGTGTCTACCTAAAACTGCATATGCTTTTTAAGAGAATGCCATTACTGTGCCAATGTTGTTTGATTTTGCAGTGACTGAAGAAGGCTAAGGACATTCATCTCAAATGCTCTTCCACCTCGACGATCCAGCTTCAACTCAATAGCTTCCGAGGACAGAATCTACATCAAGAAGGGGGGCATGTTAACCCTCACGACACACGGACACCCATCACCTACGATGGACGCGTATTATGTATTTGGTAGAGTCAGGTACCGGGCTTGTCGGACCAATAGGGAAAGGTAGAGTGATCGCCGATGAGAGGCGCACTTTAACTTGGACATTCAAGGGATTAGTTGGTTAAGCATGGGCGCCCAAGTGTGAATGGGGTGAGCTCCTATAAAAGCCAACTAAACCTAATTTTTACTCATTCTCTCATTTGTGCAATTGAAGAGTGCTCTTGCTCCATCTCCATCTTCTTCTTCTTCACCTCCTTGTGTGTGTGTGTGTGTGTGTGTGAGAGAGAGAGAGAGAGAGAGGGAGAGTGTGTGTGCGATCGAGCATTACGAAGGCACGACGGCGGCGAAGCGGTTGAGCGCGGCACGACTGCAGCTTCTTCTTCATCGCGGCGAGGAATCCACCACGAAGGCGAGCGTAGAGCGGTGAGTGACACACCCTTTGTTTTCTTGAGCTTGCTAGTTTAGGCTTGTTGTGTGCTTGGAGCCGTTTGTGGCTCGCATACGGTGTATTGGCAAGTCCCTTGCTTCGACAGTGCGGCAAGGAGCGCACAAGAACTATTTAATAAACATGATGGTAAATTTTTTGCACAGCTCGCGACAAACTGAGGATGTAGATGGTGTAGAAAAATCTTTGCCTTCTTCTCTCGCTTGATGCTAAACACACTAAGCCAATCCGCATCAGAAACATCATTTGCTTCGAGGTGTTGGAAAAGCTTAGCTTCCTTAACTTCAGACTACTACTGGCTCCACTTTTATTTTATTCATTACTTCCTAAGATGCTCATTGAGATTCCTTCTCTCTCCTCTCAAGTGAATGTGTCACTACCCTTACAAAAGAGTTATTCAGATTGGAACCCCCACCAACCCAACAAACACCCTCTCAATCCTCTTGTAACCACTTTAGCGCCCAGGTGACATTGCTCCATGGGGCCTGACGTATAACAAAAAAAAAAACAAATCTTACGTTCGCATCTGCATGTCGGCTCCCCTTCTCTCTCCTCTGTGTGCTGCCATACACTCCCATTCTCTCTCCTTTGCACGATGTAATCAAGATACCCTTGTGCACTTCAATCGAGACCTTGACGGTGCTACTCTTACTTCTCTGTGCATCTGGCAAGACTCGCTTAGATTTTTTTTTCTCCGAAAAATGTAGCACCTATACAATGTGTCTTTTTGAATCATCAATAAAACCGTGTATGATGTCCTAACAAGGAAAAATGTAGCACCTATTCGGGAATCTACAATTGACTTTTTAACAATGTGTCTTTTTGAATCATCAATAAAACCGTGTATGATGTCTATCACTTGTTTACAAATACAGGAAGAAGATATTTTGCAAGGGGCACAAGATAATGTTGGCGATGTATATAATGTCGAGTTGGAACATAGTTATCTGCTAGGGTTTACGCAGGTTTCGTTTCTCTGTGCGTTTGTTCCGAAATGAGTCCTCCAGGTGTCCTTCTAGCGTCTCCGGCAGCACAGGCCGGGGCTCAACACTTATGCAGATTGGCGCAGAACCCTCAAGCATTTTCCATAGCTGGTAGAGCCCACCTTAAGGCTCTCTTCATGCCCGCAGCGTTATCGCCTTTAACGAGCAAAGGGTTCCACGTCTCTGCTGCCTATAGCTCCAATAGATACAACAACAATTACAACGACTACTACGATGACATAGTCGTGGATATGGACCCGGAAAAGATGCTCAAACCAGGTGATCCCAACACTTTCCAAGCAACCATCCGCAAGGCAATGCCTGTGGGTTACTGGGTTACTATGCCAAGTGGGCGCGAGGCGTTCCTACCTGCCCAGGATCTAGGTTTTCTTGGTGGCCTTGAAAAGCTCAGGTCTATCTTCCAGCCCGGACAAGAAGTGACTGTGCGAGTAGTCACCCGCGGTGGCTCTGGTAGAGAGGTCCTTTCTTTGAAGAAACCTGACCCCAACAAACCTGACCCCCCACCCAAGCCCCTCAGGAAAGAGTTTGAAGGTGGCCGTCGGCGCCGCCCCTCCAACTATTGATAATTTCTAAAGGTTAGAAATCAGTCCCCTGTCATGCTTCCCTGCCTAATGATGAAGCTTTCATGTGTGTTCCGGCTGTGTGATTGCTTGCCTTTTTATTGTAAAAGACATCGTTTGGCTATCTGGGACATTGTAAAGTTTTAGACTTAGTTGGATTGATATGAGTCCATGCAAACATGGGGCTTCCTGCCTGTCCTCGATCATTAATCTGTTAGTGTTCAGATACGTGTTGTGTAGTTATGTCTCCTTAAGGATATTTGAATTAGTCTCTGCCACCAAATGTGTTTGTGACTTCGAAGTACCTAATGTTACAAGCCGCTCTTTTCTAGCCATGATCAGCTTTGATCAAATGCAGTGAAGACAGGAGTAAGCTTGACGTCCAATGCCACAAAGCATCAGGTTTGTGCTGGATTTGCGCTCTTGGTAAAAGTTGATGCCAAAAAATTTCCATTTTTGCCTTTGCTATGGCAGCATGCTCCCTATATATATAACATTAGTGGATGAGAGAGCCACTTCTTGTGCTAATTGTTCACAAATTTGTGTGTATTGTTCGGGAGTAGGGTTCTGCCATGGGATTTACTCGGGCAATGCTCGTCTTCAATGTTTGTCAAGAGTAGTGTTAACTTGGGCAATACTCATCTTCAATGTTTTGTAGAGTTTGTAGTGGGCAGGACTTGGTTGTGACTGGTTTTTATGCTATTGGTGGGGTTTCAAGCCATACAAGACTTGGGTGAGAGGAGATTTGCCAAGGGAAATCACGTAAGGACCATTGGGCATTCTTGCTGGTGGTAATGTTTCGTATTGTCTGACTTCAGATATACCCTGGGAAGCATAATTATTGTAGAGTGTCAGTGAAGAAAAAGAAGTGTAATATACTTCTCTGCAACAGCCACGGACAGTAATATCACATCCAAATGCTAGTTGTCCTATGGTCTGAATGCTTGTGTGCAATTTAAGTTGAAACATTACAAGGTATTCATAGAAACAATGGCTTAGAGCATGACATAACCTGTCGATTGAATGTCACTTTCTTAGATAATGGGTATGGTCATCACAGTGAGAATTGCCTTTGTGCAGTCTAAAGTAGCATCATGGGGGTGTAGCAACTCAATGCGAAGAGAACTTGGGAGAAACTTCAGACGGTGGGTGCATTCGAGTTGTCTGGGTTCAGATTATGGTGGAGTCAAAGAGCTCGCCTTTTCCTGCTGCCACACCCCTCAGCTCACATAGAACGGTGGGAAGTTACTATCTCGCCCCAGTCTCATCCAATCCAATAGGAGTATAAAGCAGAGGCTTCTAATTGGAGAATCTGCGCAAATCATCACCTTGTAATGCAAAAGAGACCACTTGTTACAAGAAACAGAAGTAGGGGTGAAGCAGACTTGGGGTCTGTTGATGCTTTGCCTTTTGTCTGCTTCTTGTGTGGCTTGTTTTTTCAATTGAAAGTAAGCAATAGTGGGGTGCTTTTCTTGGTGAAAGACAAATATAATCAGAAATAGGAAAATATAATTAAGAGCTGGTTGACCTCGGAAAGGGTTATGTAGAAAAAGGTTGGACCATAAGGTCTCACTGTCTCACAAGGCCTAAGTTATGTGATCCAGCAAGGAATTCCCCTAGATCATCTATTAATAGATGTCGTGTGCCATGGTCTTAGAGTTTGCAAGATATGCAAATTTGGTGGTAAGGGCCAACATGTTTTGGAGTATATTGACCAAATGCAGTGTGTGATCAATATGTGCACCCCAGAACTTTTTGCTACATTGACAAATGGAAAGGAGCATGCATGATGAGGGTTGTCGTAGCATAATATACAATGTACTAAGTGGTGCTCCTATGCATAAGTATGCAATGGCTTCACCCAAGTCCTTTGAATGTTGGATGTGCTCAAATTGTGCAAGGCCAGCTGGCTTTAAACATCTTTTTGTGTGCATTCCAACTATGAACATCCTATTTGTGCGTCTGAAAGCTTGTGTTGCAATTCATGGTCGTCGGCGCTGGTGGAGCCTGATGATGTGCTATATGGTCTCACATAGATGGGCCTGAAAGCTTGTGTTGTGAATTGAGAAGGTTGGGGCTGGTGGAGCATATATTGTGCCATATGGTCTCTTGCACACATGAGTGTCATAACATAGCACTAGAGCTCGATGAGCACTATTTATTTCCACAATGTTGATCACACGTCTTGCTCTCACAGACATGGGTGGTGGTGTTGTGGACAAAAGCACAAAGACAAGTATGATCTTTTTACTTGTGCAAATATGTATATTATGATCAAGCATTAAGATTTTGAGGCAGCAACAATTGCCGCGACATATTTCTGAGATTCTAGACTTGGTGGATGGTTCAATTGACGATTATGCAGACAATTATGCATGGTTTTTGGAAGTTGATGGTCCAAGATGAATAGAAAGAAAGTTGTGAGGTTGTGAAAGATGACAGTGAGGCGGGTAGTGCTGTACTGAACATGGTTTTGACGAACAGAGTTAAATAATTGATCTTGTGTATGTATAAAGATGTGTGCAAAACACAAGGTGATGGTCCAAGAATAATTGTTTATTAGCAACTGCATTGTCTTCCCTCGGCATGAGTGGAACTAGTTGCTAGGCTTTGGTAATTTACACTGTGGTTGCCTTGCCTTGCCTTGCCGTGCGCCATTTGGATGTGTAGAGTAGTTATATATAAACATTAGTGTGACAAATTAGGCATTGAAGTCTTGCGAGTGCTTTAACACAGTGTTTTAACTACTGCTTTTTAATCGTTGTAAATAGCATTGATACTAGTGATCTGGAGTGGTTTTTTGAAGCGTCTTCAAGGGTTTTTTTGGAGTACTTTACCTGTAGGTATTTCTTCCTTGAATTTAACAACGTTAATTCAAGAGCCTACCATCGGTAGGACTTTTGAGAGCACTCAGGTCTCAATTTGTTTTTGTGTTATCTCTGCTACGTTACCATTTCCTCAATTCTTCTAGCTACATTTCACTTGCTCCAACTCACTAATAATTATTGCACATATTAGAAATGTCCAGAGGTTCTACTTTTCTCGTCACGTAGCATGTAATGGCTATGTCGAGGTTGACCGCCTTTCGGTTGTTGAGGCGAAAAGGCAGATTCAAGGGGAGACTACCCGATTGTAGAGCCTGGGCGGTCGGACCAATGTGGACGGTGGGCCATACTTTATAATGGTCCAGGGGTGAGGGATAATCTCATTCTCTCATGGCTAGGTGGTGAGCTATTGATTAGACCCTCTTGTGGTGGAGTGCCCGTAACGGCATTATAGGTTTATAGCATTGGTGTTAGAGCTTGGTGTCGAGTTTCGTGCGAACGGACCCACCTAAGCTTTAAGCCACCTGCTACCGTCGTTGAGCATTGTACAAGCGTTGTTGGCATTGCTCGTCATCCCCAGCTAGAGCCGCCTCTTTCTGCCTCTTGTAGCGTCACTGCTTCGTAGAGCTACCACCTCGTTGCCATCAACACTCTACAGTCTTGTAGCATTGTGCACATGTGCTTCTTGTGTCTCCCGTCGTTTCCGGTACAACCTTGTAGCATCGTCGATTGTCGGCCACGACAGATGGTCGCCCGCAAGTTTCGTCACCCTACAACGCCGTCGACTAGTACTCCGTCCCCACACAACCCATTGCCGCTCTGCAGTGCCAGGGGGTTGCTTGCTCCAGCTCCGCCTACGTTGTGTTTCCGCCACCTCTTCGTTTAAAGAGCTCCAAGCTATCCATGTTTCACTTGCAATCAGGTTCACCACAAACACAAAAACAGGGAGGAGCGTATACCCCTTGCTGCCCTTGTCTGTTGGATTGCCACAATCCTCGGGAAGACCGGGGAAAACAGAGAGCAAAGAAGGGCTTTACATAGTATTACAGGTCACTAAAGAGCTAAAAAATTCAAGGATAAATTCAAGGCTTAAAGAATTAAGCTCGCCAAGAGGATCTTTGTGTTGGGATATAAGGAGCCGTTCGAGCTTACATATCTTCAAGAAATGTAATGCATAGCTATTGCTACGTCGGATTCGGCTACAAGATCTACCGGCCATGATCTCCATCGACTTTGTGCATGATTTGAGTCCTGTAGAGGACTTTTTCGACGCGCTATCGATTTTGACGGTGTTTTGCGACTCTCAGTAGAGAGAGGGGTGATTATGTTGGGTAAGCCTACCTTATGCCCTTAGTATGGGGACTCTCCCCAAGTCCACATGCATGATCACATATCCAAAATGATGCCCACATATGTGTACATTAGCCATGGACTTTTCTAGCACCTTTCCACTTGCATATGAAGACAATCGATAGGTAAAAAATAGCCCCAAAAAGGTGTGCACGAGTTTTGCCACTTGATACTCTCCTCTTGGGTTGATTTGAACGATTTTCTACCTCATTGATGATGTCACTCAAGTTGCCACTTTTTCTCCTATATATTGTGCTCATTTCTATGCTCAAATGCAATGTAACTTCATGCTCCAATGAGAACTTGACCAATTTCTATCATCTTGTGTTTTGTAAGTATTTTTTCATACTAAGGATTAGTGTTGTCCGATCATGAATGAGACACTAACCCATCCTCCTTGAGTATGGTAATCCTATCACGTGGTATTAGAGCCTATGGCTCATTCCTAGGTTTAACAATTCTACCATCGCTTTAGCAACTAGTACTCTTCCATTTATGTACAAAATCCATATTTGCTTTGGTTAATGCCTCGGGCATGTACCTTATGAAGTCAAGGTGCCACTACCCTTCATTAAACAAATCAAGTGATTCAGGGAGTAGTTTTAAGAAACCCTTTTGGCGGTGCATCCTCTATTTTCCCCTTTTGTTGGGTCAAGTACTCATGCATTGAAAATGGAAGAAACCTTCTTCTTTCAAGGCCCCAAGCCAATTTTGGCCGATTAGCTCTCATAAAGTCAAAATGGGTCCTACTTCCGTTGAGATTTTCATGGAAAAGGGGAGACAAATCAGCATACCCCACTTGCAAAGCTCAACACACGTTGTAGATGCTTCTTTTGAGTTCTCCTTCAACACAAAAGTTGTGGCCCAGCTTAGGGCGCACCCCCTTGTTGCATCAATGCGGCCAATTAAACCCCCTAGCTCCCGATTTAGCTTGATTGCAGAACAAGCCCACACGACACATGCGGCTCATATTCGCTTTATGCTACAAAACAACGCAATTCCTTGTAGGAGAAGTTGCACCCTACTGAGTGCTACATCCTCATCAAATTTCACGCGATTTCATCCAACATACCACACGCTAGCTGTAGATTATCGAAGTTGTAGAGTGTTTAGAATGCTATTCACTGCACTAAATGTGAGATTATTAGCTTCTAATTGCGCTAATCACCATGTCATTCACTCTTTGATGTCTTGCAAAGCTTGCACAAATGGTTTGGTGTTCACAATTGCTCTCGACATCGGCTTCTCTCCAATGCCAATCATCTACTCGTTTGAAGATATGTTTAAAAGGCTTATAGTGCACCCATGAGATGTATAGAGATCAGTGAGAGTTTTTACACTAATCAATTGATGTTTTACAGAGCTCATAAAGCTCTAAGAAGCCCTGATAAACCCACTCACCCTTTTCATTCTCTTGATATGTATGCTTAACTTCTTGATGAAGATAATGAAACCAAGCTCGACGTACTTTTATTTAGAGGTTTAGACACTACCCTCTTGAGGGAAAGACCTATTGTGAGTGCGTGAAAGTGGTGCGTGTGCAGACAGGAAGAAGTAAGAACGCAGTGCTGTGTGGGTGGAGCAGCTCACCACAATGTTTGTGTGAGAGAGTCCCTTATTCTTCTATTAGTAAAGAATAGTGTACAAGTACTGGCTGGTCGGGCGTCTCTGGCGTGTCCAGCCCGGTGTAAGAGGCACACCACCTTTACCCCAATAATATCCTACTTAAAGGCAAATGTGCCGATAAGTGGTACTACTATAGGACCTAGTAGTATGTACATGAGGTATAAGGAGGAAAGTCATCTCAACCTATGCCTATTGGCTCTCTCGAAGCCGATGCATGCTGTTGTATAGACTCTAGCGGTGTGCGGAAGCGTATGTCCTTGCTAGAATCAACATGTAGACCTTGCAAGTACCTATAATGACCTGCACTACTCCCCGATGCATCATGCTATTGTGAGTCCAAACTGCAAATGCTCTCACTGTAGCTGCTATGTCGGGTATCGACAGTAAGAGGTTGTATATGAGAGTCCCAAATGCTGATGAAATTCGTGTAACCTCAGCTAACCTATCCCTGGCAATCGCCTCTGCACTAAGTGCAATCCTTGCACCATCAAGACTAGAGACAAATAAATGTGATGAATCAAGGGTGCTCAAGACTAAGACCATCCCTGCATCCATCGTACCATGCTCTACTTGTCTTGGCATACCCGCATGTCAAAGAAATCCATATCGCTCATCTACATGGTAGGAGGCATCTATATCCTAAGAGGATCAATTTGCTGTGTCTCGCTAGAGCATTGCCGCTCTAGCTGTGCATCTACATATATGTCATGCACAACACTCTAGAGTTCATCCAGGAAAGATACATATCCAGTCTCTCGTTGGTATGACTATAATGTAATCGAGACTATGCCGTCTTACACGTGAATTACTGCTTTGCTCCTTGACTGGCAAAACACAGAATCTGTCACCACCAGCGATGACTGCTCTAGTCATGCAATCAAAGAGCTATCCTGCTCTACATGTCCCTGTCCTCAGACCCTACATGAACAACAAGCGAAGTGTTACACTACTCATTAGCAAAGTGTACTCGCCTAGACTACAAACGTATGCATGGCGACAGACTCACAGAGACTATGGCATCTCTAACACCAAGAATGTAGAGAAGAGTCGAACGAGCACCATGATGGCCTCACGCTATCACAAGCAAACCTCTCCTTGTCAAGTAAGACTCATATGTCAACTGAACATGACACCCATGATCTTTGAGCTGCGAGATGGAGATCAAACTTCTACGAGCATCAGGCACATACTGAACGTAATGGAGCACAAGCATACTCCCACTGACAAAGTACAAATGAATGTCACCCATAGCATGAACACCATCTTGTCTCAGAGTAGAAAACATGTTAAACCACTCCTTGCGAGGAGTAACATGGCGTAAAGCACTGCTGTTTAGTTGTCAATCGTGAGATAAATTCCACGCATGTCTGGGTAAACTTGCGGAAGTAGGAGTGTCTACCACAGTCATACTTTCAACAACAACCAACAAAATTCTCCCCGTTGTCTCCAATGCCTCAAACAACATCTCCTTATGTGCCCTGGTTTGCTACAATGCCAACAAATCATATGTCTGCTCCTCTGAGATCTACTTGATACACCAACCTGTGTATCCAATGACGAACTGTTACTACAAAATGCCATAACTAAGCGCAAAACGAGTCTATAGATCTGTCCACAGCAAGTGTAAATGCACGGTCTACAAGAGGATATTTGCTCAATACAATGCAAAAGAAAACTGGTTGATCAAAGACCTATCACCAAAACTATGGCAATGATAGCATAAAGCGCATAACCCTCTGCTAAAAATAAGAACCAATCATGCATAAATAATGACCATACACAATGAGAGCGCAAGCGAAATGACCATCTGCATAGACACAAGCCAAAACTTGGCTAACAACTCTCTAGCACTTGTCACAAAGTGCATAAAACCAGGCAAAAAGCCAGCAGAGTCACCTCTATAAAGCAGAGTCACCTCTATAACTGGAGCAAAATCTCAATGCAAATCTCAACCATAAACTGTATCCAAGATGCCAAAGTGGGAGAAGCTCTCGGCCACTATAAATTGACAAAATTTGTCAACAAAAAGATATGGCAAAGTGGGTGTAAACCTCGACTACTATAGTTCTCGAAAGAGGACTCAAAACCATAAACCAAACCCATTACTCAATGCCAATGAGTAGAAATGCCAAAATGGCTCCATAATTTCACATACAATGACAATCCACATCCAACGTACATCAAGGGAGAGACTGCACATAAGCAAGCGCTGAAAGAGGTGCAATCCAAAAAACTAATCAATATGGAAACAATGCTCTTAAGAGAGCTCACCGACACTCAAAAGTGCTCACCGAAATGCATGTACAATGGGAATCAACCATGTGCCATAACCATATGCAAATTCATCTGCAAAGACCATAGATTGAAGCACAAAATCACTGGCAAAGTATCCCGTGGAAACTTGTGAAAGAAGCTCCACCTATGTGCTCGAAAAACTGCATCTCTCAAGAGACCACTTTGATGGTGTGTAAACGCCTCTGTGATTCTTTGCCCAAATCTACTAAAAAATCCTCAAACCACAAGCTCTACACAAGCTGAAATTGCATCTTCAACTTAGAATTTATGCTCTCAACTTCGAGCACCTGACCAACGATATTTATGACAATAATGGACAACATTTTATGTCTATACTTATGAAAATTCATAGTAGTTTTCCTAGAAGATATACTACTCTATAGTAAATCTCAAAAAGAATACTTAGAACATTTGTGTCTGGTGTTCGAATTGTTGAAATAACATAAATTATTTGCGAAGAAAAGAAAATGTGATTTCTGAGACCGAGATTTATTATTTGGATCACGTCATATCCGCAAAGGGAATGCAGATGGAACCTAAGAAAGTGGAAGCTATTCTCGAGTGGCCAGTATCAAAAATTCTCAAAGAACTGTAGATTTTCTTGGGTAGATCGAGCTTTTACCTACAATATATAAAGGACTATGTAAAGATCATAGTCTTGTTGGCAGACCAGTTGAGGGCAAAAAGTAAGAACATAAGTTGGGAGGAAGACCAATAGAAAAGCTTTGAAAAGCTTAAGGTGGCTATAACGACTGCACTTATATTGACTATAGTGGATCCGAATAAGCTGTTTTTCTTGGAGATAGATGCAAGTAATGAGGCAGTTGGAGCCATGCTTATACAAAGGGGACGCCTGATTGCATTTGAAATTAAAAATTTAGATCTTGCCTAACGCAACTTCTTGAACTATGAGCGAGAGTTATTGGCTATAGTACATGCACTTAAAGGAGGAGACACCATTTATATGGTGCCACTTTTAAGGTCTAGATAGATCATGAAATTTTGAAATGACTTTCAAGTCATAAATAAATTGAAGGGTAGGTGGACGGAAATCCTACAGGAGTTTGACCTTCATATACATTACTAGAGAGGTAAATATAATGTAATGGCGGTTGCAATTAGTCGCATATGAATGAAGCTTCACAGTCTTCAAAAATGAGTTCTTGGAATCACTATGAGGGTTATGTGAGCACACCATCCTTTACAGAGGTCTGGCGAGTTGTACATGATCGCACTACTTCATAGACACGACCACCTCCCTTGTTGGCACGTAGTGCTAGTCGAAAGGAGAGACAAGCCGTAGGTGTGATAAGTAGGGAAGTAAGAATTAGTACAGAGAGACTAATCAAGACTTTCCGGTATAGTTTGGGGCCAAAGAGCTCTAACGTAGACCCTTCATCACCTTTGGCATCTTCAGTTTCAAAGGGGGATGATAAACTTCGTCGGGGGGAGAAGTATGCTAACTACTCCATTGACGACGGGTACTTACTCTACAAAGGTAGAGTGTGGGTACCAACTATTGGATGACTTTTGGTCCCGAATTCTGAAAGAAAGTCACGATAGTCCAAGTGCCGATCATCTCGGGATTCAAAAGACATATGCACTAGTTAAAAGACAATTCATTGGCTTAGTTTGTTTAAGGACGTCTAGACTTATGTTATGAATTGCAATAAGTTTCAAGTCAATAAACATAAACGTCTCAAGGTTGGGGGGCTACTCCATCCTTTGGAGATTCCTCAGGGAAAATGGGAAAGCATTTCCATGGACTATTATCGGTTTACCCAAGATGAGTTGAGGAAATGATTTTGTGTGGGTGGTAGTGGATAGGTTGACCAAAATAGCAAAGTTTATTGCCATTAAAAAATGATTAAAATGCCAGGGTTGGCAAATATCTTTATTGAATATCTATACAAGCTATATGGCCTGCTCACAGATATAGGGTCATCTAGAGATAAAAAGTTCAATAGTAATTTTGGAGGGAAGTCTTCAAAAAGTTGGATAATTCTCTGAGTATGAGTATAGCAAATCATCCGCAATCTATTGGTCAAACCAAAAAGCGTTAACCAAATCCTAGAGGACATATTGCATTTTTATGTAAGTAAGAAGCAGTCTAATTGGGGAGGATACTCACTCATTTTGGAAATTTCTTACGACATTTTCAAACATTAAACAATTGGATTTACACCGAGTTATGTTGATTATGGTTTCCAATAGAGATCTCCTATGGCTATAGGCTTAGGAAATGAGAATATTCAATATGTCAAGGATTTCTTTGAAGATATGAATGATAGGCTAAAGGCAATAAAGGAAAGCATTTGTAGTATACAAGATCGTGTTAAAACATATGCTGATAAAGGAAGAAGAAAAGTTACCTATGTAGAAGGTGACTTTGTATTCCTAAAGGTTCTTGCAAAGTCAAAAACTATGAAAGCGAAAAAGTGTGACAAACTTTCTCCTAGATACTGTGGTCCCTTTAAAGGTCTTAAAAAGATTGGGATGTAGCATATAAACTTGAGTTATTTGAGAGTTCTCAGGTTCACCCTGGCTTCCACATTAGTAAACTGAAGAAATCAGTTCACATTTTGGAGAATATAGTTTCTTTCCGAAGATTTTGGTTGACTTGATAGAGCCGCCAAAGGCATTACATGAACCGGAAAGGATTCTAGGGTATCAAGATAGACAAAGACATCATAAAGTGTACCATGAAATACTAGTTAAGTGGACATACTTAGACGAGGAAGCGGCAGCTTGGGAATGCCGTAGCTAAGAGAATTTCCCCTTGTTTTTGAAGATGAAAACTCTTTATAAGGGGGCATGAGTAATGCCATGTAGCCTATAATGGCTACATCCAAGTTGATCGGCTTTCATTCATTCAATCGGAAAGGTTTAGGGGGAGACCGCCTGGACGTAGTGTCTGGGGGGTCAGAACAATGTGGACATCACCACACGTTATAAGGGTCCAAGGATGAGGGGTAATCTAATTCTCTCATGGTTGGATGCTGAACTATCGACCAAACCCTCTTGTGGTGGAGTGTCCATAGCGGCATTATAGGTATTTAACATTGGTATCAGAGCCGGAGTGCGATTTTTGAGAGTTTTTTTCCATGTTGTTTTTGAGGATGAAAAATCTTTTGTTGGGGGGGGGGGGGGGGGGGGGGGGGGGGGGGGGGGGGGGGGGGGGGGGGGGGGGGGGGGGGGGGGTAAATTGTCACATAGAGTTTGTAAAGGCTGTGTGGGAAAGGTGAGATTCAAGGCAGGACGCCCGCGATCGTAGTTCCCGAGTGGCCGGACCAATGTGGACAACATAACACACCTATAAGGGTCCGAGGATGAGGGGTAATCTCATTGTCTCATGGCTGGGTGGTGATCTATCAACTAGATCCTCTTGTGGTGGAGTGCTCGTAGCGACATTATAGCTATTTAGCATTTCTAGTAGCTACAAATAAAAGAAACATGTTGTGTGGTAATTTTTATGTCAATGAGTAGGATATGTGGCAATGCAAACTACCCACTCCATGTAGAGGGGCTTTTAAACAACTTCAACAGGTTGAAGCTTTACTTAGACATAACTAATGTAGACAACACAATACAAACCAAGTGTAGCAAATTTCCAACACCTTAATCATTGTGGAATTCATTTAGTTTCCTTTTTAATCCCCCTTTATGCATCTTACTTTTAAGGAGGGCCCACACAATTTGATGTTTCCGTGGCCAAGGGGAACCATTGCATCTCTCTCATAAGCAAAGCCCCTAGCAAACCCGGTCATCAACTCACCAATTGAAGAGGTTGCCTAATTAAGCTTATGGTAGAGAAGACAATATTCACAAAGCTGGATTGCACAATGTGAAGATATACTTTTGCCTCCTTCTAGTAGGGGGCCTTGAAAACAATAAGCCACTAGTATGAGGGCCACTCCATTTCAGTGAGATCTTTTGGTAGCTTGCCCTCACTCATACTTTGCACTAAACTCCTTTGCTGAACAACAATATTTTCTATAAGCTGTGGGTACATCCTTGACCCTACTCATACAATAAAACTACTTAGATTGAGTAGATAAACACACTAACACAACCATAAAAACATAAGCATTTGCAAGTATGGGGGTTCTACTTTATCATTTGTTAAATAAAAACCTTCTTGGAATTCCTTATTGGAGTGCTTGTTTGAGGCGTGCCCTTGATTGGTGCTATGCAACAATAGTCACACACATAGGGAGAGGAGCTGCATAAAGAGCAAGGAGAGCACAGATGGTAGGGGACAAAGAAGCAACTATGTTCACTCAAGCTTGAGCATGAAATGGGGGCCATGGCACTACTTAAGAAGCGAGAGAGAGAGAGAGAGAGAGAGAGAGAGAGAGAGAGAGAGAGAGAGAGAGAGAGAGAGAGAGAGAGAGAGAGAGAGAGAGAGAGTACATAGAGCCCACCCTTGTGCCCATTAGACTACCCTAGGTCCCCGAACTTGCTTGACATTGCTGATGTCTAGAATGCTAGATGTGTAGTCTGCAACCCTCAAGTCAGTTGGGTGCTACGAAAAGCAAATGGTTGCCCAATGCTTTTAGGTGCAAAAGTAGGTTTAGCTAATTGGTGTGTCTTATAAAGAGCAAGGAGAGCAAAGATGGTAGGGGACAAAGAAGCAACTATGTTCACTCAAGCTTGAGCATGAAATGGGGGCCATGGCACTACTTAAGGGGAGAGAGAGAGAGAGAGAGAGAGAGAGAGAGAGAGCCCCCTTGTGCCCATTAGACTACCCTAGGTCCCCGAACTTGCTTGACATTGCTGATGTCTAGAATGCTAGATGTGTAGTCTGCAACCCTCAAGTCAGTTGGGCGCTACGAAAAGCCAATGGTTGCCCGATGCTTTTAGGTGCAAAAGTAGGTTTAGCTAATTGGTGTGTCTTATAAAATCTAGTAGATTTCTCTCTCTCTCTCTCTCTCATGTGGAGAAGAAAGATCTTTTCATGTTCAAGGTTTTAGAGGGCATGCAAAATGTTTGGTCCATTCTCTCTCTCTCTCTCTCTCTCTCTCTCTCTCTCTCTCTCTCTCTCTCTCTCTCTCTCTCTCTCTCTCTCTCTCTCGCAGCCATTTTGACATAGTAGACATTGATTCACTCTTTTGATCACAACTTCTTCATCCAAACTCCGATTTGGGCGATCTATAGCCTCAATTGAAGAGCACAACACCCTCCACACATTGATGTAAAAATAGAAATTTTTTGAGTTATGGAAGACTTGTTTTTTTTGTGCAGTAGCATTTCTAAAGTGAAGAGGTTCGAGGAAGTTGACTCTCATCTCTTATTTTACAGACATTGTTTTCGGGCACTCGCAAGGGTTCTTCTTCTTCAACAAGGTCCACAACCATTGGAATGTGCCTTAGACAACTATTCTAGGTTGGTAGTTAAAGTTAGCTCATACCATACATAAGACTTCAGATCAGACCAAAGAGTAACTGAAAGATAAAACTAGAATTGAAAAGAGATTATGACATTAAAACCGAGAAATGAAACTGGAGTTGTATTATTCAAATCAGACAATTATATAGAAGTGTAGTCAGTGAGACAAGTAAGCCTTCAACTTAATGAGAATTACAAAGCATGAACAACTCTTAGCTAAGAGTATGCCATAACACTAGGCTTAGGATTGGGGAATCTTTATAGAGTCCATAATATGACATAATTCAGACTCAACCACACAAATTTCATCTTTGACACTGATGGCCGGCTTTGAGAGGCTACGACCATCGGAACAACCCCATTCGGGGAGCTTATAATAAACAATTTTTTTTTCTTTCTTCCTAATTGCAGGTTGCCGCCATCCCCCCCCTTGCTCATGCGCATGCAGAAGGGACCGCATCCCCCCCCTCCCCCCCTCCATTATCACTACAAGCGGCCAAGCTCTCTCTCTCTCTCTCTCTCTCTCTCTCTCCCTTGCTCGTCACCAGCTAAGAAGGCGTAAGGAATAGTCTCTCTCTCTCTCTCTCTCTCTCTCTCTCTCTCTCTCTCTCTCTCTCTCTTTCCACACACACACACACACACACACACAACCCCATACACACACCCACACACACTCCCCTCACCCGCTTTCTCTCCATCTCTCTCTCTCTCTCTCTCTCTCTCTCTCTCTCTCTCTCCCCACCCTCGTTCACTCTCTCTCTCTCTCTCTTTCTCTCTCCCCCCCTCCCTTTCCTGTGTCAACGGCCAACGGATAAGCACTCTCTTTCTCTCTCTCACACCCACACCCACACCCACACACACACACACACACACACACACACACACACACACACACACACACACACACACACACACACACACACACACACAACACACACACACACACACACACACAGACACAGTAGTACTATTAAGGCTTTAGTTTTTCCCTCCTTCTATATATCCCCCCCCCCCCCCCCCCCCCCCCCAATCCTGAAGCACTCGTGGGATACTGACTTATAACATTCAACTTATGGCCTGTGGGACTATGCCCTTGCATAACAAATCTCTCCTAGAATTGGGCGTGAGTAAAACGCCGAGCTCTCATTGCAAATGGTAGGCAGCCTGCGCATCTGGGGTATGGATCTCCCCTAGCAAGGCTTTCTGTGCATCACTTGAAGACGCTACACAGCAGGGTGGCTTGCCTCTCTCATCGATCACGCTTAGGAAAATGCAGCTCAATCTCTATAAATAAGGTGAGGGCGCACCTTGCCCCTCACTTAGCTTGTGTATGTTTTTGTTGTTCTGACTAAAGGCAATATACCGTCTGCTTCACTGTCCGAGCTATGGAGCTCGCCGCTCAAAACACTTAGGTTTTTCTCTAGGCTTTTTTGAAAAAAATCTTTTGGTTATTTGTTGCTTCGAAAACAGTTAGTTAATACTACTTGCAGTAGTGCTCATAGCATAACATGGAACTGAATAACATTCATTAGGGTTTTTTCTTTACGAAGTTGTTTTGGCAATACTCTGCGTAGACTGGTTTTTTTCATAAAAACTGCTGTAGCCCTTAGATATGGTAGCAATGTATATTTTTCGACTGATGGGACTTATTAGAAGGATTGCGGGATTTGCTGACTAGTCTCTTGAGAAAAATATACATCATTGGGTATCTTGGCTTGGCTTAAGCCGTTGCAGGTCCCTGTCGTTTACCAACCTAACTAAGGTTTGTTCAAAAAAGGTGGCTCTGTTTTAAGCCGATACAGGCTTTTTCACTGGGCGCTCTTTTAGCCGACACTGGTTTTTTTGGGCTCTGTTTTAAGCCGACACTGGTCTTCTTCTTCTTTGTTCAAGCCTAACAGTAACCGAACATTACAATGTTTTGTATGATGACTAATCACTTGGCTTTGTTAAAAAAAAGGGAAAGGGGGGGAGGGGGGGGGGGGGTAAGTATATAGCTAATGCATTTAGCTATGGCCTGTAGCTAAGGCTAGTGACCGCATGAGAAGTGAATGGAACCTTGAGTTTTCTGAAAGCTTATGCTTGTTTTGGTGATAAAATTCTGTCTGACACCGACAAGGAGACGTTTGGCTTTTCTGTTTTAAGAAATATGGCAACTCTTGGACTTTGGCATAATACCTTCCCTCATGATTTCATATGGGGAGAAGGTGTTAAGGTTATCTTAACCCATCTAGCACCCAGGACAATGGAAACTTGAAGGTATCTTGGAGAAAAACAGGGCTGAAAACTACCGAACTGTATTGAATACTTAAGGAAAAACTTGAAGTTTTGAAGGTAAGTATATACTCTCAGCATAAAAAAAACTGGCCTTTGGCTCATGACATAAAGTTCCACTTGATACTCTATTTCGGATTGGTAAGTATATGGTTGCTACTGTTAGTATAAAGCATAGCTACCAAGCTATGAAGAAATCTTGGGAGATTGAAGGTAAGTATATGGTTGGTACCCTCAAAACTTGGCATAAATATCGAGATATGGCTCGAGAAATGAGGTTCCACTTAGTAAAATGGAATTTTTTTGATACTTTAGTGCTTAGTAAGTATATGGTTGCTACTATGGGCTCAAGCATAGCTACCAAGCTATGGCTTAGCAAGTAAACCTCACTATTCCTTAAAATTTTTTTCTAAAAGAAAACTCTTGATTCTTGGTGGACTTCACCACTCAAATTAGAAGGTAGATTATACCACTAATTTTGGAAGGAATATATAAAGAATGCTAAAAAATCTAATAAACTTAAAGCTTGTCTAAAGTAAGTAAATTTTGTAAGATGGACATGGATAACAAGTGATATGGACCATTGATACTTGTAAAACACATCCAAGGCTAACTGAATTGTTGTTTTGTTTGGATGGATGCAGGTAAGGACTCTATCTTATCTTGGAGGGTTTTCTTTTCTTTGGCAAGCAACATTACTGTGATGAACTACCCACTGAGGAACGGGGAAGTTTTTTTATTACCAATCTTACTGAAAGAGGACCTCTTTCCTACAATCATTGTACCTAAATAATTCTGATACTGAGTTATTTTTGTACATATCAGTTCATTGTTCCTTGGCCAGCTGTCTTTTGAATGTAAAAATTCAATTATGTCTTATTAGTTAAGATCTAAACAGCTACACACACACACACACACACACACTCTAGTATACTACACACTAGTAATAATTCAATTATGTCTTATTAGTTAAGATCTAAACAACTACACACACACACACACACACACACACACACACACACACACACACACACACACACACACACACACACTAGTATACTTGTCATAAGTTCTTTAAAATACCTCCCCCCCCCCCTCTCCCCCCCCCATGGTTGCATAATAATGATACCCTTTAGCCATGCCAATGGAAACTGCCATATAATGGGACTTTAACCCCGCTTAATCAAAGCGTGAAGAATCGAGTGATATCATCACACGGGGTAGGCGGCCCCTGTCCACTCTCTATCGCATTCCCTAGGCATTGGCACTTACAGGCTCGCGCAGTTGAGGGCAGCCGAATGCATTCAACCTGCTGGCTCTAGGAGCGTGCATGCCATTCTATATAAACTGAGGTGAGGGCATACTCTGGCCCTCACTTAGCCCTGGAGTAGGTCTTTTTTTCTGCTCATTTTCTCCACTGTTTGAACTTGTTAAAATGGAACTTGCAGCTCAAGTAACACAGGTACCTTACTACAAAGCTTCGGTTTTGGTTTGATTGTTGTTGCAGTACTATGCATGGTTGGTAAAGAAAGATGCCGTCTGAGTTATACACTGTGTATTTGTCTTAAACGTAAAGACAAACTTTTGAGCCATATGGCTTAGGATTTGAGCAGAGTAATGGTTTTTTTGAAGGGAATGCTTGCATGTAATCTAGGGGTCGTCGGCTCTGTAAAAAGCCGCTGCATAATTTGGTATATAAACTGCTACAACTGGGCATTGTTGTGGGCCTTGGGACTGCTTGTGCATAAAGAGAAACTAATTTTAGGCCTTTTTTGTTGACTTTACTAATGGGGAGAACACCTGAGTGAAAGGTGTAAGCTATACAGATTGCTATATTGGCTTTTTTGCCGCTTTAGGACTTTACCTGCGTTTTGTAGTAAGGTACATGGTTATGGGTTTTGTATTAATAAAGGGAACACCTGCATGAGCTGGTTGTCGTTACAGGCAGTTATATTGGCTCTGTTGTTTAGCCCGCTGCAGGACTTTACCTTTGCAGGCATAATGTGTTAAAACATTTGGTTTGGAAATAGGGGTATGTGTTGTCATCATCTGGAAGCATACAGACAAAGCACAGAACGAGCGAGTAGGGCTCTCTCATTGAACAAAAAAATCAGCCTGAGTTAATGTGTGTGTGTGTGTGTATGTGTTGGTTTGGCTTGATAACATGGTTGTTCTCAACGGCTGCTACACCTGGCACTGATATAGTTTGGTCCTAATAACTTCTTATGCATAAAAGGTGACTATTGTTCGTCAACTATATTAATTAAGGCAATACCTGCACAAGTTGGTTTTGGCTAAGGATTTTTTTGACTCTGTTATAGCCGCTGCAGGACCTTGCAATTGCGGGCTTTACAGGTTATGTGGTTTTTTATTGGTCTACTCATTAGGAAAAGGAGATATTCGTTTGGTACCTTAGGTTGTTACATTGTATGGAAAAAATGATTAATATCTTGCACGAACATGGCCGGATATTACCTTTCTTTGTTTAAAGGGATGCCAATAGCTGGTATAATGAAATCATGGGTCTATTAATTTTGAAGGTAAGTATGTAAACAACTACTTTGGGCTCTTGGCATAATAACCGAGCTACTGTTCTTAAATCTCTTGGGACACTACTGTTCCTAAAAAGTTGCTAATGACTTATGGATATCTTGGGATGATGAAGGTAAGTATATGGCTGGTTTTTTCCGGCTCTGGTATAGCTTGCAAGCTATTGCTCTGAAAAATAAGGTTCCACATTAAGAAAAAGGAGTCTTGCTACTCTATTGACCGGTTATACTGGTATCTTATTGGTTATAAAAAACGAGGTAGTAATCACCCTCATCTGATACCTTTGGTTGACAAAAAGTAGTCGGATTTCACATCCCTTTGTCTAAAGGGGTACCTTTGATACCATGGGTTTACTAATTCTGAAGGTAAGTATATGGTTACATAGCTACTGAGCTATGGCTCTCGAAATAGTTTGACTCTTAATGGACTTCACCATTTAGAAAGTAGATCGTAACACTCATTTGTGAAGTAATAAGAAAAGATTGCTAAAACATACCAGTTCTAATGAATAAACCTAGCTTGTCTAAAGTAACTAAAACCTATAAGATGGACATGGATAACAACTGATATGGTCCATTGATACCTGTAAAACACATCCAAGGCTAACTGAATTGTTGTCTTGTTTGGATGGATGCAAGTAAGGACTCTATCTTATCTTGGAGGGTTGTCTTTTCTTTGGCAAGCAACCTTACTTTAATGATATACTCACTGAGGAACGGGAAAGTTCTTTTACTACTTGTCTTACTGAAAGAGGATCTCTTTCCTACAATCATTGTACCTAAATAATTCTGATACTGAGTTATTTTTGTACATATCAGTTCATTATTTCTTGGCCAGGTGTCTTTTGAATGTGAAAATTCAATTATGTCTTATTAGTTAAGATTTAAACAGCTACACACACACACACACACACACACACACACACACACACACACACACACACACACACACACACACACACACACACACACACACACACACACACACACACACACACACACACACACTTATCTAGCTGACAAGTCGTTGGCTAACCCTTGGTTGACAGCTTCCCTCTTTGGTGTGCTAACCTAGAGTTGCTACTCCAACTCATCTACCAAAAATAGGTATGGTTTAAATACCTTTTTGGTCGAGTAACTCTGTCACCTAAAAACTACCTACCTTGTTTAAAGCTAAGTAACCCACTCCTAGTCTATTATTAGCTGGCATTCCTACTAACCTCTATGGCATCATTATTACTAGCATGAGCAATAGACGTGTATTGCCCTCTTACGAGAAGTATCAAAACATAAACACACATGCTCGTACACACAAACCTATGAGCTTCTCTTGCATACACTGCTTCTTGAAATTGCTCTTGCCACAATACTTCTCCGTGGATTGATAAACCCTAGAACCCTAAGGGAATACACCTCACAGCTGGTCTCTTTTGGATTAGCTGGAGCTCTGAACTAGCGGTGGACTTGAATGAGACAACTCACATAATGTGAAGGTTCATAATGAAGTCAACCACTATAGGTATGGGTGCATAAAAATAACCCCTCTATTTCTGGAATCGAGGGGTGCTTATTAGTGTGCATCACCACACGCCCTTCTTGCTTGGTACTTCCCCGCGAGCTAACATAGGCAAACGCGACCACACACCCAGAATCTCTCTCTCTCTCTCTCTCTCACACACACACACACACACACACACACACACACACACACACACACACACACACACACACACACACACACACACACACACACCACTTGCGTGGAGCTCTCCTGCAACATTTCTCTCTCTCTCTCTCTCTCTCTCACACACACACACACACACACACACACACACACACACACACACACACACACACACACACACACACACACACACACACACACACACACACAGACCACTTGCGTGGAGCTCTCCTACAACATTTCTAAGCACAGGCACTTTTGATGATACCTCAGTGGATATTTTTTTGATGATATTTTTCCAATGTTAATGAAAGTGGAATCAAGATCATGGTACAACAGCATTGGTGCAAGCCACCAAGGAGAGGTGGGATATGCTCAGAGCAGCATTCCTAAGGCGTTTTGGAGAAGGCATCACATCCGACAAACTATGGCAATTGCTGATGGAGTTGAAGCAAGGAAGTATGGCTGAGTATGCAACATAAAAATCAAAGTTTGTGGATCTATGGGGACGATGGGTTGCATCGTTGAGGGAGGGTGAAGGGGCACCCGATTTCTTAAAGAAAGACCGGTTTGTGGCTGGTTTATGGCCAATTTGTTTTCCTGCTACGTATGAGGTAGCAGTTGAAGTAGCCCGCCTTAAAGATAAGGAGTTTCATCTAAAAGCCAGAACTATCAAGGAAGAGGAACCGAGAAGGGCCCAACCACACCTAGCCGCACCTGCAGTAGTCGTCTAGAGGAATCAACCATAGAACCAGATGAAGATCAACAAGACTTGCTCAATCGAAACACAAACCAGGTAGAGAATCTTTCAGTACATCTGGTACAGCAAGGGCATGCACCTGCTAGAAATGTAGAGCAAGGAAGAGGGCAGCAAAGATAGAATCAAGACTACCATTGTTACAATTGTGGAGAGGACGGCCATGGCATGTACTACTGTCCTCATCCAAGAAGGCATAACTTCAATAGAGGAGGAAGGAAGAATCAAATCTCTCCACCAAGGGCGAGACCACCACCACCCAGGAAACCAGAGCAGATTCCACCGGTCCAAATCCTTCGACCACCCGTACAACCACCACCACCGCAACCTCTCATTCCACCGCTACCTCCACCACCTGCTAGAAACCAAGCTGTAAGTGTCATCAACCTTGAAGAGAAAGGAAAGACAAAGGTAGAAGAGCGTGTCAAAGAGAAGGACAAAGGGAAAGGAAAAGTAGAAGAAGTGGATGCCATGAGAGTGAAGCATGCTAGGCACGAAGAGGCCTCTTAAAGGGAGGAGAAGATGAAAGGAAAAGGAGAGTCTAGCAAGCATGCGTCTAAGCCTCGACAAAAGATTGACATCGTGGATTTTTTGTTGGATGAGTATGCTAAACCATATGACCTAGTTCAAGATGTATTCATGCAGGGTCCGAATATAACATGGCCCCAGTTACTCCATTTTGCACCAAGGATGAGGAGACAAATGGAAAAAAATGGTAAGTACTAGAAAGTCAAGGCCAAGGATAGATGGGGCTATCTCTCGGAGGAATCTTGACGACATCCTACCTATCATGGATACCCACATCAAGGGCCAATGCATTTCAAACGTCTACATAGATGGTGGTGCACAAATATGCATCATGAGTGAGAAAATGATGCACCATCTAGGCTTAGAGATAAGTAGGCCAGCACACTGCTGAGCTAAAATGGAAAATAACATCAAAGTGAATTGCGTAGGCATTGTGAATGCAGTCAAGGTGAAGGCATTCAACACAAAAGTGGAGGTAGAAGTTTTTGTCATGCCACACAAAGGAGAGGGCTACCCTATCATTCTCGGAAGGCCATGGCTCATGGCTATGGAGGCTAAGCAGGACTGGAGTACTGGAATGATCTAGATGAAGGATGCTAAGGGAAAGTCCATATTCTACGACATGAAGACTTAGACGCAACACAACATGACCTTGGAGGCATCGGAAGATGAATTCACCAATGACTCTTTGACCACATCGGGAGAAGAGACGACAACAATTGAGGAGAGCGACAATAGCATCCAAGTGATGGGAGTCATCCTCAGAGATGCAAAGATATTGAAACAATCTGAAACACCACTAGAGAACCAAGATGGACCATCACGTACGCAACCCTTGGTGGATACAAGTTACATTAGATGCTCTCCAATGAGTTAGCTAGTGAAGAGAGAGAAGAATACATCTCTACGCTGGGTAACTTCACCACACTTTTCATTGATGGTTATGACAAGATCATAGGCATCACAGTGGTGTAGTACTGCATAAGACTCAAGGAAGGAAGTAAGCCTTTAGTGCAAAATCTCAGAAGGCTTGGGGTAGTTCAACAAGAGGCATTTCCAGTGGTGGTCACGCCAAAGAAGAATAGTAAGTGGAGGGTTTGTGTAGACTACAAACCTCTCAATGCAGCAACAAAGAGGGATCATTTTCCCCTCCCATTCCAAGACGAGATCCTCAACGAAGTAACATGTCATGAGCGCTACACAGTATGTGATGGCTACTCAGGCTACTTCCAAATCAGCATTTCTAAAGAAGACCAAAAAAAGACAACCTTCATAACACCATGGGGATTTTTTGCTTATAGAGTGATGCCTTTGGCCTCACCAACGCTCCGGCCACATTTCAACGTTATGTAACTTTTGTCTTTCAGCCATACTTTGGTAAGTCAATACACGTTTTCATAGATGATTTCTGCATCTTCTCGCTCCCTCCATTTGAGCAAGGTTTATGATGGCCTGGCTAGGCTGCAAACCTTGGGTGTCCAACTTAACGTATATAAGTGTCACATTGGTGAAAGCAAGGTCACTCTTCTCGGCCATGTAATTTCAGCCAAAGGAATTGAGACTGACCCAAGCAACGTTCAAGCTTTAGTGTCTTTGTCATCACCCACAATAGCTAAGCAATTTGTCTCTTTCCTTCAGAAGGTAAGGTATTTGAGCAGGTTCATTCACTTGCAAGTCACCCATAGAGATGTCTTCTTATGGAGTGAAGAAAATGAGCAACAATTTAGCGAAGTGAAATAGATCCTGAATACACTTCCCATCATTGCACCCCCTAGATGGGACGAGCCATTTTATGTTAACCCCAGTGTAGGGAGTGATACACTTGGAGCTGTACTAATGTAGAAGGACCCCCAAACTTCTTTCATTCATCCTATCTACTTCTCTAACCGTGTCATGACCCCATCGGAAAAAGGATTCACCACGGTAGAGCACATGGTGCTTGCATTGATGTTTGCCACTACAAAGTTCTGCTCTTATCTATTGCCTAGACCCTTTGTAATTCTAACAATGGAAGAGATCTTTCCATATGTGATGCAACACATGGATGTCTCATCTAGAATTTCTAAGTGGCTTGTTAGATTACAAGAGTTTGATTACACTATGCAAGTGGAAAACTCCACCAGAGCTAGCCTATTAGGTATTCTTACTCATCGTCACTATGAGAAGAAGCTAAAGGTCAACACAGAAGGCAAAGGAGTGACACCAATGGTGGAAATTCCTCAGCTAGAAGGAGCTCACTCTCTTTTCTTTGATGGAGCTTACAAAAGAACAATGGACCAGCAGGCTGCAGCTGGCATCATCATTCTCAATGATCGAAAAGAAAAGGTCTTCTCTATTGGGCAGCTATGCTACACTCCCACTCCAACAATGAATCAGAGTATGGGGCCCTAATTCTTGGATTAGAACAATGTGTTTTAAAAGGTGTTCAACGCCTAAATGTGCTTGGCGATGCCATGCTCTTGATTAAGCAGATAAATGTCACTTGGATTTGAAAAAATCAGGTTTTTCTTGGCCAATTACGCCAAGTTAAGGATCTGTCAAGGAAGTTTGAAGCAGTGCAATTGTTTCATGTCCCTAGGGCAAAAAATCAAGAAGTACATACCCTAGACAAGGAGAGAATACAAGATGTTCCCATAGGAGCAATCTAACTAAAGCTGCCCCTATTCCAGGGTAGCAATGCTATGCCAGAAATCATCAGCTTATTAGATACAGGAGAATGTCTGGAAGGGTATACAAAGGGCCAAAAACAATGGCTTGTCCAAAAGGCAACAAGATACCACCTTATAAATAGCACCTTGTACTGCAAGGGCAAAGACCAGATTCTCAGGCGAGTGCCAATCTCCAGTGAAATCACGGAGGTAATCTCAAGTTGCCATGATGGTGTTTACGGCGGCCACTTTGCTCTAGATATTACTAGTAGAAAGATTCTACAGGCAGGATTCTCTTGGCCTAGTTTAAACAGGGATGTGCATTATTGGTGTAAAACATGGAGAGCTTGTCATGTATCCAGTGATCAAACACTAGCCTATGAGCCACAGACTCCTATCATCTCATATGGCCCATTTGAGAAGTGGGGAATATATGCAATTGGTCCTTTACCAAGGGCCCAATCAGGTAAACTATACATTCTAGTTGGTGTGGACTAAATGACCCGATGGGCAGAAGTAGCAACCACCACACGATGAGAGTCGCAATGGAGAGTCCACAAAGTGGCTGGGAAAGGAAAGTGTGTAGGTCTAAGTCATGGCTAAAAATGTGAGGGAAGCAAGTTCTGATGTGACCAAAAGCTGAGCACTCTAGTAGTGTGTGGTACTTAGACTCTCAAACTTGCAGTGACCATAATGTGCACAATCAATTTGATTCGTCTCCCTTGCCTCAATGCCGTGTCTTAAAACTGGTACTCTAGCCTAAGAAAAAAATGAGCAGGGTGCATGCAATAATCCGTGGTAGCTACTTATATATGTGCTTGATATTTTTGCAATTTTCATGTGAGAAAAAAATCCTTTGTGACTAGAATTAAATATAGAAAGTCCTATGGGTCAAATATGCAACGTTCACAAATTCAATTAACGATTGTCTTATGATGCATATATATTAGATCTATGACTCCATTACATAAGGTGATAATTTTTAATGGTTATGCAAGCCACATTTGGTGATTTATGGCATATCCAAAAAAATTGCGCATGTTGTAATTATGATTTTTTATTTATCAAAGATAATCCTTAAAATAAAGTCCACTTTTCAATTTTTCCGTTCATATGAGGTATTTGTATACAAATACCTCATATGGACACAATTGGGAGATTTATATACACACTTTCATTAGTTTTTCATAGCAATGTTTTCTTTGCAAGAAATTACGTACTATAATTTTTTTTTATTGAGCTTAAATTACAAGATGCCTATGACTTTGAACCCTTGAAAAATGCTTAGTTGATGGGTATTGACCTATAGATACATTATACATCTTAGTTTTGGTCCCAAAACCTCATCATGTTAATGAAAGAGGCCTTGAAAGACCAAAATTTCCATCTTTGTCAGCATTTTCAAGATTTTGGTCTTTTGATTATAACAAAAATCTAGTCCCATAACTAGGTTATGAAGCTCAATTTCTTGCTATAATAAGTTTTTGCCTATCATAAATCTTGAAATATATGCAAAATATTATTTTGATGAGAAGTTGTATTCAATTTATGAAAATTTTGTTAAAACTGCACTAAATTTTTATGACTTTTTCATCTTAAAACTTATCATTATAATCTGTATTCGGTATTAATTTTGGCAAAAGTAAAATTTGGCTATGTTATTCACCTCATAGATAACCTAAGATATGAACATGACCTATGGATTTTTTTTTCTATATTCACCAAATAATTATGACAAGTTGCTAAAAAAATAGGACACTTTAGTGTCTCGGGACATTTGAGTGTCCGATTATAGAACTAGTGTTAAGTTTCTAAAAAAATGCTTTTGGACATTCTAAAACTCTTTCCAAGTAGACTTTGAGATGCTTCTACCCCACACTTCAATTCCATAAAGAAGAGCTGGTGTCACCAATGTGTCAAAAAGGTACTTTTTGAGAACCCAACACTTGATGTTTCTCGCATTATACATGTTCCCAAATGCATAGTACACTCTCTTTCCCACTTCCAAACAATGCATAGCACATTCATGCCACTTGTGTAGCTAGAACCTCAAGGCCAAGCTACTTAAATCTCTCAACAACTTCAAGCGTCTCATTGTTGTACACAATGCATGGCTTCTCCTTATGGTTGGATTTCACAAGCATAACCTTTGATTTGGATTTATTCACAATCAACCCACTATGCGAGCAAAAGTTCTCAAGGACAATCATAAGCTTTTGTGCATCCTGTAAAGTCTGTGCTAGAAGCACTACATCATCCGCATACAACAAAAGCATGATTACCGCATTGCAAATAGTGACCTCTTCAATGCCTTCTTCTTGCATAAAGTTAAGTACCATTTGTTCCAATTGATCGATGCAAAGACCAAAGAGAGTTGGTGACAACAGACATCCTTGTTCAACCCCAATAGTGCTTGCTGAAATTTCTTTTCCCATGTGCAATTAATAGATCACCTTCTCATAGATTCGAGAAATCGTAAGCATAAACTCACCTTGCACTTGGAGTTCTTCCATCCTTCTCCACAAATTGTTACATGGAATCATATCAAAGGCTTTCTTAAAGTCCACAAAGCAACAATACAATCACTTTCCTTTCAATCGAATTTCCTCCATGAGAACACAAAGAGTGACAAGATGATCAATGGTGCTATGATGTCGATAAAAACCCGATGGTCCTTTTGCATGCTTGCCATTCTCTTCAGCCCAATCACTCAATATTATCTCTATTATGCACCCAAACAAATTTTGCATAAGAGACCCAATTATCATAGCATGTCGATAGTTATTTACATTCTTTACATCCCCTTCTTTATGCAAATGCTTGACCCAATTAGAACTCCAATTATAATGCAAACCATGTTGAAGGGCAAGGTTGAACATATCACACATCCACTCATGTGTAAAAGCTCCCGTCCATTTCATTTCCAGCTTGATACCTTAAAGATCTCCCGCTTTGCAAGTGGCCAACTTTTTGAGCCCATCACATACATCCTCAATAGTAAAAAAAGAGGACATACATGAAAGTGAAGCATAAAAAGGAATTTTTTCAGCATTTGGTTGCTCATAGTAACCTACAGTGTGTGTACATATCCACAAGACTCAAGCTATCAAAACTCTCAACCCACTTGCCCCTTAAGTTTTTCCAAAATCTTCCAAATGCACATGCCTTTTTTTGGACTTGAAAAAATTGTTTCTTTACTTCCCATCTTTTTCTCATTTTTTGAATCATTGCCTTGTATGTATGCAAATGACTTTGATATTTTTCTTTGTCCATAGTTGCATCAAGCTTTATCAAGGACTTTTGAGCATCTTGACATTCTTTATCAAACCACCTTTTGTGTGATCTAGCTTTGTTGATACTATGGAAATGCTTTATGAAAAAGCATTCTTCGGCACAATAACAAATACATAGTGATAATTAGATTATCAAGCTTAGTTGCTTCTCCACATGCAATTTCAATACATAAGGTCTGATGGTTTGATTCCGGGATTCAATGGACAAGCATAAAACTCTTTATTCGATACATGATGGATTCAAAGAGTAGCATATACTCAATCACACTATCCCCAATATGTTTTCTACATGTAGATTTATTGGTTCCACTCCATAAAGATACGCCACTGGCAATGAGCATATCCGTGCTATTAGACATGTATAAAAGTATCTTTTCATAGTGATCTGGCTCTTTCTCTTCCATTGAAGTACGATCCTACAAGTGAACTTCCTCCAATTTCCTTGAAATGCATGGTATATCAAATTGTTGAGTATCATGTTGCAATGTTTTGGTGCAAGCATTCATATCCCCAAAAAAAATAACATCATCTTCTCCTTTAAAATAAGTAATGTCTTCCTCTAAATAAAAAAATGGATGATCTCTATCCATCCAAGCATAGAAGGGGGAAAAATGATGAGGAATGTATCAACTGGCTACAAAAATGGGTGCTCTTTTTGGTTATACATAACGTTTGTACTTGTCATATTTCACCAAGTGATACAAAATCTTCCATTCCTTTCTGCTACCCCTCCTTGAGACATGCGAAGCGAGAGAGAGAGAGAGAGAGAGAGAGAGAGAGAGAGAGAGAGAGAGAGAGAGAGAGAGAGAGAGAGAGAGAGAGAGAGAGAGAGAGAGAGAGAGAGAGAGAGAGAGAGAGTTCTATTATCATCCTTGGAGGTCAAATATGACCTATGGGACCAAATGAACATGTCACGTGGTGTGAGTGGAGGTCATAAGTGACTTTCGATGCTCAAAAATGATTGAAATGAGTGTCGCGATAGAGAGTCCACATCATGATTGGGAGAGGAAGGTATGTAGGGGAGGGAGAGCTCATGACTGAATATATGGGGAAAAGAGGACCTAATGTGGTCAAAAGTTGAGCACTCAAGTAGTGTGTGGTACTCACTCTCTCGCACTTGACGAGGTCATAAGGTGGAAAGTCGATGAGACTCCTCACCAGTGCCCGAACGTCTTGTCTCGCAGCATAGAGAATGGGAGCTAAGACGAATGGAGGCAATGGTGTGGATCGAACTCAACGGGATGGGCTCAAGGATGTAGGGATGGGTTCGGTTACCTCGTTTGGAGAAGAAGAGAGATGTGTAGTTTGCAGCAATGTGTGTGGTGTAATGGCTGAAACGAGAACCTCTGGATTTCTCCCAAGCCGTGATACATTGGCATTGTAAGAAGGCCTCATTAACTTGGGAGTCGATCGACGCATCCTTGACCAAGTGACATGCATCCCATCTTCCAAATCATTTCTTGATGTCAAGCATCCACCCCAAACTTAATATTTTGCTCTTGCATGTCTTTTGGACCTTTTGACTTGCTTCATATGTGATTCTAGGAAGTCGATACAAAGGGCTACGTTGTGTCTTAAGCATGTACTCCACAACCCGTTGCATGCCCAAGACCTCAATGGGAAGCGATCCGGACCCAAGAAGTAAGAGAATGTACGATGTTTGTGTCTTGACTTGGAAAAAATGGTGAGAAAACACTTTTGGACATTCTCAAACTCTTTCCAAGTAGACTTCCTGATGCTATCACCCCACACCTCCACTCCATAAAGAAGCACCGGTGCACCAATGTGTCAAAGAGGTACTTTTTGAGAGCCCTACTCTTGATCTCTCCAGCATTGCACATGGTCTCAAATGCATGATAAGCCCTCTTTCCGGCTTCCAAGTGACGCATTGCGCAATCCTTCCATTTATGATTGGATGGAACCTCAAGGCCAAGGTACTTGAAGCTATCTACCACTTCAAGTTGCTCATTGTTGTATACAATGCATGGATTTTTGTCATTGAGGGTCTTTACAAGCATAACCTGGGTTTTGGGGAGAGAGAGAGAGAGAGAGAGAGAGAGAGAGAGAGAGAGAGAGAGAGAGAGAGAGAGAGAGAGAGAGAGAGGCTCTTTTGTAATCCACACCACATGCTTCCAATTCAAGATAGTCTTTTGGACTGATCTTTTCCTATAGTGGTCTGACTGCGTCTTCTTTGGCAAGATCCTGAGCTTCTTTGGGCAGGATATGCACTTCTACTTGGGATCCTTGTGGATTCTTGAATGTGCCATGGTACATTGTGACATGTTGGCTGTCTAATTGCTCTTTGATAAGCCATCAGTGACATTGGCCTCTTTTAGGGACTCTTCCTGAAGCTGATATGGGGAAAGTTCTACCATTTTTTCTTTCATGGTCTTCTTCTTTGAAGCTCTTGAACTGGATGAGAGAGAACCTGACACAAATTCATCAAATTTGGTTATCGGACCAATTCTAGCAATTCCCAAAGAGTAGAAAAGCTAACAAAGCAAACAAGAAGCACTAAAATCACAATTTCTGGCAAAGTCTATCTTAGGCACGCCTAAGATGCAAGTGTGTGTGTAGGCATGCAAATTGGTACCAAGTGGATGCACATGATGTATATGTGTTGTAGGTGACATGCATGAAGTGTGATGGCCCTTTGACACCTGTGGTGAGAGTTATGGGCAACTTTGTGTCCGTTTTTTTTGCTTTTAGATCTTGTGATGATTGATGGAGTTGTGCTTTGCCAAGCTTGATGAAAATTGTCATGGTGCTTGAGATAAGCCAAGTAAGCATTTCTTTGTTGAAACTTGATGAGTCAAACCCCTCTGGTCATAGTTCTATCTTAGGCACGCCTAAGATGATAGAATTGACTAGCTCGGGGCCATTTTGGGCTCTTGTCAACTTGTTCAGTTTCATAGAGTGGAGATTTGGTTTTTGGTGAAGTTTGGACTCATTTGACAAGCTAAAAGTCAGTTATGTCCAGTTTAGTTTCTTTTGGGTGGTAAAGTGATCATGGGCTAGTGTATGCTGTGTGCTAGGTATGAGGATCATGCTGTGTGGAAAAATGTGCAAAAGTGCTCAAATCAAGGCATGACGTACCTAAGATAAAAATTGCATTTAATTGCTATTTATGCCCCTAACTTGCCATATCTAGCTTCTACTATGTTAGTTATGGTGGGTGATGGCCTTGGTTTTGTTTCCTTTTTTGAGCCGAGCTTGACTTGGAGTCACTATCCAGTAATTGTGTGCCCACTAAATAGTAAGGGTCAAGTGTAATGTGTAGAGGTCAAACGGATCAAGATTTTGTACAGAGGTGCAAAATGTCACTTTGCGGTGAAGATATGATCATTTTGCTCTATCCTGATGATTTGAACTCTAGTGCACCCCCAACTCCCCACAGTTCCCCAACATGATGGCATCAACACATGTGTCAAATTTGGTCCATATATGGGCCCTTTATCTTTGGTGTGCTGAAGATACTAGGTCAACTTTTCTCACATTTTTTACACTTTGGAGCTTACCAATGTGTTCTCCCACTAGTGATGAGCCTATGGTTCAAGTTTGGTGTGATTTGGATGTCTGGTGTGGCCGGTGTATTTGTCTTTATTCCAAAAAGTTTCCAGGTTTCCCTGTGTTACTGTGCTCCCTACAACCCTTTGTGAGGGCCATGCCAGGGGTTGTCGACTGCACCATCCCCAAATGGATACACCACAATTCCTGACATCCCTCTCGCTTGAGACCAACACCAAGAAAGGACTCCTCCCGCCCTTCGATGCCAACTCAAGGGGGTGATAACATTCATTTTTCTCTTACGAAACCCTTAACCCCAATATATCTTTCCTTATCGCTTTGAAATTTCCAATCGAAGTCATCAGAATAAATGTAACTCAACCTTCCAGGGTCAACTGGTGGGTGTTCTTTAGTTCACCCTTGATTCAAGGTCACTGACACTTTTTTCTTGGTTATGGCCTTTAGAGCGTTCCCCTAAGATGAGTGTATTTAGTAGCTATAAAAATCCCTCATTCCCAAGTTTAATTCCTGCTTCGTAAATCGGAATCCCTTATCCCGTTTTTGACTTAACCTAATGGACAACATAAAATTGGGTTCAATTTTTTGGTCCACAAATTAACCCTCCGGAATCCACCCACTCACCGGATTTTTTGATAAATGCACCTTCCCAAGGTAGTACTAGAAAACAATATTCCAATCATGTCAAACCAAGAATATATTTCAAACATTTGAAAGCGGAATGCAAACTGTTGCATACCCTTGCAAGATAGAATTTATCAGGTCGTTCCCACCTTTTTTCTTTTTAGAATATTTTACTTCATTTTTCTTTTAGTATTAGTAAAATTATCTAGTTCTTTCAAGAAATCACATATATTTCTCCAGGCATATCCCTATCCTCGTCCTAGGACTCGGGTATCGTGTCTCCTCTGCCATGTGTGGAGGCGGCACCTTAACACAATTTCCTGTTCTTATTTTCCTTTATCTTATGTGGAAAAGGCTTACAAAGTTAATCTAATCTAGATTCGTTATAAATCAATAATTCGAGAAGCAGAGCAAAGGTCCGGCTAATGAGGACAATTGCGGAATAGCCCATTTAGGTTCCTAGCTTTTCCAAGGTTCCTTTTTACCAAAAAATTAGAAGAGTTCCTTAATTAAATCACAATGTCATCCTCTTCCCTTATCCTAATCCCTTCATGGATCCATTTTTATTCCTCCTTTTCACGTCAGCATCAAGCCTACCTGGATTAGGTTGATTTCTAGACGTATCTGCAGGTCCATATCACCTGGTCGGGACTCACTACCATTCAATCCTATTTCTAGAGCAATAAATGAACTCGAGCTCAAAAAATAGACCTATAGTTATTAATCCTAACAAAAAAGGACCATCTACCATTGCATCCCATAGGTAAACACCCGCGCCAGCCTTTTCCAAACATGTAAGACAAAGTTCACACTTAAATCTTCTATGTTATGCTAGGGTATCCACGTCAAATCTTCTCGGTAAAGTTTTTAGTTTTAGTTTAAATCTAGATTAAGCTCCTTGAGTTATAGTCAACTTAGTTCCTACTTCCTTTTAGTGATTACTCAAACAAGACCTTAAGAAAAGCAACGAGTCTCTTGGAAGTTAAGTTTTGTCTCGACGTAAGTTTCAAGTTAACCCCGTCATAAATGAATCCCATATGATTTCTTTGCATCACTTGCCATCGATGGGGCATCTCCATGGAAGCGATGGAAGTTTTATGTTCACGTAACACGGTCATCACTTCCGTGAAGCTATCCCCTTACTCCCCCCTTCAAATTTGCAAAACAAACTTGAAAATAGACAAACTTGAAATGAACAGTGCATATGCTTTCTACAATGAGTTTTTCTTTGGTGTCATCTATGCGTGGTAAACATAAAATTTGGAATGCACCAACTTGAATTCTTGAGACAATAATCAAGAAACTTCCTTTGAGTGCTTATGCAAGAGTGAAACCCTTTCATGCATGGTAGTGTAAAAAAATTACGAAGTTCCTAAGAGTGGACATGCTAGTGTAGTGAAAAATACTCATGTAATAGTGTATGAATGATTAACATATTCTTCTTTAAGAAGGGATCAAGGCATACCTTTTCTAAAGTGGAGAGGTTTAATTATGTAGCTAGAAGAGGCTTATGGTTTCGAGACTTTCCAATTGATAAGAGGCCGGGGGGGGCGGGGGGGGGGAACCTTAATGGAAGGAAATTCCCAATGCCAAGAAAAAACTCCTTTGATCAAGATAGAGCTACCGTTCAACACTTAACTCTCCTTGAGTCAATAAGTATTAACTTATTTGTATCACTAAACAAATCTTACACACATGCTCTTTTTCTCTTTGAAAGAAGAAAAATCCTATCTCTTATTTGTATCACTAAACAAATCTTACACACATGCTCTTTTTCTCTTTGAAAGAAGAAAAATCCTATCTCTTAAATTTAAAGAAAAACTTGTGAACCTTTCATAAGAGCATTCTTTTTAGAGTAAATTATAATGCCACTTTAAATAGAATAGTTACTTCCAAAAATTTTCAATACTTAATTGTTTGTGATTATGTGGCAATTATTTCGTGCATCTTAAAAATAGAAAAATATATTTCTGGCAAGGTTTAAGGGTACACATAGATATTAATCATCATCCAACATGCATGCTATTTTAGTATGATATCCAGTCACCTATGGTTAAAGAGAGTGTTTTCTACTCTCCTATGCCATATTAGTCTGGTAATCTAGAGAAAGGAACTTGAAAAATATAAGTATAATCTCTAGTCACTTATGGTTAAAGACAGAGATTTCTACTCTCTCTATACCATATTAGTATGGTAATTTAGAGAACTTGAAACAATGGAACTTGAACTAACATCGTAGTTAGTGGTTAGCAATGTTATTAGTTAACAAGAGAAAATTAGTAATTTGTCCTTCTAAGACAAAGGAAAGTTTGCTTGAGTAAACATGAGAACTTACTCACCTTATCCTTATCTTCTCTTTTCCTCTCGATCTTTTCCTTTTTACTTTCCCTTATCTTATCTTTTCCTTTATGTTATTTTTTCTCAAAACGAAAAGCTAATTTTCTATGCATTGGTTATGTCCATGTTCCCATGACATAAGCCAAAAATGCACCGTGAGTATACTTTGGTGTTTAAATTGAGCCTAAATTTTTCTCGAATATTTTTTTCTTTCCATGATTTTCTTTTTCTTTTTCATCTTTTAAGTTGGTGTCTTAGATTGTTGGCCTTGCATAGGGGCTAGGAGAAGGCCCTTACAAACTCCTAAACAAAAAGAAAGAGCTGTTCTCAACTCGAAACAATAAAGGAAGGTGGTAAATCTTCATCCGCAAGCTACACCTTTAAATTCTAGATAACACTAATTCGTTCTTCTCTAGATGGTGATCTATATAAGGGACAATCTATCCTTATCTCTTATGGTATTCTTACCTTTCTCTTTCTCTTTTCTTCCCATCTCCTTGTCAAGAACTTCTTAGGATGGTCTCTTTTAACCCTTTCCGCTGTCTCTTTGCTCATTACCTTACTTTATGGATCAGTGGGTAGCAAGAGATGATCTCATCCGTGGTCATTCCTCATTTGCAACAAACAAGTGAATTATTTAGGAGGGATTCTGTGAAGCGGTATGAGTGCTTGCTTACTTGGGAAATTCAATAGCTCAAACCAAATAGTGGATGTTCCGAGACATAATAAGGGTGACACTTTGGGGTTGGGATCACTTTCGCAACAATGTCTGCTTGGCTATGGTAATTGAAGCAATGGGTTTGGATCCTTGATACTAATGCGCCTGATGAGGTTGATGTATCGTGGGTTCTCTGAGTGAGTCTATTTGCTTGCATAGTTTCTTCCTAATCAAAAGATATATCTTTACCCTCACTTTGGTTTACCTCTTAGAGGGCCCTTTAACTTCTCACCTCATACTAGAGAGATCACTGCAGCAATTTCACAGCAAATTCTTCCTATGGGTGAAAAGCCTAATATGTGTCCCCCTTGTGATAGTTGCTTTTGTGATCATGTGATGGATGGGCCTATTGACTTGTAAAAATAATCCATCTTTGTATCTCTTAACAAGTTTGTCATTTATTAAGATCTTGGTTCTTGTCTTAAATCCTTCTTTCTCTGATTTCTCTTGACAAATACAATTAAATTCGTTCTGAACTTCCTATGTCTGATATTTGTAGAATCCCTTGAGAGAGCTACAAATGTAGCTATCTTAGCTACAAAGAATAACACTAAAAAACAGTCTATTACAAAAGGTAGAATTTCTTGAGTGACAAAAAAATAACAAGATGGATCTTGTACTCATTGATTACATTGTCTAGAGAAGATTTATACGATCACAAAAGGGAGAGAAACACATTATGAAAGGTGAGGAAACTATGAAATAAGACCTTCCCAACCTTCCTAGGAAATATCTTAAATAGAAAGATACACGTTTTCTACAAAGAAAGAGCACTTTCCTTGCTTAGCATATAACTAGGCTTTTTCTAAGAGTTTTTATAATATGGCATACAAGTTGTTCTCAATCTTCTTGGGTCTTTGAAAATATGAGATTGTCATCAAAGAAATCCACAAGAAAATCATATAGCCCTATTCTGAAAGGTCACTCATCAGACGGTTAAAGATGGTAGGGCGTTACCCAAGCCAAAAGGCATGACTGTGAACTCATAATGTCCAAATCTCATATTGAAAACTATTTTTGGGGTAACTTCTTTTTTTATCCCAACTTGGTAGTAGACTAATCTGGGGTTACGCAATCCACACATACATCCAGAGTAGCCAGTATTTGATTCCAACCAAAAGATTCAAATAGTTCTTTAGAAAATTGTTCAAGAATATACATAGGGAAATTTTGGACTCAAATTTGGTCCTTTTAACGCTAGAGAGAGAATGTTGCACGAACAATGGATGGAAAGCTACCGTAACGGTAGCTCAAATTTTCCCTGTTTTTATGTCAAATTTTTCCATTCTTAAAAAATAGCTTTTAGTTGTTTCAAAATTTTTAATATATTAACTCTGGTTTTTTGTTACAAAAATTTATTACCAAGGCTCATTAGTTTGAGTACTTTCAAGGGAGCTTGTCTTTCTCTACTTGGCACTAAAACTTGTTCACCATTTACTTTTTGAAAAGAAACAGTCCCTTTTGCAGGAAAGATGAGGTGCTCTAGCATGGTTTTTGTTTCTTTTCTAGAGAAATTACTTCCATTTCCTCTTTTTATCGCGAGAGTTCTTAGCCATTTTTTATATTTTTGCTTTCTCTTACACAATGTTTTTGAGGACTTATCTTTCTGGAGAGTTCCATGCCATTTTCTGTCCATACCTCACTCTCTTCCTACAAAAGCTCTACTAAAATCTTTATCTGGCCAAGGATAAGAAACTACGCTTTGATACCACTTGTGAGGGCCATGCCAGGGCCATTGGATGCATCATCTCCAAATAGATATACCATGATTCCTGACATCCCTACCGCTTGAGATCGACACCAAGACAGGACTCCGTCCCGCTCTTTGATGCCAACTCAAGGGGGTGATAACATTCACTTTTGTCATAAAATCTAATATCTAACCAACCTAAATATTTTATCATATTAGATTGATCATTTAATGTGGGAGAATAAACGGGAACAAGGGTTAGGATATAGACATGTGCTTATAGATCTATCTCAACACGGGGCCAATGGTAAAGGGGCCCAAATGAAAGATGGTTTGTCAAAGAGCAAGGCTAACCAATGGAGCTTAAAGACCTTAGGGTTAGCTTCATTGAAGACCTCCAATAGTTAGTGTTAAAAGTCCTTTGACCTTAGGTAAGCTAGGGCTGTGCTTGAGGTGGAAACCCGACCCAAGCTTGAGGTACTTGTCGTGCTTGCCGACTAGGGAGGCTGAGGTGCTTGTGGGAACACTACCCAGGCTTGAGGTGCTTTGTCATGCTTGCTGACTAAGGTGCTTTGGGGATAAGGTGTGCAAAAGTCAACAATTATCCCTACAAGGAGGGGAGAGCCCTACGATGAGAGAGGACACACACCCTCACACAAGGCAAGCTTGGTACAAAGAAAGCAAAAGGGACACTTGTCAAGTTCCTCCTCATGTTGCCCTCATCGTGTGCCTAAAGCCTATTGGTTGGCCACCCAAGGGGTCCAATGATAATTTAAAAGATTTAATTAATTGTTTTTCCATTTATCAAGTTCTCTCTCTCAAAGGGGAAAGGGAGACACTTGTCCCAAGACTACCCTTGTTGTTTGTAATGCCTCTTGCTTGTGATTGGCTAGGCCTGTAGGAGTCCAATGAGCGTCAAGCATGAGCTACAAGCATGAGCTACAAGCATGAGCTACAAGGGGGGGTCGACCAAGGAAGCTAGGGGCATGCTTGGGGAGTACACACACACACACACACACACACACACACACACACACACACACACACACACACACACACACACACACACACACACACACACACACACACTCATTGTGCATTGTGCAAAGTGCAAGAGCTTGCTCTCCTCCTTCAAGCTAGGGGCATGCTTGGGGAGTACACACACACACACACACACACACACACACACACACACACACACACACACACACACACACACACACACACACACACACACACACACACACACACACTCATTGTGCAAAGTGCAAGAGCTTGCTCTCCTCCTTCAAGCAAGTAGAGAGGTTGAGAGCCTACACCAACACTCTTGGCTATGGAATGAAAATCCAACCAAGAGCAATGCTTCAATGCTTAAGCTTGCCATCTTCTCCATCTTCATTACTATGCTGTTATGTATGCTATCAAGAAGAGTGATGATAAGTGAGGAACTAATTCTTTCTCCTACGAAATGTTTCTTCTTCCTCTTTCCTACCCTCATTCCCTGCTATCTCTCTCCACCTTCAAAGGTGCTTGAGGTCTTGGGATAGTTAATTTCTTTTCACAAAGTTAATGTTATTCTTGTGATGCATGAAGCTTTCCAAATTCATTGCATCATCTAGGTCACAAGGAACACGAAGATTATATTGTAACAAGTCTCTCTTGATGGGAGAAACTAAAATACAAATGCCTATTGGAGGGGGGATCGGCTCCACATAAATTAGGTCCTCAATTGTTGTCATGTTCTCTAAACTCTCTCTGTTGCAAAATTATTGTTCATGCCAAGTTAACTAAATGCTATGTTTATGTTGCTACCATCAATTAAGTTCACCTACTATGCTCTCAAAGTAATTTCCCAAAAGTACTTTCTCTAGTTTCCGCTACTCTCAAAGTTAATAGGCCATTTCCATTACAAATTTTCTCTTACGAAACCCTTAACCCATATTTCCTTTTCGCTTTGAAATTTCCAGTCGAAGTCATCAGACTAAATGTAAACTCAACCTTCCATGGTCAACTAGTGGGTGTTCTCTTTTTCACCCTTGGTTCAAGGTCACTGGTGATTTTTTCTTGGTTATGGCCAAGCACAGCCGTCATAGCGTTCCCCTCAGATGAGTTTCTTTAATAGCTACCAAAAGCCCTCATTCCCACGTTTGACTCCCGCTTAGATCAAAATCCCCTTATCCCATTTTTGACTTAACTTAATGGACAACATAAAATTGGGTTCAATTTTTTGGCCCACAAATTAACCCTCCGGAATCCACCACCCACCAAACCGTTTGATAAATGCACCTACCCAAGGTAGTACTATGATGTTAGAAATTATCTAGTTATCTTTCAAAATCACACATACTTCTCCAAGCATATCCCTATCCTCGTCCCACGACTCAGGTATCCTGTCTCCTCCACCACGTATGGAGGTGGCGCCTTGACACAATTTCAATTCTTATTTTTCTTTATCTTGTGTGGGAAATGCTTACAAAATTAATCTACTTTAGATTCTTTTTAAATCAATAATCCAAGAAGCATAGCAAAGGTCCGCCTAATGAGGACAATTGCGGAATATCCCATTTAGGTTCCTAGCCTTTCCAAGGTTCCTTTTTACAAAACAATTAGAAGAGTTCCTTAATTAAATAACATCCTCATCCCTTATCTTGATCCCTTCATGGATCCATTTTCCTTCCTCCTTTTCCCATCGGCATTAGGCCTACCCAAACTAGAACGATTTCCACACGTATTTGAGGGTCCTTATCACCCGACTGGGACTCACTATAACTCAATCCCATTTCTAGGGCAATGAATGAACTTGAGCTCAAAACATACACCAGTCCTAGCCAAAAAGGACCATCTCCCATTGCATCCCGCATGTAAACACCTTCATCGGCCTTTTCCTAACATGTAAGATAGATTTCACACTTAAATCTTCTATGTTATGCTAGGGCTATCCACGTCAAATCTTCTCGGTAAAGTTTTTAGTCAACTTAGTTCCTACTTCCTTTTAGTGATTACTCAAACAAGACCTTAAGAAAAGCAACGATTCTCTTGAAAGTTAAGTTTTGTCTTGACGTAAGTTTCAAGTTAACCCTGTCTCATAAACGAATCCCATATGTTTTCTTTGCATCACTTGCCATCCATGGGGCATCTCCATGGAAGCAATGGGAGTTTTATGTTCAAGCAACATGGGCATCACTTCCGTGAAGCTATCCCCTTACTCCCCCCTTTAAATTTGCAAAACAAACTTGAAAGTAGAGAAACTTGAATTAAACAATGCATATGCTTTCTACAATGAGTTTTTCTTTGGTGTGATCTATGTGTGGTAAGCACAAACTTTGGAATGCAAGAACTTGCAATATTGAGACAATAATCAAGAAACTTCCTTTGAGTGCTTTTGCAAGAGTGAAACCCTTTCATGCATGGTAGTGTAAGAAAATTGCAAAGTTCCTAAAAGTGGACATGCTAGTGTAGTGAAAAATACTCATGTAATAGTGTATAAATGATTAACAAATTCTTCTTTAAGAAGGGGTTTAGGCATACCTTTGCTACTGTGGAGAGGATGAATTATGTAGGTAGAAGAGGCTTATGGTTTTGGGACTTTTCAATTGATAAGAAAGGGTTGGGGGGGGGGGGGGGGGAGGGGTTAACCTTAATTGGAAGGAAATTCACACTTCCAAGGAAGAACACCTTAGCTGCATCCTAAAAATGGAGGAGAGAAGTGAAAAATGAGAAGAGAAGCCCTCTTTTTATGCGCATTTTTGATAAGCTCTTTCACTTATCTTGATAGCTTATCTTCCTTATCTTACTTATCAAAAATTTCTCAACAAGTGATCTCAAAACTTGTCTAAAGCTCGCTAAGTGGTCATACAAATCTCTTGAGTCACTGTAGTTTTTGACCCATTTTTGGAAGTCTGCTGGTTTGACTCTACGGTTATGTTCAACACCTGCTCTCTCTGTTCTAGCAAGAGTTTCTCCCATTAAACCTTCAAACCGACTGTTTGATAGATGTGACTCATGTGGACCTCTCCTTGTCCTAGTGTCACCCATTCTTTCCCTGTTATAGGTGGTTTCTGCATATCTATTCTTGTTCCCATCATTGAGATGGCTGCCCCTAGCTATGCTCCTCTTTGATTGATCATGCTATCATAGGCTCTATCATTTGGGTCTACATTCTATTCAATTTCATGTATGTTTCCCATAATCACTTCTTGGATTGAATGTCCTTGGTATTTAGTCTGTTCAATCTCCTTTGAAATCATCATAACAAAATTGTTGTTATAAGAATCCCTAAAGAGATGGACCGGTAGTTCTACTAAGCCCTTCTCCTTAATCTTGAAAATATACACTATCTTCAAGGGTATCAGTTGTCCTAGTTTGGCATGGGTAGTCCAAATCAGGTGTGTAACATTGTTGGCTTCCCAACAATAGATTCCAAGACTAGGGTTTTCTGTGGGTATGCATTTCAAACGTTTGGTATCAATCAAGTCATATCTTCTAATTTGAGCACAAGAGGTCCTTCTTTCACAGCCTTATTAGGAATTAGGGTATCAACCTCCAATCCCCATTTATCTACGAAATCAAGATCCTGTATCTTGAGTTATTGTACCCCATTTTGATTCATATAGAAGCTGTCTTGTTTATTTGCCCTAACCTCTTCTTCAAACTTGACGGTATGGTCATCTATCCTTACTACAAACTCCTTGTTAGGATCCAAGTAAATCTGGGCCTTATACTTGTTGGTTTTGAAGAAGGTCAAAATATGCTTGAAATTGAGAGAGATCCTACCTCTTGATTGTGCTAAAAAGAAAGACATCTCGGAGCTTGAGTCATAATAAGTGTCTAACACTTCTTCCGCAATAGTTTCTAATGGCATCCCTTGGTTTACACTCTCTTTTATGGACGCTATGCTCCTATTCTCTCCTAAGATACCCAAGTTTCCCAAGACTCTACTAGATCTTAAGTTCATATATGGGCTCACACAACTTAATTGAATAGATACTTCAAACTTGGAAAGTTATCTTTGATTTCAAACATAGTGCTTCTGCTCCTCGTCTCGCCCTTTTTTGCATAGTTATAATTTCGTGTACACCAACACTTCAAACAGTATGTGATTCCACAATTTGTCAATATGAAGGCACACAATATCTAACAATTTCTTTCTCCAAGCACCGGGACACACCCAATATGCCCCAGCTTTGAAATTTTGCTCAGGCTATCTTAGGCGCACCTGAGATGGCTGCACCATGTATAATAAGCTTAAACATGAATTAATGGGGCCGCTTTATTTAGTCTATTACTCTTCTTTTTTATAAACTCGACAATAGGAATTTTAAGGTTGTCCCTTTTTTAAATGAAATGCGGATCAAAAGTTCCATTATATGGACTATGTAGTAAAATAGAAAAGTTTAAGAAATGTATAGAGGTGAAAAAGAAACCCAAGGGAGTATTAAAGCTAGTTCCAAGGGTAGGCTAAATTTTGACACATTTTGGATACATAGCTGAGATTCTCTCTTGAAAGGATCTATTGTTGATACTAAGAATATATTGATAAGTGTGAGAAAAGAGGGATAGCTTTTGGTTTGTAGACTTATCGGCCATGGCTTTGAGAAACTAATTGTATTCAGAATATGTTAGGTATAGGTTACACATAATAGAAGATCATGATAAGCCCATTGGGATATCAAAACATTGATTGAAGCATTGTCCTCTACATTGTATTGTACAATTATCAAAAATCCATGTGAGGATTATAGATAGATTATTTTCATTGAAGTGAGTAGGAGGTGATACATTAGACTTTTTTATCCACTTAGCTTTATGAGCTAGAGAAATGTTTTTTTCTTTGCAAAACTCACAATTATGAGTGGATAGTATTAAGAACATCAGAAATATACACCAACCTTGAGCTCAGACCAAGCCTTGAGGGTCAAAGGATTACAAGTTTTCTCCTTGACAAAGAAACCACAACTACTCCTAGGCTTTACTTATTACAAGATGTCATCATGACATGTATTGTTCTCAAGTTGGCATTCTTAAATGCTATCTTGATCATTTTTCTTAGAATTTTTTTAAAGTCTAAGACCACCATTAATGGGAATGTTTTCATAACATTGAGTGATATCATAAAAAAATAGATAGAAAATTTGATATGGGAAGTTAAGTGTTACCTCATTGAAGTTTTTAATGAGCCAATATGGATTGTAGTGGATTTTGAGAAAATCAAAACACATTTTTTGTTTTTAGGCACGAACACATTCAAACTCAATTAGCACAAGATCAAGACACATATTAATGTCTTTAGTTACACATGTGAATATCCCATTAGAAGCATCTAAAATCCATCTAAATTTATATTTGTGGTGTTTATACGTTGGGAATAGCACAAGTAGTTTTATTTCATCTAATGAGTAGCCAAAATTATTAAAGTGATTAGTGATGTAAAAGGTGACCTCTTTAGGAGATAAGTTAACTAAAATAAACTCAAACCTAGCAAGTCGTAAGTGAGCAACACTCCATGCAAGATTTTTGCAAATAAAAATAGGGTTATTGGCAGCCTTATCAAGACCAACAATTAGCCATTTTTGTGAAAGTGTCTAAAAATTCATTTTAATATTGGGAGTAATCCAAGAACCTATAGAAGATAACCAGTCATGTGGTAAGAGTGCTATCTTTTCTAAAAAAACATTTTTTAACCAAATTGGTTAAGTTCGGTAGTACTGTCATCTCCAATTGGAGAGTATTGACTAATTCAGTCAAACAGCTAACTAAAGTTGTAAGGGCAAGGTATGGATTTTTTGGGAACATAGGAATGTGATTCAAATCCTTACAAATGATCCTTTGAACCGCAAGATTATTAATGATTTAAGATCACAGGTGCACACATGCTTACCTAATTCACCGAAGTCTTTACAAAAAAGCTAATATCCTGAACAAGAACACTTTCAAATAGTACTGTCATGTAAAAATTATGTGTTATAAATAAGACTTTTAATAGGCTAATGATAATTCCAACCTATCATGACATTTTCCAACAAGTTATGGTTATCAAAAATTAAATTGAAACATTCACAAAAGATAGATTTTGGAGGAAACCAATCAAGGAGTTTATTGTAGTATAGACATTGTACATGAATTGATCAACTGTAGATTTTTTTCCAAAAATAGACTTTCTTCCACAAAGACCAAAAATAACATGCACATCAAAATGAGTTAAATTTCAAGGAGGTGTCGAATAGGGGTAGTCCTTCCTATCCCTCTAGTAAAACTGCAAGATTTTCCTCTATTGAAGCTTGTAGAAGTGCCAGGTGTAAGAGAAGACATGAAAGAGCTGTTAGGGATACTTAGTGAGTTTGGCCTTTTACGAGAGGGGGAATTATCATATTTAATGCAAGGTTTAAGTAGGCTAGTGGCAATTTTTACTCCTTTGTAGCTGGCATAAGTGGTGAGATAGGTGCCTGGTTCAGCAAATTTAAGTTCCTTGAGGATGTCAATAATTAAGATTCTGAAAGCATTAAAAGCAATTTGGTCAATAATAAGGGATCTAGCTTGCCCACTGAGCCAAGAGCAAATCAAAGAGAAATGGAAGTCTACAAGTTTCTCAGGGAAGAGTTGTTCCAAATGATTAAGAATGTACCAGATAGCATGGTCAAACCACATAATACTAGAGTCACAATCTACCTTAGGGTCAAGGAATTTACAAGCACATTTTAAGTATGGTTGACAGACATTCCAGATTGATTCGGTGTAGAAGTTGGGATATCTCTTGGCAAACTCCATATTGCCTTTTGTGCAGATATATATGCTAGCATTAATACAGGTAGTTGGGAGATGTATTCTGAGATCATAGCCACACCATCCTTTGGATCTTCATCAAGAGTAGCCAAAACCTTGACCCAATCATTGAAGGACAACATGTGTAAGATAGAAGACTTCTTATCAGTTGTCAGGGTAGAATCATCTATAAGTTGTGATGCATCCAGATTGATAATACATCGAAGAACAAGGGAGCTAGCAATAGAAAGAGATTCCGAAGCTAACTCAATTGCTTGAAAGGGACAAGGCCTATAAAAAAAGAGTGAGAGGTTAGATTGTATTTATTTGGGATAAATGATCCTTTTTTTTTGCTTTCCTGTCTAAAAAAGGCCGAGTTCTAGGATAAGGGGATTAATGTATTGGATGGTCCATTAAGTATTGTTGGATATTTTCCATAATCTTTATATGTTTCAAAGGGTGATGGATAACCCTCATTCAAACAATCATCTTGTCTTTAACTTTGACCTAAAAAATCAATTAGAACAAGGATAAGTAATCTTGGATTATCTTGCAACCTTAAATCGTCAAAGTCCAAAGACTATAATATCGTTAGCAAGAATCCGACGTATAGTCTATGATGGACCACCTAATACCAATCAACCTAAATAGGAATTATAGATAGTGAGTTCATCAAAGCACTATGTACATCAATCTATATCTAAAGCCAGCGTCCTGGTGTCCCAACATTTGGGAAAAACCTTGTGTTTAGGATGTGTGTGTGTTGCTATTTCAAACTAATATTTATACACAGAAGAACTTAACCGCTCAAAAGACAAATGACTTTAGACTAAGGACAATAATTACCACAAAAATGACTCAGTCATTGATTCATTTTTGTACATCAAAGTAAGAATGAAATATCTTGTGCTTTTGTACAAGAGATAGTCAGAAAAAGTTTTTTGTTTTAAAGTATAAGAGGCAGGTTCTTCAATGATGGATAGCAACAAAGCCAAAAAGATCCTAAGTAAAGATAGAATTATCACCTGCATCATATAAACAAGACAACATATTTGTTAGCCTTAAATACGTATTACAGGTGTCAACGAACCTATCAGTTGTTATCCATGTCGTACTTGACAACTTTTTAACTTAAACTAACCATCCTTAAAGTGTCAAGTATTGCCAAATATAAAAAATCCTTGTAGAAGTGATTGACTATAGACTTTCAAAGCTATGTCCTTTTAGAAGTTTTTAAAAGATCAAAAGGCCATCACCCCTTGTGATCCAAATGTAATCAAAGCTTTGTTTGAATTTTTTGTTCTATATTTAAAGTCATATCTATAAAGTATCTACAAAAAACATTTTTAATTCAATTTCTTCAACTTTTTTTAATTTTAAAATTCTATTTTTTATATAACAATTTAAATTCTAATAAAAAAGTCATCACCCCTTCTGATCCAAATGTTTTTTTTGAAGTGTAAAGTAAATGAAGCCTCTTGCCAAACCATTTCAATATGTCTTCTGACTCGAATTTCAATCTGCTGTGTAAGAAAATGAGAAAGGATTAGATCCACGATTTTATTCCTTCATCTTGAGTTTGTTAAATAGCCATCCACAATTGGTAGCATGTTTTCAACTTGTACAAGTTCCAAGATGATCCAAACATTAGATCATAGTTCATAAATATAATTTATAGTGCCTATTTATCTCAATGATAAGCCAAAGCCTTAACATTAAGTGACCGTCTCAGCCACTCTCTACAATAGCTATATCGAATTCCATTAGTGTCAACCAATCTATAGATCATTAGCAATATTAACAAAAATGAGAGTTCCCAAGCTTGAACCTAGTAGCCATAAGAACTAGCAAAATTTTCCTAATATCTAGAGAGACCAGTAAAAACACCATGTAGTAAAAACTTATGTAGTGATTGCATAGAAAAAATTGTAGCAATAGCAATAGTAAAAAGTTGACCAAGATATGTGATGTAGCGAAGTCATTTTTGTGTGTGTGTGTGTGTGTGTGTGTAGCTATTTTAACTTATATAATAAGACATGAATGAACTTTTACATTCAAAAGACAGTTGGCTTTAGAGAAAAGGAAAAAATTAGTACAAAAAGAAATCAGTCTTAGAACTATCTTTGTACATGGTATATGAGAATGAAGCCACATTCTACTGTACAATGATAATGTCTAATACAGAATTACTTCCCAAGTGGTAGGAGCAAGTGTACTCTTGGGAATGTTAGGAAATAAGACGTAGCTAAATAGATAATTGAGTAGATTACTTAATGGAGAGAGACAAATTTATATACACGAGATTATAGTGTAGAGAGAGAGAGAGAGAGAGAGAGAGAGAGAGAGAGAGAGAGAGAGAGAGTACACACGATATACGTGGTTCACCCAATGTGGGCTACGTCCACGGGAAAGCAGCCACTCAATGGCTTTGGTACTTCAAAACAAGAAGTAGTTTACAAAGGGATTATACCCTTAATGGAGCTCCCGCCTTGCTTCACTCTCACCACCTCACACTCACCTTGTTGCATCAACTTCACACTATGAAATGTGTGTAGAAATGGCCTCCTTTTATAGGCCAAAAGGGCTGCCCTCTCTTATGAGAGACAGCCATGTGTAGCCGCCCTTGTGCGAATAAGTCCAAATCGGACCCTCCAATCCGCCCATGTGTGGCCGCCCTTGAGAAGACAAGTCCGCTTTTGAATTCGGCCACCGGCCATTGAATTCGGCCACCGGCCACCGGCCATTGAATTCGGCCACCGGCCACCGGCCATTGACTTCCGACCACCGGCCACCGGCCATTGACTTCCGACCACCGGCCATTGGCCATTGACTACCGGCCACCGGCCAACCGACCGGTTGTTTTCCGACCACTTTCCGACTGCCGTCCGGCCATAATATTCCGGCAAAAAGGAATATTCCGATGAAAAAAGTCTCGGGGGCCTCCGCCCTCGAGGCCTTTAAAGTTGCCCCTGATTCTTGTCCGTGAAAATTTTGGTTTCCGGTGAGTGATTTTCCTTCACGCACGATGGCTTCTCCTCATAATGGGGGCCTTACAAATGTGCGCTTTTACCACAGAAAATTACAAGGGTAAATCAGGCTCCATACTTAACAGGGAAGACAATAGCTTTAAGCCAAAAAAATATCCAAGAAAGGATAGAGTCCTCACCTGCATTCATCCAAACAAAACAACATAATTGTTAGTCTTGGATGTGTATTACAGGTGTCAACGGACTATATCAGTTGTTCTTTATGTCCAACTTAAAATTCTTTTTAACTTAACACCACTGTCCAAACTGTTCATGTCTTTCAGTTCGTTAGTTTTTATTGTGAAAAAAAGTTTATTATCTCATTTATTGACAGTAATTATATGTATGGTCTCTATATAGCCCAATTTTTATAAGACCTTAAATAAATATTTAACATATATATCATTGTAATCAAAAGGCCATTACCCCTTTTGATCCAATAGTCCTATTTTAACCCATAGGTTAGTTTTTTAAATATTGTTTTACATATTGTCAGGCCTAAATTCCTAAGTACCATAAAGCAAAGTAACCTAATTAACAACTTGAGATATGTACCAAAAAATCCCTTTTTAAAGCGTCAATTTTGGCTAAGTAGAAACCAAAACTCATAGGCCCACATGGGCTTGTCAATTCCAACTTAACTCAATCTATATGTGTTGTGATAGAGAGAGAAAAAACGGTTAAATCTATCCTAGCTTAAACTAATTTCACATTAGTAAACAACCTTTTAAAAATAGCATTTTTTAAGCGGCACAATAGTCAGATATGAACCTAGTATCAATGTTTTATCCCAAATTATGCAAACCATATTCCCCATAGCTTGTTTCACATAATATTCGTCCTTCGGGGCCAACTTTACCATTTAGTGTCAAAGGAATAAACCAAAATTTTAAGCTGCATAGTATCAAGACAGACCAGTCTAACGGTAATATCTAGTACCAAAAGATCTCTTTTATTTTATTGGCTGACCATGACATTACCTAGCACCAGGACTATGATTACGCAAGGGTATCTAGAAGCCTCAACCATAAGGCAATACACAAGTTTACCAATTGCTTTTGGGTCATAACCCACAATTATGAAAAAACGAACTTCCTACCATAACAGAGATAGAAAAACATAAGTAAGTCACTGTGATCAATTCATGGATTAAAAGACCATTGATCCCCTCAATAAACATCGCCAATTTTATTAGAATAATTGGATACTGCAAGCCACAGTTTTTCACCTACCATCCTAGAAATAATCAGTCCATGCACAGTATGCAGTCACGACATAATATCCCAAAAAATCAAACAAAGCTAGTTGGTAACTGCGCGAATAACAGATCCTACAAACAATCAGTTCATGCACAGTATGCAGTCATGGCATAATATCCAAAAAAACCCATCCTACAAACAATGAGTTCATGCACAATATGCACTCGTGGCATAATACCAGTTAAATCCACTTGGTAACTACAGAAATAGAAAAAAATACCGAACTCATCATAGTAACAGGAAGGTAAGAAAAATTTATTGCAAGTCTTCAAGGTACTATTATCAAGGAGAGTACCAACCTGAGATGGTAGTTCAACAACCTCCATAGCAACACAGTATCAAAGCCCTCACACCTCACTTTGAAATACACATGCAAAGAAAGAATACCCACAAACTAAGTGAGGGGCCCAAAGCACCCTCACCTTTTATAGGTCATCCGATTTGCTCAATGTGAGAAGACGCCCCACAATCTGAGTCATTAGTGGCTACAGGTTTCGAAGCCGCCTCATGGCCTGCCCTGCTCGCGTACTAGGAGTTGAGAGGGAGACAGATTGCATGTAGGAGTGAGTAGTAGGCTGAGGTGCGTAGCAGTATAGTCAAGGGGGACAGACAGAGTGAGGGCATGGTGTTAGGGTAGTAATGAAGACCACAATTTTGCATAATATCTATAGGGGTGGGTACCCATGTGAAGATAGAAGGGAGAGGCTTGTCCTCCCCAAAAAATAGACCTTTTAGGGTATAGCTTAGGAAACTAGACCAAGCTAAATAGTAACCCTTGAGAGGAGGTAAAAAAATTATATTTTAACTGCTGGATAAGTATACATGTGTGTGTGTGTGTGTGTGATTGAGAGAGAGAGAGAGAGGCAAATATAATGTGCAAAAGAAAGACATGGGGTCCACCCAAATACGACACCTCTCTCTCTCTCTCTCTCTCTTAATACGAGGACCCAAAGTTGAGGAGTTAGAGAGCATCATTAGAAGGGTGTTGTGTGTCTTGGATCCTGCATATAATGCTTGAAGCAATGTTTGGGATTTAAAAAAAAAGAAAAATCTTACAAAAATTCTATTATTGCAATGTCCAACAAGAAACTTATTAAAATTTGCAAGCACTTTTGCAAATACTTTCCTCATGCTCCATAGAACTTGCAATGACATGAGGCAAATACACATCTCTCTCTCTCTCTCTCTCTCTCTCTCTCTCTCTCTCTCTCTCTAGAGTGCTAATATTTGACTTGCAAGGTCTGTAGCTATAACTGGCATGGAGCATGCCCTTCCATAGAGGCTACTCAATAACTCAATCGTCAACTCTAGAAGTCTTTTCACACACAGACTTAGTCAATTCCTAAGAAAGATGAATCACATCTAGCACATATTTAGGGAACATCACATATTTCCATATGAAGCATGAGTTTGGGCTAGGTTTCATGGGCCTATCGTCCTACTTCCTGTCGATCACCTTCTCTCTCTCTCTCTCTCTCTCTCTCTCTCTCTCTCTCAATACGAGGACCCAAAGTTGAGGAGTTGGAGGGCATCATTAGAAGGGTGTTGTGTGTCTTGGATCCTGCATATAATGATTGAAGAAATGTTTTAGATTTTAAAAAAAGAAAAAGCTCACAAAAATCCTATTATTGCAATGTTCAACAAGAAACTTAGCAAAATTTGTAAGCACGTTTGCAAATACTTTCATCATGCTCCATAGAACTTGCAATGACATGACGCAAATACACATCCCCCTCTCTCTCTCTCCGATCTCTCTCTCTCTCTCTCTCTCTCTCTCTCTAGAGTGCTAATATGACTTGCAAGGTTCGTAAACCCTAACAATCAGCTATAACTCGCATGGAGCATGACCTTCCACAGAGGCTACTCAATAACTCAATGGCCAACTCTAAAGTCTTTTCATACACTAACTTAGTCAATTCCTACAAAAAATGAATCACATCTAGCACATAGGGAACATCACATATTTCCATATGAAGCATGAGTTTGGGCTAGGTTTCATGGGCCTATTGTCCTACTTCCTGTCGATGACCTTCTCTCTCTCTCTCTCTCTCTCTCTCTCTCTCTCTCTCTCTCTCTCTCTATGTCTATGTCTATGTCTACATGAGCATGAAACATCATGTGTTTTTGTCATGGTGTGAAATTTTCAGTGTAAGATACTTCTCATTTTCTCTACATACCAAAAGCTTCCCATTTTTGCAGGAGGAGAATCGCTTTGGGAACATCAAATTAATGCCTTTATTGCACATGATGATTATAAGATGATTGAAATATCCAATTTTTGCTCATGAGAAAGGGACAAGAGCATTGTGCGTATGTGACCTAGCCCTTTGAAAAGTTCTATGTTTTAGATGAACAAAGCACATTTGAGGTGCCCCCCCCCCCCCCCCCCCCCCCCACCACACACACACACTTCTCACTTTTTTAGTGGCATACTTGCATAATAATGCCCCCAACTACTCATGTACCTATTATATGGTATAAAAATCTAGTACCTCTATTGCACTATCATTTGTTTTTTGATATCCACCTAATATGTGTATCACCTCTTTTTTCTCAGGGGCTAATACCCTTATGCCGGTGATCTCGATAGTGCACGTCCCCTAATCATTTCTCTATTTTTCCATTAGCAGATGATACCCCCCTTGAGATATTTTAATAAACACATCTTTTTGCTGAAGACCTCCTCCTTATACTCTCCAGGTGCCGTAAACTGTGACTCATAAATAAATCCTATCCCTTCTCGCATGAAATATCCCCTATAATAGCATGTTCACTTACATTTGTTGTGTTAGGTGGGACCTAACCCTTGTCGGGACAAAAGGGATTGCATTGTTTTTGGCTCTTGACCCTCTCCCTATATTCTCTCAAGTGTGGCCCTTCTCTTATCTAACTCTTCAAGGCACACCATATTAGATTCCACATGGAGTGGCATTCATTTATGCATGCCTCCAGTAGAGGGTGTTTACCATTCATACTTCGATCGTGTTGTCGATCTTCTCTGCAAATTTTTAAAAAATACCCCTCTCTCTCTCTCTCTCTCCTTCCCTAACCTTTGTGTGGGCTATGATTGCTCAATATCTCTCTTTGTGACTCCCTTGTGTTAACAACTTGGCTGGACTGCAATGCCTCACTCTCTAGCTTCTGGAACCACAGGTCTCCTCCAGATCCCTAGCTAAAATCTTTGATGGTTGTGGATGGTGATGGGTGCTACCTACTGCTATTTAAAGAAAATTGAGGGTGATTTTTTCTCACTTAGCCTTGAATCTTGTTTTCTCCTCATTTTGTGAGATAGGGTCGTTGCTTTCTTGCTGGCTTGCTATCTACAACATGGAAATCATTGAGAAGGGTGAAGCTCCATAAGTTGGTGCCAAAATTAGATTGTATTGTTGATTCTATAGCTATGGCTGTTTTGATTTGTAATTTTTTTAAATTTATATGACTTATCAATGTTTTCTTCCTCAATGGCTTAACATCTGATGTTAGCTATTAGCTATATTGGTTGATGCAAATTAGTTGATCCTTTTTGGTTTAGAAAAAAATGAAACCATCATTATTTTGCATGTGAATAAATAATAACTTAACCTGTTGTTTTTTGCCATGACTGGTTGATTACGATGCTATGTCACTTGGGGTTTAAGAAATGTTGCATTAGGGAAATTTCTCTAGGAGAAGCATACACTAATCGATTGGCAACCCTGCTCAATACTGTTGGTTTGGAAAATCTTTGTATTCTGTTGAATATTTGATTATTTAATGGTTACGCTCAACCTAGTTATGTTGGTTCTAACTTATATATGTTAAGTTTGGAGTCTAATTTACCCCTTGTAAATTTTTGTGGTAAAACCGCACATTTGTAAGGCCCCCATTATGAGGAGAAGCCATCGTGCGTGAAGAAAAATAACTCGCTCGAAAATAAAATCACTCGGTGGAAACTAAAATTTTCACGGCCGAGCTCGAGATTGGCTTCGCCGGAATATTATGACCGGACGGTGGCAGGAAAAAGGGTCGAAAAACGACCGGTCGGTTGGCCGGTTGCCGAATTCAAAAGCAGACTTTTCTTCTCAAGGGCGGCCACACATGGGCGGATTGGAGGGTCCGATTTGGACTTATCTACACAAGGGCAGCTACACATGGTTGCCTCTCATGAGAGAGGGCAGCCCTTTTGGCCTATAAAAGGAGGCCATTTCTACACTCATTTTATAGTGTGAAGTTGATGCAACAAGGTGGGTGTGAGGTGGTGAGATTGAAGCAAGGCGGGAGCGAGGGAGCTCCAAAAGGGTATAATCAATTTGTAACCTACTTCTTGTTTGAAGTACTAAAGCCATTGAGTGGCTGCTTTCTCGTGGATGTAGCCCACATTAGGTGAACACGTATATCGTGCATACTCTCTCTCTCTCTCTCTACTCTATAATCTCTTGTGTGTGTAAATTATCTCTCTCCATTAAGTAATCTACTCAATTAACTACTTAGCTACGTCATATTTCCTAACAATATATATATATATATATATATATATATATATATATATATTATAACCTTGAGATTGGTTGAGAAATTTGTGTCCCTTCCCAATGGTCCTTAGCAATTTTTAGGTTGTGGTTTTTATTCATCGGCAATTGAACTCTTTTCTTGTGAGTCGGCGGAACGAAATGATCTGTCCAAATATTGTGGTAGCATTGTTTTGGATTTAAATAAAATCTAGCTTAGATAATGAGCCGTTGCCTTACTGTTTTTGATGGACGAAATACTGTAGTAGCTTTAACTTTTGTGTGGATTCTACTTCTAGTCTTTATTTAATATGTTTAAGACAACCTATTTAACTTTCAAATTGAGAAGTAGATAGTTTCTAAATTACTGCAACTTTCCTACTACTATTAGATTACCCTGATGTTGCATGAGAAACCTAGCATAAATTTGATCCCGACTTGGGCATATTTAGGAAACAGTAACATGTGCAGTTTGGCATTTAGCTTAATATCTTTTAGTATAGTGTTGATACAATGTCTATCCACCCAATTTAATTTATGGATTGCATTTGAGCTGGATATAAAATGAAAAGACTACCAGCTTCTATTACTACTAGCACGTGGGAGTTTTTTTCTAGGAGCTTATTTTACTACATGGTGTTTTTATTGGTCTCTTTGGATATTAGGGAAATAAGCCTCCTAATAAGCCTCCTGATCTTGGCTCGTTATATATATGTATGTGCCTCCCTCTTGCATGTCATCTCTGCCATTCTCTCTCTCTCTCTCTCTCTCTCTCTCTCTCTCTCTCACTCACACACACACACACACACACACACACACACACACACACCTCACATGGTTTATCACATATGTCAAGCAACTACCCATTGCATATTGTTGTTGTTGTGCTTGCTCCTATTGTTACAGTTTTGATCTACCACTATTGTGGTCATCGCCTTCAACCTAGTACTATTGCTATTGAACCTTATTCAATAAGGCTCTGAAGCACCCAATACCTTGTAGATAGTCCCATCAAAATTTGTAAATTTTTCAAGGTGTTTCTTGCTTTAATAGTTCAATCTTTGTCCCCCTTTCTCCTTTACCAAGCATGGGATAGTCAATGAAATTGATTTGCATCGATGCAGGATAGTTTCTTTGACTATCCCATGCTTGGTAAAGGAGGAAGGGGGATGAAGATTGAGTGGTAATTGAGTGCTCATGCCTAATCTTGGCAAGTTGGCCATTTTTGTTCAGTGGTTATCCATCGTTGTTGTTGTGTGGTCAGACTCAATCATCATCCTCTACCAAGCATGGTACAATCCATGAAATTGTCCTGTGCAAACACTAGACAATTTCGTGGATTGTGCCATCTATACTATTGCAAGCATGTACTTGAAGTACAATCAATCATGAAATTACCTTTTTGCAAGCTTAAAAGATCTTTTGTACCTCAAAACTCTATAGTGTTGACATCTCCCCTTCCCACTTTTGTGTGCTACCTTCCGCCTCCTCTACCTCACCCCCTCCTGTCTTGGCCTTGCATCAAACTACCTTCTCCACCCACTTTCACAACGACCCCAACCCACCAATGCTTTTAGTTACCTACTTAGCATGTTGGAATGGAGCGAGCTTTGGAGTGGGCTTTTATCTAATTTTGCTCATCTAATCAAATAGAAAACATCTTGCTCCAAAAAGAGTTTTTGGAGCGAGTTTTTTCTCTTCCTATCCCTCTCCTCTCACTCTATCTCCTTTTTTTTTTCTCTTCCCCTCTCTCTCCCCCTCTCCCCTCACTCTATCTCCTCTCTCTCACTCCCCTTGTATCTCCTACTATCTCTATTTCTCTCTATCTCCTACTCTTGCAATCTCTCTCTCTTGCTCTCCCTCTCTCTCTCTCTCTCTCTCTCTCTCTCTCTCTCACACACACACACACACACACACACACACACACACACACACACACACACACACACACACACAATTCCCCTTCACTATCTCTATCTCTCTCTACTTCTATATCTCTCTCTACCTCTATCCCCTCCCCCTTTTTATAGACTCCTCTACGTGGGCAAGGGGTTGCCCTGTGGGAAGGGTTAAGCCACAACCTCACCCTTCCCCTCAATCTAGCCCATGGCTTGTAAGTCTACGCCTTGCACATCCCACGGTTGCTCAATCCAGATGGCGACCTGCACCTCTGCGACCTGCACATCCATAAGCTTAGCCAGTGAACTGTTTCTCTCAGCCCATCTCTATTAATATTGACACATTAATATTGAACCATCTATAACCCTAGCCTTGCCCCAAGCTCCTCCACAAGAATCCACCCATGGCCACTACGGCCTCATCCGAGTTGAGTTTCGCAAGGGTCATGGCAACACCCCCAAAGATGCACAACTTTGTTAGCTGCTTAGCTAAAAAATGGACATCATTCCTATTTTTACCCATTGATTGTATCAGAAATTCATGTATTAATAAGAAATCCCATAAAAGTCCAAAGCCATTATATTCTCATTGACTCTTAAAGAGTGTCAAGGGGCGGAGGGCTTTCCAATTTCTAACTAAATTCAATTCCTAAGCCTTATTATCGAGCCCAAATAGCTAGGAATCCATTGTTTAAACCTTGGCTAAGGTATAAAAGCCAACTTTTGTAATTTTGAACTTAAGTTTTGGATAATGGAAGTGAGCGTATGCTGCAATTGAGTATTACAAGTTCTGTGTTTTTTTTTCAATTGCTCATGTCTCCCTCTTGCAGTGTTGCATTGTGAATTCGAGCATACCAATGCTCTTGTACGTTAAAGCTGCCTCTTTCTACGTAAGTTCCTCGCGATGAAGTTGTGTTTTTAGTCGTGGCCGTCTACGAGTTATTTTGAATCCCTACGGAAAATACACACATCTAAACTGATTTTCGACCATAGGGAAAGATAGAGCATGTCCTAAGGAAGCTATAGAGTGCTTTGGAGGCCGAACTCAACCTGCCCAAAATAGGTTTTTTATCTTAGGCGTGATTTTGTTTGAGTGTTAGAAATGACATTTGAGCATATGGGGATGTTGAGGATACTTTGCACATTCTAGGTAGTAAGTTTCATTGCATTCAGAGCAGTGTAGCTATACAAAATCATCAGATAAAACTTGCAGTAAGAGAGGTTGCTTTTTATGTTTGACACACATATGAGACCAATTTAGGCAAGAGTACATAGGACTTAGGTTTTTTGAGAGATTAGCTATCTCTTGTAGCCTCCATGGATTAGTCAAGACAGCTACATCCCATGGATTGACATTTTATGTATGTAGTTCTCGCTTTTCTAGCATCGATATGGTGAGGCTTGGCAGTCGGCCGACATTTTGGCGCCGTTGTCGGGGCCGAGGAAACCTAGACTAGGGTAAAACCCAAAGCATTCACTTGAAATTCCATCATTTCCTCTAGTTTCGGCTAGAGTAACACATTTTTTTACTTTATCACGGCTAAGAGGTGCTTGAGAGTGAGGATACTCGGTAAGGACCTCGGGAGCTTTAGTTAGTAGAACGGGTTAGGTGGAGGATCTTTGAGACTCACTAGTGGTCAGTAAGGATGTCACCTAAGTAGAAACTAGAGATTTGAGATTGAAAGTTTAAAGTTCCACTTTTTGTACTCTTTTTCATGTTCAATAGGAGTAGGGTAAGAAGAAAACCATCAGGATTGCATATGACCCAAGGTACATTGAGGAAAACCAAAAAAATTGTCAGGTCTATCTTAGGCACGCCAAAGATAAACAGGGGTTTTCTGGGATTAATACTGACAAACTAAACTTGCAAGGTGGTAGACCACTTGAGTAGACAACTCCCTTTGAATTTGGAAACATTTGGATCACTAAAAGGCCTCCTCAACCAAAACTGTAAAAAACTACCAATTTTAGAGAAAAGTAACAAAGAAAAAGTCAATTCTTGCTAAAACTTGAAACCGGGGTGTGGATAAATCCTAAAACTTGTGGGAAAATCAATCAAAGAAATAAGACTTGAAAAATGTCAAAATCTATTAGAGTTTTTATCTTATGCGCTCCAAAGATAGAAGTCCATCGATAGAGGGTATTTTGCCAAATTTTCAACTTGCAAGGTTTATTTAGACCATAATACAGCTCCTAAGCAAGTTTTGTCAAGTTTGGAGTTGTGCAAGGGTAAAAACACCAAGAAAACTAGAAACCTTGATTACGGGATCAAAAAGGGTGACAAAATATTGGTAAATTGTCCAAACTTTGTGAAACTCATTATACAATCTTGAATTCACATATAGAAACCAACACAAGTCACATTGGATTTTTTTTTTAAATGTGCCTCTTCCTCAAATTACTTCATTGCTTCAGAGGAAATTAATTGCCTTATTAATAAATATTGCAATAATGGTTTCAAAAGAGCTGACTTAATTAACACTATTTCACAAGCCATTATACATAATAGCTGGCCAAGATTAAGTATTTCATATGGATAACCTTACCACATTAATTAGGTAGTAGGACCATACTCAATGGGCCTACTTCCAACTCATTGAGTATGGTGCCCGGGATCGGGCGGGGCGCGCACACGCACGCATGCACACACACACACATTGGTACTTATCTCTCTGTTTATGGTTTAAAAAAAAGACTATACTACCCCCCACTGGCTATGTATTTCCACTTAAAATATGGCTTTATATCTTTCCTAGCTACACTTAGTTGGTATCCATCATGGGAAGGAACCCCTGTAGGGTTATGATGGTTGGAAGTCTTTTAGCTGGCAGTTATTAAGGTGTTAAAAATATTTTACTCTATAATTGGGCCTCACCTACCCTGCCACGCTAAAGGCACTATGGCTACTCTACTCTACTGTGCCAGACTACATCAGAGGCGGCTACGTTTTTTGGTTTCCCCAGGAGAAACAACACTTGGCCTACTTAGTGCTTGGGGTGATAAGGTTTTTGCACGCTACACGCCATGAGTGATCGTGATCTACCTTCTTCTATTTAAAGAGGTGAGGGTGCATTCTGCCTCTCACTTAGCCTTGTGTATGTTCTACTTGCATAAAAAGTTTGAACTATGTGTGTGTGTGTTCACTTTCTACTGCACCAATTGTGGAGCTTGCAACACAACCAACACAAGTTGGCTACCGTTTACTGAGCTTGGTATTTTGGTTTTTTCTCTCCTTGTTTACATATTTAGCTTTGGATGATATATGCACCCGAGCTTATGGGTTGGTGTACCTTGTCGCTTAGCGTGGTAAGGCCCACTGTGTGGATTGGCTTTGCTTGACAGTACGTGGCATTACTAGTTGTGTGGTATAACACTTATATGATATTTAGATTCCGCTACTCGGTTCTGAGTAACTCTGCAAAAACAATTCATTGGTTTTTTTTTTTGTTGAACCTTAGAAATTGAGGTATGTTATATTTTTTGATTGACTGGCGTCATAAAACACTACTCTGTTGATGTATTAGATGATGGGATGACCTGCTGCATATGCATACTATTCAATAACTTTTTTTTAAGATCCCCTGTATGCCCCAATTGCTTACTATCGCTAGACTGTTACTAGCTGTTGCCTCTAAACATGATACAGGTCGTGCAATATTCAACTGGCTCTCCTAGAAGGGTGTACCATTTTGGGATGGTTTGGTAGCAACTTTGGTGCTTGATGTTGCTTGTTAGAAATCTATACGTTGTTTTGATGGGTTGTTACATTACACTTTTTTGGCATTCACTAGTTCGGATACCATTGAGAGAAAAAAAAACCCCACAAGACGACTGCTCTTATTTGCTTCAAGGTTTAATAAACTTTTGTTTTGGCTAAATACCACGTTTATAGTAGGAGTTTGGCCACTTGATGGGCTAAACAACAAGGCACAAGATTTTGTTTTGAAACTAAGAGGAAGTGTAGTTAGTGTATTCTTCCCATTTGGCATACAAGCGTAGGGTGGTTGGATTCATTGAACCCTAATGAGCATATACTATTCAAAGTCTGTCCTAAATAAATAGAAACAAGTTTGATATTCTTAAAAATATTAATGGAATTTTATGTTACTTTATGGTTTCATATAACAAATGGAAGTGGAGCTTGACTAATCTGACAAAGAAAAATCTCAAAAGGATAAGCTTTTAATAGGGATGAGACACTTGGATTAGAAGGGGTAGTGGCCGTCTGATCACAATAATATGTATACTATTATGATAAAAAATTGAGAAATATAAACTTTGGGATAATAAAACATAAAACCTGGAACACATGAGTACTTTGGACTATGCTTTTAAGTTAAAAAAGTTGTAAGATGGTCATGGATAACAACTGGTATAGTCCATTGATACCTGTAAAATACATCTAAGGCTTACGTATCTGTTGTCTTGTTTGGATGGATGCAGGTAAGGACTCTATCTTATCTTAGAAGTTTTTTTGTCTTAAAGAAATTTTCTACACATGATTACACCTACACCTAATGCTGGGGAATGTTAGCATCGGCTAACACAGGCTACACCGAATATGCATCAAGCGGGAGATATGCTATGGTTGTGCATAATATTTCCAACTCACTTTGTATAACTCTTTGGCTCACTTGGAGTTCCAAAGTTGTATATGCTAGCTAGGAGTCTCAAACTTAAACCCATAGTAGAAGGGATTGTGGTGAAACCCTTTAAAAGGAAGCCTTTATGCAAGGAGGCTTCATTCTTGAGTATCCACTCTTGAGGATCCACTTTTGAGAGCTCCCTCT